>NW_024412418.1:21754733-21829099 GCF_014898765.1 Herpailurus yagouaroundi | reverse complement strand
CACCACCACCACCACCACCACCACCACCACCACCACCACCACCACCACCACCACCGCTTTCCACTTTTGGGCTTTTTTCTTAACAAAAGAGTATTATATTCAGTATCTCATTTTTCCTCATTCAATTCTGTGGAATATGTAAATAAACAGGACAGGCATTACCCTCATTTTCCAGATTAGAAAACTAGGGGCCAGAAAGGTTAAATGACTCATCTATAACCAAACAATTAGGAAGGGCATTTGGAATCTATGTGGCCTTTGGATTCGAAGGTGATGCTCATTGTATTTTACCACAACACCTCCCAACTAGAGTGAGACACCAGCGATCCACAACAATAATCACAGCTGTTGTTTATTGAGTGCCTCTTAGGCTACAGGTCCTGTTCTAGACACATCTCAGGCTCAAAAAGGATGAACACAGATCCTGGGAAATCTTGTTGGCCGACCCTTACAGGTGTCCTACAATCTATTTTAGGTTGCTCATCTCTCTAAATAGCACTTCTCTGCAAACTGCATGATTTCTGGCAAGGCCCAGCCTCCATCTCATCCACAGATGCACCGTCTTATGTACTATTTAGAAGACTCAGTTTCTGCATAACCTTCCAGAGCTTTCCTCTTGCCTCCTCCACTTTCCTCCCAGTCTTAAAAAAGACTCCCTTAACCTCATAGCCAGCTGGGTGAGTCATGGGGGAGGAGGCCAGCTTTCTTCATCTCTCCCCCAAACAAGGACCTGTTTTTATTTTGATTTTCCCATTCGATACACCAGTGTACCAGCACACCAAGGAGAAAATCTTAGGCAGACCACAGTAGGGGGAACACCTCCCTGCATTCATGTTTTGGGGGAGGGTACCAAACCCCTCCAGGGTCTAATATCTCCCCCTCTCTCGTGGTAACATTTCATTTAGTGTACAATCTAGATTATTCTATTCACAAGTTCTTCATTTTTCTCGATAAGAACACTGCTCATTAAATGGTCTCTTTTGATATTAATGTGGGTGTCAAAATGTGGGTTTGTTTGATGAGTGCCCTAACATATAAGCAATTTCTAAAGCAAATGTTTAAAAAAAGAAAATAAAATGGTTGGGAATCAACTTGTTATATACTTTTACTGTACAAGACTGGTAAGAAAGATCTATCCTTAAAGTGTCAGATTTGACAAGACAAGGGAAATGCAGAGAGGGATTTCAAAGGCACACAAATGATACTAAGGTTTGATGTTGCTCATCTGACACAGGTATGAAATGAATCATATTTATCAGAGGCTTTTATAAGAGGGGGATATATATCCCTACACTTGAACCAAGCAGTGAAAGGTGGTTATTTGCTTAAATTCTATGCTTCACAATTGGAGTAGTACTCATTTTGAATGGCATGCATTAGTCTCCCACCTAACTCAACTTCTCTGACCAGAGTTTATAAATAAGAAACCTCAGTGGTCATAAAAGTATAATTTTTAAAATGGTTTTTGAGATAACTCATAGTTTCTTTCTTCTGCTTAACTCATACCTTGACCTGGAAATCTCCTCAGCCTCCAAATGAATCCCAAATTTGTACTTCCTGTTTATTTTCCTCATTTGGGGTTAATATTAGTCAGTTATGGAATGCTTCTGGCCTCTTACAGCTATGAGAAATGAAGATTTATGTATGACACATAGAAAGGCACTTGGGGTTCAAGTTCCACCAGAAATTAGCCATTGCGACCACAAGGAAACCATCTTCATTCTTTGGGATACACGTGTCTTGTTCATAAGCAAAGGCTATTTACTAGAGTAGACACTGTCAGTTGAAATGTCTGCAGCAACAAATAGAAGCACAGAAGGCTGTTGGGGGAAACTGAGCTTAAAGGCTCTGGGTTTTAGGAAGCAGTGAGTTGCCAGTGTCAGCTGAACTGCAGTTTTACTGATTAAATTTATCAGTAGATGGAAGTTTGAATTTCACTCATTCACTCATTCATTCATTCAGTAAATACTTTCCTGAGAATCTGCTATATTTCAGGCATTGTTATAGGCATAGAGATGCAATAAAGAGAAAGAAAAATTCCTTTCTTTTTTGGAGTTTACATTCTGATGGGAGAGACAGGCAATGAACAGGTAAATTTTTAAAATAGAACTTGAGCTAGGAATAAGTGTCATGAAAACAATAAAGATCTCTATTGCCAGCAGCATGGGGGAAGGACTATGAGAAAACAGACCAGGCAAATTCAGGGACTTCCTTCCAAACTTTATCACCTCCCATCCATGAAATATTAATAGACCCATGAATAGAGAATGCTTAATAGTGTTGCCTCATGGGGAAGTAAAGAAATAAAATAATGGAAAGAATCAACAAACTGAAGTTTGAATTGTGCTAAATAAGCCAAGGAGAAAGCTGAAGTTGTTCTAGAGAGATGCCAATGTGGTGTTCACCCTGCATTAAGTCAGGATCCTCAAGGGGAAGAAAATGGTCCCCAGTGAGTAGAACCAGCTGGTTGTAGGCAAGAAGTATCTTGTATCCCCCAGGGCATCCCTAATTTATATCCTCAGGATTTCACATATTAAGTTCAACAAAATATTATCTATTTGACCTCAGTTAGAATTGCAACTACAGAATATAAAAATACATGAAAGATTTAAAGAACTGAAAGAGCAGAATAAAGGATAAGTGGACAACAAAATACTATCAAAGATGAGGGTCACATTTTTTAAAGGGTCAAATGGATCTCTATTGCTAGTTTTTCTAGTGATGAGCTAGGTTTTTCAGACCAATGCTCTGCTGAAAACAAAATAAAAAAAGTCATGCTGAAATTTCCTTAAACACATGTTTAAGAACTAAAAAGAGGGGCGCCTGGGTGGCGCAGTCGGTTAGGCGTCCGACTTCAGCCAGGTCACGATCTCGCGCTCCGTGAGTTCGAGCCCCCGCGTCAGGCTCTGGGCTGATGGCTCAGAGCCTGGAGCCTGTTTCCGATTCTGTGTCTCCCTCTCTCTCTGCCCCTCCCCCGTTCATGCTGTCTCCCTCTGTCCCAAAAATAAATAAACGTTGAAAAAAAAAATTAAAAAAAAAAAGAGCTAAAAAGATATAAAGGATTTATAGGGCCCAAATCTAAGCCAACACTTCTCAAATTGTTTCCACCAATGCCTGAGGGAACCCAAGACCCATCCAAAAGATCTAGGAGATCAAAACTATTTTTATAATAATAGTAAAATGTTATTTTCCTTTTTCACTTGGTTAATACATGTACTATTGGTGGGAACAGAGGGATAGGAGGGAGAGGCAATACGGCTGATACCTTAGCCCAATTCAAAGCAGTAGTCCCAATATACTAGCAGGTCAGAGTACTGGCATTCCAAAAGCCAGTTTCACTAAATACCTTTAATTGAATAGCAAAACTATTAAATGTTGACCATTGAACGAGCCTTTTATACATTGAACGAGCTTTTTAATACTTTGTGTGATAAAATGGACAGAACACAGAAGGCACTTTCGCTGCATACTAAACTGTAACGTCAAGAGGGAAAGCCCCTGTGCTATTTGAGCTATAGCTCTACTGGCTGCTTTTTTCTTGAATCATCACTTTTACCTGAAAGAACGACTGACAGACAACTATGGTTTTTCAAACTTAGGTGTTTCCTAGGATTTTTCCTGAAAATGAACGAAAGATTCTATCACTTCAAGGAAAACAACAGATAGTGTTTGTTGCCAATGATAAAATCTGAGCTTTCTTGGAAAACTTATGACTGCTACCATGAGCTTGACAGCTTTCCTATACATAAAGATTTTTCTGATGATATCACTGTGATAGTAACAAACTGTTCATATTAATCAGACTTTCTGCTTTTTTTTTTTTTTTTTTTTTTTTAGAAAAGCTCTAGGTTTAGGGAGAAATTGAGCAGATGGACCAGAGCTTCCATAGACTACCTCTCTCCTACACAGTTTCCCTTATTAACATCTTGTATTAATGTGGTACATTGGTTAAATTGATAAACTGGCATTGATTCATTACTACAAACTCAATTCCATAGTGTATATACATTAAGGTTCATTCCTTATATGGTTCTATATCTGGACAAATGAATCATGTAATATATCCACACTACAGTATTATACGTAGTGTCACTGCCCTAAAAATCCTTTGTGCTTTATCTCTTCATCCTTGGCCCTCCCCTGCCCCAATTCATGTTCTTTTTATTTCTGTAGTTGTCTTTTCCAGAATATCATACAGTTAGAATCATACAGTACATAGATTTTTCATACTGACTTCTTTCATTTAGCAATATGCATTTAAGTTTTCTCCATATCTTTTATTGGCTTGAAAGCTCATTTCTTTTTATCACCTAATATTCCATTGTGTGGATATGCCAAACTTTATGTATTGATTCACGCACTGAAGAACATCTTTGTTGCTTCCGATTTTTGGCAATTTTGTAAAACTGCTACAAACATTGTGTGCAGGTTTTTGTGTAGATTTAAGTTTTCAATTCATTTGGGCAAATCCCTAGGAGTACAATCATTAGATCATAGGATCAAATGGTTTCATTTTGTTTTTTGCTTTTTTTTTTTTAATTTTTTTTAAGTTTATTTATTCTTCAGAGATAGAGACAGAGCATGAGCAGGGAGGGGGAGAGAGAGGGGGAGACACGGAATCCAAAGCAGGCTCCAGGCTCTGAGCTGTCAGCACAGAGCCTGACGCAGGGCTCGAACCCACGAACCGCGAGATCATGACCCCAGCAGAAGCCAGACGCTTAACCGACTGAGCCACCCAGGCGCCCCAAATGGTTTCATTTTGTAAGAAACCGCAAAACTATCTTCCAAAGTACCACTTTTCATTTCCTCCAACAGCAAATAAGAGTTTCTGCTGCTCCACACCCTTGAAAGCACTTGGTGTTGTCAGGTGTTTAGATTTTAGTAATTTTAGTAGGTACGTAGTAGAATCTCATTGTTTTAATTTGAAATTCCCTAATAACATACAGTGTTGAGCATGTTTACCTATACTAATTTGTCATTTGTATATTTTCTTTGGTAAAGCATCTTTCAGATCTTTGTTACATCATAATTGTGAGTTTTTTGTTTTTGTTAAGTGCTGAGTTTGGAGGATTCTTTGTATATTTTGGATATAAGTCCTTTATCAAATACGTGTTTTGCAAATATTTTTTCCCAGTCTATGGTTTGTCTTTTCTTTCTATAATTTTTTAATGTTTATTTATTTTTGAGAGAGAGAGAGAGAGAGAAAGAGTGTAAGCAGGGGAGGGGCAGGGAGAGAGATACCCAGAATTGAATGCAGGCTCCAGGCCCTGAGCTGTCAGCACAGAGCCCAACACGGGGCTCAAACTCACAAGCCTTGAGATCATGACCTGAGCCAAAGTCAGACGCTTAACGGATTGAGCCACCCAAGCACCCCTGTCTTTTCTCTCTCTTAATAGTGTCTTTGCACAGAAGTTTTATTTAAAATCCAATTTATCAATTTTCTTTCAGGGATTGTACTTTTGATGTTGTATCTAAAACCTTATCACCAAACAGGTCACCTAGATTTTCTCCTCTAGAAATTTTACAGTTTTACATTTTACATTTAGGTCTATGATCCATTTTGAGGTAATTTTTGTGAAAAGTGTAAAGTTTGTATCTGTATTTTTTGTTTTTTGCATGTGGATGTCCAGTTGTTTCTAGCACCATTAGTTGAGAAGACTATTTCTACACTGAATTGCCTTTGCTCTTTTGTCAGATATACATGTATGTATATGTCAGATATATATGTATATGTGTGTATATGTATGTGTGTGTATGTGTGTATGCGTATCTGCATGTGGGTGTGTGGGTGTATGTGTATGTGCATATGTGTGTGTATATATATATAGGCCTATTTCTGGACCCTCTATCCTGTTCCATTGTTCTGTTTATTCTTTCACCATAACCACCCTGTCCTGGTTACAATGGCTTTATAATAAGTTTTGAAGTCAGGTCAAGTCAATCCTCCAAGTTTGTTCTTTCTGTTTCATATTATGTTGGCTATTTGAGGCTTTTGCATGTCCAAATACATATAAATTATTTCTTTAGAATCTGTTCATCAAGGGGTGCCTGGGTGGCTCAGTTGGTGTAGCATCTGATTTTGGCTCAGGTCATGAGCTCACTGCTCATGAGTGTGAGCCCTACATTGGGCTCTCTGCCATCAGCATGGAGCCTGCTTTGAATCTTCTGTCTCCCTCTTTCTGCCTCGCCCCTACTTGCCTCCCCTCCTCTATCAAAAATAAACATTAAAAATTATTAAAAAGAAAAAGAATCAGTTTATCAATATCCACAAATTAACTTCCTGGAATTTTGATTAGGATTACACTGAATTTATAAATCAAGTTGGGGAGAGTTAACATCTTAATAATCTTCCTATTCATGAACATGGAATACCTCTGCATTTATTTAGACCTTTGATTTCTTTCATCATTTTTTTAGTTTTCCTCATATAGATCCTATACATATTTTATTAGTTTTTATTAGTTTTATGCTTAAGTATTTCTCCATTTTTTGGTGCTAATGAAAATGGTATTGTGGGTTGTTTTAATTTTTTTTCATTTTTATTTATTTATTTATTTTTTTAGAGAGAGAAAGATAGCACACAAGCAGGGAAAAGGGATGGGGGAGGGAAGGAGGGAGGGAGGGAAAGAAAGAGAGAAAGAAACAGAGATTGAGTGTGTGCGTGTGTGTGAGACAGAGAGAGAGAGAGAGAGAGAGAGAGAGAGAGAGAAAGAGAATCTTAAGCAGACTCCACACTCAGCACAGATCCTGATGCAGGGCTTAATCCCACAACCATTGGACCAAGACCTGAGTTGAAAGCAAGAGTTGGACACTCAACCGACTGAGCCACCCAGGTACCCCAGTATTGTTTTTAATTTCAAATTCCAGTTGCTCATTTGTTGGTGTACAGGAAAGCATTAGCTCTTCTATATTAACTGTGTATCCTAACCTTACTATAATTGGTTATTAATTCCAGGAATTATTTTTGTTTGGTTTTGGTTTCTTGTCATTTTGGTTTTAGCTTCTTGTCATTTCTTTGGATTTTCTACATAGATGATTATGAACAAAAACAGTTTTATTTCTTCTTTCCCAATCTGTATGACTTTTATTTTCTTTTCTTGTCTCATTTCATTAACTGGGACAAGTACCCAGTGATTTACATAGCAAGTTCTAGGGATGATGAAGAATGGGCCATAATAGGTATTATTTCCCAACTGGGAGAGATATAAAAGCTTCACTATAATGATAATTTAATCTTTTGTGATATTTATTTATCTACTTTTGATATAACTAGCTGAAGAAATTTACAGTATATATGCAGCTGTAATGGAAATTAATCTTAGGGAGAGGGAATCCTCTCTATGACATTTACAAGACTAGTTACCTACCTAACAGACAATCCCAGAGTCTCCTATATGACCATACTCTCCAGTGACAAAATTGCTGTTAACTTGACATTTGATGCATTGTAATGGATTAAACACAGAGCGATGCTAATAAATACGTTTGGCGGCAGTTTTATTTGTATTGAAGAAACAGCAGCTGAAAAGTATCAGCATCAACTGGGTGACTGTAACTGTATCATGAGATCTCATTTCACAACACCAGAGTTGTAACAGCAGGAAGCTAATTCTGCAATCACAATTTAAGCAAAGCTCTGACAATGCAAGCTGCTCGCTTCCATGTAAACAGGAATAGGAAGCTCTGTGAAGAATTGGTAGAAAGGAAGGGAAGAATGGGCCAGTTATTTCAATTTATTATAGGATAAAAAGTATTTTATTCTGAAAATCAGAAGCAGTCATTAAAGTTTTCATTACAGTTAAAAAGAATGATTTCCCCTAAGAAATCCCGCCTCTCTATAATCACAACTAGCAACACAGTCCTCTTCCACATTCTTTATTACTATTATTACCATCCAGGTTATAACAGAACCTGGATCTGTTAGGATCCTGGACACTGAAATCTGTGAAGCCTAGATTGGAAAGCCACTTAGCTGTGGATCCTAAGAAAGTTACATAACTTTTCTAATCTTCTGTTTCTTCATTTGTAAAGTTAAAAAAATAATTATATCTACTTTAGATTGCTGAAAGAATTAGAAGAATTAATGCCTGTAAAAGACACAGTGGTACCTGACACGTAGTAAGATCTTTATAATATTGTTGATAGTATGTGGCTTAAGAGTCCCACCAACTCTACTGAAAAAAAAAAAATTGTCACATATTCACTTCCTGTCTATTGCTATCTTATTACAGACCCATACTAACGATCACTTGGCCCACTCAGCAGCCTCCAGTCTCTAGTCTTTCCCCTATTTTATTTTACACACAGATGCCAAGTTAATTTCTCTAAAGAAAACCCTTTTAAAAACCTTTATTAGGGCCACAGTGTCTACAGAAAAGAGTATAAACTCTTTGCTTTGGCACTCAAGGCCTCCATAATCTGACCACAACCTTCAGCTCTGAATGCTCTATCCCTGGCATGCATTTAAATTCCAGCCAGCTTGAATAGGGCAGCCAAGCTCAGGCTTGATTGAACTTCACAATTTCCCAGAATGGTCAGGTGGGAATGAAGCCAGATGAGGAGTGTAAGCTGCATCCAGAGGAGAATGCCAAGGTTTAAAACTATAGAAAAGAAGCCAGATCTGTTGTCAAGACCAAGGGATAAATGGGGAATCAGGAATAATAGATAAAGCCAGGAAGGTCTGAGGACAGTAAGCAACAAGAGTGAAATCAAAGAACAAACACTGAAAAGGAAGAGGATTCATGACTTTTTATGTGAACAAGGCTAAAATTGACAAAACACAGTTTCATTTGGTTCTAGCTCTATGATGTGAAGAGAGCACAGTTGAAAATATGACTAGGGCTAGGAAAAGAGTACATTGCATAAAAAATTAACTGTAAAATTGTTGTAACCTAAAACTAGAATACATATGTAAGTAAATTGCTAAGAAAAATATATTAAATGATTAATATTGGTGGTTGAAATTTACATAATGTTTATACATGCATATTTATGTATGTATATATATATAGGTTAATATGTAATTGTCTAACAAATATTTTTATTTTATATAAATGTATATTTAGATATGCTTACATATATTATGTATGTTTATATTCTATATACACATTTATATGTTGTGTGTATATGCAAACTTATCAAAAAGACACATATTAGAATGTTAATCATAGTTAAGAGTCATTTCAGAGTTGCCTGGGTTGCTTAGGAGGTTAAAGGTCTGACTCTTGATTTTGGCTCAGATCATGATCCCAGGGTTGTGGGATTGAGTCTGATTGGGCTCTGCACTAAATGTGGAGCCTGTTTAGGATTTTATCTCTCTCTCTCTTCCTCTGCCCCTCCCCAGATCATGCATGTGCTTACTCACACACTCTCTCTAAAATAAAAATTTTTAAATATATTTTTAAAAAGTCATTTGAGGTTAGGCAATTCATTCTCTTCTTTCTTCTACATAAGGTGAAATTTTCTGAAGTGAATGTGTATTGAAACAACAACTGGGATAAGTCAATTGCCCAAGCCACATCATTAATCAGAAAGAAATTAGAACTTTATCTCTCCATGAAATGTCCCAATCCACTCATTATATAACAGGAAATCAAGAAACAGATTCAGTTATATAAAGAAGTTTAACTTCTGAACAAATATACTGATTTTTTAACAAAACAGCAATAAATGTAAGAGAAAAAAAGACCTAAAACTCCATGATTATTACCAGCCTTGGATATAGGTGCTCTGTATTTTTTAGAGCACTTTTGTCGACCTAGTCACATTTTGTCCTCAAGAAAATCCCTTATGTACAGATGTGGAAACCTAGACACAGAGGGATTTTTAAAGGGATTTCTGTCCATTTCACAAAGTGACATTGCGCAGCAGTGGAACTAGATAACATCCAGATATCCTTGCAAATAACATGAAGTTTGATATACTTCATAGAACATTTAATTGCATGGGGATTTTGTTTTTTCAAGCTAAATGACATTTTACATGATATAGCAAGAATATCTGCATCTGTTTTTGAAGGAAAAATTTAGAAAGACATTAAGTTCTCTATTATGATTGAGCAGTATCACAAATAAAAGGAACCAAACCAAAATAGAGAACAATGGGGAAAAAAGGAAGAGAGGAAAGAATGAAAGGAAGGAGCAAGGGAGGGATAGAGGAAAGAAGTAAAGAAAAAACAGATTCTTTAAGGAGTAGAGATTCAGTTTTAGAGAAAAGATGTTATTTATTTCCTTCTTTGCACATTTTCTTACAAATAGTACAATCCCACAAATCCACTGCTAATATGACATCAGGGACTAATTAAACATATAAACCAAAAACTCATTAGAATGGATTGATGGGATTTAGACTCTGGTGAATAGCCAAACAGAAGAAAAGCAAGCAACTAGCAAGTCTCCTATAGTCCATTTTAAATGATTTATTATTTATTAAAGGATTCTAGATATGGATAGACCTCTTAATTTTTTTTTTTTTTTTGTACCTGCCTTGAATTCAAAAGTACTCTGATAGATGGACGAAAAGGTATACACCACTTCTGAGTAGTTTCATTTCTATCTCTGTGTACTGGGCTATCATTCTATTTTATTACTCCTTTCAATAATAATCCTTATTGCATTACAGCAATACCCATGGTACCTTCCAGAGTACAGAGAGCTGGGTGTGTTTTCCCATTTCCTGTAAATAGTGGAAAATGCCAGTGAGGAAAACCTGAGCTAGAGTCTGAAGCCAATTCTTTCAGCTCCATTGAGACCAGACGGAGGCTATCTATGCTGTGAAAGTACCATGTGGGCTCCCTAAAGTGAATGTTTGGTCCATAAATAAAAACAACAAGCAAAAAGTTCTGGTTTTCGGCTTGATGACTTTCCATGCAATGATTGTACACATTCCACCCATTCTCTTGAGTCCAGTTCCTACCTCACCTTCTGACCAATGCCAACATCGATCTCGCCTGCTTTTGAATTCATGTATTATCTGTTCTGCTCATTTGGCACTTTCTTCATATTGCCTTGCACTGACACTTTTTTCTATGAACATTTTTTGATATGTTATCTAGATATCAGTGTAATTTGTAACCAACCAGAAAGAAATAAGCCATATTATGCAGCTTTCTATGCAAAGCTCTGCTTAAGTGGTCCTGGGGATGAGAGTCATGACTTTAGTCGTCAGGTAAGGCCTATCTATGTCTGTCTATAACAATATCCAAGGAGATTCAACCAAAAAAAAAAAAAAGTAGTCACAATTTATTGGGTAATTCAACAAATGCATACTGAACATTTGCTACATACCAGGCATTATTGACATGGATATACAAGATACAGACCCTTCCCTGAACGAGCTCAGGCTGTTGAGAGTTCAATAAATAAAGATTAAAGGACATAATAAAAGAGTGTTCTGAAACCATACCTTGGAAGGATTTTGCTATACTGACTTATAAAAGGAATGCGGTGAGATCTTATTTTAGAATTCCAGATTCTTCTCAATGAAAAACAATCCAAAAGTAAGCTTGAACCCAGGAGGGCCTTATCTGGCTGGGTGGTCCTTGCAGTTTTGTTAAATGTCTTGGGTTTGCTCCCATGTTGTTCTCGCATGCCAAGCTACACAGGGGTGTCACTTTCTTACAACAAAGCCACTGCTGAAATTATGGCAGTATCATTGGTTTTTCATAAATTTTTTTTCAAAGTTTAGATTTAAAATACAGAAGTGTTTACCCATCATCTCACACAGCTGGTAAAATGCCTAATTGCAATTATCAGATTTTCTTGTTGTGTAGTGTTAAGCGTCCACATCTCTCCTTGGGCATGTTGTAAACTGGGGGCATTCTGACCCTCTGCCTCTGAACTTCTTACTCTGAAACTGTCTCAATGGGAGGGGTATTTGTTAATTCTTAGGGGCTGGAAGAGGAAGGGGACGAAATACAGTTGGAGAGTGACTCCACTAGTGTCCTGGTTATAAAAAAAAAAAATAGCTCTTCTTGGATAGAAACATAAGTAAAAAAACAAATTCCCTTGTAGTATTAGTTTACATTGTCCTACCTACCCCTCCCTCGGTGCAGCCATGCAGGAATTTTTAGGCTCCTTAGACATGGAACAATGAGAAACTATATTTTATACTCCTGCTAACAACCTCACTTTCACCACATCCCAGCACCTAGTACATAGTACATACTTAATACATGATTGACTGATTCTTAATTGTTTTTATGGCAGTATCCATAAAAGTCTTTAATGCAAATTTTCATCATGCAAAAACCTATTTTTATATCCATCATTGAAAAGTCTAGGCCTGCACTGCCCAATAAGGCAGCCACTAGCTACCTGGAAATGTGGTTAGATCAAGTTCAGATGTGCTGTAAATATAAATACATACTAAATCTCACAAACTTGGTACAAAGGATGTAAAATATCTCATTAATAATCTTTACCTTGATTATACATTGTATGATGATATTTTGTGTTAATCAAAACATTAAAAATAACTTTACCTTTTTCTTTTTACGTTTTTTAAACAATGTCATCAATACAAAGTTGAAAATTACACATGTAGTTTGCATTTTATCTCTACTGGATAGTTCTGGTCCAGGCAAGATGAGGTTACTTTGTTTTAATGTTTATTTATTCATTCTGAGTGAAAGAGAGAGAGAAACAGAGAAAGAGGACATGTGCACATACACAAGTGGGATAGGGGCAGACAGAGGAGAGAGAATCTCAAGCAGGCTCCACACTGTCAGTGCAGAGCCTGGTACAGAGCTTGATCACATGAACTGTGAGATCATGACTTGAGCCAAAATCAAGAGTCAGAGACTCAACTTACTGAACCATCCAGGTGCCCTGAGATTACTTTTTTTTTTTTAAGCAAATTGTTTGTTTTCACAGTAAGGGCCCAAAAGAAGATAATCCAGGTTGAGATCCATATGCAGCAGTGCTCAGTCAATATATCAAAATGTTACAAAACCTGGGGAAACTGTACCATGGTGGAGCCTGGGACCAGACAGGAAGAAAGACTTGAGCAGAGTTTCAGAGTTCCCATGAGAACTTTTATCTAGTCTGTAATAGCTTTGGTTGGTATTTTAACAACCTGTTTTGGATAATACAGAAAATTATCATAGGATATATTGTCCTGATGGCAGTGAAAACTGTTGGGCTTATTGCAGTGAAATAGGAGTTGGGATACTGTTTGTTGAACAATACTAAATTACAATCACATGAAACAAAGCCTATTCATTGAGGCAAAGTTAGAAGTAAACCAAGCAAGCAAATACAAATAAAAGCTCTATCTAGTTTCAGGCCAAGTAGACAATAGATATCAATGCTATAAAAGCATTTACGTTTCACTTCCCTGGTGCATTAATTGCCACATTTTTCACTGAAAATCATCTTTTCTCACAGGTAATTTTCATGGACAAAAAAAATCCTTCTTTAACTTATTTTCATAAATATCCCAATTCATCATTGCCAGCAAATCATTATTTTAACTTTATTAATTGCACAGACCATCTCATAAATGCAGCGATTTGTATACTTTGGAAAAATCCATGAAGTCTCACTATATCGCTTCAAGTGTTGCTGTGGATCAATCACTTCAAAACCTCTGGCACTATTTTCTCACCTGTACAACAGGTGGAGCAATGCTTTCTATATTTACCTTACTTAGCTATGAAATAGTCTCCTAATAAAAAAAAAAGGTCACCTAATAAAAAAGAGTGGGGGATAGCATGAAAGAACTTGGGTTTAGAACTTAAACCTGGTATGAAAACTACCACTTCCTGACTTAGGAAAGTTATGTAACCTGAGCCTTGGTTTCCTTTTTTATAAAATATAGTAATGACATATATCTTGCAAGATCACTAGAGGATTAGAGGATTAACTGAGACCATTTATGTGATGGTCTTAATACAGAACCTAACATAAAATAGGCACTCAAAACAAAGTAGCTGTTATTTGGAATATGTATGCTCAGCAATAAAACCGATATTTTTCAAGTAACTTTAGAGAATTGCTTATGAGTCTATTCTCAATAGCATTTTTCCCCATTCTTCACTTAAGAATAGATAAACCCATTGTAAAATATCATGGGTTAAATGGAAGTTTATGCAAAATGGTAGATTTGCTTAAGTTAAAAGTGTAAGGCATGATGGCAGGTGACCAGAAGAGGCTTTGAAGGGAAACATTTCAATTCCCTTTGCTGGATTCTGGACAATGTCCCTGAGGAAACTTCCAGGTAGTTAAGACTTTGAAGAGGGTCACAGACTTAATCAGATGACCTCTCCTGGGCCTTCTGAATTAACTAGAAAGAGGTTTCAGTATCACTCCTACTCTTAGAAAAAGAAGTCACCTCTCTCCTAAAAACATGTATTATTGTACTTAATAGAAAAAGTAAGGCAGAGAAGAAGGCAAGGAAGAAGGAAGGAAAGATGTGAGGAAGGTAAGAAGGAGTCAAACTCTCTGCTCAGAAGTTTCCTATTTTCTTCTTTATTCATTATCTCCACCAATGACAGTTTTGTGCGCCTTAACCAGATTTTTTGCTCTGCCAGTAACATGTGAGTTTAAATATAGGTCATTGTTTTTTTAGAAGGCAGTTAGCTTGTGAAGAAAAAAAAAGGAAAAATCCAGCTGGCATGCTAATTGGATCTTTAAATTGTTATTTCAGATAAGTTCTCAGCTCTGTAAATGGCTTTTATGGACCCAGGCAATGGGTCATACCCCATCCGCATAGAGCTAGGCATCCTGTGTGCTTCCCATTGTTAGTCTCCTTAACAATTCCAGGGTTGGAATTTCTGGAAACCACCTTTCTTGTCAATGGAAACTACATCCTGGGTTGTATGTGGACTCACTCCTTCCCCACTCACAGCTGGTTCCTAACTGTACAATGAGAAGAAAAACAGATTGCTGGCCTGTCCTATTTATGCATCCCTAATGTCACTGTGCCTGAAAGGACAGGGAAGACTAAACTGCCTTTTTGCTAAGCCTGCCCTGTTGGCCAGTATGGCACCAGACTGCCCCATCTGGGTGATGACTAAGGGTCAGATTAGATGTTAAAGGCCTCTCAGCCCAACCAGCAATGCAATTGTTATTATTTTAATAATTCATAATGATTAAAATAGTATTTCACATTTGTGTATTACTTCAAATATTACAAAATTTTTTCCTTGACTACATTACCACATTTAATTGTGCATGAATCAGAATGCAGTTGTAGAAAGAACTGTAGAGGTAGGTGAATACATGTTAAATTCCAGTGTTGCCAATTATCAGCTGTGGGACTTTATGGCAATTACCTAACCTCTCTAAGCCTTGGTTAATAATGTGTCAACTGGGGAAAATATCTAAGATTCTGGTTTAGATTCAATGGATTAACCCATGTAAAGCTTGTGGACATCACTAAGCCCAGGTCATATTATATTTACTCTAGCATGGCTCAGGGGTTTAGCCTCTGTGGAGAAGGAGGAAAAGGAGGACAGAGACTTGAAAAAGACAAGTGGAGGAAGGAGAAAAGAAGCTAACTCACCTAATGAAATATAATATTTATCATTAGCAGAGTGCTCGTTATCTATGGTGAATACTACTTTTTGTGTATTATCAGATGTACTCTTACAAAAATTCTGTCAAATAAATACTATTATTATTTGTGGTGTGGAAATTTAATGGAATTTAAATAACTTGCCTAAAGTTGCACAGTTGACGAGTGGAAGAACCGGGCTTAAAACCCAAATCCATCTGAACCAAAACCCATGCTATTAACAATGTTGCTACCAGAATTTGCTGTAGATCTCTAAAAGTCTATAGGCCCTGTGAACACAGAACACTTTCCTTCTAGTAAAAAGTTAAAGTAAAATAAAATTATAGTGCTTTATGCAGAAATAAAAAGGGGCACCTCAGTGGCTCAATCAGTTAAGCATCCACCTTCAGCTCAAGTCATGATCTTGTGGTTCATGAGTTCGATCTCCACATCAGACTCCACACTGACAGTGCTGAACCTGCTTGGGATTCTCTCTCCCTCTCTCTCTGCCCCTCCCCACTTGTGCATATGCTGGCTCTCACTCAAAATAAATAAACTTTTTAAAAAAGTTTAAAAGCAAATTAACAGTAAACAATTATGCTTTTGCATACATTGGCTTATCCTAGCAATTGCAAAAAACAATCAGAGGTCTGTTTTCTTCATTCTACGGATAAGAAACTGAAGATGACAGTAATTAGCTCAATTCCATATAAAGGGTAGAGTAAGGACTTGAACCCTGTTCCTGACATTGAAACACACATTTTAGTCCCGTGTTCCACTTACGTACTATTGAACTGTTCACATTAATAGCATGAAAAGGTCTCAGATGGCTAGATGTCCCCTATGAAGAAGAGGAATATTCTACTTCCCTAGGACCTGTCACTAGATATTTAACAGAAATGTTATCAAAGCCAATGCACTCCCAACATTACAAAAGTGTGCGTATTTGTGTGTGTGTGTGTGTGTGTGTGTGTGTGTGTGTGTGTGTGTGTTCAAGTGCAGGTCAGAGCTGAGAAGTGGAGATGTGGAATTAAGAAGTGTTATTTCTAGGGGTACCTGGGTGGCTCAGTCAGTTGAGCATCAGACTACAGTTCAGGTCATAATCTTATGGTTCATGAGTTTGAGCCCCACATGAGGCTCTCTGATGTCAACACAAGACCTGCTTTGGATTCTCTGTCCTCCTCTCTGCCCCTCCCCTGCTTGTGTTCTCTCTCTCTCAAAAATAAACAAAAATTTAAAAAACAACAAAAAAGCAGTGTTATTTCTCATCTCAATTTTCAGAAGACTAAGTAATCTTTAGAGATATTTGCTTTAAAGGAACCAGCTTCAAATGACCTAGACCCAGCCATCCTCACACCAAGAAAGGACATTGGTCTCATCTCATCTCAAATATTCATACTCTTGTCAGCCTACTTCTTCCCAGTGCTGTGTCATCCTGTCCCACCCAAGTGCACTTATCTACACTTTACCCTCACAGGACACCATTGCTTGTCATACCAAGATTGCCCTCACAAAGCTTCCAGCATCTTTCCTTCTTTTCCCTATAACTTTTGTGCTGTTTCTGTTCTGCTTTCCAGTCTCAAGAACCTGCTACTGAACAGCACATGCTGTCTTTTGCCCTACAGATCCACACTTCATTTTTGGCTTCCTTGCCCTCCACCCCAGGTGGCTGATTTGTGCAGCCTACAACAACATATGAAATTGTTCTCTGTTCCCAATTGGTTTGTCCAGTGGTGAGCCCAATAGGTATATTAAAGGGAAGAGAGAGAAGTCTGGATGTTTATTTCCCCAGCTTCCTCCCTGCTGGGTCTCAATGGACTGGCTCAGCCTCACATGTCACTGCTCCTTTCAAGGACCCCTGTCTGTACTGTGCTTTCCTTTAGGATCTGGTAACCACTCCTTGCTGTTCTTTGGGCCTATGGTGGTTTAAGTTCCTCTGGTTTAACCTGCCTTAGGATTCTATCTCTCACTGTTTGCTTTATCCTACACAAATTTGTATGAATAGGTCCCTTTTTACACCCTTTTTAAATTAACCTATTTTAGGGACACCTGGGTGGCTCAGTCGCTTAAGCCTCTGACTCTTGCTTGATTTGGGCTTAGGTCATGATCTTTTATTTCATGAGTTCCAGCCCTTCCTTGAGCTCCGCACTGACAGCATGGAGACTGCTTGGGATTCTCTCCCTCTCTCCCTCTCCCTCCCTCCCCCACCGCGCTCAATAAATAAACAAATTTTAAAAAATTAACCTATTTTAAATATGCATTTATTTTGCTGATATCCCTGACTGATACATGTACCAAGTAACCAGCTTTTAGATATTACCTTAAAAGTCTCCATCTGTCACAAATTCTACACCAAATTGAGGCCACCGTACAATTATAAAACTTACCCAATAATCTCTCTAGGCAACTTTAACCTTTCCACTGCATCCTACACCAAGCAGCCTCATGAATCTTTCATTACAACTCTGATATTATTTTCATCTTTAAAGCCTTTAGTGATTTCCTATGTTCTTCAGGTTAAAGCCATGCCTCTCAGCACAAGAGGCCATAAATACACCCAGCTTTTCCTCTCCCTTCCACTTTCCCTGCCCTCTTACTGTGAGTCCCTCCACTCACCCACAAAGCAGACCCTGAGATAAGGATTCAGCTCAAAGTAATTTAGTGGAAGATGATGCCAGAACAAAAAGGAGGTCAGAAAAGTGAGAAAAGATCATAAAATATACATTAAAAAGCCAGGCAGCTGGAGTCCAATTCTACTAGAAAGTTTCTGTGAAACTGTTTAGATTGAGCCTCAGGAGGTCCCCACGAGTGAACCAAGGGACTGTTTTGTGCCAGTCTTAGCCTATCAGTGACCAAAGTTGTGGTTGGACCAGCGCTTGTGATTCTTATTCAGATTGCAAGACACCTTTCAGCAACAAACCATCAGGAAACTTTGGAAAAAAATAGAGGTCTACTACTTACTTACAAGATCTGGAACTTACACAGCACATTTGGGGCCTCACGGTGAGGTTGTAGTTAGAGAAAGGAGGAGGTAGAGTGCACTGGAAAAAGGGGAGGGGCTTCTGCTTTTATTAGAATTGAGTGTGGGGGCATAGGATTTCAAGGGCTCCTTTCTTATTGGTGAATTTAAAACCTAAGGGTGGGAATTTAAAATACAGGGAAGAGAAAAGACAGGTGGCCCAAATGGTGAGTTAATGGAAATCAGCCAAGATTTCTAAATCAAGGGAGCTTCAGTTGGGGAAGGTGGCCTGACTTTGCATCCAGTCCTGTGGTTGGCAATGTGTTTATTCAAGATATCTGTCTTTGAAGTGGATGCCTCTTTGGATGCTTAGCAATCAAAGCTTAGGGCATGTGCTTGCATTGTAAAAAAAAAAGGGGGGGGGTGGTGGGGAGAAGCAACTGTCAAGGCTTACACTATAGGAACTAAAGTATTACCACTGACTCCTAACTCCCCTAGGTTGAGGAGTGCCCCTCGGGTTAACTCTCCACACATCCATCTCACAGCTATCTGCAATTGAGCAAATGTCTCTGCTGACAGAAAAAGTCTCCAGGCTGAGAAGCAGAGGCCCTGGTGTTTAAATTGGCAAACGATCCACAACAGCTTCAGGTGGATTCAGAGGTGAGTTTAAGGATATGGGTTGGCGCATTAACAGCATCCACTACCCCCACTTTGCTGCATGAGCCACCTTGCAACGTACCCTGTACCTGAGAAATGTCTACCTATTCCCTGTCTCATTCACTTTCACCTGTGCAAAAACTTGCTCAATCCAATCCTTCAGTCAGAAAGACGGCTGCTCCCATCGTTCTCATACGACTTCCAAACCCCAACCGAACTATTACCTTGGAACCACACCTGGGAAAGAACAACTTGTTTTTTCCCGAGTTCCCAGATCGTTTGTTCATGATTCTGTATTAGAATTCAGACACATAAACTAATAAATATTACAGAATATTTTAATTCTCCCCCACCATATATATTAAGCTGAATGATCTTAGCTTTAATAGCTTAGAGCCTCAGTTTCTGTATCTGAAAAAGAATACATAGTATTGGGGTGTTAGATGAGATGGTATGCATAGAGTGCCGAACACAATGTTTGGCTCATAATAGATACGATCCAAAACTCATTTCCCATTGTGCTAACCCTCTCATGTTTTCACCTTTGAAATTCAAACATCTAGCACAACCCCCACATACAGCAAACTCTCGTGTAGTAAGAATGCCTCAGTAGCACTAAATTATCCCATGTCATTCCTATAACAGTTCTGTCATAGGCAAGTGAAGGATGATGGATCTTCAAAAATAACTTTAGAATTTAAAATTTCAGGCAGGGGTGCCTAGATGGCTCAGTCAGTTAAGCATCAGACTCTTGGTTTCAGCTCAGGTCATGATCTTGCAGTTTCATCAATTCAAGCCCCGCATCGAGCTCTATGCTGGCAGCATGGAATCTGCTTGGGATTCTCTGTCTCCCTCTCTCTCTTCCCCTCCCCCACTCATACTGCCTCTGTCTCTCTCAAAATAAATAAACTTAAAAAAATAAACAATAAATATTAAGATTACAGGTAAATTAATGTTTTATTTTGGGAAAAAGGCAAAAGCAATGTCTGGAACGTTGTTGCCCTACCATTAGTCAGAACATAGGGCAGAAAGTCCTCTATGGAGAATTTCAACTAGCTGTAGTAATGATAAGGAACTGGGTTGCAGGAGTTCTGAAATGATCTGACCTGTGACGAATTGTTTAAAATGAGTGTTGTCTTCCTATAAAGCCCATAGTTTTAATTGCTTACCTCCTCTCAGAAGCAATTTCAAGTGCAATATCAGCTAACTAAAATGGTATTACACACTTTAAATAATTCAATAAAAACGCACTGAACAGCTCAAATTGAATTTCCTTTGCCCAGAGAGTATGATCAGTTGATACCAGGATTTCTAAAAAAACAGACTTGAGCAAAAATATTTTATTAGAAATAAGATGTGACTCAAGGGCTTTAAAACATCTTAGAGGAGAGGGTCACATGGGTGGCTCAGTCGGTTAAGCATCTGACTTGATTTTGGCTCAGGTCATGATCTCACCATTGTGAGAGAGTGGAGAGCCTGTTTGGTTTTCTCTCTCTCCCTCTCTCTCTGCCCCTCCCCCACACATGCATGTTCTCTCACTCTCACTCTCTCTTTCTCCCAAAAATAAAAATAAAACTTTAAAAAAATGCATCAGATAAATTAATTCAGACCTAGCTAGAAGAATGTTCTTGAGAGAGAGTCAATGTGTTATAAGCTATTATTAATCTTGATGATGATGATTACCATTCATTTATTGCTTACCCTTACTTACGGAGCTGCCCAAGGGACTTTGTATTCTTGTTATTACATCCTAGTAACAAATCTACAAAGGAAAGAATCATTTAATATTTTATATATATATAATATTATATAAATTGAAGAACTGAGGTTCAGATGTTATTAAAATGCTTTGTAGTTCTAAAGTTGGAATATTGAAGAACCACAGTTCAACATTATACCTAATGGCTCTGGAGCTCATTCTCTTTTCATTTTCACCCATAGAACACTATGCCCATGAGATTTAAGTTTAACTGAATGGGCTTCAAAATAAATAAATAAATAGAAATAGAAAAGGTAGGGAAATTACAAGATGGGTTAAAGACCAAATACTGAACCTGAGGATGACCAAGATTATAAATATATCTAAACTTACCCATTTTAAGGATTAAAAAAAAAAACCTGGCTATAAGACTTTAGTCACTCCCCTATTGAGTATCTCTTAACGCTGTGTGCTCAACACAGCTGGAAGAAATTTGAAAAATACATAGGATCAAGGGAAGATATGAAATGGGGAAAAACAAGGTAGAATGTAAATAGTTAGACATAGAAGATCCCTCAGGAAACTAAGGAAACAAAGCAGTGAAAGAATCTAGCTGGCAGCCAGAAGTCTCTGTTGCAAATTGCATAATTTCCTAGAGAACTGCATTGTAGAGAGAAGTCAATGACAGATGACAGTGGCTAGGGTTAATGCTGTTGCAATAGCAATGTTGGAAATGATCATGTTCAGAATATATATTTATTCCAAATAAATATGCTACAGTTCTATCAGTTATCTATTACTATGTAACAAACTCCCCAAAATCAGAGGCCTAAAGTAACAACCATTTATTTTCTCAATATTCTGCAATTTGGGCTGGATCCAGTTGGCAGTTTTTCTGTCTGGTCTCTCCTGGAGTCCCTCATGAAGCTGTAATCACTTGGCAGTTCAAATGAAGCTGGATGGTCCTATGTGGCCTCAGTCACATATCTGTTGGTTCTCTGGGAACTGATAGCCAGAGAACCTTGGTAAACCGCTACATGGTCTCTTCAGAAAAATAGCCTAGGCTTTGAACAGAGTGATAACAGCATTCTAAAGGGTAGACCTCAATGTTCCAGCACTTAAAGACTGCTGCTTATTAAAGGCATAGATATCAATGGGTATAATTAATTAGATATCATTGATGTAGCAATCTAACACAATGGTTAAAAGAATGAACAGAAATTACATATTATGTATTTCTCTCAGAGATATATAGATACAAATGTATCTCTCAATGCCTTTCAACCTAAGATAAGTCTGATAATACTTGTATTCTTTTGACCAAAATGATACAAAATTAGCAGAATACTAAAACAAAGATATCAAATATTACTAATAGGATTTCATGCTTACTTTATTCATTATCAAAGACAAGGTTAAATGAAAATTATTACCTGCATTGCTTTCAGCATGGAGAAAAAGAAGGAAATTTCAATGGTCTCTTCAATCCTAGATCTGACACTAACTCACTTGGCAATGGGAGAGTACCTGAGGGCTCTAACCCACAACCTAAAATGACTGGCCCTAGGAACCATGGTATTCCAATCAAATAATGACTTTGTTTATTCTCATTGTAAATACAAGGGACATATTTCTCTCTAATTAGTGTATAGTGAGATAACAAAGGGCAAACAAATATTACTAAACAAACAGACTTAAAGCAAAGACTATAAATTGTTATAATCAGAATTATTAAGAGTATCTATTGGGAGAAGTAAAGTAATGTGATGCATCGCATACTAAGACACCGGTTAGAATTTTAGTGCCATCTGCTCCTGAGAGGAGAAAAAATATATATATTACCAAGCAATGCCAGAGTTTCAAGCTTAAGGAGGCAATGGCTACAAGAGAAATTCCTACTAAGTGGAGTAAAGATTGTAGACAAGAATCTCTTTTCTCCCTGTCTACAAAACTCAGAAACTAAAGGGGCTCCTGCAACCACTTCTCTTCTCTGGATCAGGGTTAGTCAAATGGTGAAAGATTCTGCCTCCAGGCCGATCTACATGAAGTAACAAAATGGAACACTGGATTTTTCCCTATTGGAAGGGATAGTTTATTCTTGTTTGCAAAGAAGGGTGCATATCCATAACTGGTGGCAAGAGAGGGAGCTTGTGGTAGATGTGATTAGCTGCTCATAAAAGAATGAAGTTCCCTTCCATTGTATACATCCATTGTCAGAAAAGGGCTGGAAGATTAAACACTACATTTCCGGGGAGCCTGGGTGGCTCAGTCAGTTAAGTATCTGACTTTGACTCAGGTCATTATCTCACACTGATGGGTTTGAGCCCAGCGTTGGGCTCTGTGCTGAGAGCTCAGGGCCTGGAGCCTGCTTCAGATTCTGGGTCTCCCTCTCTTTTCTGCTACTCCCCCACTCACTCTCTCTCTCTCTAAACAACAAAAAAAAAAAAAAAAAAAACAAAAAACAAACAAACAAAAAAAAACCACTACATTTCCGAACCGCTTTGAATCCATGTGGGGCAATGTGACCAACTACTGGTCAATCCAATGCCAGTAGTAGTTCTGTGTACTATTCCTAGACCTGGGCATATCCTTTTCCTCTAATTTTGCTGGCTCATTGCCACTTTAGTAGCTGAGTATTAACGATGGCACATCTCCAATCTGCTTAGGACCCTGAATGACTGCATGGAACAAAATACTGACTCATCCTCCTCAAACCTTACCCATGTGGTTTATATGAGCAAAAATAAACTTTTATTGTGTTAAACCACTGAAATGTTTCATTTGTTTTACTAGATGGCATTCCCCTAATTAATATGTGGGATGTCAGGAATTTTAGCCCCACTGGAATTCTGATGTCAAGTGAATTAGAATAAGCCACTTGGCAAATGGAGCGGCTGGGAAGAATGACTATGCAGTGAAAGGGATCAGAGCCAAAGGCAGGATTTTTGGAGCCAAACAAATTCAGATTTGAACTCAAGATACACCATTTATGAATAAGTGAGTGACTGTCATAAAGTGGCATTCTTTATAAAATGCCTCCTATTTGCCAGACACTGTTGGGCACACTAGGGATTTTGTAGCAAATGAACTAGAAAATCCCCTATCATTGGGTGTTTATATTCTAGTCAGGGAGGCAGATAATACAGATTAAAAAAAAAAAAGTAAAAGTTCAGAATGTGATAGGATCTGCAAAAAATAATGAAGAACAAGGAGATATAAGACAGAGCACACTGTGTTAGAATGATATTCAGAAAAGTTTTCTCTAAGTAGGTAAGTGACATTTGATTAGAAATGTGTATGAAGAGGGAGAGTGAGCCTAGTTGCTACTGAGAGAACAGAGTTTCAGGTGGAGGGAAGAATATGGATACATACCCTGAAAATGGCAGATGTGTATCATATCAAGCATATCATATCCCAGCAAGAAGGCTGGGACTAGCTGGAATCAAGCATGTCAGAGGAGAAGCAGAAAGAAATGAGATTAGCAAGGTAGGCGGTGACCAGATCATATAGGATTTTGTTTTAGTTCTGGTCTCCCAGAAACAAAACCTAAAACAAGAATTTGTGCGCAATTGATTTGTGAAGGGAATCCTCTCAAGAGAGGGACATGAGGTAAGAAGTATAGGATCCAGAAGGGGCACCTGGGTGGCTCAGTCGGTTGAGCATCTGACTTCAGCTCAGGTCATGATCTCACAGCTTATGAGTTTGAGCCCCGCGTTGGGCTCTGTGCTGACAGCTCAGAGCCTGGAGCCTGCTTCCGATTCTGTGCCTCCCTCTCTGTCTGCCCCTAACCCGTTCGCATTCTGTCTCTGTCTCTCTCAAAATTAAATAAACATTAAAAAAATTTTTTAAATTATATGACTTCACTCATATGAGGACTTTAAGAGACAAAACAGATGAACATAAGGGAAGGGAAACAAAAATAATATAAAAACAGGGAGGAGGACAAAACAGAAGAGAGTCATAAATATGGAGAACAAACTGAGGGTTACTGGAGGGGGTGTGGGAGGAGGGATGGGCTAAATGGGTAAGGGGCACTAAGGAATCTACTCCTGAAATCATTGTTGCGCTATATGCTAACTAATTTGGTTGTAAATTTTAAAAAATAAAAAAAAATTTTTTTTAATTAAAAAAAAAAAGAAGTATAGGATACAGGGGAGCAAAACAAAGCAAGATCGTGAGCTCTGATGGAGACTAGTTGCAGCCCAATGCCACAGGGAGCTCGGGAGAATGAAGAGCACTATAGAGTTGATCCCACTTCATAGCAAGAGAGATATCCCTTTGTTCCCTCATGTCACCAGTCATTAACAAGCTGCTCCTGGGAAGAACTTCCCAGCCGAGGCAGCGCCTGTACAGCCAAGGGCAATTCTCAGAAGTGGGCAGTGTGAGCCATTAGAAGCCACGAACAGGTAGGTACATTGGCCTGGTAAATGAGATCTGGCTGAAGCACTAAGCGTCCACCACATCCCACCCTGGCACCACTCAGGTGCACTTGCTTCTCACACAAACTTCACTCTATTCAAACAATGTTGTTTCCAAGATTCTGATTGGTCACAATTTCCAGGAAAGCTTATAAAGAAGGAGAGGTTAGTGCTGCTGCTACTGATCCTAAGGCTGTAAGTGATATTCCTCATCTCTTTCCTCCATCACTGATTCTAGACTCCCCTGCTGGCTCATCTACAACTTCCACTGAATTGCTAGCTTGCCAGTTAGGGTGGCCCTCGTCTATGAGGGATCAGAGCCTCTTGCCCCCTGCTCTTACTGAAAGAAACATGGTGGCTGCACTGCACATTCCAGTTAAAATTGTGCATGCAACAAACAAGAGATGCCCCAGGATATCAACCAATTGACAAAACTATGTAACAGCAACCCAATCTCTTGATAATCAAGGACAATCACCCCATTCTTTGCACAGGTATCCAAAGTAACCTGGTGGCAGTTGTAGTTTTAAATTTAGTGGAACTCTTACTGTATGCCCTAGTAGAAGAATCCTTCTCTGGGATCCAGCACCTGTAGCCAAGGATCAGCCAACTTTTTCTGCAAAGGTCCAGAGAGTAAATATTTTAGGCTTTTAAACCTAGATACAGTTTCTGCCACATATTCATTGATATATATAAATTAAAAAATTTTTTAAAGATATATATATCTGTAAAAAAATTTGTAATTACTCTTTGCTCATAGGGCTGTGAGAAAACAGGCTATGGGCCAGATTTGGTCCATCGGCCCTGGTTTGCTGAACCCTGCTCTAGACCCAAAGAGCCTAAAGCTGTGGGGACAGGAAACAGAAATTACCTACATGGGTCACAAGCAGTGACATGAATAGGTCACCCTATTCTTCCACCCTTAGGTTCTTGAATTCATATATTCTACCTACTGGAGACCCAAAACTAACACCCTGATGAGAAGGAGCACCTGCTGTTGGGTTTACATACAGCTTCCGACTCTGCCAGTAGAGTTACCTCATTAATAATCCTGTGCTAGTACTGAGGTGCCTGGGGTGGTCAGGGACAGATGCTGGCTGATGCCAACTGGCCAAGTCATTCTGTCCGCTTGATTATTTAGTGCCTCTTTTGCAGAGAATGTTCTCCGGTGGCATTCAAATGCAATACCAAGACTGTCACACTTTGAATTTGCTCTCTGAATTTGATACCAAACAGCCATAGCCTCCCCTGACTTGCTGCCCTCCTCTATTCTTTTTTTAAGTTTATTTATTTATTTTGAGAGAGAAAGAGAGACAGCACACATGTACAAGTTGGGGAGGGCAAAGAGAGAGAGAATCCCAAGCAGGCTCCCCACTGTCAGTGCAGAGCCCAAGGCTGGGCTTAAACCCACAATCTGTGAGATTATGACCTGAGCTAAGAGTCCAGCGCTTAACCAATGGAGGCATCCAGGCACCACCAGGGTCCCTCTATTCTTGTTATTAGACATTTTGAGAATGAGGAGGGAGAAGTCCAGGTGAGAAACTTCACATCATCAAACTCCAATGACATAAGGTCTTTTTTATATCTTTTCCTTGCCCTCCATGTGCAGCCCCCTTACTCCTCTTCCCTCTACAGTGCCATCAGATAAAATACAACATGACTAATGAAAGCAGGACTTAAATAAACAAATACACTTTACTACGCATATGCACCAACCAATATTTCTTTTTTTTTTTTTCATCTTTATTTATTTTGAGAGAGAGACAGAGTGTGAGCAGGGGAGGGTCAGAGAGAGAGGGAGACACAGAATCAGAAGCAGGAGCTTCTGATTCTTCCTGAGAAAGGGAGACACAGAATCAGAAGCTGTGAGCACAAAGCCCGATGCGGGGCTCGAACTCACAAACCGTGAGATCATGACCTGAGCCGAAGTCGGACGCTCAACTGACTGAGCCACCCAGGTGCCCCAATATTTCTGACACACATCTACTAAAAATGACCTGTTTTTTAGCTAAATTTATAACTTAACTGGTCATTCTGTAATTCTATTTGCTCAATCTGGCAGGCCTATATCTCTAAATACCAGTACTGTTTCATGCCCTGAAACACCTCACCTTTATTCTAATTCTCTAGTGATATTTCCAATTCTCCCAACACTTGTGCTTTTCTAAATGTATTTTCTTACCCCTCTACCTCTGTCTGCTCTTGCTCTTCCCTCAGCCTAGAGTCCCCTCTCCACCAGCTCCTACATAGGGAAAAAAAAAAAAAGATTATCCATGAAAACCCAGCTCATATGTCACACCTCTGTGAAACCCTCCCAGGTTTCCCTGACAAATTCAATTGCTTTTTCATTTTTGCCCCCCTGGCACTATTTACCTATAGAATAGCATGTATTTCATTCAGCCTTATATCTTCAATAGTTGTTGAATACCTTTTTCTCTCATTGGCTTTTTAAGCTCCCCACCCACCAAGCACAATACTTTCAATATAAGAGATACAAAAGTATTTTTCCATTTCAGTTGGATTGGACCAC
Source organism: Herpailurus yagouaroundi (assembly GCF_014898765.1). Lineage (NCBI taxonomy): Eukaryota > Metazoa > Chordata > Mammalia > Carnivora > Felidae > Herpailurus > Herpailurus yagouaroundi. Next base: position 21,801,341 of record NW_024412418.1, on the reverse strand, counting down.
AATGTGTCAATCCAATTCATCAGCAGACTAGGCATGAAATATGATTCTGCTGACAACAATTAGCATTGATAGTAACAATGAGAGTCACTTTGGTTGTATGTTGCCCTGTTTGGCAGACAGCTTTAGAGATAGTCTAAAATCTATGACAAGAGGAGTTGCATATGAGAAGGGCCAATGTTAAATAGGTTTTTAAAAGTGGTGATTAAAAAACTGTATTGCATTAACAACACAGGGTAAAAACTCAACATTTTAAAGCACAACCATTGGGGCACCTGGGTGCTCAGTCGGTTAAGCATCCACTTTGGCTCAGGTCATGATCTCATGGTTTGTGGGTTCAAGCCCCATGTCGGGCTCTGTGCTGATAGCTCAGAGCCTGGAGCCTGCTTCCGATTCTGTGTTTCCCTCTCTCTCTCTACCCCTTGTCTGCTCGTGCTCTCTTTCCATCTCTCTCAAAAATAAATAAACATTCAAAAATTTAAAAAAAAAAGCACAACCATTAATAAAATAGTTTAGGAAACACACAATAAAGGGTATGATTATTACATAGTCACATATAATATTACCATCACAACTCATTTTAGAAAGTGTTACTGTTTTTTTGTTTTGTTTTAGGTTTGTTTTGTTTTAGGTTTGTTTTTTCTATGGTCAAATTAGTTTGTCTCTGTCTCATGGTCTTGGGTCATTCTTAATTCTTGATAAGTCATAATAGATACATGTCCTCTTTCAACCAAATTCTAAGAAACACTGCTGGAAAATCTTCTAACCAATAATAAGTCTTCAGCCTCATTATATTCAGAAATCAACATATATGGATAAATTATATAAAAAGCATGAGTCCTAGAATATAAAGATATGGGACAGAGTTTCAGCTCCACCATTTCCTAACTTGATAACTGTGGGCAACTTCCTTAATGTTCATGAATTTTCATTTCCTACCAGATAAGTTCATGAGTTCTTCTGGGAATGAAAAACAGTAACCTTTAGTAAAGGAAATATCAGTTATATTTAGAGATTAAATTAATCTGCAACAAAAAGTTCTTTCATCAAAGTCCTGAATCTCAGCCCTTTGCCCCTAGTAACACGTATTTTGATAACTTTGGTCATTACTAAAGTCTTTACAACCAAATGAACTGGTGGGAAAATGTTCTATTTAGCATCTGTTCATAAGACAGTTGGACAGCTGTTGTAATGAAAGTATTTCCTTGCAGGCTTAAAGTCAGCCACACACCTGCTTTTGAGAAAATGAGGTTTGCTGGTCTATACTTTTATTAGCAGCAATTCCCCAGAGCTGAGAGGAGCATGGAGCTTTCACCATCAGCAATTTGCCAGAGTTTTATTCCTCAAGCCCTTCTTAGGTGACACTAGTTAGGATTCCTTGAGGATAGAGTGACTGAATGCTGTGGATAGCATTTGGCAGGCCACCAGCACCAGCTTTGGTGGGGTAGGGAGAAAGGAAATGACTTCTTTTTCTTCTGTCTAGTAGTGGAGACCAAAGATGGGGGGGGGGAAGGGGGGGAGGGATAAAGGTGATGTCACTATTTTCCCTCCTGCCTGGGAAGAGCTTCTCACAACTCTAATCAACAGAATCCTTTTTTTCACACAAGCTTGTGGAACGATAAATGCATCCAACCACTCAGGTTCAAAATAGGTCACTTTGTTGGTGTAAAATTGCTTTGGGGGTTGGAAAACATGGTGGGGAATAGATTTTTGTGACAGGGTATACACTGGGGACTAGACCTACATCTGCTATTACCCTCTTTTGGAAATTCTGAAAATCTACATGAAATATCACTCCACAGGTTTGCTCTAGTCCCACTCCAGCCCCGAAGCCATATAAGGTATGGTACCTTATACAGCCTGTAGGATCAATGAATACATTGTGCAAATGAACAAAAAAGTAATAAGCAAGCATCACTCAAGAAGCAAAAAAACAAAAACAAAAACAAAAACAAAAACAAAGATATATAAGAACCTCTCCTCTCTGGAGGAGACTTTGTCCCTGAGGAGTCATCTGATATTTCAAATATTGGGACCTGTCCTTGGGACAGTACTATTTAAAAGAGTTACACTTGTTTAGTGTAATCCAATCACTTGCTGTGCATAAAAATAGGTACTTTTAATTTTATTCACTCCCACATGGTCTACACAAATAGAGGAATAACTTCCACATGATTATAAAAACAATAAATATTCTAAAACAAAAATATAATTAGCTTCAACATAGAATCAAGACACATTCAAATACATGCAATAAGTGTCTACAGCCATTGGCTCATGCCCTCTGCTTTCCAATACACATATAAGATTAAATCGGGCAACACAGATTTGGTATACTTGTTTGTGAGAGGGAAATATTCCGGCATTCATCCATTCAAAATGAGTAGTTTTATCCAAATTAGTATCTCTGTCTACCCAATTTCCATCTCCCATAACCTAGCTTATTTAAATACTAGGAGTTCTCCTTTCTTCCTATCATAACAGTACCTTTGGCTTAACTATTCTTTGCACAAAATGCCTCTCATCTCTTTATTTTACCTTATCAACCTTTATTATCTATTACATGTCAGACCCTACCCTTAGCCTTTGGGGCAAGAAAGACGGGAAATGTGGTCACATTTCCACGGTCTGTTGAGGGCAAACAAAATAGTAAAAACAGAAACAAAAAATCCCCGAGAGCAGATATGATGATTCTCTGGGCTTTGTATCCCAGTGCCTATCTCAGTGTCTGACACGTGTCTTATTGATGGAAAGAAATGCTTTCTAACAGAGATAAATACAAGTGCCTTAGGAAAGGGAAGAGGTTTCAGTACAATGTCAAAGAAACTGAGGACTGAATGATGGGTCAGCAGGTAGATGAAGAGGATAAAGTCATACAAAGGAGTGGAATCAGTAAAGATAGAGGGATGCGAGCTTGGTGCATGGTAGGCTCACAGGTAGAAAGTAATTTGGTACAGCTTGTGTGTTGGTATCAGCTTGTGTTAGGAGTAGTAGCAAGGGATGAGCAAGAGAGGGGTGGGAGGAGACATAATTAGTGGCCTTGAATCGAATGAAGGAGTTAGAACTTTATTCCTATATAACTTGTAACCTGTGACCGTTACATATGCCAGGTTAAGTCATAATCCCTATGTAAGAGTATATTTGTTATACCCTAGATGCATAATATAGTGCTATGCACAGAAGGAAATCATCATCATCACCAACACCACCCTCATCATCATCTAAGATTTTCTGAGGTTTAAGTGTATGTCATATCCTGTCCTGACCTTTTAAATGTCACAACACCCCCATTGAGGTAGGTACTATTCTTGATTTATGCTTGAGCAAACAGGCTTATGGAAAATTAGGTAACTTCTTCAATTCAGTATGGCTACCAGAGCAGCTAAGTTTTTAACTCACTTTGACTTGAAGCTTTGTCCCTCAGATAATCTGTCTCTCTTATTAAACATCTGTTGATTTACTGAATTTACATTTTTCCCTCTACCCCAAAATAGTTGCATTCAATGATCAGTTTAACTATGTTACTAAGGTTCATTTTTCTTCTTTCCATTTCTTTTCAGCTAATATCATGATGAGGTGGGCAATATGGCAGAACATGGCATTAGGTTAGCCTAGCCACTGACTTTCTGGCAAGGTCTGAGACCCTCCACCCACCCACCCATCACTCATTATACACATTTACTCTGGTAGATCAGAGTATAGACATCTGAGTGCCTTTCACCAGCTATGATAAGCTTTTTTCCCTCTTTATCTTCCCAGAACTGACAGGTGTCATTAAAACCTCCTCCATAGAACTTTTTAGCAGTTAACTAAGTTGCAGTCTCCATGGGAAGAATAAGTGAAGGCACATTTTTTAAATGTATAAACTGAATCTTCAGAGGTACAGCGTTGGAGGTTGCCATGGAAACTTTTCTCTCTCCTTCCCACTGTTTTTGGCGAGTTTTTTATTAAACAAAACAAAAAAAAAATTAAATGCCCTCATTAGCCCCATATGCATTTCCAGCAGAATCAGATCTTTTATTCCCATGTCTAGAACCCAAGTCACTGGCTCACAGTCCCGAGTGCTGAGAAACACAGGTACTTTAGTTCCCCAATATGAAGAAGTGAGAATGAATGTATTCACTCACTCACTCACTGCATGTAATCCAGGACTCCCTCTTTACAAAGCTCTAGTCTAGGCCCCTTGTGAATACAGACTTGTGAAAAGGCCCACACTCAAAGGAGCCAATCACCCAGTGGGAGAGATAAAATGAGCACATGGCTATGATTTAAGCCAGAATTAAAGAGAAGTTCAAAATTCTGTAAGGGTTCACAGGGTAAAAGCAGTCATGTCCAGCTAGAACCAACGGGTAAGGCTTCTCAGAGGGAGTAGCATTTAAAATGATCTTAGAGGGGCCTCTGGGTGGCTCAGTCAGTTAAGCATCCAACTCTTGGTTTCAGCTCAGGTCATGATCTCATGGTTCAAGAGTTCAAGTCCTGCTTAGGGCTCTGTGCTGGCAGCATGGAGCCTGCTTGGTTCTCTGTCTCTGTCTCTGTCTTTCTCTCTCTCTTTCTCTCTCTCTCCCCACCCCTCCTCTGCTCATGCTATCTCTGTCTCTCTCAAAATAAATGAATAAACTTTAAAAAAATAAAATAAAATAAAATAAAATAAAATAAAATAAAATAAAATAAGCTGATCTTGGGAAGTTGACTAAGAATTAAAGGGTAAGAGGTCAGATTTAATCCACTTGATCTCCTATGTCAGGCTGAAGAGCCTAGTCTTTGCTTACCAGAAAAGGTATTTTTGAGTCCCAGTATGATATCATATCATATCATATCATATATCTGGATAACAAATCTGAAAGTGTGGAACACTGTTGAATTGGAAGAGAACCTGAGGGCTTGGGAGAATAGAGATGAGGAATACAGGGAATTTAGAAGTGTGGGGAACAGGACAGTGTTTCATTTCCCATATTCCAGGCTTGAGGTAGAAAAGATATCTTTCCTCCAAATTATTTGGAAAGATAGAAAAAAGTCACATAAATATTTCTTTTAGCAATGCTAAATGAAATCCTATTCAAGGATGAAAATAAACTTTTTTTAAAGCACAGAGTTTTAGGAGGAAAGGCCCCATGGTTCTTTCTTGATAAATAATGACTAAACTTTTTTATATGCAAATTAGCTATCCTCCTCATTTTTCTCAGTCTTTACTTTGATCATGTATTCTGAACCACATTTATTCCATGGTAGAGGTTAGAAACCAAATCTGCTCTTGAATAAGAAATGCTGAAAGCCTGCTCACCCTACATCATCATTTCAGTGAGGCAAAGTGCAGAAACTCAGTTCTGTTGGACCTACTAATTCCTGGCACTTAGCAGATATAAGCAGGTATTTGTGCATTATGGTAAAAATGCTTCTTGAACATTCAGATAAGATGCTGACCCTAAAATAATGCCAAAGATCTCCCACTAAAAGAAAAAAAAATTACCCTGCTGGACACTGATAACTCCTAAAAGTTTTACCCTAAAATTCAACCCAAGAACTATGACTTGTCTTAAGTCAGTTGTTCTTAGCCTAGGTTTCCTCCAAAAAAGTATTTTTTAAACAGAGGAAAATAGATTTTCAAGAGAAAAAGATATATATAAATTAAATTTAAATATAAAATATAAATATATATATTTAAAGGCTAATTGCAGTTCATTTACATATGGCAAGGCTGGAAATTTCCTTGCTTTTCACTGGATATAATCATCTCAGGATAGTCATGCTGCTTATATCTCATGCTGATCAGGAGTTCTCTGGCAGCTGTTTAAGTCCCTGGTTAATTAAAAATGGAAAAACAAATTAATTATTACTTAATATATGCAGTTGGCTTGATAGCCAATTCTTTTAGAACAAGTGAATCCACAGAGGATATAAAAATAAAAATGAAATGATTCTTAGGTATAAAAATATGGGGCCCAGAAAATTCTTGTGAGTGCTCAACTAAGTACCTATTACCTCCATTCCCATATTAAGAAGAATTCACCTTTCTTAGGCACTGGGGACAGGACATGGGACAAATAAGCTTTGATGGAAAAGGACAGGGGTAAATAATTACAGCAGAACTTGATACAAGGCCAGGAATACCTGGGGCTTTGGGTTCCTCAGCAGCAAAGCAAACTTAGCCGCTTTCACAATTTAGTTGTAAGTTTGCCTGGTCTGAAGCAAGCAGCTGACTCTTGAACAACACAGGTTTGAATTGCACTGGTACACTTATACGTGGATTTTTTTTATTTGTATAGTACTATATGTATTTTCTCTTCCTTATACTTTCCTTAACAACATTGTCTTTTCACTAGCTTACTTCATTGTAAGAATACAGTATATGATACATACAACATAAAAGTATGTATTAATAGACCATTTATTGATAAGGCTTCCAGTCAAAAGAGGCTATTAGTAGTAAAGAGTTGGAAAAGTCTAAAGTTATATGAGTTTTCACTGTGTGGGTCAGTGCCCTTAACCCTTGCGTCAAGTGCATACCATTAAAACAGCGGTATAATGGACAAATAGCAAGCTCATCACATAAACAGCTGTGATTGATGATTCAGTGGGAAGAAATGGCAGAATTATTTTGCCATGATGGTTTGTGACGCAGCTTAGTAGAAAAGCCCAGTGAATTCCCAGGTCAAGCTGTGGTATCAATCAGGTCTAGTAAGTTCTGATTCTAGACTCAAAATCAGAAAATAATAGATTCTAATAGTTGCTGACTTAGTATATGACCTTAGGCAAGTCATTTGACTTCTCTAGTGATTCAGTTGCTTCTAATATAAAAGAGATGCACTGCTCTCTTGTCTATTTGTCCCCAAAATGCAGTGGAAAAAATTTATGCTGGACTATTCTGAGTTCTGAGGAAGATATTTAGATTCTTCTTGGCTCTGAAAGCTAATGGCTTTTTTGCCTTAGGGTATTTATCTTAATTGATATTTCTTCAGCTTTGCTAATACCAGGGAGGCCAGCTATGTCTAGACTTCTTCAGGGTCATTTCATGTTGCTGTTACAGAGCAAATTATTAAGGGGAATTCACAGTGTAAATCAATCACCTTTCAACCACAGCATTAAAAATGACACCAGCTTCCTTGAATTTATATTGTCATTTTCTTTCAAAGAGCTCTGAGCCCTTATAGCTCATTTTGACCTCACAACATCCCAAGGAAAGACTCTTACTAAGATCTCCAATCCCCATTACAGATGGAGAGACTGAGAATCAGAGATAAATAACTCGTCCAAGGAGATGAAATGGATTTCCAGTAGAGGTGAGAATAGGACATACGTCTCTTGACTTTCTGCCCTGTAGGAATAGCTTGCTCGATAGAATTCAACTGAGAGATACAGAAAGATGCACCTCTCACAAAATAGGACTTTATCAGCTTTCTAAAGTGTCTTATATTCGCCCTGACCATTATATGTTATAATAATATATCAATATCTGATCATTGTGGCTAATGTTTACTGAGAATGCACCTCTGTCAAATATTTACAGCCCATTTAATTTTCAAGACAGTCCTAGAGATGTGGAAAATGACATGTAGTAAGATTAAATAAATTATCCAAGGTCACACAGTTGGTGGACTAGGCATTAAAAGTCCTTATTAAAGGGCAGATGTGTATCTAAGTGAGTTGATCTGTTGGGAATGGTAGGGCAGTTTACAGGAAAAAGGCAGAACTATGAAGTAGGTCTAAGCTCAAAACCTACCCAGCAGTCCAAGCATCATGCAACATTTGGCATGCTACACATCCAAAACAAAATACAAATTGAATTGTGTTACTTTGAGACCATTTTCTGGTTTCCCAGTGCTCTGGGTCCCTGCATAGTTCACCTTTCCTGCTTCTCCTGCATCCTTTCCTATCAGCCTCCTCCTTACTCCCTGGATCAGATCATGTACCCCCATCTTTCAGTTTTCAAACAGGCCATAATCTTTCACCTACCTCAGAGCTTTATAGCATCCTGTTCCCTTTTGCTGAAGCATATCCCCACCCCACCTCTCACCTTGCTTCAGCAGCCAAGCACCCTCCATACATCAGGTGACCTTCGCCTCAGTCTAACAGTCATTATTCCACAACTCTGTGCAGCACACATTATTCTTCACACATTTCGGACAAGGACACTGAAGTTCAGAAAGTCTCACTTGCTGCCTGGAGTCACGTCACTAGTGAGTGAGTGGCTGAGCTAAAATTCAAATCTAGCTGTAACTCCAGTTTGGACTCTTTGCACTTAACCAAGCTGGCCCTGACTTTGCTCTCTGATACGCCTGTAAAGAAAGCAAGCATGTCTCACCCTTTCCGACTGACCATCAGTTTACTACTGAAAACTACTGAAAATGACGGCATCACAGACTATGGCTTAGGCCCTTCCCACAATACCAGGCCAAAGCCTCGCACTGTCAAAGAATGCATGAAATCCTTCAAAACTCTACCCACTTGGCCCTATGATACCTTCTGCCAAGTGGTATGTTCCTATGTTATTCTCCAAATGAAGCCTACAAGAGCTAAGTAACTCTGTTCTACTATTCTTCATGAATGTGGTAACCCAAAAGGGACTTGTGATAAAATCAGGATCACTGAAATTAGATTGTGATAAGGATTACTGGACTTGAACAAACTTGGAAAAGTTCCCCATAGTATGCCATTTGTTCTCTTACTCGGCACACTCAAGATGAGCAACTGCCACACCGGGTACACTGCATAAGTACTTAACACACTGAGAGGCATAGGCAACACATGGGCCTTACCATTTTCCTATCTTGGGGGAAATCAAACAAAAGACAAGTAAACAAATATAGCAATAATTATTTGCAAACTGTGGTGTGATAGGGAATAATGAAGGGGGTTGGGGGGCAATCTCTTCTTGGAGCCTGGCACCCTGAAGGATGGTAAGTTTCCTCCACATGCAAACATCTAGAAGAGAAAACTGCAACTGGAGGGGATTACAAATGCCAAAACCACAATTCAGCAAGAAGTTTGATGTGATCAAGGTATTGAAGAGAGGAGGAAGGTTTATTATGGCGGTTGGAGAAGGAGATCTTCAGAATGAGAAGACATTATTCAATCATTCACACATATACTGGAGCACCAACCATTTGCTAGGCATTATTGCAGGTGCTGGAGATTAACTAATGACCAAGACAGAGAAGCCTCTGGCCCCCCCTGGAGTTGACTTTCCAGCAAGAGTTTGGAGCAACAGGCAGGCTTCAAGCTTTTCAGGTTTTATAAGACATACAAAAGAGTTTGGAGTTTATTCTAATTGGAATGTAAAGCCAGGAAGTAACTTGATATGATAAATATTTTAAAAGCTCACCCTGGGTTCCTCTCTGTGATGACAGCCAGAAACCTCCAGAATTATTGTTGTTGTGGTTTTGATTATTATCAATAATAAATATCCTGGGTCTATCTTGCTTACATTTTTAAAGACAGAAGTCTTGTCAACACAGTGACAAATATTTCAAACCACTAGAGGGAATCGTTTACAAAAGGACACCAACTGAGCACAGCATTGTTTGTTCTCAGAGACTTTCTCCTCCAGATAATTTCTAAGCTAAAACTAATTGACATACTAGCCAATAATGTTTATAAGGCAGAAGCACCTGAGGTAAGTTGAAAGGGAGCAGAAAAAAACATTGCCCGTCTGTAAATACAGGGATAGTTTATAATCAGTCATATTCCTTTCCTCTCTAAGCCTATCCCTTTCTAATCACGGACTACTTTAGAAAGTGACAAATAATCAAATTCCATTCAATTCTTTTATACAAGGAGGTAGAAAGCTCTAGAAAGAACATAGCTTGGGATTGTAAAGTCCTGATTCATATCCCAATTCCAGTATTAGCTATTAAACTTAGGCAAACTACATAGCTTCTCAAAAATAAGAAGTTGAAAACAGGTAATTAAACAAAAGCTTGTACATGAAAGTTGATAGTACTATTTACAATAGCCAAAAAGTAAAAATAACTCAAATGTCTACCAGCTGATGAACAGATAAACAAAATGTGGTGCATACATACAAATGCAATATTAGTAAGCCATAAAAAGGAATAAAGTACTGATACATGTTTTCACATGGATAACCTCAAAAATATTATGTTAATTAAAGGAAGCTAGACCCAAAAGGCTCTATATTGCATGATTCAATTTTTATGAAATACCCATAACATGTAAACCCAGAGACGGGAAGCAGAATAGTGGATGCCAGGGGCTGGAGGAATGGATGGAGAATGACAGCTTAATGGGCACAGGTTGCCTTTCTGGATGATGAAAGTATTTTGGTTCTAGGTAGAAGTGATGATTGTGTAATATTGTGAATATGCCAAATGTCACTAATTTGTATACATTAAAATGGTTAATTCTGTTATGTAAATTTTATCTCAATTAAAAAAAAAGTCCCAGGAGCCCTCCTGTTTTTCAATAGGTATGACTCAAATTTGGCATGAAAGTCACATTTGCAAACTGTGTGTTCATGGAAACCCAGTTACTCGTGGCCTTTTGGAATCCTGGGATAATGGTCTTTTCTGCTGTACACCTTGGCGTCCCATTTAACAGTCATTATCTGCCTGCCATAGGGTTCTTTGTCGACACGGGATTTTTTTTTTAATCTCATATTTACAATAAGTATTCTTTATCTATTTCTTTAAGTTGATGAAATATCATTTATTGTATTTTTTATTTTTTTAACTTACATCCAAATTAGTTAGCATATAGTGCAACAGCGATTTCAGGAGTAGAGTCCTTAGTGCCCCTTACCTCTTTAGCCCATCCCCCTCCCCCAGCCCCTCCCGTAACCCTCAGTTTGTTCTCCATATGTATGAGTCTCTTCTGTTTTGTCCCCCTCCCTGTTTTTATATTATGTTTGTTTCCCTTCCCTTATGTCCGTCTGTTTTGTCTCTTAAAGTCCTCATAGGAGTGAAGTCATATGATTTTTGTCTTTCTCTGACTAATTTCACTTAGCATAATACCCTCCAGTTCCATCCATGTAGTTGTAAATGGCAAGATGTCATTCTTTTTGATTGCCGAGTAGTACTCTATTGTATGTGTATATATATATATATATACACACACACATATATATACACACATATATACATATACCACATATATATGTGTATATACATATACCACATATATATATATATACCACATATTCTTTATCCATTCATCTATCAATGGACATTTGGGCTCTTTCCATACTTTGGCTATTGTTGATAGTGCTGCTATAAACATGGGGGTGCATGTGTCCTTTTGAAACAGCACACCTATATCCCTTGGATAAATGCCTAGTAGTGCAATTGCTGGGTTGTAGGGTAGTTCTATTTTTAGTTTTTTGAGGAACCTCCATACTGTTTTCCAGAGTGGCTGTACCAGCTTGCATTCCCACCAACAATGTAAAAGAGATCCTCTTTCTCTACATCCTCGCCAACATCCGTTGTTGCCTGAGTTGTTCATGTTAGCCATTCTGAGAGGTGTGAGGTGGTATCTCATTGTGGCTTTGATTTGTATTTCCCTGCTGATGAGTGATGTTGAACATTTTTTCATGTGTCAGTTGGCCATCTGGATGTCTTCTTTGGAGAAATGTCCATTCATGTCTTTTGCCCATTTCTTCCATGGATTATTTGTTTTTTGGGTGTTGAGTTTGATAAGTTCCTTGTAGATTTTGGATACTAACCCTTTATCTGATATGTCATTTGCAAATATCTTCTCCCATTTTGTCAGTTGCCTTTTAGTTTTGCTGATTGTTTCCTTAGAGGTTACAAAATAAAATAACAACTTAACTTGAACTTGGGAGCATATGTTTTACATTTAAATTATCTTTAATGTTTAAAAGTATTTGATACTTTAGAGTATCTAATAGATTAGCTTTGAGTTTATGGAGTAATTGATCTTAGACTTATGACTTCTGCTTGAAAAGTATAATGGCATTTAATCTTGGTAAACAGTTTTAGATTCACCATATGTAATTTATTTTTCTAGAATTGCTTAAGTATTTGGGAAGATTTTGATGGTTAGTCATATATCTGAACTGTTTAAAAAGTAATAAATTAAGTTTAAAATATTTGAGGAGAATAAAATAATAAAATAAATATTTGAGGAAGTTTAATAGGCCAAGTTTATAAATGAAACCCATCTTATTTTACTAGACTTATAAACAGAATAAGATGAATCAAGAATCTTAAAGAAAAACAAACTTTCTGAATTTATGTTTGATAAAATGAATATTACTTTTAAAATAACCAAAAAAATAGCCTTTTCTATGCATAAAAATCGTCTCCAAGGAAATCTAAAACTTCATTCTGACATTTTCCATTCAAGAAAGCTATCCACACTCCCTCTAATCTTCTCTGACTAAAGCACATATACATGTCACCTCCCTTATCTGGACCCGTACCAAATTTTTAGAGCCTAATTCTCAAGCACAGTGTATTATGGTACAGCAATATGACCCTGTATTCATGTGCACCCATGGCTTTCTCTTTTCTTATAATTTATAGCAATCTTAGCTTCTATGTACAAGAGATGCCAAAAAGGAAAAAAAGAGACAGACAGACATAAAAGTGCTTTCACTTTCCCCTTCTTTACCTAGACTTAGAGCAGTCACTATTAATTGATCATGGCATATTTTCCTGCAGAGCTTGGCTATTGCCTCAGAATATCTCTCAAAATAGCCTTTTAGGTAACTGCTACCAAATTATCAGAAATAATGCACAAAATGAAATCTGTTTGTCACCTTCAGTCTTCCTTGCTGAATTATTTTGTCAGCCCCACTTCTCTATCCTATGCCCCTTAAGAAATAGAGTAACACTAACATTCTATACCATATCTGATATATGTGATTGGACAGGCTCCATTAAAAAGTAACTGCTTAACAACACCTCTGATATATGGTCACACTCTATTCCTAGGCAGAGAGCCCATTCAAGTTAATTAGTGAAAATATCCAAAGCTAGGTAACTCTAAAAATGGGCCCTTTCTATTGCAAAACTCCGGGGAAAAGAACAGTCTCTTTCTAGGGTCCACAGATGTCAATTCCTCCATGCAAGGCCTATCTGCAAACTGTTCTGCATCTAAGGATTAAAATAGTTCATGGTGTCATTGCACATTCCAGAGTAATTAAATGAAATCATCTTCAGGACTTATCATTCCCTAGGCAGTCTTTTGGAGGAACATAATATAAAAGCTCCACTTCAGTGGCATATTATGGTGTGTTAATCTATCATCGGGATGCATTACCAGTAATTCTTTTGATACATTAGTGAGTACACTGAGGTTTACTAAAGGTCAACTACATCATCAAATGAGTTTCCAACTGACAAGATCACTTAAAATTGCAGAACAAAGAGTCTAGAAGCAAATTTATTAATGGGTCTTATTCTCAAAATAGCCCCATCAATGGTTTCCAGAATATTTAACTAATTTTAAGTAATTCTGCACAGTAATTTCAGATACTAACAGATTTGCAATATGTTTTCTCAGCACCCAAGGGCCCTCCACCCAAACTATCATACACACAAACAAATTCTATGTCTGTTTCAAAACAGTTCTTTAGCGCCATATCTCCATGTTTCATAACGTCTTACATTCCATGAGTTCCTTCCAGATTATATAAGCATTAAGGGGTAGAACCAGGACTGTGATCTGGTGATCCAGAAGTGAAACATACTCAAAAACTTTCTTCCTAGAACATCTGGACATATGACAGTGATTTCTTTACAGCTCCAACTGTCTCAAGAAAATAATGTTTTATTTAATTCTTTGTTTATGTCATTCAATCTATTAATTGTGCATAAGTAGTTTAGAGATAGATATATGAGAAAGTTTTTCAAAGAGTTTCAGCTGGCGAATGGTCCTCTAAAAGTCAAAGATTTTTGCTTCTGGTCATGATAGAATAACTGGCATGGGATTTCCCACTTTGCCATAAACAGCTACAAACCTGGACAAAGTGTATATTCCAATATTGCCTAACAAGAAGGGCAGGACTGTGATTATGAAAAGAAAGAAAAAAGGATACAATTGTCAAAACCCACAAATTGCACACTCAGATGAATGTAATTTGGGGCTCCTGGGTAGCTCACTGGGTTGAGTGACCGACTCTTGATTTCAGCTCAGGTCGTGATCTGAGTTATGGAAATGAGCCCCACTAAGCCTGGAGTCTGCTTGAGATTCCATCTCTCTCTCTCTCCCTCTGCTTCTCTCCCTCACTCATATTCTCTTTCTCCCTCTCTAAAATAAAAATAATAAAATAAAATAAAATAAAATAAAATAAAATAAAATGTATTTTACTGAATGTAAATTATATATATAAGTATATGTATACACTTAGGAATATGTGTGTGTGCATATAGGGTTGACTATTAAGTAAAATATTGCATAATCTCCAGTGGAACCCCCATATATAAACAAATAAAAGCATAGATTCAATGTCTGCGAAGGAGTAAATGTCTTGCAGACCCACCCACTGTAATTTCCCTTTACACAGTATCCCTTGAGAAACTGTGAAGGATCAGGAGAACTCAAAGGAATAAAAAGTGAACACCCACTATCCACAGTATCTATCTGAGGAATGGCAATAAAGAAATTTAACAATTTTTATCATTTCCATATTTCTCTTCAATACGAATAATTAATAGCCTATCTGACCTAATCTAATATACTTTACTTAGTTGAATAAGTCTCAAAAAGAAAATTAATGTCAGAAAGATTACCTTTCGAAAATATCTGGAGTGAAGTTAAAGATCAAAGTATCTGCCTGTAACGTTTTCCCAACAGGTGAAATCTGAGCTGTGTCAGTCTTGGCATCCATGGAGAGGCAAGTGATGTGGAAAATGTTGGTGTTCAGAGTTGATGGCCAAGAAAGAATTCTTGAGACATCTTCATGCAAAAACGTGGTTTTATTAAAGCACTGAGACAGGGTCATGGGCAGAAAAAGCTGCCCTGGGATTGTGAGGAGTGACTGATTAAATACTTGGGAGATGGGGGGAGGTAAAGGCAAGAGGAAATTTCCAAAGAATTTTCCTTTGTTAAAGAAGACTTACTGGGTACTGGAGGCCTAGCTATTGACAAGCTAAAGTTGATTTTCCCTCTAGCAAAGCATTAACATTAAGACAGTAGGGAGTTTCTGAAGGAATGCTATACTCTGCCTGCCTCAAGTATTTGTCAGTGGGCTGAAGGTTATAAGGAAATTTAATTTTATCTACCATTTCCTTCTTACTTTGTTTCCCACATCAGCAAGGGCTACTTACAAAGAAAGATATACTTGTGGGGCACCTGGGTGGCTCAGTCAGTTAAGGCGTCCAACTTCATCTCAGTTCATAATCTCATGGTTCGTGAGTTTGAGCCCTGCATTGGGCTCTGTGCTTCAGGCTGGGAACCTGGAGCCTGCTTCAGATTCTCTCTGTCTCTCTCTCTCTCTCTCTCTCCCTCTTTCTCTCTCTCTCCCTCTCAAAAATAAATAAATATTTTTAAATTTTTTTAAAAAACAAAGAAAGATGCACTTGTGATAAAAAGTCTTTCATTTAAGGCTGAGGAAGCCTGGAATAATATCACTGGCTTCTTTATTCACAGTTGAACTGTACCAATGTCTAGGCTTCACATTTAATTTAAAAAATGTGTTTTTGTGTCTTCTCATTCATTTGGGTTGATCAAGAGACAAGTTCTAATAACCCTGACATAGGCACAGCAATAAAAGTGGTGCCAAGTTTTTTTTAAAAGATACAGAAGTTCACCAATGTCAGTAGAATTTGACTTTTATCTACACATTGCCAGAATCAAAAATTTTGCTGAAAAGTCAACTCTTTATACCAAATGCTGGAATGAAATGATTCTTCCTTCTTTCCATCAAAATCCATCAGTTAGAAGCACTTCGTTGCAAGCAAAAGTGATATTTCAAGTAAGTATCAACCATGATGATAATATAATAAGCCTACAAATAAATATTCAACTCAAACATTTAAATATACATTTCCTGCGGCGCCTGGGTGGTGCAGTCGGTTAAGCGTCCGACTTCAGCCAGGTCACGATCTCGCGGTCCGTGAGTTCGAGCCCTGCGTCAGGCTCTGGGCTGATGGCTCAGAGCCTGGAGCCTGTTTCTGATTCTGTGTCTCCCTCTCTCTCTGCCCCTCCCCTGTTCATGCTCTGTCTCTCTCTGTCCCAAAAATAAATAAACGTTGAAAAAAAAAATTTAAATATACATTTCCTTTTAAACCAAAAGTAAACTATTTTTTTAAGTGAAATACATCATTCATCAAATCTTCCAATGATTGCCAAAGCATTTGTCGATTTTTATAAATTGTTGCTGTGATTTTGTTTCACAGAGCTGCCACTAGCTAAGTGATGTCCTTGTCTGAACCATAATTTATTGTGGTGAACCACATCAACTCTTCCAAAAACTTTTCCAATTAGTTGACAGTCATTCTATTACTTATGGCCTTGATAAGTAGAACATTTTTGTAAATTTCCCAATACTGTTATCTGATAGTTGCTCTGTCCATCTTCTTCCACTGTTCTCTGCAGCCCCAGGAGGCTAACCTCTGGGAAAGGAACTGAAAGAAAAGAAGAGCTCATTGAGGGAGAGCCCCCATTAGTAGCTGGATTGATGGCAGCAGCATAAGCCCTACCTGGCCCTGCCTACCAGGACAAGTAGGTAAACACGTGGGCCACCAATCTTTCTGTCCTAGCCCACCTCCTGTAAGACAGCCTCAGCAATCCAAGTGCACTTCTCTCAGCCAATCTCAGTGGAGTTTAACCCAGAGAGCAGAAACATGGAAGGAGAAGATATTTGGAACTCTAATATCTCCTACTCCTATTCCCAGTGTAAACCAGAACCCGCCCTGCACAGAGCGGAAGAGATTCCAGTCCAGGGAAGCATGACCTTCACAAGTAAAGTTATTTAATAGGCCACACTTGAGCTTCTAAAAGCAGAGTACTTCTTGACAACCCCAGAACAAAGCTGTGCTGCTTTCCAGGGCAAAGACTGAGCTGGCAAGAAAAGTGCTTTGGTAGTTTTTCAGACATCACCATAAAAAAGAAGACCATTCCTCAATGGTCAATGCAACATTTTAAAACAATAATTAATCTGCATGCCCTCAAGAGGCTCTGCTCTTTGTTTTTCTGCTTTAGAATCTTCAGCAAGTTGGCTTTTCTTCCTTATGCCTGTCACTTAAAAACCATACCATGGATTTCATAAGTCTGAGCATCACACAGCCAGGAGGAAGGAAGGAAGGAGGGGCAGAGGCCACAATGTCAAGAGATATCCATGTGCACCTTCCTATTATCAGGAGTGATAAATGTTTCTTGAAAGCTTCTCAGGAAACTTCCTTCTATCATAACTTCATCCAATGCAAGACAGTCTGAAGATGAGTCATATGCAAAAAGGTCCAGAAGAATGAGATCATAGTGTCTCCTTTAGACTAATAGTGACTTAACCTTCTTGAACCAGTGGAATGGGAAAGGCTAACTTCCCTAAGATCTACAACTGCCTATTAATGTACAAAATGAGGGTTCTGTTTAGAAAGATAGCAGCTGTCAAATGGGATCTACCACATTGGATTTTTTTTTTTTTTTGCAGATGTATTCACAACTATTATTGGTACAACTATTACTATTATTACCACTATTAGTACCATCATCTTTCATCAAGGGAGTGCACTTTGCCAGGAAATTCGTTGTACTAAATATTAACATTTTTTAAGTTTATTCATTTATTTTGAGAGAAACAGAAACAGCACGAGTAGGGGAGGGCAGCGCAGAGCCTAATGTGGGGGTTGAACACAAGAAAACCGTGAGATCATGACCAGAGCCAAAACCAAAAGTCAGATGCTTAACCACTGAGCTACCCAAGTGCCCATTTACTTACATTTTTTATTTCATTTATGCAATAATTTTCAAAGACAGAAAAGGTCAATAGAATTCATATAGTTAGACGGTTCTGATTTCATTGAAGATCTGCATGATTCCATAGCCCAAATCACTTCATATTCTTGTGATGACCCATATTTCTACACATGGATAAATCTTAAAAACAGCCCTCCTCACAGTTAAGTCTTGGCATTATTCTTATTCTTTAATTCCATGCAGTAGGATGCTCACTGAAAATAGATGTAACTCACTACTCTACCTTTGTACATAATTGTCTTTAAATTGTGTCAATGGACATTGATTTTACTAAGACCTTTAGAAGAAAGGATTTCAGCAATGCTATTAGGAAGTGACAATAGCACAGGAGTTCTCTTCATAGGAGGATTAAGTAAAATAATACATGTGAGCTTTACTAAACTATGGCTTGTCACAGAATAAGTGACCAATGAGTGTTAGCTGAATGGATGAATGGGATTCAAAGACACAAAGAACTGTTACTTTGGTCACTTCTGGTGCTACTAAGCACACAGAAAAAATGGGGGGAGGTAATTTTTCTACAAACTTTGAAGATCACAGGTAGGCATCTGGATTTTGAGTTTGGTTTGGGGGCTCTTGACCAAAAATCAAGGTTTAATACATAAATTCCTTTTGGCCTTCATTTTTCACACCTATATCAACACTTCCAAAAACTATTCAGCACGATCTGGATTTGGATAAATTGGATGCATTTTGAAATAAAGGTGGTGTTAAGCCATGTTATTTTAAATAATTAAAGTTAACATTTATTCACCATTTATTAAATCCCAGGTGCTGTGCTAAGAAATTTAAATGCAACTCATTTACTTATCACGATAACCCTATGAGGTATTCACTGGAGATAGTCACTGGAGTTTTAGGCAGCCCAATAAGTAACATAAATGTCTCATCATGCCTGAGTTCAGAACTGTAAGATAGATGATGCAATTAGACAGACAGAAATAAAGTATCATTATCATATATCAAGCTGATCAAAGAACACGACTTTAGATCTGGAAAAAGCAGTCCCACCCTGTCACAGATAGCATTACACCATGGTTACCTCCTATAAGGTTAGGATCCTTCAGTGACAAGATAGTGAGATGACCAAAGCACACACTCCCTGAAGATGAAAAGATCTACAAGGAGACAAGAGCCATTAGAGAACTGAGAAGTACCTGTAGGCCTTCCTCATTGCCTATTCACCAATCAGAGAAGTTGTCTCTCTTAGATCTGGTTCCCTGGAAGGAGACTCTGAAATAAAGATTTATTTACAGGAGGTTCATTGAGAATTTCCTAGGGATCAGTGTTTTGGGGGGATTGAGGGAAGCAGGACTGGACAGATAGACAAGTTGAACTGCAATACAATTGCAACAGAGGCCTCTGGAGATCACCCAAGGAATATTGGAGCAGGGCAGACTGGCAGACATATCTTGTGTTGAGGCAAAAAGCCCAGGTCTTTGTGCCCTATGTTGACTAGTCATGACTAGTCTCAAGCTGCCCTTGAGAGGTGATAGAACTTGGACAAGGCTGCTCTTCAGTTGCGGGCCATTCTTACAATATGACTTAGCTGTGAGCTGTGGGCTGTCAACATCCTTGCAGAGAAAGAAATGAATACATTTGTCCTAAGGGGAAGACTTGGGCTGAGCAGAACAGCCTTCCTCAGTGGAGCTTTTTCCAGTGGAGCTTCCTCCATATGGAAACAGAAAACAAGGGAAAAGGAGACTCCCCAAGAATGGATATCACAGTTATATTTATTTTTAAACATGAGTAAAAATTAATGAGAATAACGACAACTGGTAAAGATGGGAATAGTCTGAACTCACTCTGCTATACTGTCTTTTGCTACAGAGCTTGGATATAAGTAGCTTATAAGAAAATATGAGGACATTTTAGACTTACACTGATATAAGTGACATCACATGGGTTGGAAATATTTGACTCAAGACGAAAATTAAAAGTAATTGTTCAGCACAGGTTACTTTGGCCAATAGTATGCATATAAGCATATCTCTGAATATTAGTACTAAGGTTTTTTTATTAAAATTTGATATCCTACTTACGCTGACTCTTGACAGTTATACTGGCTTTAGAAAGTTCTCTCTTTGGGGCATCTGGGTGACTCAGTCGGTTAAGCATCTGACTCTTGATTTCGGCTCAAGTCATGATCTCATGGTGCTTGGGATCGAGCCCTGCATCAGACCCTGTACTGACAGTACAGAGCCTGCTTGGGAATCTCTCTTTCCCTCTATCTCTCTCTGTCTCTCAAAATAAATAAACATTTTTTTAAAAGTTTTCCTTTTGCACGGAATCAAATTCTGCCTTTCTATAAATAATGCACACTGTTTATAAATACTAATTTTATTATCCATGAAGCTATTAAATATAAATGTCTATACTCTACCTAAGATCTACAGAAAATCAGAGCCTCCTTAGTTGGAATCTAGATTCCATTTACTTTTTTTTTTTTTTAATTTTCTTAGTTAATTCTGTCCTTTCTCCAGGTTAATCACCATTGTTCTGGTGTGACACATATTAACTTACTTTTTACAACATTGAATAGACATTTACTATTTGCATTATATATTAATTTCCTTTTACATATTATATATTCAAATGCTCAATATAAATTTTCTAGGTAAAACAAGCATGTTCTTTCAAGCAATACTCTGAAATTATGGTTTATACCATACTTTTATGGTTTATACCATACTTCAACATCCTGCTACCACAACTCAATCTCCAGTGCTCCAATTTAAAAATATATTTTTGCCTTTTAACAACATAATTCTACATTTAACACAAAATATTTAACACAAAATACTATAGATTTGGTTTAGTCTTTCCATTACCTGTGCATATCAAGTACCATGAACTTATGGTTCCAATTTCTAAAAGAAAGGAAAAAGAGAAGTCTGAAGTAGATAGCTAAATACAATTTTCAACCTTCTTCAATTCTTTACTATATTTAAATTATGAATCCACAGCCACTCTGTTTGGTATTTTAAATGCATTTAAAATGTTTACTTTTGTAGCCAAATTATAGTCACAGTCACACTAACACATTGTTGGCATATGAGGAAATTGTTGGGCAACATGAATGCCCACTAGAATGTAAGGTCCATGAGGATGGGACTTCATTCTTTGGTTCCTGTCTGCACCCCCAGCACCTACAACAGTAGCTAACACATAGTCCATGCCCATCAAAATTTTTAATTGCCTTAATAAACATCAAAGTTGCATACAAGTGGAAAGTAGCTCATAAAAGTGACTATTAAATAAAATCCAATAAGTTCATAAACAGAGGGGCCATGGTGGCAGGGATAGATCACAGTGTTCCTAGGATTACAAAGATTGGGAGTTAACTAGAATAACTTTTATAATCAGACAAAATCAAGAGCTAACAAGTAGAAGGCTGAGGTCAGCTGCCAAGAGTCCACTGATTGAAGAAGAGACCATGTTCTCTGAAGGAGAGAGTCTAGAACCAAATCAAGTATACTCAATAAGCATTCCCCACTTCTTCCCAAAAGAACTTGCAACTATTTATCAGAGTAACTATATTTTGGGAGGTGACAATACATAGACCATTCCAGGGCTAATGAATGCACAGACCATTGCAGGGTCTGTGCTATTACTAATATCTGAGACCAAAAATATAATCATGGACTTTGGTTATATTAGGTGCTAATGGAAGCCAATTAATAAACTGAAACCTGACTCAAATCCATTTCACATGATCCAAAGGGTCCATGGACCCACGTTGTAGTTACTTCCCCACTCCCTGAATACATAATTGGAATAAGTGTACTTAGCAGCTGGCAGGATTCCCGTATCAGTTCCCTGAAATAAAATACAAAACATTGTGGTAGCTAATGTTTTGTGGAAGCCCCTTAAATTGCACCCCATTTACCGACCAAAATAATAAATCAGAAGCAATTCCACAGCCTCGGCAGAATCAACCATAGTTTGTGTTACTACCAAAGACTTGCCAAATAATATGGCATTTTAAAAGCCCATATAGGGGCGCCTGGGTGGCGCAGTCGGTTAAGCGGCCGACTTCAGCCAGGTCATGATCTCGCGGTCCGTGAGTTCGAGCCCCGCGTTAGGCTCTGGGCTGATGGCTCAGAGCCTGGAGCCTGTTTCTGATTCTGTGTCTCCCTCTCTCTCTGCCCCTCCCCCGTTCATGCTCTGTTTCTCTCTGTCCCAAAAATAAATAAACGTTGAAAAAAAATAAAAATAAAAAAAAATAAAAGCCCATATATTATGGTCATGATGGCATATCTGTGGGAAAAGAAGGAGAAACCATATTCTGAGTATGCATTAATTCCAGTTGCAATCAATTTTTGTTCCCTCCAAAGAGGAAAGGATGTGATATAATCAACCTGCTACCAGGGGACTGTTTAGTCTCCCTGAAGAATAGTGACCTATCATTTAGCATAGATCTCTGAGTCTGGCAGGCTAACCTTCTAGGAGGATCTGTTAGCTGGATTATCTTTGACAAAAGGGACCTCATAATGGTTGACTTACTATTGCCTGCACTCCTGTTACATGCATTCTCTGTTCATGGGCCCATTAAGCAAGTACTGAGACGACTAAGAACATCCATAGAATAGGTTATCTTAATTCTTATATAAGCAGTATTTTCTAGATATTGTAACCAGTCACCACTTTTAAGGTTGTACAATGAATTACACATAACTAGAATAACCTGTTGAATTAGGACACAGGTTCAAAGTGTGAACTGCATGAGACACCTCGTTTGCCCAGCTCACATTCTTTCGGCCAACTTTTTTACGCCAGCCTTGCTGTTATGGCACTCAGGGGACTCAGCTATGGGTAGGTGTAATGTGACAGCATGCTACCTCAACTGTGTTGTATAATTCCTGCTTTTTGTCCTGTAACTTCTTTAATCCAACCAGTTATACTACCTCCATGATCCCTCTCAGCTATTCTAATGTGCACACCTCAGTGAGAAGGAATTATTACACAATGGCAACCCATGACCAATGGAAAAAGGAACCTGTGGACAAATACTTTCTTCCTCTGTCCCTTGGGCAGGAAATTCTGAATTTCACTCTATACAACTCAAAAAGTCCCCAGGAAGATCAATCCCCTGTTGTCCATAGCAGATGCTAGGTGGTAACACATCCTTAAATGGGTGTTTGATCCTATTTCACTATTTCACTCTTCCCCTTCTCCTACTCCTTATTTTTTAGGTCACTCCTTAAAGTGAATAATCACCATGAAAGCCTTCATTTCTGGCTCTGTTTTTGGAGAAACCTAAACTAAGTTTCCAGTTTACAGACAGAAGTCTGAGCAGAAGACCCTCTTCAATTGAAAGGAAGGGAGTCAAGATAAAAATGGCAATACTGTACAAAAAGGAGACAAACTACAAAAACTTTCAAATTTCAACTTGGGATGTTCCTATATATTCTATTTGTGGGCCTACAACAACAACAACAAAAGTCCCATGTCCAAACACTGGGAAATTAATGGGATTATGGCTCTCAACACAGGTTACTTGATATAACCTAAAATATGGAGTTACTGCTTCATATTTTTTTTTCTTTCCCCCTTTCCTTGGCCCTCTCCTTGTGTACAAACCCTTTCCACAAATATCTTTGTAACAGAGCTCATACCCACTTCTTCCTTTACAGTTCCAAAGCCCGCCTCCTCATTTAAGTCTCTCAGTATTTCATATCTGAACTTTCTTATTCCAACGCCTCTACCACTACTCTAACAATATTTCTAAAATATCATTCTGCTTATATTGCTGACCCAAAGCTTCAGGGTCTTTTTCACTTCAGAATAATGTAAATAATCTCTTATACAAAAATATTTATTAATCACATATGAAATGTCAGGCAGTCTGGTCAAGGACTAGAAATAAAATGCTGAGCAAAGCAGGGTGTCATCTTTTTCACCTACATGTTTAATATTTATCTCCTATTACTCCTAAAATCTGTGGTCTAATTCAGTTAGCTAAATGATTCTTTAGTCTCAGGAAACATGATATTCAAGTGTCCATTTTAACTGTTTCTGAAAAGAACTAGTCCCTGCTTATGTTAAGCATAGTCTTTATTCCTAATATTTACCTGTTCTCCAACGAATCTGACCAGATTTTTTTGCCTGCAAGTACTATTTCCTTCCTCTGAATTTTTACTCTAATCACTGTCCTTAGCATTTATCTAACCCTATGTGTGCACAAGCACCTGACAAAGACTGATGTTTTGCATTAAAGCACTTGTTACACGTAGTCTTAAAATTTGCTCCTTGTTATGTTACTATTTTCTTCACTGATTTACAAATTAAATACAATCTTAGGTTCAACTTTTCTAAAATATCCTTTTTAACAAGGTTTTAAAACTCAACCTTGAGCAATGCTGCCTCTCATACATTTAAAGCTTCTCCTCTCCCCCTGCTTGGACCTGCCTTGGGTGAGGAAATGTGCAGTGGGGATTTGGTGAAGGGCATAATGTCCTTTTGCATTATTTGTCCATTGTGTTCCTCTATCCCCCCCACCCTCTTTTTCACCAGTACTCTTGATTCTTCCATAGGAGGAGTAGGTAGGGAAGGAAGAGGTGAGGGTAAGGAAAGGCCTTGCTTGACTGATAAGGTTATCATCTGTCTTGGGGCCTTAGTCAACTGGAAGCCTGTTTCATATCTAATCATTTGGGGAGTACTCAGAGACGCTCTTCCTGGAGATTTCTGACTGCAGCTTCCTTGGTGTGGGTGACACCTTCTCTTATTGCTCCAGTCTTCAAATTTTCCACCATTCTGTGGAGACCCCTTGCACTCCAGGTGGTCCTGTTGGGTGCTGTGCCTTTGGATAAGTCCCCCTCGTGTTTCCTTTTGGGATCTATATATGCATAGATTCTGGAATCTGCCCAAATTCTGGAAGTGTAGGCCTATCTCTTTTTCTGCTGCCACAGACCACTTCAGGCAGAAGTCACATGCCAGGCCTTACATTAAAAAAAAAAATCTAGGGATAACAAGCCAAGTCCTCTAAATGTGTTTTAAGGACCCTTCACCTGGTTTCAAGATTAGGAAGGCCTATCCCCTGCTCCCTCTCAATAGATGCAAGAATCACTCAGTACACTTACAAGTATCTCTGAAAATACTCACATTCTGACTGTTCTCAAGAACTCTTAGTTTTCTAAGAGTCAATTATGTAGCCAGAATTTAATGTGGGTAATAAGCTTACCCTGAGAGGATTTTTTTGGCCACCCCATTGCATGTCCTGCATTGATGGTCAAGCACTTCAATGTAGATCTAGAGGTATTTAACAATTTAACATCTATTTCTCTCATTTCTGAGAACTCAGCTGAAATTCCAAATCAAGAACATTTTAACATCCCTTCATGAATGCATAAACACACACTGTTTGTTTTTAAAATAACAGGTACTCTGCATATGGTTACACAACCTGCTCTTTTCACTTGCCATGTCTTGGATGTCTTTCCAAATTTCAAATTTCTTTTGGTCAATAATTCTAGGCATAATATAGTAATGGTTTAGGGATATCAATATACATATACCTTTCTGATCCATAAGCAAGAAAGTCATTAGAAAGTTTTGCAGGAGGACTTTTCATTTTCCATAATGAATGTCATAAATGTCACTGGTGAGATTAAAAGCTTAGCTATTAACTGTGAATGTCAGGATTACCATATGAATGGCAGGCAAAAAACAGGTGTGAAAGATTGAATCTAAGACAACTGAGTATCTAGACTAAAATGAGCCACCTTGTACAGAAAATGTGGACCAAGGGCTAAAATTGTGAATTCAGAAAATACCAATATTATGTGTGTGTTCCTAATTGCAATGAAAGTGGAGAAAAATAGTCATTCACTTTTTTACCTTTAAGGCTCTGTGCTAAGTGTTTGTGCATACGATATTATTTAATCTTTATGCTAGTCATAATTTATAACTGTCAGATGGACATATTTTCCCCTTTTTTTTCCTTCTTTGTGTAAAAAAAACCTAGAAAATTCACAGTGATCTCTCCTGTGAAGTTTCAATTTCTAGGGTGTCACAATCAACCTCAGAGGGACTGGGATCAACATCCAGGAGAGGAACAGTGGCCTGAGGTTTATCTTTTAAATTCTAAAGTAACAATTTGGTTTTAAGGAGGAGATTCTTAGCATATTGGTAAGGAACGGCACTTAAGAGTGCCTAGGCATATCAACTTGGAGATTTACCATCTCAGATAAGCTGAAAAACCTCCTCAGTTGTCAGGGGTAGTAGAAACAAAATGTTCCTTTCTCTTTTCTTTTTTCATTAAGCACTGAGCCACCAGTCTCCAAGGATGGGTCCCTCATATCCTACCAGGTCAAGGAACAAACTATATCAGCAGTAGGACAAGCAACAATAAAGAGATTTGCCTGTAAAGCAACATTTAAGCCTCCTGGGTGCCAAAGCTTCCATAAGAAGAGCACCCCATATTGTGTTGCCAGTGGGTCCCTATAGCTTCCCAAGTGATACTGTGCCCAGATTTTTTTCAGAGATGTTCTCTAAAAGTGCAAGCCAGTGAAAAAAATTGCTTATGGGAAGAAAACAACCCAATCTGACCAACTGACTCTACCATTGACTTCAGTGCTGTTGGGTCAGTGGATCAGACTTACCTCCAACACAATCTTTCTGGAATATGCTGTGTGGCACACACAGCATAAAGCTGTGACAGCTGAAGCACAAGCACAAGCATACCTTCCCAGGGAGCACTCACTGGTGAATCCAGTTAATAAGGCCAGCGCAAGCTAGGGGCATGCCCCTCCACTGAACACCAAGTCACCCTGCTCATTATACCAACTGTCTCAATTGTATACACAGACTTTTAATTTATACAGGTTACTGAGAAACATACAGAAAGGTCAATGAAATTTTTAAAAAAGAGTTAATTACTCACAGTTAAGAAGAGGAAACATTTCACATCATGCAGGGCCATGATAGAGTCAACAGGTTTGGTCAGAAGGCAGGAGTGAGGGGCAAGCATGGTTTAGAAACTTTATTGCTATAAAGTTGTCAGGTAGGCACCTTCCCTACTGGGCAGGAAGTACAACAGAAATGTTGGGGTTTGTGGTTGGGGAATTTATAATATATTTTTTTACTTATGGACTCCATGGGAGATATAGCCATCTTTGACTGTTAGTTTGGCCCTATGATCAATTGATGCCAAATCACAAATTACAAGATGTTGGTTAGAACCCAGGATATCCAATGAAAAGCAGCTTATATGTTATACATTTATTATCCCATATATTAAGAGCTCTGAATGTTGATAAATTCCAGGATTAGTGAAATGCCTTTGCAACATTATTAAGGCTCAGGGTCTCTCCATCTTACTAGTCGACCATCCACAACAAGCCTCAGCATGTTGACTTTTTCCCTCAGGTCTGTCCTCATCATATTCACAAAACTACTGCCACACTCTAGGATTCACATTCTTGTAAGTTTTGCATCAAGTACCTTTTTTATTAAAGAACTTTTCTGCCTGAAGTATCTAAAACTCAATCAGGTTTTCTTAGCATGGAAAGTGGTGTAAATGGTTGCTGGATAGATAACCAATGGTATCTGCTATAACCAACGTGCTTGGATTATATCTTTACTGCCAAGCTGTTTCCAATGCCT
The DNA here is from genome assembly GCF_014898765.1 of Herpailurus yagouaroundi. Classification (NCBI taxonomy): domain Eukaryota; kingdom Metazoa; phylum Chordata; class Mammalia; order Carnivora; family Felidae; genus Herpailurus; species Herpailurus yagouaroundi. The sequence goes on along the minus strand of NW_024412418.1, from coordinate 21,773,843 downwards.
AGGAGTCTAGAGGATCTAATCCTTGTGGACAAGGGATAAGGACTGTGAAAATGAGAATGTTTTGCATGTAGTTAAGATGATTAAGACCATGGAGATATATTTAAAACAGAATCATAATTCCTCCCCCAAATGGTACAGAATGTGTGAAATGAAAACTCTAGTAAAATCTAGGATTTGTGTGTGTGTGTGCTGAATCTATATGATAATATATTTATCTAATTAGGTTAATTCATTAAAAGCAATAAGAAATGGTGAATTTCGAGTCAAAGAGGAAATATAGAGATTATTAGATTAATTCTTTCAGTCTTGATCAATTTTTATGATAAAGTAGAGGATCATCCTAAGTAATACAAGGATGCTATAAACAGGTTTGATCACTCACATACTTTTGAATAAGGTCTTGTCTACAATTAATATGGAAATCTATTATAATTTTTCTCTTGTTCAGGTCTAGCTATTTTCCTCCTAGACTGTGACATTGTTTGTTTAATGGTATTTTTTCATAAGGGCCCAAAACAGCAATGTGTGTAATTTACATACTTATATATCACCCAGAGAGATTGACTTCCTTAGTACGAATGATTCCTTCATTGTCAGGATTCAAGAGAGTATATTAAAGGCGAGTGTAGATTTTTAGAAATTTCATGAACTCTTTCTCTCAAACTTGCATAGGAAAGAAAATCAGGTTTGGTTAAAGAAAGGCCTTTTTAATCATCTTCAAAGAAATAAAGCAGTTGCTCAGTTCCACAGCAGGGAGAGATGCCTTCCCCCACAAAAAGTCTACATTTAAATGTAAAACCATATAGCATTTCAACTCTTGAGAGCTGTTCAAAAATACCAAGTGTATCGCTAGGAAAATGTGAGCTCTATACTATGTTAAGATAGTTTATATGCCAAGATATGCAAGAGGAAAAAGGTAAAAGCTCAGTTTAAATTTCTATCCATTGTTTCAACATAGTTGCTCTGTTAAAACCCAAAATATCCCAACAGCTATAAATCAGTTGGTATAGAATGTAATATGCCCTTTATGTGAACTGTTTATTGATGAATGACAAATGAATGGAAATTGAAGACTAATTTTAAGAACAATGAAATAGACTGTGGTTGTTTTACACTAAGTATGATAGGTTTATATTACACATCAGTGTGTGTCACTTAGAGTCCAATTACAAAAAGAGAAACCATACCAGCCATTAAAAAAATGAATCTAACATAGAGGATTGATTACACGGGTGTTATAAGACTTAATATGAAACAACACAGAGAAAATAACTGTAGCAAACAGCTACCACTGCCTTGGATTAGGGAGAAAATGGAGGAGTTTGAAGTTCTCAAAATCTCGTACTTCAAATAAGGAGCCTCACAAATCTGGGGCTCTGACTTATGTGAAGAGGTATGACCCAAACATGTGGGTACCTCAGGAACTCAGGGAGGAAGGCTTTGGAACTGGAGAATATCTACATCTCTTTCTCTCATACCCCTTCACTTTTCTCCTTCTACCCTTCTCTTTTCCTTTCTTTCCTTATCATATACATTAAATTCCATAAAATATTTTTTAAAAATTAATCTTAATCTAAAATCTTTAGCATGCAATATCAATTTTTAAAATCAAGCTCATTTAGGGGCGCCTAGGTGGCTCAGTCGGTTAAGCATCCCACTTCAGCTCAGGTCATGATCTCACAGTTTGTGAGTTCGAGCCCCACATCAGGCTCTGCTGCAGATTCTGTGTCTCCCTCTCTCTCTATCCCTCCCCCACTTACGCTCTGTCTCTCTCTCAAAAATAAATAAACACTAAAATAAATAAAATAAAATAAAATAAAATAAAATAAAATAAAATAAAGCTCATTTGATTCATTACAATTTTCATCTTTGAGAACATCCAGCATGGAATCAATATTAAAGAATTCTCCCTTGTGTCTAGCTATCCCTCAATGAGACCCTGATCTTTCTTTTTCCAATACACATTCACACTTCTCACACACACACAAATCTGATGCACCATGTCCCCCATCTCAGTAATTGTTAATTCCATTCTACCCATTGCTCAAGCTAAGAAATTTGGGAGTTATTCCTGACTCCTCTTTCTCTCATATTACAGACCGAATCTATTTGGAAACCCTATAGCTTCTATCTTCAAGATATATCCAGAATCAATTTATGTCTTACCATCTTCATTGCTATGTACAAACCACCATCACCTATGTTCTAGATTATTGTAGTAATTAGTTTGTTTCTCTGATTTCATCCTTGCCCAATTATATCAGAGACATCCCTTTAAATGTAGGGCAGATTACATCTCCCTTCTGTTCACATTCATCCTTCTTTCACTCAGTGTATAAAGCAAATCTTTACAAAGCCTACAGGCCCTGAACTCTCTGATTCCTTATTGACACATTACACACATGGACCGAACAGATACATTCAGAACATTCCATCCAAAAACAACAGAATACGCATTCTTTTCAATTGCACATGGAACATTCTCCAGAAGAGATTACATATTAAGCCACAAAACAAGTATCAATAAATTCAAAAAGTCTGAAATAATATCATGCACCTTTTCCAATCATGTGGTATAAAACTAGAAATAAATCACAAGAAAAAAATCTGAAAAATACAAATATGTGGAGGCTAAATAATATTTATCATGCTAAATAACATGTTACCAAACAATGGATGGGTTAATCAAGAATCAAACAGGAAATAATAAAATACACAGACAAAAGTCAAAATGAAAACACCGGGGTCCAAAATCATTGGGATGCAGCAAAAGCTGTTCTAAGAAGTAAGATTATAGCAATACAGGTCTACCTCAAGAAACAAGAAAAAATCTCAAATAAACAATCTGATCTTATACCTAAAGGAGCTCAAAAAAGAGCAAACTCAAAGCCAGTAGAAGAAAGGAAATAATAAATATTAGGGCAGGAATAAATGGAGACTTAAACAATAGAACAAATCAATGAAATCAGGAGCTGGTGTTTGGAAAAGCTAAACAAAATTGATACACCTTTAGCCCGACTCACCAAGAAAAAAAAGAGAACTCAAATAAAATCAGAAATGAAAGAGCAGAAGTAACAACTGACACCACAAAAATACAAAGAATTTTAGAGAATATTATGAAAAATTGTATGCCAACAAATTGGACAACCTAGAAGAAAGGAATAATTTTCCAGAAACCTATAACCTTCCAAAACAGAATCAGGAAGAAATAGAAAATTTGAACAGACTTATTTACTAGCAATGAAATTGAATCAGGAATCAAAAAACTTCCAACAAAGTCAAGGACCAGATGGACAGGACAAGTGAATTCTACCAAACATCTAAAGAAGAATTAATACCTATTCTTCTCAAACTATTCAAAAAAATACAAGACAAAGGAAAGTCTCCAAATTCATTCTATGAGGCCAGCATTACCCTGATGCCAAAACCAGATAAAGACACCACAAAAAAAGAAACTGCAGGCCAATATCCCTGATAAACATAGATGCAAAAATCCTCAACAAAATATCAGCAAATGGGATCCACACTACAGTTAAAAAAATAATTCAACATGATCAAATGGGAGTTTTTCCTAGGATGCAAGCATGGTTTAATATTTGCAAATCAATGTGATACATCATATTAACAAGAATAAAAACCATATGATCACCTCAATAGATACAGAAAAAGCATTTGACAAAGTACATCATCTACTCATGATAAACTCTCAAAAAAGTAGGTTAAGAAGAAATAAAACTCAAGATAATAAAGGACATATATGAAAAATCTACACTTAACATCATATGCAATGGTGAAAGACTGAGAGCTTTTCCTCTAAGATTAGGAACAAGACAGAGAGGTCTACTCTTACCACTTTTATTCAACATAGTGCTGGAAGTCCTAGCCACAGAAATCAGACAAGAAATAAAAGACATCCAAATTGGAAAGAAAGAAAATTCTCACTCTTTGTAGATATGGTTTCACTCTTATGTGGATCCTGAGAAACTCAACAGGAACCCATGGGGGAGGGGAAGGAAAAAAAAAAAAAAAAGAGGTTAGAGTGGGAGAGAGCCAAAGCATAAGAGACTGTTGAGAACTGAGAGCAAACTGAGGGTTGATGGGGGGTGGGAGGGAGGAGAGGGTGGGTGATGGGTATTGAGGAGGGCACCTTTTGGGATGAGCACTGGGTGTTGTATGGAAACCAATTTGACAATAAATTTCATATATAAATAAAAAAAATGACACTATTTATAGAAAACCCTAAAAGTCCACCAAAAAAGTACTAGAACTGATAAATAAATTTGGTGAAGTTGCAGGATACAAAATTAATATACAGAAATATGTTTCTTTTTATATAGTAATAATGAAGCAGCAGAAAGAGAAATTAAGAAAACAATTTCATCCACAATAGCATCAAAAAGAATAAAATACTTAGGAATAAACCTAACCAAAGAGGTGAAATACATACACTCTAAAGGTTGCCTGGGTGGCTCAGTCAGTTAAGCATCTGACTTTGGCTCAAGTCATGATCTTGTGGTACATGAGTTCAAGCCCTTTGTCAGGCTCTGTGCCAACAGCTCAGAGCCTAGAACCTACTTCAGATTGTGTCTCCCTCTGTCTCTGCCCCTCCCTGCTCAAGCTCTGTCTCTCTCTCTCTTTCTCAAAACACGATAAACATTTTTAAAAAATTAAAAAATAAAATAAAACTCTGAAAATAAAATACACTCTGAAAACTGTAAAAATTGATGAAAGAAATTGAAGATGACACAAACAAATGGAAAGATATTCTATGTTCATGAATTGGAAGAATCAATATTGTTAAAATACCCATAGTATTCAAAGCAATCTACAAATTTAATGCAATCTTTATCAAAATACCAATAGTATTTTTCACATAACTAGAACAAATAATCCTAAAATTTGTATGGAACTACAAAAGACCCCAAATATCCAAAGCAATCTTGAGAAAGGAGAAAAAAGCTAGAGATATCACCATTACAGATTTATAAACATATTACAAAGCAGTAGTAATGGAAACAATATGGTACTGGAACAGAAATAGACATGTAGGTCAATAGGACAGAGGAGAAAGCTCAGAAATAAACTCATACTTATATGGTTAATTAATCAATTGATTAATCTTGGAGGTAAAAATATGCACTAGGGAAAGATAGTCTCTTCAACAAATGGTGCTAGGAAAACTGGACAGCTAAATGTAAAAGAATGAAAGTAGGTCACTTTCTAACATCATTCACAAAATAAACCCAAAATAGATTAAAGACCTAAATGTGAGACCTTAAACTGAAATAAAACTCCTAGAAAAAAAAAAAAACATAGGCAGTAATTTCTTTGACATCAGCCATAGAAATATTTTTCTAGATGTCTCCTCAGTCAAGGGAAACAAAGGAAAAATTAAATTATTGGGACTACACCAAAATAAAAAGCTTTTCAACAGAGAAGAAAACCATTAACAGAACAAAAAGACAACCTGATGTATCCGATGAGGGGTTAATATCCAAAATACATAAAGAACTTACACAACTCAACACTAAAAAAGCAAGTAATTAAAAAATTGGGCAGAGGATCTAAATAAACATTTTTCCAAAGAAGACATACAGATGGTCAACAGATATATGAAAAGATGCTCAACATCACTTGCCATCAGGGAAATTCAAATCAAAACAATGACGAGACATCATCTTACACCTGTCAAAATGGTTAGAATCAAAAACACAAGAAATAACAAGTGCTGGCAAGGATGTGGAGAAAAAAAGCAATTCTTCTACACTGTTGGTGGGTGAAATTGATATAGCCACTGTGGAAAATAGTATGGAGTTCCTCAAAAAATTAAAAATAGGGGTGCCTGGGTGAGTCTATTGAGTGCCTGACTCTTGATTTTACTTTAGGTCAGGATCTCATGGTTTGTGGGATTAAGCACCACATGGAGCTCCATGCTGAAACCACAGAGCCTGCTTGGGATTCTCTCTCTCCCTCTCTCTCTGCCGCTCCCCATCCTCTCAAAATAAATAAATAAAGAAAATAAATAAAAAATAGAAATACCGTAAGCTCCCACTACTGGATACTTATCCCCACCAAAAAAACCCCAAAACCCTAATTCAAAAAGATAAATGCACCCTTATATTTATTGCAGCATTATTGACAATACCCAAGATATAAAAGCAAACCAAGAGCAACCCAAGTGTCCATTGACAGATGAATGGATAAAGATGTGTGTGCGTGTGTGTGTGTGTGTGTGTGTGTGTGTGTGTGTGTATATATATATATATATATATATATATATATATATATATATATTTAGGAGATGCAGATTTCCAGTTATGGAATGGATAACTCACAGAGGTAAAAGGTACAGCATGGGAATATAGTCAATGGTATTTTATTAGCATTGTATGGCCATAGATGGTTGCTACAGTTGTGGTGGGCACAGCACAACATACATTCCTGTTGAATCACTATGCCGTACACCTAAAATTAATGTAACATTGTGTGCCAATGCCACTTCAATTTTTAAAAAAGAATTTTCCAGTGCATTTTATGAAATACTTACTGGCATAAAGTAGGAACTCAAGAAATATCTTTCTCTTTCTCTAAAAACCAAATACATATGATATGTGTATTATGGAAGAGAAAATATGTAAGGAAAGAACATATGAACCTTTTCAAAACCTAACAGATTATGTTCGAGTTTGATTGTAAGTGCATTTTACTTCTGAAACTTCATTCAAACAAGTTCCCCTTAGTCTCATTTTTTTAATAGTTCACATGCACATGACAAATTATTTTTAATGAATTCCATGTACTTTGAACCAAATAACTAAAATTAAAACAGCTGAAAGGAGCTTACTACACAAAATTGAAAGATTTTGTTTGAGAATATCAAATGTTATAGCAGGAAAGAACAATTGATGAGCTTCATTATAGAAATCTGCTATGCTTAAAAAGGATGACATTGAAATTGCCCCATAATTGGATTTCATTTTTAATACATAACAGTTCATAGAACATTTGATTATACTAGTCACTGTGCTTTGTAAAAAAGCTGGAAAGGTAATAAATGCTGTTAATTAAATAATAGAATGTATAATTTCATAGGTATAAATTGTCAGAAAATATACCACGTGGCTGTAAGTACTTTGCACTTGGTGGCAAAGATAGGTTCTATAGACGTCACCATTCTGAAAGTGCATATTTTCCATTAAAATTGTCCCTGATATCTCTAAGCACTATTCAGAAATAGTCATGATGGATGCAGTAATCAAGTTAAGTCTTTTACCATGATTCTAAATGCTCTGCAACATAATTGATACCAAATTCCCCATTTCAGTTCTGTTGCCTTGAGTATTACATTTTCTATTGACTGTAACACAAGACTCACTGCCTTCAAGTCTTCAGTGTCAAAAAACAAAAACATGAAAAATGGACCACTTACGCTACCAATGTGAAATCATCTTGCAGACTAAATTTAAACACTATCTGCTCCACATTAGCAAAACCAGGATATATTGTAATTTATTTCCCTGTATTCAGAGGAACAGGAAGGAAGAAATAAAGACAAACAATATTAAAGCTATGTTTAAAAGTGGGCATCTGACTTAAAGTACACTAGGCCAAGGACTTTAAAATCACACAGCACCCTGTTTTTAATTATGATTTTATAGTGTATAATTGCAAAACTAATTTCTTATATTGATTTTGGTTGACAGTATTCTTTATAAGTGGCAGTTGTAAATATTGTCTGAATTAACTAAAGTATTGCCCAAGTTTCTTGTAAATCAAAATTTTCAGGGCACCTGCATGGCTCAGTCAGTTAAGCGCCGACTCAATTTAGGTTCAGGTCATGATCTCACTATTAGTGAGACTGGGCTCTGCATAAGATTCTCTCTCCCCCTTGCTCTCTCCTCCCTCCTCCTCATGTGCACATGCACACACTCTCTCTCTCTCTCAAAAAAAAATTTGCTAGCCACTTTGTATGGCCTCAATAGTATTACAATAGGGCACAAACAAAAATAAGTTTTGTGAACTCATTTTTTAAAGAAAATTGTTACATTATCTAATTTTTAATTTCCATTGATTTTGCACAAGACTTGTTCAGTGTGCATAAAAGACATAGGTTAGGAGTGCCTGGGTGGCTCAGTCGGTTAAGCATCTGTCTTGACTTCAGCTTGGGTCATGGTCTCAGGGTTCATGGGTTCAGCCCCACACTGGGTGCCATGCTGACAGTGTAGAGCCTGCTTGGGGTTCTCTCTCTCTCTCTCTCTCTCTCTCTCTCTCTCTCTGCCCCTCCTTGGCTCAGAAAGTCTCTCTTTCTCTCTCACAAAATAAATAAGAAGAAAAAGATACAGCTTATTTTCAAGGACTACACTAGCAGTTTCTTTTATTTGCATATTGTTCCTGAGTTGTCTACAATTATTTACAGAAATTTTATATAGTCTGGCAGGTTTTAAAGAACATATGAAGCTAAAGGAAAAAATGTATCCATGATATCCCTGAGCCATTACACCATTATCAGCAAGTATAATTTTTCTTTCTTTCTATTGATAAAAATAAAATATCCCTTTGACACTGACATTTTTGATCACTCCTATTGGCTCTCTATCTTCCATGCACTTATGACTCTGCAAATGCATCGTTCAGTATTCCACATTAGGGGACAATTATTGGGAATTACAGAGATCTGTAATCTTTTATTCTAAAAAAATAAAGTTGCTGGTATTTCAAATATTGATGGTTTTCTTATACGAGTGAAACATTTCTTATATGTTCATTATTTGGACTGAATGGAATTTTGATACACATATTGCACCTGATTATTTTTTAGTCATTCTACAGAACTAAATACTGTAATGCAATTCAATCTGTTCTCCAAATGTATTTCCAAACTCGATTTCATCTAGAAATTTGAATTTTGCACTTCTCAACTGCTTACCATCAAAATCTCCATTGTTTTCCAGAGCACCCTTAGTCTTAAACTTGCCAAATTCTGTTCCAAATAATGTAAATTCCTTTATGGAGTGCTTTAGACCTCTCTCTTCTTATGGACTTTGTCTCCACCTAAGCAAAATCTCTGAGCCACTGCTCTAGAAGTAGGGCCATGGACAATGGCCAGCTTCTCCTAAAGTGATACTTTGGCTTTACTAGCAGTTTTGAGTGGGGAAAGTAGCTTCTGGTTTTCTCAAATTTCTTCTTCTACTGTGGAACTTATGCTCTATGAGCAAGGTGGGGTGAGGGTGATTACCTGCCCCACAGTGGATAGAACCTCTGCCCTATGAGTAGAACCTGGACTGAGGAAGAGATCACCTCCAACTTCTCAGCTGCTCCTTCCTGGAATAGAGTCTCTGCAACATGGAGCAGGGAAGGATGAGAAATACTGGTGACCCACTCCTCTACATGAGATATTATCATTCTCAGCTGGAAGCCAAAGGGGGAGATAGTTTCATCCCTTTAGTTCCATCTGTTCACAGTGAAGCTTCCATTATACTGGCTGAGAGATGGTGTGAGAGGAAGCAGGTCATGGTTCAAATGCCCTAGACTTATCGTACTTACAGCATTTTTCTTGAATAAGTGGTTATTTTTTAAATGATTTTCAACAGTTGCGATTGTTTCACTGGAAAAGTCCATGGAGCTCCTCATGCCACCATTCCAAAAGAGTAGCTGCCAGGTCAGTCTTTTGATATTTGCTCTACATGTGTTGTAATCAAGTTTATCCATTTCCAAAGGCACAGTGATAGTCTAGCCACTCAACCACATTGTTGAATTATGCTCATGGTAACTTCCCAGGTTCCTAGGCCTTGTAGATATGCTTTTCTTTTATAAAGAATTAGAATTTCCTGGAACATAAATGTTGAATTGGAGCAGGTGGAGGAGAATCTTCTCTAACAAGTCATTTTCTTATTTTTTAATAAAATAGAATTATATAAATGAACTACTGAAAAATATCCCGCAGAGTGACAATCTTTAACTGCAACCTCCAACTGTCTAAACCTATCTGACAGGCATAAACTGTGACATCTACGTGAGTGGAAGTCTTTATCATGCAAAGAAATACAGAGTTTACTCATATGACAATAGCAATTCTCCAAAGAAAGTATTTGACTTTTCACAGATTTAACAATAATGTGTAAATTTATCGAGCTGTAATTTTACAAGAGCTGGGATATAGTGATTTCTTATAAAGGTGGAGTGTTTTCATAAACTGTTACCTTGACTAGTTTACTTCTTAAACTAGTGCCATGCATCATTTTGATGACCAGTGAGGTTAAAAATAGAAGTCGCATCTTCTACTAGCTTACAAATATAACAGCCTTGATATTTGCATTGAAGAGTGAATTCACTGAATTATAAACCCAATTTATAGGACTAAAAATAACTTGAAGTGCATTTCTGCTTAAATAGGCAATTAAAATTGGCACAAAATCAAAGATGACTATTTCAAACAATTGCATATTTGAATGCATTAACTCCAGCAATTCAGAACGGCCATAATTCTCATATGTAAAGACTTTCATTACTCATCTTTCCAGGACAAGAAAACAGCATTCTTAAATATGCTTATACTATAAGCAGTGGGACTTAGTATAACATCCCTTCCAAGGCCTATAGAAATTTACATTTTTGATGAGGAAGCCAGTGATGGTACAGTATTTGGAGATGGAGCCTTTAGGAGGTAATTATTTCATGAGGGTGGAGCCTTCATGATGGGATTGGTGCTCTTATTAAAAGAAACACAAAGATCTTTCTTTTTTCCCCCTTTTGAGGACACAGCAAGAAGATGGCCATTTTTAAGTCAGAAACAGGATTTTCTCTTGAAAATCCTGACCAAACTGGCCAGCACTTTGATCTTGGACTTTTCAGCTTCTAGAATGATGAGAAATAAATGTCTAATGTTTAAGTTACTTGGCTTATGGCATTTTGTTATAGCAGCCTGAGTGGATGAATACAATTTTAGACCCAAAATGGAGCACCTAGGTGGCTCAGTCGGTTAAGTATCTGACTTTGGTTCAGGTCATGATCCCACAGTCTGTGGGTTTGAGCCCCACTTTGAGCTCTGTGCTCCAGCTTAGAACTTGGAAACTGCTTCGGATTCTGTGTCTACCTCTCTTTCTGCTCCTCCCCAGCTTGTGCTCTTTTTCGCTCAATAATAAATAAATTAACTTAAAAAATATTTTTAAAAATGTTGGACCCAAAATAAGAGCACATATGTAACTACTTAGTGATTCACTTGCTCATACTAGTTGATCAGCAAATGTTAGTTTCTTCCCTTGACATTTTCAACCTCTCCCATACTTCCATTCAGAAGACTTCTTCCTTATCTTTTTATCTTCTACCTTCATTCATTCCATCTTTATTTAAGAGATAGTACAATAAATTGCTGATGGCATAACACTTATTAGTTTAATTTTGTGTTATGTTTCAGATAACATACTTACTTTTAAGTAGCAGCCTCTGAAACAATAACTAAAACAAAAAGCAATGTTGAACATTTAAAAGATAGCTCAGTATTAAAATTTGGGGGGTGGGTAGTTGGACCTTTGCATACCAGTCTCATTGTCTCTTAAGGTCTTTACACTTACTCTTTCCCCAGGGTTTTTCTTGACAGCCACATTTTTATCACTCAAGTCTGTTCTTTCCTTCCTTCCTTCATTTGACAAATATTCACAAGGCACCCACTATGCCAGACACTGTCATAAACCCGTAAGTTTATGAAGATTAGCTTCCAGGAGGGGAGATAAGCAATAAGCAATATCATATTATATAACTAAGCAATATGACATGTTAGAAGATGCCATAGAAGCAAAATCCAGGTAAGACAATCAGAAGGAAAGTATAGGTTTGCAACTGGCAAGGTCATAAGTAAGTATATTTGATAGAGAAAAGATAACCCTTCAGATATCTAAGGGAAGAACATTCCAAGCAAGAGTATCTGCCAGCACAAAGGCCAGAAGTTGGGGGCGCCTGGGTGGCTCAGTCAGTTAAGCGGCTGATTTCGGCTCAGGTTATGATCTTGCCCCGCATCGGGCTCTGTGCTGACAGCTTACAGCCTGAAGCCTATTTCACATTCTGTGTCTCCCTCTCTCTGACGCTCCCCCATTCATGCTCTGTCTCTCTCTGTCTCAAAAATAAATAAACATTAAAAAAAAAAAAAAACAAAGGCCAGAAGTTGAAGTGTAATGAATAAAAGAAGTGAAATAAGAGACAAGGAGTAATGGAGAGAGCTGGGAGACATGGGGATTCTCAAAGGATTTAGAACAGAGGACTAACGTGATATGACTCACAACTTCAAAGAACCAACGTGGATGTCTTGATCAGAATAAACCAGTTCCTCGACTTCAGCACTGTTGATATTTTGAAATGGATAATTCTTTTTGGGAGGTTGTCCTGTACACTGTAGAATGTTTAGCAACATCCTTGGCCCTCTTCCCTCACTACATATCAGTAGCAAATACCCCTCTAGCTGTGACAACCAAAGTATCTCCAGATAATATCAAATGTTCTTTGGGAGGGTGATGTGAAATCATCCCTAGTTGGGAACCACTGCTGTAGGGGAAAAGGGTGAAGGCTCAAATGTCATCTCTGCAAGGAAAGTCCTCCTTTATCACCCAAACTAAAAATCTCAATCAACAACCAGCAGCCCCAGTCACCATCCATCACATCACCCAGTCTTGTTTTCTTTACAGGAAACATCATACTCCAAGAAATTATCCTGGCCATTCGTTGCTTTGCTTGCTTATTGATTCTCTCTCTGCCTAATGATAATATAAATTATATAAGATTAAGGACCTCATCTGCATTATTCACTGCTCTCCTACCCAATGCCTTGGATGAGTCTTTGCTGAAAATCACAGCTGAAACCACTTAAGATTTTAATTAGTTTTCCATTGCCAGAGCAAGCCATGTACATACACTCAACAAATACAGAATGCTATGATTCTATGATGGATATGGAAAGAGGTCTGGAGGGATTTTTAAAGGGCTCATAAAAGATTATCAAATGCATTTGGAACAAAACTTACTGCTTGGAATGGGGAACAGGGAGGAAGGTAGAAAAGTCTACATGGATGCTTCCTTGACCAGTTTGGCCCACATTTTTACCCTCTAGGTTTCTTTTTTTTAATTTAAAAAAATATATTCATTTGAGAGAGAGAGGGAGAGAGAACGAGTAGGGGAGGGGCAAAGAGAGAGGAGGACAGAGGATCTGAAGTGGGCTCCAGGCTCTGTGCTGACAGCAGCGAGCAGGACACGGGGCTTCAACTTAAGAACCACGAGATCACAGGGGCGCCTGGGTGGCGCAGTCGGTTAAGCGTCCGACTTCAGCCAGGTCACGATCTCATGCTCCGTGAGTTCGAGCCCCGCGTCAGGCTCTGGGCTGATGGCTCGGAGCCTGGAGCCTGTTTCCGATTCTGTGTCTCCCTCTCTCTCTGCCCCTCCCCCATTCATGCTCTGTCTCTCTCTGTCCCAAAAATAAATAAAACGTTGAAAAAAAAAAAAAAAAAAGAACCACGAGATCACGAACTGAGCTGGAGTCAGACTCTCAACCAATTAGCCACCAGGCACCCGTCCAGTTCTTTTGTTTTTTTTTTTAATTATTTATGTCTATGAATAGTTCCTTTGGGTACTTGGGTAATATCCTATTGCTGAATAACATTTTGTATTCTATTCTATACTGAAATTATTTGCAATCTTTGTGTTCACCTTATCTTTCAAAGATCAAGGCTAAACATAAGGATCTCTGGGTTTGAAACAGAAATCCTGGAGGCAGAGTGCTGGTAGTGAAAAAAGCTGTAAAAAAAAAAAAAAAAAAAAAAAACATTCAGCTGCTTATTATCCATAGTGAGTATCTGAGTACATCAGGGCCACCTGAGTCAAGACTTTTGAACACTGTATTGTAGACCCTTTGTGTATGACTTCAATCCTCACAGTAGGATTATGGTGACCCTGGAGATGCCTCAATTAATAGTAACATACTGGGTTTTATTAACAATATCTTTTTACAAGAATCATAAGAGACTGAGAGATGAAAAGATCCATTCATTACTTCATTCATCCTACAAATGTCCACTGTCTCATTGTTTCAGGCATTGAGTGGAAGCACTGAGCAAACCTGAGGTCTTTTGTAGTTAGTCTAGTCAGAGAGCTATGAATTAGATAATTAAACATTCTGTTAAGTGCTGTAAAGGGAAAGTAGGATGTTATGAAGTTTTTTATTTGGAGGTTAAATCTAATCTCAGGAAATAAGAAAAGATTTCCATGCAAAAATAACATTTGAAATAAAATCTTTAAATTGGACAGGAGATAAAAGGTGAAAGATGAGTGTTCCAGAAGGAAGGATGATTATATACAATAATAGTCCTATGCTGGAGAATTGAAGGAACTTCATATATTACTACAAATAGTTATTCTAGTGCTTGCCATAGACTTTGATCAGTTTACCTAATTGATCTTTTATAAAAATGAAAGATGTAGGGGTATCTGGGCAGTTCAATCAGTTAAGCATCTTACTTTGGCTCAGGCCATGATCTCACAGTCCATGAGTTCAACCTCACGTCAGGCTCTGTGCTAACAGCTCAGAGCCTGGAGCCTGCTTCAGATTCTGTGTCTCCCTCTCTCTCTGTCCCTCTCCTGCCCACATACATACACACACACACACACACACACACACTCTCTCTCTCTCTCTCTTTCTCTCTCTCTCTCTCTCAAGAATAAATAGTAAAATATTTTTAAAAATTAAAAAAATGAAAAGTGTAGACAAATAAGCTTTAAACCCTATTAGCTTAACCTTTATTAAGAACCTATTAAGTACTAACAGTATTTCTGGAATGAGGAGATACTCAGTAGATATTTGTAAGTAAAATGAATTAATGAATGCATCCTTTCATGTCCTGATCTCTTGAGTCAGTTATGAAAAGAGATTGATAGTAAAACCCAAGATTCTTATTCTTAGGCTTTCACTAGTAAATGAGTCATATAACACAGTCATATTGTGAAGATTGAAGTCAAGAAAGAGTCTAGGGGCACCTGGGTAGCTCAGTCAATTAAGCATGCAACTCTTGGTTTCAGTGTCTTGGTTGCTGCTCAGGTCATGATCTCATGGTTTTATGGGTTCAAGCCCCATGTTGGACTCCACGCTGACAGTGTGGAACCTGCGTGGGATTCTCTGTCTTCCTCTAACTCTGCCCCTCCCCCACTTGTGCTATCTTTGTCTCTCTCAAAATAAATAAATAAACTTTCAAAAAAGAAAAGAAAAGAGAGTCTGCAATACAGTGATGCTTTTCCTCAAAGGTCTTACCTCATATGACTTGATGTTATAAGGTACTGCCTAATGGATCATGGGCATTTCTTTTACATGCATTTTTGCACTACCAGCAACCTACTTCTAGCCTTACTGTTCTGATGCCAGATACCTATAAAATTAGCCTTTATTTATGAAAGATAAAGCAAATACAGTGATTGCAAATAATCTCAATATAGAATGGGATGTAAATGTTACCCAACAATGAAATGAAGAGAACTGTGCTTTTGGAGATTAACTTTGTAATGATATTAGTTTAAAAAATAGATTGGATTATGAAAAGATAGGAGCAGAAAAAAATAGGGCCCATTGGAATAAACCACAGATAGGTAAGGAGAATCTGAACCTGGGAAAGTCATCCAAAATGAAGGGGAAGGGATAAATTTTAGTAAAACTAAAGGGGTAGAATCAATATGACAGAACAACCAATTGGCTATCGAGATGAAGAAAGATGGGAAGTGTGCATTTTAATTATATCAATCTGCTCTTTATGCAGTTAAAACATTAGGGCAGGTTTTAAATATCTGCTTCTCACCCCTCCTCACCACCTCCTAAATCCTCCCTTCACAGAAGTAGAAGAATTTTTGAGGGGAAGTTGTCTGGTTGTTCTCTTGTATCAAATTAATTTTCTTCATCCCCCATATGCCAATCGTTACACAGCCTGTTCTAAATTTTGATCTGGTGCATTATTGATGAGCTCTTAAAAAGAGATTAGAACAACAATCTCCCACTCTCTTTTTGGAGAAAAAGAAAAAAAAGTATGCAAAAAAGAACTGACGATTTTGACTAACATGGGCCATCCAACAAATCACTAAATCATATTTATGATAGATTTTTTGTTACTGGATAAGTACCTTGAAGGAATACTGTGTATAAAGCACCACACAATTGATTTATTAAACATTTGACTAGATCTATATTAACATTCCATGACTAGTACTCTCAGGTTGTGAAAAGAAAATATTTGCCCTTAGCTAATTTTAATTCTAAAGATAAGTCTGAGTACCTCAATAATTTCTTATTTCTCTCAGGAAAGAAGTTCAAGAAATAATTTTGCAGTCCAGCACATTGGTCTTTTGGGGTACATTCAGAGATTTTCATTGCTCATTTCATTTTTATGCTTAGTTATTCCTTGTTAAAGTAAGGTGTTTTTTAATGGAATTCTCTACACCTGAATTTGAACGCTTGTAATTAAAATTCAAGTTCTATATTACCAACATAATAAATTGAATAAGTAATACTGATTTTGAAGTGCACAGGATGAAATCCAACCTGTTTTCATATACTCTATCTGCTAATTGACAGGCATGATCAGCCCAACTGAAAGCAGGGGAAAAATGATTGTTTGTAGAAATAATCTGGACTGAATTTTAAAAAACCTAAATGGTAATTAATTCCTTTAAAAATTAATTTTCAAGATTTTAGTAAAGAGTTTTTAATAATTTTATTTTTAATTCACTTGTGACTCCTTTTTAAATTCACAAATTACTCTTATTATCGCAGAAGCAATATATACTTTTGGTATATAAGCAATATATACTTATTTACTTTATGGTAGAAAATTTTTAAAAAAAGAAAGAAGAAAAAGAAAAGTACATTTAGTATTACACTACCCAGAGAGAGTAACTGTTAATATCTTGTTTTGTGTCCTTCCAAATCTTTTTTTAATGAAAGATTTTTTCCAAAATAAAATGTAATCATACTATGCATATTGTTTTGTAATGTTATTTCCTTGAATAAAACACTGTCATGTCAGTTAGTATTCTGCAACATACTTTTAATGATTAATTACCTAGGAGTTACGTAATATGGTATACACCACCATGATTTCTGTAACAAATTCCCAAATGTTTGGTACTTACATTATTTCCAAAATATAGTGTATGTTATGGCAAATCATTATCATCTCTGGGAACTTTAAAATGTTTCTGAAACTCAAATGCCACTCTATGCAACACAGTCTGAGTTGTGCTAACTTCCTCATTTACAGAATTGGCCTGCCTTTGACTGGATATCTCTACATCAGTGACTCTGATTGGCCAGGACTACTGTTTAAACCATTTATTGTATTGTTGCTAATTCACTTTCCTCTTTTAACTGTCACAATAATTTTCAAATCTCGGCCAACTGTCTCTCCACTCAGGGCCAACATCTTTCATCATAAAACATGCAAACTGATTAAGCTTCAACAATTGGCAGCACAGAAAAGTCAAAGGACTTGTAGCTTCATCTGCTTACTCCAGATTTTGCCTCTTAGCCTGTCTGAACTCTTCTCCAACAGGGGTCTTTTGAAATAATATGTGCTTATATTATCCTTGCTGCTACCTTAAGGCTAAGATGGATATGGGGGTAGCTTCCAGAGATGTCTGGGAAAGCACACCCATCTTCCCACCTACGCATGATTTCTAACCACTAGTAGGTCAGTAGATGAAATTTCTGTCCCAACTTGCACCTTCCTGACTATTCAGTAACATAAACATAACTAATGACAATATTTTTCTCATAATTATTGGGCACTTGTGACTTTCCAGAGATTGTGCTAATCATGTTTCAAGTGTTATTCCATTTAATTCTTACAATCATATGAGGTACATACTATTATGGCCTCTATTTTATAGGTGAATGAACTGAGGCATGGGGTTATTCAGAAACTCACTCAAGGCTATATAGCTAAAAGGACTGTGTTCTGAATATATATTCTGCGCGTGTGTGTATATGTGTGTATACATAAAGCATACATATATGGAAATATAGGTAATATTTGTGTATGTGTACCGAGATCTATGTATAAGGATGGTCATTACAACATTGCTTATAACAGTGAAAAAATGAAAACCTAAGTGTCAAATAATAAAGGTAGTTAAAATAAGAAACATCCAAATAACAAAATACTCTTCATTATTCATAAATGATATGGTGGGATAATATTAATGACAAAAAAATGTTTACAAGTGCTAAGTAAAAAGGCTTGCAAAATATTCAGTGTAAGCTAGTACTTCATAAACATGTATCAGAGGAGGAGTGGAAGGATATATAACAATATATTAACTGTATTTATGGCTAGAGAGAACTGTGGATGATTTCTTATTTTCTTATTTTTGTCCTTTACCTAACTATTCTGCAATAGTGTTTATTATTTTTATACCAAGGAAATTCTATTAAAGCTAATTACAAAACAAGTCACTTTTGTCCCAGTTCTAAAATGGACATCTCTTACAAGAGAAGCAATATGGTATGGTTATTGTAGTGAGAGCTGAGCAAGTTATTTATGTCCCAGTTATCTGTAGGTAGCTGTCCAGCTCTTCCTTTGAGGTGAGGCAGCCCTCCATCTGTGATAGCTAATTAGTGATGATAGCTGCAATCTGTAACTTTGCTGTTTTGCTTAAGTGGAAATCATTTCTTTTCTTTGTAGAGTGCCAGCTTGTTTTAGGAACTACACACTTCAAGGTTATTTTTTTAAGTCAAGGCTTTGAATTTAAGCTAAAGTCTCAGGGGTGCCTAGGTGGCTCAGGTGGTTAAGTGTCGGACTTCAGCTCAGGTCATGATCTTACGGTTTGTGAGTTTGAGCCCCACACTGGGCTCTGTGCTGATAGTTCAGAGCCTGGAGCCTGCTTCAGATTCTGTGTCTCCCTCTCTCTTTGCCCCTCCCCTGCTCATGCTCTGTCTCTGTCTCTCATTCTCTCTCAAAAATTATTAAACATTAAAAAAAAATAAACTGGAGTCTCATTTATCAAGCAGGTGACCAAATAAACAAAGGAAAAAGAAAGGGAGTGAGGAAAAGAAAGAAAGAAAGAAAGAAAGAAAGAAAGAAAGAAAGAAAGAAA
>NW_024412418.1:21716056-21754723 GCF_014898765.1 Herpailurus yagouaroundi | reverse complement strand
GAAAGAAAGAAAGAAAGAAAGAAAGAAAGAAAGAAAGAAAGAAAGAAGAAAGAAAGAAAAGTATACGAAATTTATTTTAGGTTAGTCTTCAGTCACAAAATACCAGTATGAGGATGAATTTTGAAGGATATGTCCTTCAACTTCCCCATCACACAAATGAGAAAACTTCAGTCAGAGCAAGGAGAAAAGTGCCTGGTGTTCTGGCAAATTATGGATTCAGATAATGAGGAAGCAAATACAGAAGGGGGCACTTAGAAAAGCTTAACTCTGGGCTTATTTTGCAGTCATTATTTTCACTCCTTGAAAGCCTGGAGGATTTCCACCAACATAATATGCTTGTCATAATAGTCAAAGCCAACTTTAAGTGTTTCGTTCTTTTCCGTTACATCAGTGTCTAAAAGGCAAAGCCCCTAGCGAAGTGCTCTATCTTGAAATTTGCCCTCTGATGAAATTAATACAGATATCTGAATAAAACTCAATGGCAACTTGACATATTTCCTGAAAATGAAGACCTGAAAAAAAATCAATATGGAATATGAAAGGCAACTTAGAAGAAAATTGAGATTGAAATGTCTTTTTGTCATATACTGAGTATTAGAATCAAGAGTCGCAGAAAGCCAACCACAGCACTCTGTGTACACTTCAAGACTGCTATGGCAGCCTATCTCTTGTTGGACAGCTCCAACTTATATAAAGAGATGCAGCAGAAAGAACTTAGAATTTGCACTCCAAGGGACCTATGTTGAATTCTAGATCTCCCCATTGATAAGCATTCCTAAACTCCAGCTTTCCTTATGTGTAAAAATGAGGAAATAATTCTCATTTTATGAGATAGTTATAAAAATTAAGTGACATGTGAATGCATATTCCTAACACATCCTAGGTACTAAATATTTCCTTCCTTCCTTCTAGGCCCCCACGTATTGGTTCTATTTTTATCTGAAACCCATTGGGCTCCATACTAAGTATCTATTCTCTCCTTCAGTTCAATCATCATATTTCAAAAATTTTTTTACTCCTCATGTTCTGTGGTCTGCTCACCATCCCATGGTACACTATATCATATACCCTGTAGATACACTATAACTTCTCAATGCCCATCATATTTACTGCCACACCAGTCTCACTACTCAACCATGGTTGCTCCTGAAAAGGAAAGTTTAAGATTGATTTTTAATGTGATGCTTTTGATAAATACAGTCTCAGAGCAACAGGTATGTGTGTATGTCTACTTAGTCATACTAACTCATTGAGACTAAAAACTCTTCACAGTTTTTAATGCATGGCAATAGCTAATATTTGTCAAGCAGTTTTTCTGTGCCAGCCACTGTTCTAAGTCTTTTCCATGAAATACTAACTTAATTATCAAAGCATCCAGAGTGGCAGTTACCATTATAATCTCCATTTCAGGGATGAAAGGACAAACAGAGAGGCTATTTTTCAATGTACTAAGTTAAACACCAAGGATCTGAGCCTGTGCAATCTGACACTAGAATTTCTGTGCTTTCTTGGTGATAATAAGATAATTAAAATGTCATGTAAAGATGCCTGATATTCCTTTAGAAAAGAAAAAGAAGTTCTTGCTCCAGATATGAATATCTGCACAGGGCAAGCCATAAACTCGTACATTATGACACAGAACCCCCAGTGCTCACACAGCAGAGGCAAAGACAAGAGTCAAAGAATAGAAATGCTCCCTAATGACTAAAGGCAAGTATAGGTAGGGGGAGAGGGAGGATAAAAGGCTTAGACCAAGGCAGCTGTGTCCTTCATATCTGAGGCAGCAAGAGTAGAACTTGAGCCCTTCAAGGCCCAGGTTTCTACTGAGGTATCTTGGTGTGGGCCAGTAAGTACAGTAGGAAGAATCTAAACACGCAGGGTCCCCAAGGTTCTGTAACTTGAGTTCAGCCTCAACAGTCCCATTCCCTTTGGCTTCATCACATATTAGATTTCTCCATAATATTTTGTTTGGATAAGTGTTTTTTTATTTTGAAAAATTTGAAAACTACTTATAGAATGAGCATTTATTTAGTGTCCAAGGATTACCTTGTGACCTTCCTCCTGCCCAGCACTTTCTCTGAACATTAACTTCAACTTGGCTTTACAGAGTTATTATAAGGAACAAATACAACATTTAGGAGCAGCTCTTTTAACTTACTATTAATTATAATATTTGGCACATTAAAAACACTAAAGATCTGTATCATTGTGAATGATTTCGGTGGCCCATCAGCCATGTACTTATGATTCTTAGCTACTCGTGAGAGGTAAAACTCATGTACTTATGATTCTTAGCTACTCGTGAGAGGTAAAACTGTTTAAGAAAAATGGGATTTGGGGTCAGAATCAGCTGAAATCAAATCCCAACTGATTACTGGGTTACATGACTATGGGAAAGTTACTTCAGCTTCCCAAGCCTTTGTCCCATACCCATGAACCAGAGCTACTGACAGCAGGTGTTTGTGAGGACTCACTTCAGTGAAGTTATGTATTTAACATGCTTTCATGTTTTGAACAGGGCATAGTACATTCTATAAATGTACATTGATGACCTGTTAATATTCTTATAACAATTCCTATCTCTCAAGTTTTCTACCTGCCTTGTGAGGGAGGCTCCAGGGAAAAATAGACTTCAGGCACATTCCTTTATACAGGAGTGAATCCTGAGCCCCCACATCTGATTTCCCTTTGCCAACAGGCATAAATATTCTGTAACCGCTTCAGAGTGTACTGTTAACAACATGGCCAACTGTTCCCCATGATGACTCAGGCGTTGCTCTGAAACAGAACGGATTTGTGCAATGGGAGGCTGTAAAGCTCTCAGGTCTGAGTCACTGTGATGCTGCAGCCTTCAGGCTCTGATGTTCACAAGTGCCTTGACAACATCACACACATATGTCCACCACTTAGCCCAAGGACACCTCAATGCTTTTCACATCATTGAAACAACACAGCTCAACCACCACTTGCTACATACTCTCCTGCCTACTAATAGTCTAGCCATCCCATACCAGGGACATCTCAAATGCCACCTCTTCAGAAAAGCCTTTCTGGATGACCCTAGTCAATCCAAATGACAGCCTTCATTAGTACCACCACAAGATACCACAAGCCCACAAATTTTGTTTATGCACACTTGACATTTTAATGTGAACTTTTTGACTTGGCCAAGGAGGTATCTAGACTTAGTCTCAAAGAAACTGTTTAGATCCTAAATTTGTTGAGAGCAAGAATGCTTTCTTATTCATTCTATATTCCCCCAAATTGTAATGTACACAGTGAGTGCTTAATCCATGATAAAGTGAAATGAGAGCATAAAATACATCCAACTGTTCAATCTAGGCCTAGCAATCATATGTTATCTCGTATGACATGTAAAAACTGGGAAGGTTAACAATGACTTTTAATGTCTTCTCATGTATTTTATAATCCAATATTTTATATGAAAGCATCTTTATACTGATAATGGCATTGAATTTTTACTGAATACTATAAAAAGAAAAGTGATAAGAAATATTTTACTACAGCCATTCTTATTTATTTTCTCCCTTAAAAATTAGCTGATAAATCTATGTGTTTCTGAAACAATAATTTGGGAGGATTAAGGTAGTCACAGAGCCCTGGCTTCTTCTGTATTTCAATAGCATATTACTACTTGGAGAGTTTGCTCTCACCACAAATTTAAAACAACTAAACTGAGCTTGTTAACCTCCTCCAACAGCAGTTCCTGCTCTCAATGGCTCTGCCTTTGTCAATAACATCACATCTGCCCAGTGGCTCCAAACTTTAGAGTTAAGTACTATGGAAAACAGAAAGCACTATATATATATATATATATATATATATATATATATATATATATATATAATCTGGCATATTTTTACCTACCAACACTTAGCAATTCCTCTTGAAATTTTGTGTAGTGTTTCTCTTCTCATCTATGTCTTTCTGTCGATTCTCCTGGACATGACTTTCCTCCTCCCCACAAACCATCCCCTCATACCTAAATTACAGCATTGGTCTCTTGTCAGCCTCCTTGAGTTTAAGCTCTCTTGATATGATCTATTTTAAGTGTAACTTCAATGCATTTTCTTCCATAAATAGCACTTTCATAATACTGTTCCTGTGCTTAAAAACCTTTTATGGTTTGTGAGTTCTTACAACTTCACAGCTAAGCTCTTTTCCCTGATCTTGTGTAGGCACTTTATTTTCTACTTGCTCCTGTTAGATGAGCTTCTGACCCATTCTACCAACATACAAGGAAGGTGATTCTCTTAACCAACCAGTGAACTCAGTGCCAAGCACTGCATGACATGCTGGATGAATGAGAGGCCACTGATTTTGAGAATGTCACCATGAGCCAGGGAAGCTAGAATACAATTAGACTGTCAGAGTAGAATGGTGATGTCTAAATGGGCATAAAACACAATGAAAATATAAAATAGGCTAGCAAAATGGGTTGCACAGATGAGAAGGACCTTGTGCCAAGATGGCATAGTTCTTCATGAACTATGAAAGTGCAACGCTATTCACACTCTTTCACCCAGTCTTCTACTCACACTTTGCTTTTCTCCAGTCTACTCCTTCACCAATGGTTAACTCAAGCCCAACACTATATGGTGAGTCAGAAGATGTCTTCATTTGATTTTGCTCCCAAACATATCCTCAGACAAGGACACCAGTGAAAAAAGTTCATTAGTGCTATGATCCAAGGAAACTCTGGAAGAGGAATAAGAAAATAAATAGGTATATTATATAAGAAGCATATTATCAAGTAAATTACCCCTATGGATAACTACAGCTTAATCCCACAGGGCAAATCCCAGAACAACAGTATAGACTCTTTACATGTAAAGAGCAAAAAAGTTAGGGTAGTTCTACACAAACTTCTGTTATTTATTGTTTGGGCTTGATCACTGGGGTTGTTAATTCTTCAGGCTTTCCATCCTTCCTCACATTCCAGCAGAGCAGCCTCCCTACGGAAAGTCCTCAAGTGAAGAGATACCAATACAGGTAATTAAAAGTCTTCCCTTGTAACTTTGAGAGGCCAGGAGAATATCACTCTGCACCAATGAGACCCTCTATAGGAATCAGCTATGAGCTCTAATGATGGTACTGCTTCTGCCTCTTGTTATGAATGTGACTTTGAGGTGGTCAATCTTCTGAGTCTCAGTTTCTTCATTTTTAAAAGGGGGTGGTGTTTATTATTGGTGACTTTTCAATTTATGAAAGTAGAACCTGGGATCCCCAAAGAAAATCTTGAATAGAACCCTAATTTGTAAAACAAGCAAAAATCAAGTTGTTCTGGTTGAAGCATTGGCAGAGAGTCTCAATTGAGAAACATTTTCTTGGATACCTATAGTTTCCAGAGAGCAACAAGTAAAATACTCTGCATCACTGGATGGTATCTAAGATCCCCCTAGCATTATTGTATTCCCTCCACCACTAATGTTCTATGATGCTTAGTACTCAGTTTGGTTCTTTGTCAAGGAAAAGAAGGCACAAAGCATTCACTGAGCAGTAGACATCTTGGCTGATATTGTATAAACAATCTCTATCTAGTGATGATGGTTCAAGCATTTCTATATGGGAAAATAGTGGTTGGTGATCAAGCCAGAGTATAGGGTGTGGTGCTAGGGTTCTTAAAACTGTGATTGAATAACAAACAAATGACTAATTTTATTTAGACTGCACAACCTATTTGCAGTGACTTTGGGGATGGGGAGAGAGAGATTGTGGTAATTAAAAATTCACAAGGTTGGGGCATCTGGGTGGCTCAGTCAATTAAGCATCCAACTTGATTTTGGCTCAGGTCATGATCTTGTTGTCCATGAGATCAAACCCCACATCTGCACTGGTAGTGTGAAACCTGCTTGGGATTATCTCTCTCCCTCTGTATCTTTGTCCTGCCCCCACTTGCACATGTGCATGTGTGTTCTCTTCCTCTCTAAAAATAAATAAATATTTTTTTAAAACTCACAAGGTTAACTTTTTTATGCCACCACACTAAGCTTCACAGCTATATGAAATAGGTATTACTACTGTTGTTACCATTATTTTTTAAAAAATTTTATAATTATTAACATTGTAGTAATGTGTGCCTAGATTACTACAGGTGTTCAAAATGTGTTAGCTATATGATAATGGTAATGACTAAGATGATGAAGATGACTTTGAGAGTCATGTACATAGTATGTTACTTAAAGCCATGAGTGCAGATGGAATGAGCAAGTGAACAATTATGGAAAGAAAAGTAGAGCAGGAAAAGAACAGAATCTTTGGAAACAGCTATAGTCTGGATCTGTTAGATTACATGTTGCATAAATGGCCTCAAGATTTTTATTCCTGCATGCTTCTCTAGATTCTTGCCATTTTTCCATCAAGAAGTGGAGTCTATTCCCTTCATCTTCAACCTGAGTGGGACTTTGTGATCATCTAACTAAATGAAATGCAGAAATATGCATGACTTCCAAGAAAAGTCATGAAAGGCTGGCCTTCTATCTTGAGACATGTATCTTTGACTCCATGACCTGCCAAATAAAGTCTGGCTAGCCTAAAGGCATTGTTAGAAAATTTAGCAACACCCTCACCTGCTATAATGTAGAAAATAGGGAAAATGCACCTAATGGACTAGATGATATAAGATCTCCAGGCAGAGCACTGAAGTGGCTGCCTGCTTTCTAGCTGACTATAGTAAAGTGCATGAGGAGACCAATAACCAAAAGAAAGAATTGTTAAATATAAAGGAGCCAGGGCTTGCTGCATAAATAAAACATTCATCCTGAGCCTCTCTGGAGGAAAACAATCCTAAAAATAAGAAATAGCTTCAGGGTACAGAAAAAAAATCTAGTATGCAATCAGGAAAACATGGTCTAAAGAGAAAGCCATGATAAAAACATATGAAGAAAAATTTAAGGTAGTACCTGAAAAAAAACAAAAAGACTTTCTAAGCATACCAAGGCCTGTCTCACAGATCCTTTCAATTACACAATAGGACTTCTAAGAATCTGAAATGCACTGTCCCATAACCATCTCAGAGGAAGCTACCTCAGGGGTACCGTGGAGATTACCCTGAAGAGATCCATGGGTGTTACTTTTGTCTAATGTAATGGTTTAGAGATTGATACATTAAAAAACATGCCAAGTTTTAAAAAAAAGAATTATATCAGCTTGGCTGGAAAAGGACAGAAACAGCACCAAATGAAAGAGGCCGTGCTTGAGCTTCTCCCAGCAGGAAACAGACTAAAAAAACCAGAGCTGCAAACATAGGAACCATTTTATGAGAAAGGCAAAGACAAATGCTGTGGAAAATCATTCCCAGGCAGTACGCCTAAACCCGAATCAAACAATTGGCAATATACGCCCAGGTACTTTTTCCAAATTGCTGCAGACCACTGACTGCTGTCCTGCCTATTTCTTCCTTTCTGAAAGGGAACCACTCTGGAGAGGCTCACCCATATCTAAACCTGATTATATGCCAAGATCCTGGCCCTTGAGAATTAGCCAAATGCCATAATAGCATGACATCTGTGGGGGATGGTGTCTTAGGGGACTGAGTGAATGTATTTTTCATGTAAAAGAGATGTACAGTGTTGGGGCCCAAGGACAAACGGTGATAAGTTCTATTTTCTCAAAGTGCCAACAAAAGTATTTGATTCCATGTGCTCTTTCAGAATCTTGTCTCACCATCAACAAGAGCAGAGTTTACTTCTCCTCCCTTTGAAACTGAGCAGGCCTTTGTGAGTATCTTGATGAATAAAATGTTTCAGAAGTGACAATGCTTGACTTCTGAGGCTAGGTCAGAAAATGTTATCATTCTTTCTTTCTCCCCACTCTCTTCATCTACCTTCCGAGCTCAGAAATGTAACTTTGAAGGCCTGATTCACCACGTGAGAAGCATGTTTACCCCAAAGCTGCTGTATATAAAAAACTATGAAGAGAGATGACATATATACAGAGAGAGATGCCCAGGGATCTTCAGCTGATGCAGCCGCCATCTATTCACATTTCCCAGCTCCTCCTAGGAGACAGACATGAGTGAGTAAGTCTTCAGATGATTCCAGCCCTGCGTTCCTGATGGCAACTGCATGAGAGAACCTGAGAACCACCCAGTTGCGCTAGTCAACCTCCAGAACTGTAAAGGGTAAAAATAAAATGACATTGTTTTACTCCAAAAAGTTTGGAGGTGGTTTGTTATGCAGTGATGGAAAACCAGAACACAATTTTTTTTCAAAAGCTGGAGGAAGTGGTAGTCACATATTTAAGGAGAACTAAGATAGTAGAGCCTTGCAGAAGTCAAAGAAAAATCCAAGAGGAAGTACTGTTCATTATCAAAGTCTTCAGAGCAGAAAAGTAAAATGAGAACTGAAGAAAGTTCATTGGAAATTAAATCCATTTGTCATCTCATGTCTAGTAGGTAAAACTGACTAGACCTCTTAACACAGAAACATTATCAAATATAGGAAAGCACCAGTATGTTCCCCCCTACCTGGATTCCTCATGTCCCACTCATCAAGTCCTTCTCCAACCCATCCAAAAGTCTGGGATGCAAAGGAAAGTGGCACTCATTATCAACTATGAGCAAGGTACAATGTAGGTGCTTTTATTTCCATTAATAATAATAATAAGTCCAAATGAATATTATCCTTACATTAACTGATGATTAAGATGAGGTTTAGAAAAATTAGGTAATTTGAAAATAGACACACAGCTAGTAAATGGTGGACCTGTTATTTTAACCTAGACTTATATGAGTTGAGTAGCCATAATAGAGAGAACTATAGTCAGCTCTTCATGATCAAATCTAGTCCAGTGGAGACTAAAATGGGTCTGATGATTTAAGTGCTGGTCTCCTCTGAACTCTTCCTTCCTCCATATGGCATCCTCCAGATGGTTGGAAGCTCAAGAGAATGATCTGTGGCAATCAGTTTTTCTCTCTCCCCACCAATGCCAATTCATGTATTACTTTCCCATCATACCCCCAGACTCTAAGATAACTGCCTTCTGTAGGCACAAATTAAACCTTCTCTACAAAAGCATGAGGAAGCTAAGTTCAAAATTCTAAAAATGAACTACAGAAAAGTGTGTTTAATACAGGAATCAGGTTCCAGATTGTGTCCTGTTTACAAAGGCACATATTGTGCTGATAGTAAAAGCAAGTGAGTTCTACTTTCATAATGGTGGCCTAAAACGAATGCCGCCCACCCATACTCCCACCCTACCCACACTCACACTCCATCAGAGCAATTCAATCTTAAATTCACCTTGCTCTGAACTGCACAGGCAAATAGAACTCTGAGCACATATTTGTGTGGCTTATCATCTTCCCCAAACTGCTTTACCAATTGAAATGAAAGAACTAGCTCATCCACATATGTATTCTGGTATTTTAAGTTTTAACTCATAAGATAAATGCACTCCTGTAGTGACCATAGGAAAAAAACATTTATATGAAACAAGTGTCATTCACTGCCAGAAGTCAGTGTTTCAAACTGTACTCCAGAGAATTCTAGGTTCTCTAAGATTCTAATAGTTATTCAATAACATTAGGGTTTTGTAGTCAAATAATTTATGGAAACACAGCAGCTCATTTCACTCTCTTGGAAATCTATACCGTACATTAACATTTTAAGATATGGGAAGTCCTACAAGGTACAAATTTGTTTAACTGTTTAAACCAGGATTTCCCAAATTTATTTTACCATAGGTTCTTATCTTCATATAATATCTATTATATTTCTTTTAGAACATCAATTCTTCAAGAAATACAAAAGGGCACACACCATTCTCATTCCTTTGCATGGAATTATTTTTGATCAATTGGTGGAACAATGGAAGGATGAGCTTTTATCCTTTTCAACTTGCTTAAATATCTGATGTGATTGTTGGAGAAGATGAGAAAGAGAGAGGCAAATCAAATGCTGTGAATATGCATGTGAGTTTGAGAAGGAAGCATACAGAATTGAATAGATGTGAAGTTACCAAATTCAAGTTCAGTGTAGTTTTCTCAGGGAAATGATATGATATGATGAAAAACTGATGGGCTTTGGATTAAACAGGGCCTGACTAAAATTCTTCTCTACCACTTAGTAGCAGAATAAGTGCTTTTTAAAACTAGCTTAAAGCAAGTTATTTAATCTTCCTGGGATTTAGTGTCTTTGTGTGTAAAATGGGGATAAAAATAGTTACTTTGGGGGAGCGGTTATGAGAAATCAAGTATAGTATAAAAATGTCTGCCACACTATAGGCATGAAATACTATTTTTTTTCCTTTTTGGTTAAATTACTTTAATTCTTCACTTAAGCAATTTTATATTTAATGCATAGAATAATGGATCCAGATGAAGTAGATAAGAACACATGAATTTAAGTCACAGGCCTTCTAACTCAGGTTTATACAGCTGTGTAAATACCTTGAGGAGCACAGAAGGAAAGGAAGATTGATTGATAGACCTCTCTAGGCTGCTCTGGTCTATATTCTGACAATTCTAAGCAATCATAAGGGGAATATCTTAAAGGAAGCACTTCTGTTTTTCCCACCATGCCTTCTTATGCAACCCAAAACTCAAGATTTTCCTCCTCCTTGATGACCAAACCAAAAAGCATTCTGCCATTTTAAAAACCCTAATAGGGAATTATGTCTCTGTATCTTTGTTTTCTTACTAAAAGATCTATCTAAATTTATTAAAATTCAAATCAACTTCTTATTCATGTCCTCCTTCTTTTTATAGCTCCCATCGAATCCAGCACATTCCTGGGCTCATACCAATCGCTTGGTGAATACTTATTGATTGTTTTAAACCATTCACAACTGTAAAGAGGTGCTAGATACAAAACTGTAATCCTCAAAATTCATATGTTGAAGCCCTAAAACCGTGTGATTATTTGGAAATGGGATGGTTGAGAGATGATTAGGTTTAGATGTGATCATGAGGGTGGGGCCCTTATGATGAGACTAGTGTCCTTAGGAGACGAAACACCAGAGTTTACTCATTCTCCTCTCCCCCTGACACACCACCACTGAAGGACAGAGCAAGAAGGCTGCTATCCACAAGCCAAGAAGAGAGCCCTCACCAGAAACTGCCATGGTAATGGTCTTAATCTTGGTCTTGGGCTTGATCTTAGATTTGTAGCCTCCAGAATTCTAAGAAAATAAGTCTCTGTCATTCAAGCCATCCAGTCTATGGAGTCCCAAATTAAGGTAAGAGGAATGAGATTTGGAATGTTAGGCTACCACAAACTGACAAAAACAAGAGGAATAAGTTTTGGAATGCTGGAAACTAAAATCAATGAGATAATTCCCCTTGACATTTTTTTCCCTTGTGTGTTTATATGTGCTGATGTTTTAAAATGTCTCTTTTCAGTTAGTTGTATTGGGACTAAAGGAATCAATCACAATCATTTCTTTCCTAGGTGACCTGAAGAAATATTTTATCAAAACATCAGTGAAACCTAAGTCCTAGAAGTCTCAGGTTTCAAACACAAAATTTTGCAACCTAGGAAAAAGAGCTCCATGTATAAAGTATAGAGTTCTATGTATAAAATTTGCTATATGGTTGATCAACGGAAATGCAGTTGTTTGAGCACTTATAATTATCAATGTATCAGTGAATCATTCTGTGGTTATATGTGGGCTGAAGGAGTGATACAAGGGTTAAGAAAGGTAATGATAATAGTAATAAATATCTGCTGGATACCCAGAACATATTTGTTACCTGATGCAGTGGTGGAAAAAGAATAAAAATTTTGGCAAAATAAGACCATGCTCTGAAATCATTCAGCTTTGGAAGACATAATTAATCAAACAGAGGTGAAGAATGCAGAATGGGTCTACACCTAGATAGTATTCAGATAGCAACCTTCAACTCAAGTAATGAAATAAGTAATAACCATTAGGTAGTCCATTGGGCATCAAGGTGATATACAGAATAAATATTTCTGACTTGATTTGTTCCAGAACAACCCTATTTAATTTTCAATTAAAACAAAGCAAAACTTGGAGAGATACTAAGGAAATTAATGCATTCCACCCACCAAATGGCAATCCATCAACTATCAAAATTGAGGAAAAATTTTAACTGTTAAATGAAGGTGAATTCTGCATATCAAACAGAAAAGGGGATATTAGCAACATATACATGGGTATAAATATGAATGTTTGTGCTGTAGAATTACAATCTGGATATAACAAGACAATATAAAGACAATTTATGTTTTACTGTCTCATCAGCATAATTTTTGAAACACAATCCTTCCAAGTCTAGGCTTTTCCCTGTTAGAGTCCAGGATAGCTTATTAACATAGGCTTGTGAAGAAGCTGTTCCTCTTTCCATTCCTCCTTTGCTATAGTATGAATGTTTGTGTCCCCCTACCCTCTAAATTCATATGTTAAATCTTAATACCCAAAATAATAGTATTAGGAAATAGGGTTTGGGGGCATTTATTAGCCCTATCTGCCATGTAAAGATACAGTGAGAAATCTCCAACCCAGAAGAAGTTCTTTATACAACTATATTGGCACTGTGATCTGAGGTTTCCAGCCTCTAAAACTGTGAGAAATGAATCTCTGTTGTTTATTAGCCACTTAGTCTGTCATATTTTGCCATAGCAGTCCAAGTTGACTAACACACCCTTTGGGAGGTGTTGGCTGCCTGTGTTCTCTCTTTTTGGCACCTATTGACCTTCATCAGGACTTTTCTCAGACACTCCTCAGGATATCATTCCTTTCTTAATCCCTAGCATTAACCCCAGCACTCCTGCAGTTCTGATGTTAAAGTGTTCATCTCCATGTGACACCAATTATTTTTTCAATGAGAAAGGAAGGTGTTCCCTCAACATTATTAGGACTCATATCAGACTCCCAAATAAGAATGTTTCATTCTTTTAGATTTTGATCATGTCCATGGTGTTTCAAACATTCTATTTGCCCTGTTCTTGTCATTTCTCAGATTTACTTGTTTCTGTCATGGCAATAAGGCACGTTTTCTGAGGAACCAGATTCAAAGGCAATTGTCAAAATAAGACCCTTACAAAAAAAGACACATTCAAAATCATCTTTTTCCAGTCCCAGTACTCAACCAATGTTCTTAAACTATTCTACTGATGGTAGACTCTATTATAGAAAAGTATGTTTCCCTTACTTTAAATTTACCTTAAATTTTAATAAGTCTCAGTCTGAGACTAATCATTGGGATCTATCTTGACCAATCATTCTATGTTCTTCAATGTCCATCAGAACTTTAGGGGGCAGAAGAAAATAATAGTTAACATCATTCTTTGAAGTCAAAAAACAGCTTCAACTCCTGTTTCTATCATTTACTGGTTGTGTGACCTTGAGCAAGTTACTGAATTTTGCTTAGCCTCAATTTCCTTATTTATCCAATCAGGGCAATAAACAATTTTCTCAAAAGGTTGTTGAGAGGAATAATGAAATGATGCCTATAATTTAACCAAGGACTGAAACATAGTAAGAATTCAACACATGATAGTTAATGTGAGAATAAGGATAATGATCTAAAATGAATCAGAGTTGGCTCACCTTGTTATGTATATATCCTCATAAATAACTCAAAGATGAGAACTTCTTCAGTCATCTTCGTATTCAGGGAGTCTAATTAGAAGGCAAGTAGGATTGGTGCCTCATTAAATATTATATATATTCCTATCCTATAATAAACATTTAGAGACAGTAATCATAAATAAAACCCACTTTCTATTCATACACATAGTTTTATGAGCTAAAAATCCATAAAAAGTACTGCAAATACTGTGATATATAAAATATGTAAGATGCAAACCACTGTTATGAGAAAGTTAAATTAAGTAAGAAAACATAGGAGTAGACTTCATTTTTAATGTAATGATGGTTAACACACCCCATAGGGAAAGAGCTAAAATATAAGTGTACTTAAGTATTCCAGACAACTTCATCACCAGGACGTTAGAAATATGTCTAAATAAAATAGAATCAACTGGTATTCTAAACACAATGTGAAAAAAAAAGACAAATAACGGCTAAATTGAGGACAAATCTTTATCTTTGGTTTTTCTACAGATAGACTGAAAAGTGAGATTGTTCAGAATTTTAGGCACATACACTCAAATAAAATAGCTTATTACCAATCATTCCATAAGAAACAAGAAACCTTGAAAAATCAAGCCAGACAAAAAATGGTAAACTATTGACAGTTGGTGAAACTATTGACAATTGTTTCTGTATCATTACAAATTGAGCAGTAGCAATCTTTAGGTATACAATGGAATTACTGTGGGTAGAGATAAATCTTTTTTATGCCTTATCAATTACTGAGCCACAAATATGATAAGATATACTGCCTAAGACACTTAAATTTCCTGTCTCTTAAGAAGCAGACAGTAAAATAAAAAGTTACAGCCATTTTTAAAAATGGGCAGAACTAATATATTTTTAAGAGTAGTGTATACTGCAATACTAATTCCACAATAAAAACCCCATTTTTGTTCTGTCCACAGCACTTGGATTTGTCTGAATTAGGTGCATCTAATATATATTTTGAAAACACATAATCCACATGGTTGTTGTTCAGAAAATAAGTATACTTTTTTTTTCTAGTGGATTATACAAGGAAATAAACCCCGGAGCAGAATCGCATTTCAGGACTAGCAGCTAGAAAGTTTACTTTTATTGGGTAGGCGGGGGTGGGGGGGGGGGTTCCAAAGTTGACTCCTCGTAATTCAGCACAGTAGGAGTGAATGTCATTTTCTGTTCTAAGCATTAGTACACGTCCTGTACAGGTATGACACCCATCATCTCACTGTCACTGTTGGAAGACTGTAGGAGTATTTGAAAAAAAAAAAAAAAAATCTACCTCATGAGAGCTGGTGCCCTTGTAGGTAACAACATACTTTGATGTCTGACTGGTCTCTTAGGCAATATTCATTTTTCTTCTTTTCCATCTTATTCACCAGCATTTGTTTTGGTTTGTCTGTGTTCCTTCTTGCATACAAATAATTCAGTGATTAATACTAGGCAAATATAAAGTATAGAATTAAAAGATAATCCTATTTAATTACTTAAATATATTCAAAAGAATGGTATTGTCAAGCAATCTCCCTCAGGAAGTACAATGTGCAATCTGAATGAGTTGGGCAGAAGTTCAGTCTAAATTTTTAGTTACAGGGGCGCCTGGGTGGCGCAGTCGGTTAAGCGTCGGACTTCAGCCAGGTCACGATCTCGCGGTCCGTGAGTTCGAGCCCCGCGTCGGGCTCTGAGCTGATGGCTCAGAGCCTGGAGCCTGTTTCCGATTCTGTGTCTCCCTCTCTCTCTGCCCCTCCCCCGTTCATGCTCTGTCTCTCTCTGTCCCAAAAATAAATAAACGTTGAAAAAAAATTAAAAAAAAAATAAATTTTTAGTTACAAAAATCTTAGAACCAGACACCTGAAATGTTGCTCCCCATTTTTTTATATTTCAACTTTTATAACACATGATATTTTCTAAACATGATAAAAACAATGATGACAACATCAGTAGCTACCATTTTAACAAGATCATTTTTTTTTGTCATGTCAACGCATTCTGGATCATTTGAAAGGCAGAAGTGCCCTATAAGAAAATACAAGCTTTTTATAATAGCAAAGTGAAAATATATTAAAACTCATAAGTCAACATGATGTTAGTTTCGGGTTTTAGTATCAGACGCATTTGGTCATATTGGAATCCCAGCTCTGCCACTTATGTGACTTTGGGAAAGTCAATATTTTTCAGTCTCAATTGTTTATTACAAAAAAAGACTGGATATAAAAGCACTTGCCTCCAGCAATTCCATTTCTAGGTATATATCCCAAAGAACTAAAAGCAGGGACTCAAACAGATACATGTACAATAATGTTCATAGCAATATTATTCACCTTAACCAAAAGGTACCAACAACTCAAATGCCCATCAACAGATGAGTTGACAAATATTGTTACACATACAATAGGATATTATTCAACCACAAAAAAGAATGAAATTCTGATACATGCTACAGCATGAGTGAAACTTGAAAACATTATGCTAAGTGAAATCAGTCCAACACAAAAGGATAGTGTATGATTCCACCTTTATGAGGTAACTAGAATAGGTAAATTCATAAAGACAAAAATATAAGTTACCAAAGTCTGAGAGAGGGAGGGAAGGTTGAATGGGGAGTTAGTGTTTAATGGAAAGTTTCTGTTTGGGATGATGAAAAAGTTCTGGAAATGGACAATGGTGACAGTTGTACAAAATTGTGAATGTCCTTAATATCATTAAACTGTATACTTAAAAGAGATTAAAATGGTAAGTTATATATATATATATATATATATATATATATATATGCACATGGTAAAAATATATGTATATTCTAAACCACAGTAAGAAAAGCATCTGCCTTATGGAGTTGTGAAGATTAAATTAGATGAAATATCTTGCATCAATAAGTATCTGACCAATGCAACTCTGAAGTCACCCCAACTCTAACTCCTTTTCCTTGCCTTTTTTAGAGAATAGCACACATATTTTGAAGCCAGTGCTATGTTAATTCACATTGGCACAAAAAAAGTGAGAGGAACCATCAGTGTCAAAGTCAAAGTATATTGTCTTGATGAGAAACTACACCCAAATATTTTGACCAAAGAACTCATGAACTGCTGTGGGCCTTTCCATTAGATTAAAAGCACTCTCCAAATTCTCAGTGAACTATCTACCTTCTGCTTATATAAACCCCCTGAATTTCAAATCTCTATTATAAAATGTTGTGAGCATCAGTTAAGGCTTTCTTCTATCTCAGAGAATTTATTTTTCTTACCTCTTTGGAGTAACACTTGATATAAATAAGATACATTTATTCATATAGACCACAAATTAATAATGAGCATTAAATGTATAAGGCACTGTAGGAGATCTCAAGAAATATCTAGCTGCCTATCCCCAGAAATGCAGTAAAGAAAAGAGACATAAATAACATATTCCCTTCTGGAGCCTGAAAGTTCCTCAGAGGAGTGTTCTCCAAGGGACTCACATACAATAATTGTCATTTTTGTTATATCTACTATTGTTGAACCTCACTTGCAGTGACCTGTTTTCTCCAGCTTCTTCTACAGTCCTAACTGTTCCTTAATATATATGTAGGAATTCTGACAATACTGATCCATCTGTGGACCTCCATCTTGTTCATGACCATGTAAAGACTTCCCTTGGGGCTATGTGTAGGAAGGCTTATTCTCGACTTCCCTAAAGTTGTTAAGATAACTTGTAGAGATAACATAGTTTCTTCTCCTCCTTCCCCTCTGGCACACAGATGGCACCATAAGGTCTATTAAAAGTTAAACTCTTTGGCCTCACCATAGTGGTCTCCACACATTTCCTCACTCTATAAAATCTATGGATTAAGGTTCAGACTTTGCAGAGAATTGCTGCAGGGCACCTGGATTATCATCTACCTGACTCCCCCTGTCAGTAAATTAGCCTGAATAAATCTCTGTGTAAATGATATGGAGTGGCTTCCTTCATTATGCATCTCAAAGTAGCTTTCAGTTGACAGGATACTTTCCTGTCCCTCCATCTTCTAACAAGGTCTATGTGTACATACACATACACATACACATACACACAAACGTGTATGTATGTATGTATATATGTATGTCACATATATAACAACATACATACATATATTTATATGTATATACACACAAGCACACCCACATACAGAAAGAGGGAAGGATGAGAAAGAACCAGCAGAGACGTTGTTCATGAATTACCTTCACTACCCTCTCTAGTTACTACTATTCTGCTGTCTTCCTTCCACTTGCAAAGTGAATAACAATAATTTTCTCAAATTTTTTATAAGTTCCTCAATCTATTGCACTGTTTCCAACCTCAACAAGTTTCTCTTTCAAGATTCACCAACAGCTTCTTTAATCCAGAATCCCAGAGTCCAGTGGCCTCTTTCAGACTTCTTTGCCAAGAAGCTTCTGCTGTATTGAATTTTTTGAAATCACTTCATTCCTTGGTGTCTATGCCATATACAATCTCCTTCCCACTTTTTGTCTCAGTCAACTCTGTGCATTACTCCACTTTCTCCTCCTACATCCTAAATTATGGTTTTCCCCAAAACTCAATGCGTTATCATATCCCTTTGTCGCTCTACAGCTTTGTCTTTGAAAAGCTAGTTTACTGTAACCTTTCAAATTATACCTCCACTTATATTCTTTATCCTTATATACTGAGTTTTAAAACATTTTTTCAGAAACCTTGTGAATATTTTATTTCCATGTCTTATTTTCATCAAAAACTCAACATTTCCAGAATCTAATTAGTTTTCCCTGCTTCTTTTCTCAAAATTCATTCCTGGAACTTTTTCATTGACCCAACCATTTGCCCAAGAAATTAGGCCCAATACCATTAATTCATCTTTAATTTGTCTACTGTTTGTTCTTTCAATATGATATCCAGAAACCTCCCCTAAATTTCTAAATAGCACCCTCATCAAGGTCCTCATCATTTCATGGTTGGGTTACTTGAATGGCCTTCAGTTAGTTTCCCTGATATCAATCTTTGTTACAAACGCTAGAAGACCAATCTTTAATAGTATAGTACCTAAATGCTATAAGCTCTATTTTTAAAATAAAATTATATTGGAAATGAATAACAAAAACCTTTCATGAACAACTCAGAACCATCTATTATTCCTTACTGCCTTCTAAATTCAATATAAACTTTGGTATCTGGATTTGAGCTTCTTTGTGATTGGATACTCTCTTCCTAGTTGACCCACTATTCCTCAGGATATACACTACATTCCGTCATCCAGTTAATCATCTTACTGCCCTCTCACTTGTTGGTCACAATCACTCTTGCCCACTAATCTCCCCCTCTCTTCCTCTTCCTGGTGGGATTTGACCATTCCTCTAAACTCTGACAAAAGCAATTTCTTCTGATATCCAAACCAGTATTACAACTCAACGACACATTTCTTTAACTTCTTTGCTTCTGTGATGTAATTTAAAATGTAATGACATACACTAGAATTATCGGCCCTTAATTCACTAGTCTTCATTTTGATGTAGTTCAAAAGTCACCTAATTAGAATTTAAATTTTTGCTTTGCTACCTACTCGATGAATGGCTTGCAATAATTTGTACACCCATGAGCACAGTTTGAGTTTCTTCAAGGAATACCAATAACCTTTCCATGGCATCAATAAGAACAGGAGATGAGATAATGTAATAGTATATTAGTTTACTATTGCCGCTACAGTAAATTACCTCAAGTTTAGTGGCCCAAGACAATGCAAAGTTATTATCTTATATTTCTGGAGATCAAAAGTTTAAAATGGGTAGGCATTATCCAGTAATTCCAGTACTAAATATTTACCCAAAGAAAATAAAACACCAATTCAAAAAGATATATGTACCTGTTTATTTCAGGATTATTTACAATAGCCAAGTGATGGAAGCAACCTAAGTCCAAAGTCCATAAATAGATGAATGTATAAAGATGTAGTGTACACACACACACACACACACACACACACACACACACACACACAATGGATTATTACTGAGCCATTAAAAAAAAGAAGAAAAATGAAGTCTTACTATTTGGGACACATAGATGGACCCAGAGGGTATCATGCTAAGTAAAAAAGAAAGGTAAATGCCATATCATTTCATTCATATGTGGGATCTAAAAGCAAAAATGAGCCAATAAACAACATAACAAATCGACTCTTAAAAACAGACAACAAACTCATGGTTGCCAGAAGGGAGGTGGATGGGAGAGAGAGTCAAAATAGATGAAGGGGATTAAGAGGTACAAACTTCTAGTTATAAAATAAGTAAGTCACAGAGAGGAAAATTATAGCATAGGGAATATATTCAATATTGTAATAGTGTTGTATGGTGACCACACTTATTGTGGTGAGCATTGAGTAACATACAGAATTATTAAACCAATATGTTTTATACCTGAAACTAATATATGTCTATTATACTTCAATAATTAATTTAAAATCATATTAAATTAAAAAATTAAAATTAAATGGGTTGGCAGACCTATGCTCATTGTGGAGGTTCTAGAGGAGAATCCATTTCTTTGTTGCAGCTGCTACTGGCTGCAAACTTCCTTTAGTTCATGGCTCCGTTTCTCTTCAACCCCTGCTTCCATGGTCACATCTCCTCTCTGATTCTCCTGCATCCCTCCTTCACTGATAAGAGCCTTGTGATGACATTGGGCCATCCTGAACATCCCAGAATAATCTCCTCACTCAAGACACTTTGCTCAATGGCATGTGCAAACTCTCTTTTACCATGTAAGGGGATATATGCACAGGTTCTGGGGATTAAGACACAGACATTTCAGTGTACTGAATATAAGTTACACAATAAATTTTGCTTTCTTTCTCTCATCCTGTAGAGTATAAATTGTATGAAAGCAAATATCAAGTCTCATCCTCTTTCTATAGCTTTCTCATCATCTATCACGTGCAAAGCTAATGACAACGTTGAATAAAGGCTGTTAATATTGGTCAAACTCTGTATGTGTCAGATTGGGGCAGACTGAATCATTCCCTCCTGTTTCTATTACACATCTTATTTTGTAGAAGCATCATATACAGACCCTAAAGCCTAGCACAAATACATAAATACATTCCAATTCATTCCAGGAGGGTTTATCCAAGAAGTTCAATTTTGCTCTAGTGCTACAGTAACATTTTATTCTCAGGGCACCCAGGTGGCTCAGTTGGTAAAGTGCCTGACTTCAATTCAGGTCATGATCTTCTGGTTCGTGAGTTCAAGCCCCACCTTGGGTTGTGTGCTGACAGCTTGACGCCTGGAGCCTGCTTCAGATCTGTGTCTCCCTCTCTCTCTGCTGTTCATGATCTGTCTCTCTCTCAAAAATAAATAAACATTTAAAAAATTAAAAAAAACAATTTTATTCTTATTTTCTTGGGTTACTTCACCTGACTTCTCAGGTTTTCTTTACAAAAACTATGTAGGTTGTAGTCTATAGCTTCTTATCCCAACCAGGGATTTGATTGAAAAATACATAAGATATTTATTTCCTGATGAAAATAGATATATTACAAATAGTCAGATTTTCTATAAATTAACATTGTAGAAAACGCATCCTAATGATAAATGATTCTTTAAGGACATAAATTCTTTGTTTTGGTTTGGTTTTTTTGCTCTTAAGCTGCACTGCTCATACACACTGCTGAAGCTCCCCTTCAAAGAAAAAAATAAAACCTCATCTTCATTTCCAAATAGTGAAACCACAATATTCTTCTCAGGAGGCATATGAGCATGAAATTCTATACTTCAAAATAGAAACCGTCTAGGTTAGATTTTGGGTTTTTTTTCCCTCTTTTTTACATTTGTTTTAATGATACATGTTTTCCTAGGTCATTTCAAGGCTCCTTTGCTGTGAGATGGGTTTTATGTATTATCCTCACCAAATACTGTTAAAGCAGTCTTCATAGTCACATCAATTTAGCCATCATAGCTGAAAATGAAAAATGCCTCTGAGCTAGAATGTCTGTAGAACACACGCACACACACACACACACAAACACACACACAGTACTATGAATGAAAACAGATGCAGGGGTTCTCACTTAAATGTGGAATCTTAAACAGTCT
The DNA here is from genome assembly GCF_014898765.1 of Herpailurus yagouaroundi. Taxonomy (NCBI): domain Eukaryota; kingdom Metazoa; phylum Chordata; class Mammalia; order Carnivora; family Felidae; genus Herpailurus; species Herpailurus yagouaroundi. The sequence goes on along the minus strand of NW_024412418.1, from coordinate 21,733,082 downwards.
AATACATAGAAGCGGAGAGTAAACTGGGGTTACCCAAGGCAGGGAAATGGGGCAACTGGTAAGATGTTGGTCAAAAGGTAAAAAGTTGCACTGATGTAGGATGAATAAATATAGAGGTCTAGTGTGCCTATAATTAATTATCTTCTATTGAATACTGGAAATGTGCTAACAGTGGATTTCAAGTGCTCTCATCACACACACACACACACACACACACACACACACACACAGTATATAAGGAGACAGTGTTATTAATTAGCTTAACCACAGAAGTCATTTCACTATGTATATGCATAAAATCATCATGCTGTACACCTTCAATATGTATAATTTTTATTAAAGAGAAAAGAAATACAGGGAGGAGGAGTCTTAAATCAACCACCAACATAGTGTCACATGGGTCACTTAAAAAGAGACTCAAACCTGATCATTTGACTCTGTGCTACACTCAAGCCCAGAAAGCTTTTCACTGGCAGAAATGTCTCCTGATGCCTGAGGAATTATGCATTTATAGATTAGCAGAAGTTAATGTGTCATACTTTGACCTTCTTAGACCTTACTTGATTGAGTCATATTTCTAATGTTGTTTTAATGAACTTTTCTAAGTTCAGCTAATTGTCCAGTTATCCCAGTACTAAAGCTTAAAAACAAAACAAAACAAAACAAAACAAAACAAAACAAAAAAACAAACAGGATCTTATCTGGTGTCTCTATTTCCTATTACCCAGTGCTATTATTCCTGAAGGAAAGTAGCTACCAAGTCTTCAATGCTTTCATAGGCAACAACAGGCAAGTTTATTACCAAGCTTTGCCAACAGATTAAAATGCTGGATTGCAGAAAACTCTCTGCCCTTTTCTCTACTGGAGAAAAACTCAGGGCTTTATATAATGCTAAATCTTTCTATGACATAAAAGCATTATTTTTTTCTCCTACATTTGATAAATAACCTATATTATGTATGTTGCATACATAACATACATTACATAAAATGGCACATATAACATAACATTCTAGAAAACTTAGAGCTGGTTACAAAAGACTGAACTATTTCAATTTGGATAAATTTAACATCATGTATTATAACACTGTCTTTCACAATATCCTTTCCCCTCATAAATCTATGACCTTTATCTAATTGTCACATCATTTTAAAATTTTTGGATAAATCATCATTAAAAGTTTTGTTTTTTTTAATAAGCACCTGCTATGAAAAGGCCCTTGTAGGTTGTAGCAAGAAATTCAGATCTGAACATGGGCTCTGCCTGCAAAGAGCTGTTTATAAAAATAGACTGGAATAAGTGGAATAAAACTTCTATTTTAGAATTCTGTTTCTTTGCTGATTGAATCCCCCAAAGGATCACAATCACACACAATATATACACAAGGTAGCTTCTGGGAAAGACAGAAAGGTTAAGTCAGGTTTACCAGCCCTATAAACGATAATATACAGGGTACCAACCGAAAGCAAACCAAATATATTCCATTACATTTTCCTGCAGAATTTCCATTAAAGGTGCAAGAAAAAAGAGTACCTATCCACAAAGGCACCTGGGAGTGAAAGAAAAATACAGTACCTTTGTATAGAACACAGGGTCTTGAAATATCTGACCCCCATACATCTGTGATCTTATAAAGCAGGACAATGTTGCCGGCAGGAGAACTCCTGCTGACAATAAGAAAAAGAGGCAGAGCACTCTTTACTCCCACCGTTTGGGTGCACTCTTAGGGGCGGGAGCTCTTCTATTGCAGTGATTCAGCACCTGCTGGACCCCTACTACTGACTCATTCATTCAAAGCCATAATTGATTAAATTTACTATAAGTGCAGCAAAAGAAAAAGGAAGGAAAGAAGTTTTTAAAGCTCATTTTAAGTAACTATTCTGAAAGAGAAAAGTAAAATATAACGTTTATTCTATCCTCCATTCTCTCTTTCTCACCCCTACCCTCTCATTTCTCTGTCTTAGACACACAGACCACATACTTATTTCATATACTTATATTTCCCTGAAGCCAAAGAATTTAAGAGCCATACACAGCTACACCTAGGGTCATAAATGTACAATAGTTATGTCTCTCTGTAAGTCATGTACTTGTTTGAAGCTTCCAAAGTCTTTGTTTCTTTAGAAGCTCACTGAAACATTGATTAAATGGAATCAATGTGGATACCAATGTGGTATGTGGATAAGAAACAGAACCACACATTTAGTGTCTTTAAAATTTTTTTTTAATCTTTATTTATTTTTGACCGAGAGAGAGTCAGAGGGTGAGCAAGGGAGGAACAGAGAGAGAGAGAGAGAGAGAGAGAGAGAGAGAGAGAGAGAGACAGAATCTGAAGCAGGATTCAGGCTCTGAGATGTCAGCACCGAACCTGACACAAGGCTCAAACTCATGAACCATGAGATCATGACCTGAGCCAAAGTTGGCTGCTTAATCACCTGAGCCACCCAGGTGCCCCAGACACATTCCATGTCTAAGTGGATTCTCCATTCAGGACAGGTTAGGGCATATATTTCCACGCTAGGACTTAATAGCCATGTGAACCTAGACTAGTTTTCTTTCTCCTATAAAGCTGAGGTTCCTCTTGGGTAAAGAGGAGATAATAATGCCTACCTTATTTAATTATTGTGAGTTAAGCTGCAATGGTTGTAGCATAGCCTCTACAATTTAGTACCTGGTATGTAGTGAATGCTCAATAACTATTGTTTTTTTTTTTTTTTAAAAAGGAAACAAATAAGAAAATACAGTAAGGGAAAGATTGCTAAAATCTGTTGATTGTCTTTTCTGCATTAGCCAGAAGACATTTGTGATCTAGCAAGTTCTCAGAGTCATCAAACCAAGTCAGAGCTGCAGGCATAAAAGAATTAGATTCCAGACGAAATATCAAATCAGAACCTACCTTTCTTTCGTCTTTCCATCATTCCCTCATTCCATCCTTCCTTTTTGACTTTCCTTTTTCATAAAGAAACGTATATTGACAACTAGTCTGTGATTAGCCTATTCCTTGTGTTTGAGATAGAGAAAAACTGTCAAATGCTTTTAGGAAAGTCCCAGTCTACTCAGGAAAAGCAGTAAAATGGTAGTTGTGAAACAGGAAACCAATGTCTTGACAGGTAAGTTCTAAGGTGTTGCTGAACCATCAAGGAATAGCTGGATAAGGTGTAGGGAGCAGTGATGTCTAAGGCAAGCCCAGGCAAAACACACAGGCATTCAATCTTTGAATATATATATATATATATATATATATATATATATATATATATATATAAACACAACACTCTCAACCTTAAATAAACCTTCTTAAGGCCATGTGTACCTAAGGAACTGCTTTCTTGAATTGGCACACTAGAATCTTTGATCTCAGATTTTCAGGTTGGTCTTCTCAATTCTGAACTCAGAGCTTAACAAAATCTACAAAGACCTTCATTAGGAATGACCAAGTTCTTGCTATGACATGGGAATAACCTACATTTTACACCAGAGCTGAACTAGGCAAACTAATAAAACAAACTACAAAAGATATACAGTGTGATTCTAATAATAAATTTCACTTCTCTCTTCTCTAAAAACTAATGAAAATCCTTAGCAGGTCAATGTTTTATACTGTTTCAATTTCTCTTCTTGCATTATCCACATTTTTCTGTTCCATACTGTTCTTCTGATTTGCCAGTCTAAGGTGACCTAACTTTCTTGAATTGGGGTTATTACTATTATTATATACAGATGTTTTCCATCTCTGTGAACATGACAGCATTTGCCTTGTTCACTGTCATATTCACAGGAACTAGAACTACTATATGCTTGGCATATAGTATGTGCCAAGCACATAGTAGTTACATAATACATATTTGATGTATCAACAAGCAAATGTCCTTTTCCAAAAACAAACAAACAAACAAAAACAAAAAACAAAAAACAAAAAACCTGTGGCACTTTCCACAAAATTGGCTTCTATCTCTGTACAGTCTTTCTGATTTTTGTCTCTCTTTAATCTAGGTTCATTGTGGCTGTAAGAAATACCTCAGAATTGGCATACAAATTTAAAACCATAATGCCATTGGGCAGGAATATGGATACTTATATTGAATCAGTTAGAATTCTTAGTGTCTAACCTAGGGCCACCCTTGATGACAACACACCAGTGAGTAGAATACACAAGAACATGAAAAAAAGAGACACACGGATCAGTTGGGAGCTTCATGGTGTTCATTTTGCAGGATGTGGAGGGCCAGGGAGGAAGGATGCAAAGAAAATCTGATGAGAAGCCTCAGGTGGAATCTGGACAGCTTCTCTGAGCCATGCCTTGGAGTGAGGCACAGGTCTAGGTATGGTGGGAATGTAAAACTGACTCAAAACTAAACTCCCCAAGATTTTTAGAAATATTTTTAAAATTATAAATTATAATACACAATTTAGATAAGATTTAGTAATGTAGGCACATTTAGTGATTTCAATTTAGTGATTTCTATTTAGTGATTATAGGCACGCATGCACACACACACACACATATTAATATGACACAAATGCATAAGGTACATAAACAGATATACAGTGTATCTGTATAAAATTTGGGGAGGATAGCAATGGGGGTGGGGAATTCTTGAAAATCTCCTTTGCAGGACAATAAAGAACAAAAGGCTGAGAAATACTACTGTAGAAGAACATGTATTAAGAAAGAATATATTTCTGATAAAAATTATAATAACCACAATAATCATTTTGTTTCTGTTATTATAACAATAGCTAATCAAATGTGTCCAGTGGTATGTGCTTTCTATAAACAATAATGGTTTAATTCTCAGGCAGTACCTATGAAATAGTTGTTATTATTCCCACTATATAAATGAGGAAATGGAAATTTAGAAAGGCCATTATTTTTCCCAGATGAGGAAAGTGGAAGCCAAAAAGGTTATGAAATTTATCCAGTGTGATACAACAGTAAAAGATTCTGTTCCAGGTCTAGATTTGATTGAATCTAGGCTACTTACTCTTAACCATTATGCAGGTTTCCAAGTGGTGTAATTATGTACATGCACTTACACGCAAATACTAATGAATGGAAGTATGCAAACCAAATTATTAATGAAAATACATGGAAGTTTAAATGTTCAAATTTCTTTGGCTCTTCCTTGTTACCAAGTTTTCTGACTGCATTAATTTTAATACAAAATAAACATAAAATGCCAGTAGCTAGTTATAAAGCTTGCCCAAGAAGCATTCAGATATTTAGGAGGGACAAGACATGAAAGCAAACAGTTCTGATAGTAGTGGAAATAAATGCTACTTCATTCACTCACTGCCTATATTCCTTGGGCAAGTTCCCCAAACTTTGAGTCGCAGCTAAAACACAGAAATGAGAATATCTATGAGGATGAAAAGTGTCACAAGTTCAAAGTAAAGCCCCCTCCCCCTTGAGCCTCATTCCCAGGGCCTACATTCACTGGTACCAAGGCTTCAGAGTCAGTGTCCGAGGTAGTGTGCTGTGGACATCAAAGTGACCTTGAATGCCATTAGGAGTCTGGACTAAACCTAGCAAATGTACTCTTGAATTAATCCCTAATGACAGTGGGCTCCATTTTCTTTCCTTTTTTCCTTTTCTTATCTTTCCTTTCAACACTTCACTTGTAGGAGAAGAGGCTAAGAGATTTTTAAAGTTAACCTCAGGGTTCATATTAATTGAATTTTTCCTTTATTGCTTGCTGTAAAGATTGCTGGAGATGTCTCCTGTGTTGAAGGACTTATTAGCAGGGAAAATGGCACATTTTGCAGCCTGCCAGCAGAATTCAGAGCAGCCTGGCACCTGCCTTGCTCAATTAATAAGCAAGTAAGGGTTTTATCTGAGTGCACATTCCCCCTTTCCCTCTCCTCATCCACCTTGAACAATCATTAGAGCTAAACGGGTTCTGTTCTATGCTCCTGGGAAAGGCTCCATCCCAAAGTCATCCTTCTCCGGACCTCCACTTGTTGTGGCCCTTCTTGGGCAGATGGTGTCTGGAAGGCTTGATTGATAAACATGTTTAAATATAGAAGGCAATCTTTTCTGTGTGCCAAGCAATTACTCAGCATCACAGATAGGACTGCCATGGACCAACAAAATAGCTATAGTTTGTGATTTAACACATGAAGAAAAAGAAAATTATTAAGAAAGCATCAAATGTCAGTGTGACAGCAGATTCTAGAAAACATTTACCAGTCACCATTTGCAAGCAAAACTACCAAAATATAGGAAGGCTGAAAGTCACCTTGCCTTCTTCTGCATACACTCTATATTCACAGTTTGGAGAGGTTCATCTCCTTTTAAGGAAAATGGCTCTACTACAGAACATATATTAAACCAATCAAACTACATCTCTTCATCAGAACTTGACTGTTTTCTTCCCTCTACCTGACCTGAATGAGTATAATAATCGTAAGTGTCATAAGGTCTTTGACGTCCCATGTGTCAGGTACTGTGTTAAGCACTTTACATACATGGTCCTGTTTAATTGCCATAAATAACACCCTGGTTATCTCCAAAATAATAGCTGTAGTATTAAAGATCAGGAAGGTTAAATTGCATATGAGAACAGTTTATAAGTGTAGAGACAGAATTTGTGCCAAGGGATAGTCCAACTTCAAATCCTATGCTTGTTCCACGGGACTAGTCTGACTGGTCCACTCATTGCAGGGATCTCCGAGGCTTTGTCACCACAAATAGTCCCTACCCTATCAAATATCCCTACTCTCCTCTAACCCCAAGTTGTGGCTACATGACAAGATGATTACAAATTGGAGAGGATCTTCTCAGGCAAAACAATGGCTTCAATTTTCAAAGTTTAATTATGGTCACTGCATATTATTTATTAAGAGAAAGGGTAGACTGACCCATTTTATATAGAAAAAAATTTTCCAACAAAAACAACGACAACAAGAGATCAAAATCAGAGGGAGGGGTTTTGGCATGGAGGGATTCAACTATAATCTAACCAGTTTGATATCCCTCCCTACCAACAACCCATGGGTTTATGCTAACAATATTAGAGGTTTAAAAAGTGGTGAGACTTGAGGTGCCTCAATGGCTCAGTTGGTTAAGTCTCCATCTCTTGATTTCAGCTCAGGTCTTGATCTCACAGTCATGAGATTGAGCACATCAGGTTCTGCACTAGGCATGAAGCCTGCTTGGGATTCTCCCTCTTCCTCTCCCTCTGGGTCACAAGTTCGAGCCCCGCATCAGGCTTTATGCTGACAGCTCAGAGCCTAGAGCCTGCTTTGGATTCTGTGTCTCCCTCTTTCTCTCTCTCTCTCATCCCCTACCCCACTAGTACTCTATGTCTCTCTCTCTCTCTCTCAAAAACAAATAAAACACCTTTTAAAAAGTTAAAGGATGGTATTAGTGTGTGTGTATCTACATATTCATGGTTATAAAGACAGAAAGAGGTTGACATACAAATTAAGTCCTACATGCCCATTTGATTTTATAGCCAAGGACATGGCAATAAAAGTGACTCTATCACCACTGGTTTGCCCTTTAGGCTTCTCTGCATCACCCTCTACCAACGAGCACGAATTTTCACAATTTGATGCTCTCTTCCTAGTTTAATATCTGGAGAAAAGGATTTTCACATCACATATAGACTGGTAGACCTAGGAACAACAGCTAACATTTATTATTAATCATTTAGTGTGTATCCCTCAGTGGCTAGATGTTTGGCATGATTACCTAACTTACTTTTACAATAACCTTATGGGTAGAAGTTATCATTATACCTATTTTACAGATGAAACTAAATTCAGGAAGGCTAAGTAACTTATTCAGGATTTGATCTAGAACTTCAGCCCAGGTCTGCCCTGCTCTAAACCCATACTTTTAATAGTCATTCTATTGGTAGACTTTCTGACTTTGATGCTTGTTTTTACTAATCTGTCAGGGCAGTGGGCATTTTTCTCTGAACATGCCAATAGAGAATATAAGGACTCTGAAACAGATATTCATTCCTTTTAACTATATGGCTTTGCACAGTCATTTAAAGGCAAGAATTGTCAATAAACAATTCAAGACTATAACATAAAATATTCCATTTATATCAGCAACCAAAGTATAAGATGGCTCATTATAAATTTAATTTTTTTAAAAAAATAAGCAGGACCTATAAGAAAAAGACTACAAAACATTCCCAGTAATAGATATAAAGAGAGACAATGTTCCTAGAAGAAAATGACTTCATTTTGAAAAGATGAAGCTCTTTCCAAATTAATGAAGAGGTTTAATGCAATTCTAATTACAACTTCAATAAGAAAACTGTAGGAGAGACTAAAAGAAAGGTCCAGGAATTCACCTGGTAGAATAAACTAACTATAACAAGTTAAAAAATTTCTCTAGAGGAACGGGTCAGAGAAATATGCAAAATATATTATAAAGCTACAACATACCCTCTTGCTAGCTGTTTGATCTTAAGCATGTACTTAAACTCTCAGTGCTTTTGCTTTGTTACCTATTAGAGGGAGATTTAATAGCACTATTATTAAGTGCTATTTGCAGTAATAAACTTCAGTATGTCCTCAATAAGCAGATCCTATTTGGTGGATTATGTGAAATAATGCTTAGTAAAACACTTAGTTGACTATCACAGAATAAGCACTCAGTAAATTTAGCTATTACTGTTGTCATTATCTTTACATTATTATACTTCACAAATAACACACAACAATTCATTCATTTATTTTAGGAACATATTAATTGAAAGTGTACTATGTTCCACACTTCAAGCTGTATTACAAAGCTGTAATCATATAGACAGTATGGCACTGGCACAAAAACAGACACTCAGATCAATGGAACAGAATAGAGAACCTAGAAATAGACCCACAAACATGTGGCCAACTAATCTTTGACAAAGCAGGGAAGAATATCCAATAGAATAAAGACAGTCTCTTCAGCAAGTGGTGCTGGGAAAACTGGATGGCAATATGCAGAAAACTGAACCTAGACCACTTTCTTACACCATAAACAAAAATAAACTCAAAATGGATGAAAGACCTAAATGTAAGACAGGAAGCCATCAAAGTCCTCAACGAGAAAGCAGGCAAAAACTTCTTTCACCTTGGCCACAGCAACTTCTTATTCAACACGTCTCTGGAGGCAAGGGAAACAAAAGCAAAAATAAACTATTGGGACCTCATCCAAATAAAAATCTCTCCACAGTGAAGGAAACAATCAGCAAAACTAAAAGGCAACTGAAGGAATGCAAGAAGATACTTGCAAATGACATATCAGATAAAGGGTTAGTATCCAAAATCTATAAAGAACTTATCAAACTCAATATCCAAAAAATAAATAATTCAGTGAAGAAATTGGCAAAAGACATGAATAGACACTTCTCCAAAGAAGACATCCAGATGGCCAACCGACACATGAAAAAATGCTCAACATCACTCATCAGGGAAATGCAAATCAAAACCACAATGAGATACCACCTCACACCTGTCAGAAAGGCTAACATTAACAACTCAGACAACAACAGATGTTGGCGAGGATGCGGAGTAAGAGGATCTCTTTTGCACTGCTGGTGGGAATGCAAACTGGTGCAGCCACTCTGGAAAACAGTCTGGAGGTTCCTCAAAAAATTAAAAATGAAACTACCCTACAACCCAGCAATTGCACTACTAGGTATTTATCCCAAGGATACAGGTGTGCTATTTCGAAGGGACACATGCACCCCCATGTTTATAGCAGCACTATCAACAATAGCCAAAGTATGGAAAGAGCCCAAATGCACATCAATGGATGAATGGATAGAGAAGATGTGGTGTATATATACAATGGAGTATTACTCAGCAATCAAAAAGAATGAAATCTTGCCATTTGCAACTATGTGGATGGAACTGGAGGGTATTATGCTAAGCAAAATTAGTCAGAGAAAGACAAATATCATATCACTTCACTCATATGAGGATAAAGATACAAAACAGATGCACATAAGGGAAGGGAAGCAAAAATAATATAAAAACAGGGAAAGAGAAAAAACATAAGAGACTCTTAAACATGGAGAGCAAACAGAGGGTTACTGGAGGGATTGTGGGAGGGGGTTGGGCTAAATGGGTAAGGGGCATTAAGGAATCTACTCCTGAAATCACTGTTGCACTATATGCTAACTAACTTGGACGTAAATTTAAAAAAATAAATTAAAAATGAATGAATGAATGAATGAATGAATAAAAAGAAAGTGAACTGTGTTCCAGGCCAATCTAATTCTCAGTGTTGGGGAAATGGTAGTGATACACAGGCAAAGTCCATGTTCCCATGGAACTTACATTTTGGTGTTGGAGACAATAACTGTACGAGTAAATGGACAATTAATTTTGGATATTGCTAAGTCCCAGGGAGATAATATAATAAGATCAGGGGAACAGTAGGGATAGGGGACCAGTGTTTAGATAGAGTGGTTAAGAAGGCCTTTTTGAAAGAGATAGGCATGATGACAAGTAAGTCATATGGAGATCTGGGGAGGGGGTCCAAGCAAAAGAAACCAAAGGTCAAGTGTATTGAGGGAGGAACCAGCTTGAGTATAAAGAAAGAGAGGGAAAGAGAGTGTTGCTACAAAGTATTGAATCAGGGAGAGCGAGGGACATGAATGGGTTTACTGAAATAGGCAGGGTCTGGGTCACATAGGGCCCTATGAGCTAAGGCAAGGAGTTCAGGGGTGAACAAATCAAAGTAGGCCCAACATCATGCTATGCACCGAGGTAAGATCAAGAGAGATCAAAGTATTAAATATAAAATATGAAAAAAACTATAAGAAAGTATATAGGATTATTTATCTGATTGTGAAATGGCGAAAACCTTTTTAAGCATAAAATTAGAGGCAGAAATCATATAGGAATAGGTCGGTTATGTGAACACATGGCATCTTAAAATTCCCATATGTTAAAAAACAAAAAAAAAATATGGATGACTGGGTGGGTGGCTCAGTCAGTTGAGCATCCAACTTTGTCTCTGGTCATAATCTCACAGTTCTTGAGTTCGAGCCCCGCATCAGGCTTACTGCTGTCAGCGCAGAGCCTGTTTCAGATCCTCTGTCCCCAACTCTCTCTGTCCCTCACCCACTCGTGCTCTCTCTCTCTCTCTCAAAAATAAATAAACATTAAACACACACACAATAAATGGTATGTTTAACAGTAAACATACAAAGCATTTGCTAAGCTCTGAAAAATACGTGTAATTCATTTATCAAAGCACTAAAATCCATAAGCATGGAAAATATTAAAATATGTGAAGTTACATAAAAAATAAACTGGAATAAAAATATATAAATGCATGGATAGAAAAAATATACAAATACATGAATAGATAATTCATAAAAAGTGAAACAATGATGGTCAATAAACACATGGAAAATGTTACTACTAGGGGCGCCTGGGTGGCGCAGTCGGTTAAGCGGCCGACTTCAGCCAGGTCACGATTTCGCGGTCCGTGAGTTCGAGCCCCGCGTCGGGCTCTGGGCTGATGGCTCAGAGCCTGGAGCCTGTTTCCGATTCTGTGTCTCCCTCTCTCTCTGCCCCTCCCCCGTTCATGCTCTGTCTCTCTCTGTCCCAAAAATAAATAAAAAACGTTGAAAAAAAAAAAAAAGAAAATGTTACTACTAATAATCAAAGACATGCAAAAGTAAAAAGCAGAAGATAACTTTCTGATTTTTTACTTATGTATTTTATCAAATTCATAAATTCAATAAAAATTATCAATTCAGCATTGATGAAAGTCAATTATGCTACCCAATGGGATAGGCATTCCCATGGAGGACTTTAGAAAGTGTAAATCAGAGTATAAATTGGATTATAGAATGGAAATGTAAATTAGCAGAGCCTTCTGGAGGTTAAGAGCCTCAAGAGTATATATATGTTTAACTCTATTTCTGGAAATCCAAATTTGAGATAATCTAAAAAATTAAGTATTTATTCACAAAGACAGTGGTTCTATGATATACTATTGAGTGAACCAAGGAAAGTATAAAATTGTATATATTGAATGAACACAACTATGTAAAATGAAAGAAAAAAAAGATAAAATCCTGGAAGGATATATACAGAAATTCTATCAAGTTGCCTTGGAGTGGTAGGTTTCATGTTGGGATTTTCTCTGCTCTATACTGTTTTATACTGTCAGTGTTTTTGAAAATGAGCATGTATTTCAAATTTAACATTAACAAGAAAATTATTGAGTATAAATAGCATTCTATATCATACAATATCCATTCCAAAATTTGCCCTGGTCTTTTTTCCCATAAACATCCTCTGTTATATCATTTGGTATCTTCTTTTCAACAGACAACCTCTATCAAGCAGGTATAAATCACAGCACACAAATATTTTAGGCCCATACCAGTGACACCTACATATACATATATATCTGGATATACAAATTTAATTCATATAAAAATGTTATAAACCAAACAGAATATATAGACTAAAATAATTAGAATGGAACATTTAGGAGATAGGCAAATAAAGAAAAACATTACTTCCACTCTTACCCTGAAGGCATAGCTACATAATTAAATATCCAACTGAACAAGTATTTTTATGCAGCATCTAAAAGCCAATGGTAGGCTGTTGTATGTCTAAGGTATCATTGTTTCAAGCTCTGACTTGACCTTACATGTAACTGTTTAGCTTATTTTGAGCATTGTAAGAATATTCACACAATTTGTTTTGCTTCGGGCAAAGCTAAGAATATGCACTTCCCAAAGTGGCGTACACTTCTCTAACCTCACATCGGTTCACCAGACCAGTTCTATTCACTCTGTGAACACATGAAAATGTTAATGGACACGCAGGATAAATGAGTGAGCTAAAAGAACTCCCAGATTTCAAGGAGGATTGAGAATTCCAGGGCAGCTGAACTCCAACCTTTCAGGACACACACTGAAGAAGGAGGAGATATTTTTGAGCAAAGAAGCCCAATCTGTCTGAGCCTATTAATTCCCCTGTTGACCAAATATATCAAGTGTGATTCAGGATTATTTCAACAAATCATCTTGGCAGGTAAACATTTTCCGCAGACCGGGGCTCATTCTGCCTGTTGCAAAATGGATTGTACGAACAATGCTGAGGTAATATTGATATGAATCAAACAATAAGGCAATATTGTGCTTGTGTACCCAGCTGCCAAAGCTTGAAGAGTCTAAACATGCTATTCAAAACAATTCTTCATGTTTTCCTTTAGCCCATAATGGTTTTCTGGTGCTATTTTTAGCAATAGTATCTTTTTTTTCCTACCCTAAAAAGATTCACACATAAAACCCCAATTCACAAAACATAGAATTAGGAGCATTTCTGGCTGACATGTGGCAGAAGCCCAGCCATTCCACACATCTCTTCCAAGTACTCTTGGGCACTTACCTGCAACACTAGGCTGTATGCAAGATAAACTCTCTTACTTTTGAAGAACTAGGAGAAGCTACTAGAAAAGAATTGGCTGAAAATGTCTATTTATCTTGAGAAGGTATATGAAATTCATTGGGCATAAAACGATTCTGTAAGGAAAATTACTGGTGTTTATCTTTTGAGTGCCCTCCTACCTCTACTTCCCTAACCTCCATTCCTCCTCCTTTGTACTCCCTCACCATTTTCCCCAAAGTATGCAGCCCTTCCATTCAGAGCTCAGAGACTCCTGCCCCACCCATACCACAGACATCTCTGTACCCTCTTAACCGTTTGCCCTCCCACTGGAATAAGCGCACTATAATCTTTACAGTGAGCACTGTTTTTGCTAGCGAATTTCCATTCCTGGATTTCCCCTGACAGCATTTCCTTTCCCTCTGTGTTGGCAGTCTTGATGGTCTGTTAATAAGTCTAGCTGGTCCAGGTGGAGGGCTTCTCCCCAACATAAGGACATTTAGTCTTGGTCTAGCTCTCTCCAGGGATTATGAATCTTGAGCAGAAGATCTCAAAGAGACAAAGGCAGAAGTGATTCATGCTGGTGATGGCATCCTGACAAGGCCACCTACTGGTTTGTTTCATTTGGATCCCTGGTCCAGCCCTGGTTACTGTGCTCCTGCTTTGTCCTCTATTTGGTGAGTTACCCAAGGGCCTTCCAATAAGTTCCCTTTTGGCTTATGTTAGATGGAATCTGTTGCTTATATCCAAAGACTCCTAGATGATGGAAGGTTTTATAAGCAGTTTCAGATTCCTTATTTAATTTGCCCCCAGCAAAATCCTTTGGAATTGAGTAGGGAAATACTATCAATCCCATTTTATAGGGAAGAAAATGCAGGCTTGAACTATTGAGTTTTATTGTCCAAAGTGTTGTATTCAGGACGCAATGCAGCATCATGATTCAAATCCAGCGTATTCTGGATCTAGCCCTCTCAGAGAAATGTGCTTTCTTATGTCTAATTCCCTCAGAGCCTCCTGGAATTACCATTAGTTAATTCAAAAAACCACATCCTATGGAATAAGAGACTAACAGAGGATTCATGTGTTTTCCTCCTCAGGGGGGCATTTATTTTCAACAGGAAGTCAAGCAAGCTTACACTCCCTTAGCCACAAAAACACTTATTAAAATAGATGCCTTAAGATGATAGGTTTATATATATATAAACCTATATATAGGTCATATATATGTCATATATATATGGAATATTTTCATATACATATGAAATATATGTTTTATATCAAATTCTATATTTCATATTTTCAAAAGATACTGATCCAAATATTGTTTGTCAGGTACTCTGTAGAGAGTACTCCTGTAGAAAGCATCCAAACTCAGCCATTATCTGATTTCAGTCTGATGGTTAAATTCATATGTAACACTAACCATTACAAAGAGAAAAAAAAAAGATTTTAAATACATTGGAAAATTAATAATAAGCCACTCAGATTATAATGGAAAGGGAAAGAAATAATTAAATTTCCAACCTTCGGGAGAGAACTAAATGACCCAGACCATAAAACCATAAAATTCTCTTTTGCATCTGGAATCAACAAGGGATGAATTATTATTGTCTTACTATGCTTATCAGAGCTGCTTGTAAAGTAAAAGGAATTCAATCACAGGGAAAAAAATTCCAGGTTCCCTTGCCCATACAAACACACACACACACACACACACACACACACACACACACACAGAGCCACACACGCACACACTATGCACATTATTAGATTTTTCAGGGAGGTCTGGTCCAGGATGATGGACAGCTTATGAAAAAGATGATTTTTTAAAAGATGCTTAACTATAGTTTCAACAATCTGTCTAGAATTATTGCCCCTTTCCAATGAAAAAAAAGAAACTTCCCTCCCCCTCTTTCATCTATACCTCCAGGCTTCAGGTTATCTCACTAGCCACAGAAGAAAAGAAATTAAACAACACAGTATTTAGAGTCAGAATACCAAACTTGGACTTAACCCCAACGTGACTTCAGGCAACCCGTTAGCCCTTCTGAGCTTTTGCTCAATTCCATTTAAAATGGATAAAAATAATATTACCCATCCTTCTAACTCATGAGGATTTTCAGATGACTATTTTAAGGAAATTTTTTTTTAACATTTATTTATTTTTGAGACAGAGAGAGACAGAGCATGAACAGGGGAGGGTCAGAGAGAGGGAGACACAGAATCTGAAACAGGCTCCAGGCTCTGAGATGTCAGCACAGAGCCCGACGCGGGGCTTGAACTCACGGACTGTGAGATCATGACCTGAGCCGAAGTCGGACGCTTAACCGACTGAGCCACCCAGGCGCCCCGAGATGACTATTGATGCAAATAAAAGAAAAAGCAGTAAAGGGAATTTGGATATCATCTGAGAGAAACTGGCTAGCCACTCACACAGGTCTATTAGCCACTTTCCTCAGGCTTACAGAGCAGACTCGAAAAACTGCCCTGCTAATAGATTAAGAGGATCTGTATCACAGGGGAGTAACTTCATGTTAACTATTATATAAATCCAGAATGTCCTGGTATTATTTTACATTAATAATTAGTATAACTGCCTCCCAAAACATTTTAACCTTCCTCTAAGCTTGGTCATTGCATCTATATTAATTTAATATGGGCCTAAAATCAAACAGAGTCATACTTACATTAGTACATAATTTCCAATGGCTCTGCATTCTCACCTACTCTTTGAGCAATAACCCCAATGTGTTGTACAAGTGTCTTTCCCCAAAGATCTCTAAGGATCTCCAGGAGTGTTCATGTGTCCAAGAGCCATTGCTTACCTGCTGCTCCCTGTCTAAAGAGAGGAATTTAGACCTTAAGACTGAACTTGACACCCACTGAAATAAGCATTATATTTGCTGACCCCCAACAGTTCTGCTTGTTAGTTTTAATTAACATCATTGTCACTGAGTATCTGGTGTAAAGGTGGGCTTTCATTCCCCACTTTTGTGTTGTTGCATACATTCTCACATTGCTTTTGGTAAAGAGAGCTTCATGGATTCCCAGGCAAAGATGCTGTTGGCTTTCAGCTATACTTTGTAATCCCAGAGAAAAACTGCCTGATGCCTAAGATCTTCCCTGTTTTAGTGAAGTTCTTTCAACTAAAATACATACAGTTTCCCAAGGCATATCCAAGATGTCAAGGTGGTTTCAAAATGGTTCCAGGGTCATTCATCCTGAGCATGGAATCAGGACTTCTTCTCCTCCAAAGCTTAACTACTAATGAGAGAAAGGCTTCCTGATCCAAACTTTTTATTTTTATTTTTATTTTTATTTTTATTTTTATGCTCTTGTATTTTTTTATTTTTTAAGTATAGTTGGCATGTGTTTACATCAATGCAACATACTGATTCAACATGTTTATATATCACCATGATTATTACAGTTACTGTCTGTCACAATACAATGCTATTACAATACCATTGACTATATTCCCTATGCTATATCTTTTATTCCCATGGCTCATTCATTCCATAACTGGAAGCCTGTATCTCCTACTCACTTCACCCACTTTGCTCATCCCCCACCTCCCTCCCTTCTGGCAACAACCAGTTGTTCTCTGTATTATGGATATATTTATGCTTTTTGTTTGTTTATTCATTTGTTTTGCTTA
>NW_024412418.1:21715674-21715956 GCF_014898765.1 Herpailurus yagouaroundi | reverse complement strand
TATATATATATATATATATATATATATATATATATATACATATAATTCCATTAATATATATATATAAATGGCATATATATATTTATATGTATATACATATATATAAATATAATTTGAAAATTTTATATATATATAAAAATAATTTGAAAAGAAACATGCACCCCTGTTTATTGCAGCGTTATTTACAAATAGCCAAGATATGGAAGCAACCCAAGTGTCCATCAATAGGTGAATGGTTGGGGCGCCTGGGTGGCGCAGTCGGTTAAGCGTCCGACTTCAGCC
>NW_024412418.1:21625193-21715274 GCF_014898765.1 Herpailurus yagouaroundi | reverse complement strand
ATATATATATACACACACATACCATTATATTTTGGCTGAGTAACATTCCATTTTATATACATATACCATTTCTTTAACCATTCACCTATTGATGGACACTTGGGTTGCTTCCATATCTTGGCTATTTGTAAATAACGCTGCAATAAACAGGGGTGCATGTTTCTTTTCAAATTATTTTCATTTTCTTTGAGTAAATATCCAGTAGTAGAATTATTGGATGATATGATAGTTCTATTTTTCTTCTTCTGAGGAATGTCCATACTGTTTACCACAGTGCTGCACTAGTTTGCATTCCCACCAACAATGCACAAGTGTTCCTTTTTTTCCACATCCTCACCAACACTTGTTATTTCTTGTCTTTTTGATTCTAGCCACTCTGACAGGTGTAAGGTCAGGTGTAAGGTGTAAGGTGTCATTGTGGTTTTGACTTGTATTTGCCCAATGACTAGTGGTATTGAGCATCTTTTCCTATGTCCATTGGCTATCTGTGTTTCTTATTTGGAAAAATATCTATTCAGGTCCTCTGCTCATTTTTTAATTAGATAATGGGGGGGGGTGTTGACTTGTATAAGTCCTTTATATATTTTGGATATTAACCCCTTATTGAACGTATCATTTGTAAATATCTTCTCCCATTTAGTAGGTTGCTTTTCTGCTTTGCTGATGGTTTCCCTCGCTGTGCAAAACCTTTTTATTTTGGTGTAGACCCAATAGTTTAATTTTGCTTTAATTTCCCTTACCTGAGAAGATGTATCTAGAAAAACATTTCTATGGCCAATGTCAAAGAAATTACTGCCTGTGTTCCCTTCTAGGAGTTTTACAGTTTCAGGCCTCACATTTAGGTCTTTAATGTACCTTGAGATGTGTGTGTGTGTGTGTGTGTGTGTGTGTGTGTGTGTGGCATTATAAAGTGGCGGTCTAGTTTCATTCTTTTGCATGCTGTCCAGTTTTCCCAGCACCATGTATTAAAGAAACAGTCTATTCCTCATTGTATATTCTTCCTTTGTTGCAGATTAATTGACCATATATGTATGGGTTTATTTCTGGGCTCTTTGTTCTGTTCCACTGATCTGTGTATCTGGTTTTGTGCCACTACCATAGTGTTTTGATTATAATAGCTTTGTAGTATATCTTGAAACCTGGGACTGTGCTACCTCCCGTTTTGTTCTTCTTTCTCAAGATTGCTTTGGCTATTCAGAGTCTTTTGTTGTTCCATACACATTTTAGGATTATTTATTCTAGTTCTGTGAAAACTGGGTCAGGATTCTTTATGCCTCCAAGATGAGTTGCTTTTCTTTTTTTTAAAAAAATTTTTTTCAACGTTTATTTATTTTTGGGACAGAGAGAGACAGAGCATGAAGGGGAGAGGGGCAGAGAGAGAGGGAGTCACAGAATCGGAAGCAGGCTCCAGGCTCTGAGCCATCAGCCCAGAGCCTGACGCGGGGCTCGAACTCACGGACCGCGAGATCATGACCTGGCTGAAGTCAGACGCTTAACCGACTGCGCCACCCAGGCGCCCCAAAATGAGTTGCTTTTCAAGCACCTCATTCCTCTTTCCTACAATTTGGCCTTTATCAAGTTCATCCTAATCCATCAGACATATTTTAATACCTTTGAACCTTAAAGAAAGACTTAGGTCCAATTTTTTCTCTCTAGAAGTTCTTTCTCATGTAAATTAGTGGACGCAAAGAAAATTCAAGCAAGACCAATGTTGCCTAATTTTATCCTGCAGCATCCAAGCTGCAAGAGTTAATAGATATTTGAGAAAAATGTTACGGCAATCATTCGCACCAACAAAGTTTGGGTTCATAAACCTAGCCAAAAAGTCTTTCTCCCTCATTCTCTCTTCCTCTCCCCCTACCCCTTTCACACAGACACAGACAGACACACACACTCACACAGTTATCATCTACAGAAAGCAATGTTCAAAAAGCTGTAGTGCTAATGAAAGTGTACCAAATGAAAATCTAGACTGAAAAATGGGATGAAAAATAGAGAGAGACATTAAATGAGCAAATAGGCTACATGATGAGCTGGTTGATGGAGCCTAGGAATGTAATGAGCAACTTGAAAAATCATTTACTATCTGGCTAGGAAGGAACTTAAAGATCATTTAGTCCAACCCCTTCATTTTACAGCTGAGCAAATGGAAACCTATGCTGAGGAAGTGACTTGCCCAAGGTCACAATATTCCTGTGGATAAATGAACTAAAGTTTTTCCGTGATACCCTCTCACAGAAGGTGATTCCTTCATAGGTAATATTTGCTAGAAATTTTGCTCTGCTAATAGACAAAGGGTAAGGAATCATTTTCATTAAATCAATCAAATGTTATGAATCATGATGCATTTCTCTGACTTAGAATACACAGGGAAAAAAAAGTTTCATAGATGACTCATTCCATCCAATGGCACTACACTGTTACTCGTAGACTTCACAAGTAATAAAAGCAATAGTACTAATAGTTATTACCAGTAATTGACTATTTTCCATTCATCAGGCACCATGCTAAATACAGTGGTTTTTTTTCCCCCATCAATCCTCTTATTAAATACACAGAAATGAGTTTAAAGAACTCAGTATTCACTCGACATTGGACAAGTTATCTAAGTGGCAGACTAGGATTCAGGGCTGGGAAGATTGATAGTATTCTGAAGGGAAAAGCAGATTGAAGCCAGTTATTTGGGATACTAAACTACTGAATAACATTTGTATCCTTTAGACCACTAACATCTATTCTCCTTTATCTGCCCCATCACTGGTATCTATATATTCTGTCTACGCCTTCCTTCCACCAATCTATACTGGACACTTCTACCACAGACTAATTTCTTGGTGACACATACTCACTCTAAAACTTTAGTGGTTTCCCACAGTCTATTTAATGCCTTCATAATTGCCCTAAATCTATCTTTCTAACATTAGACCCCACTTCTTCTGTATCAAATACTTGCTCTTGTCAAACTAGATAACCCTATCCTCAATATACACTTTGAAATTCATCCTTCATTCTTTAACACTTACTGTGTACCTACTATGTGTCTGACATTGTGTTAAACATTGGAAATACAAATAGAAAAGAGATTCCCCCTCCTGTCTTCTTAAAGATGTTTAGAGGGGCGCCTGGGTGGCGCAGTCGGTTAAGCGTCCGACTTCAGCCAGGTCACGATCTCGCGGTCCGTGAGTCCGAGCCCCGCGTCGGGCTCTGGGCTGATGGCTCAGAGCCTGGAGCCTGTTTCCGATTCTGTGTCTCCCTCTCTCTCTGCCCCTCCCCCGTTCATGCTCTATCTCTCTCTGTCCCAAAAATAAATAAACGTTGAAAAAAAAAAAAAAGATGTTTAGAGTGTTATAGACAAACAGAGAAACAACTGATTATAGTCAAGAAAGGTGATTGCTACAACTCAATCTTGTCAAAGTGCAGTGGGAACCAAGACAAACTCTGAGTTTCTAGTATGTAACTATGGGTTTCTTGGTTTTGTTTTTTTTTCCCTGATATGCCTTCCATGATCCACACTTCCATCTTCATATAACTATATCCCAAAGAATTAAGTTCAAATGCCTCATGACCATGTGGATATGTTCCTTCCCATTTTGTTTTTTGTGAATTCCTTCTCCCAAAAATGTAGTGCAAGTTCCTAATAAATAAACAAAAAAAAGTTTTACTTTTTTAAACACCTTGAATATTCATGCTTAGAAAAGCAACAGAAGCAGAAAATAAATTTGCCAAATCCTGAAGGTGATTACAGGGGGTCCAGTGGCTACAGGCTATAACAGCATCTAATTTTACTTCAAAACTTCTGCCTTTCCTTCCTCTATATATATTTGAGTATGATTAGGGTCTTTTATTGGGTCACAGATGGAATGAGAAGAAGGAAAGATTTTTTTTCCTGGTGTGAATAGCTAAAAAAGAGAAAAGCACCAAAAAGGATATGGGTATATTGTGACAGTAAAGCTGTCTGAAGTGAAATAAACTGGATTTTAGCAATGAAAGGTACAGGAAAATAATGGTACAAGTAAAAAAGACTCTTCCCCAGAGATACAGCCAGGGATGGACTGAAGAAATGGAAAACCAAGTAGTTCCCCAGATCATCCACTAGGCGTCCCATCCTGTTTAGTCCCTCAGGGCTCCCTCTAGGCAACAAGAAAATTAGGAAGCTCTCTCTAGGCAGCCAATCATATTGCAGTGCTCTAAATATGTCCTACCTTGAGGCTTCTTGAGCTCAGGGGCCTCATCAAAATCATGTTCATATTCTGCAATGTCTAACACACTCTTGGGCACACAATAGGTATTTGGAAATATGTGCCAAATGCATGTTAAATAAAGGAACAAACAGGCACTTACATGATTGTAAAGAGCACTTCTAAACCACTGTATTGAGAGTTTTCCAGACCTTTTCCTTGACATACTATATGGGTAGTGCTTCTGAGGGCTTCATCATCCCAGCCTATGCTGCAATAAATCTCTGAGCATGTCTAGCCTACAGCACACCCAAGAAATTTGCTCATACCTTTCCTCTATTTCTTTATATAGAAAAGAAAGTAAAAGATGCTAACTATTGGGCTGAAGCAAAAAGTCAAGAGGTAGAATGTTCCAAAAGCGTTCCTGGACTTGGACAACTTGCAAAATTTAACAAGCACTCTAAATGGGGTTCAGTGTTCACCACAGTGACAGACAATTACTGCCCAATGGTTCTGAGTGCCCAGGAGGCCACAGTGAAACCAATGCAGGAAGCCCTTTGATATCCTATTCACTCTATATTTATTGGCCCCCATGGCTTTCTACCCTAAGCCATGAGAACATTTTGTAAAAGAGAATATGATCCTGGAGAATTAACTGGACTCTTCCCTGTGCCCATGGTAAATCATGAGACTGGATGGCCTACAGCTAACTAAGCCTACAAATTACCAGCCCACTTCAGAGGCCATGATGCAAAGAACAGTCGTTTCTGCACATAAAATAACAGCCAGGCGGTGTAATAGATTTTTAGGACTAGGAACATCCCTAAAATCATTCAAGAAGAGCAGTTTCCAAACTATTTTAGTCATGGAGTCCTTGTTTCAAGTTACAAAATTTCAGATCTTTAGTATAACCTAATAAGTAAAAGTTACTCCTGGGGTATGGAAGACAATGAAGGCAGAATCTCTAGAGCTTCAGAAAATTGTATTTGAACAAAATCATTCTAATCCACCCCCTGATTTTAGATATGCAAAAGGTCTATGAGAAATTATTTTTCTTCCACTTTACACATGAGGATTTTTGGGGCACCTGAGTGGCTCAGTCGGTTAAGCGTCTGACTTGGCTCAGGTCATGATCTTATGGTTTGTGAGTTTGAGCCCTGCATCGGGCTCTGGGCTGACAGCTCAGAGCCTGAAGCCCGCTTCAGAATCTGTGTCTCCCTCTGTCTGCCTCTCTGCTGCTTGCACTGTGTCTCTAGCATTGTCTCAAAAATAAATAAACATTAAAAAATACATAGATGAGGATTCTTACTGAAGAACAACTTAAATTTTTTTTGTCAACATTATACAGCTAGTGCATCAGTCAGAGTCCCTTTAGAAACCAGATGGCACACCTAAATTCAAATACTTTGAAGAGGTAACAAAGGGACTATTTACAAAGCTGTGGGCAGGGTTTCCCGAACAAATAAGGGATGGTGCAGTACCCTGGAGTTGGGGATTTGGGCCTGAAAAGAGGAGAGGGAACAGTTACATGTAAGAGAGAATCATGAGCCACCTTAAGGAGACATGCAATCTATAGTAGAAAGATATAGGCAGCTCTCAGCAAGCCTACAAGAAGGAAACTAGAGGAATATGTATACCATCCTCATTCTCCTCCTTCTCCCTGATCTCCTGCCAGGGCTTCCACTGGCTGAACTAACTAGAAATAAGACAACAGAGTATCTATCAATGTATTCCATACAGATCAGCCTCCTGAAGCAAAAGAGTAGGGTAGAAAAGAGCAGAGAGTAGACATGAAGGGGTAAACTGAGGTTATCTGCCACAGTCAACCAATGCCTGAAACAGAATTATTCAGATATCTAATGGCAAGATCTATATTCTTTTAATTTTTAAAGTTTATTTATTTTTGAGAGAGAGAGAGAGAGAGAGAAAGAGAGAGAGAAAGGGAAGGGCAGAGAGAGTTGGGGACAGAGGATCCCTACTGACAGCAAAGAGCCCAATGCAGGGCTCAAACTCACGAACCATGGGATTATGGCCTAAGCTAAAGTCGGACATTTAACTGACTGAGCCACCACCCAGGCACCTGGCAAAATCCATATTCTTGATCACAATGGTGTTTTATGCTACATGAATTTTTTTAACCCATATACTGTTTGGTAACAAAGCTAGTATTGAATAGGATTTCCTGTCCATTGGCCCACAAATATGTCTCCCATTACTCTATAAATCTATTGAGAATGGTCCTTCCAAATATTCAGCAATACTTTCAACCTCTTAGGTAACTCAAATCATGTTCTCTTAATATAAATATAGAGAGTATTATACTAGTCCTAATGTTCTTCATAACATTAAAATGGGAATCTGTGTTTTAGTAAATACTGAACCACATTCCAGTTCAGTGTGTGGCAGTTCATCTTCACCAGATGAAATGTTTAACATCTGAAAGAATGTTTGGCAAACACATGAGACCCTACCTGTTCCATCTATGCCCATAGCAGACATCATTTGATAATGATTTTCTATCTTGATGAGAATAGGTACGAACTCTGGATCCTTCTCAGCATAGTCAACAACTTCCAAATGATCAGTTAGCACATGAGAAGAAGCCCATATTTATCTCAATAGTGAAGAAGAAAAACGTAGGAGAACAGAAAAAGTCTGTGTGAATCTAAGAACACAAGACTGAAAGCCCCAACACGTTGAATGCCATTTTTAAAGAGCTGTCATCCTGAGTCACTTTTAGACCAGGCAAGAGAAAATAAATACATGTTGAAACAAAATACCTCTTTGCTCTAGAGAACAAATCTACCCTTAGTTAAATCTGAGAATATATAACAAAGTGGGTAGTTTTAAATTGTTACAATATGAATATAATTTCACAATGAAAATCATTTATAAACAACTATTGGATGGACAGTTCAACACTCTCTTAAGGTTATAAAGGGATTTATTCTGAAGGAAACCTGTGGGGAGGATTTTGATCCTAGAAGCTATTCTCCCTTCCAGCAAAGAAAAAAAAAAAAAAGAAAAGAAAAAGATGTAAACAGAGATTAAAGGAAGAGGAGGGCAGAGGGAAAAGAATAGAGAATGAACTTTGCTCAGGAAACAAACAAAAAAAAATGATATGAAGTTTCTATAAAATACAGAAGAGAAATCCTCTCTTGCTTATACCTCATTTTATTAGATCAGGGTGTTTAGAAATAATCCAATGTCTTTCCTTAAAACTTGCAGAGTAAAAAGCAAACTCCATACCATTAGCAACAGATCCTACATGCCTAGTTCTCCCATTTAATTCCTTTCTACTTCTTGGTCATCACACTCTATCCACACACACACACACACACACACACACACACACACACCCCACCTTCCTGTGGTCTACTCGCAGCTACTTGAATATTCCAAGCTCTTTTCTACCTCAGGATCCCTGCACGTTGGTTGCTCTCTGCCTGGAATGCATCCACCCTTCCTACTTCGTGACTAGCTCCTACCCATTCTTTAGAAATCAGCTTAAATAAAGACCTTCTCTGAAAACTTTATTTAAAGTAGGTCCCTTCTGTTATTCTCTAACTCTGTTTCTTATGTTTTTTTTTCCTTTGAACTTTATAGTTGGATATATTTTATTTATACTCCTATTTGTTCATTGCTTGGCTCCTACGCTGGGATATGAGTCCTATAAGAGCAAAAACGATCTCAATCTTACTCACTGTTACATCCACGGAACCTACTACAGTGGCAACCACACACTGAAACATTCTATAAATGTTTGTGAAATAAATGAATGGCAAGCTATTTTGTTTGTAACCTATAAATCTTTCCAATCTTACCTCCAGAACCCACAAGACAAAAGCATATGAAATTTTGTGATTTGATTTGCAGGTAATAATCATTGAAGTTTATTGAGCACCATTTGCTATGTCTAGACACAACTCTAAACATAAATAAATAAATAAATAAATAAATAAACAAACAAACAAACATGGGTGCATGTATATGTGTAATTTTAAATCTCACAAAATCCCAATGGATTAGTATTGGCCCCATTTTACCGATGAAGAAAATGAGGTATCTATAGATTTAGTTAGCGAGACAGAGAAAGGTCTATTAAAATGACAGGTCTTAGAAATATCATGATAGGTGATCTTCAAATATATTTTCAACATATCCAAGCAACCAATGTGACCCATTCACACCCTCTGGGGGTTGTTCCTGAGAGAAAGTCACAACAGAATGAAAAGGAAATAAGCAGAATCAGGGACACTAGAATCAGACTGCTTCTCTTCCACTTACTGCTTGTATGACTGTATTAAAATCCTTTCTCTCTCTTACCTGACCTCAGATTCTACATCTGGCCAAGGAGAAGTTGGGTCTAGATGAATTACCTGGTGATTTATGTAACTTAAAGACCCACCACAAAGTCTAAGAAATGGCTCATATGTTCTGGCATGATATTGATTGCCAGGATCTGTGCTTTGTGATAACTGTTCCTCAATGAGTAGTAAGAGATCACAATACTGGGTTTGACTGTAGGGAATTTAAAATTAATGCTAGCAAGCAAGAGGAGTTGCATGCTGGGATTAAAGTGGTAGCAGTAGAGTTGAGAATGGGAAGATACAGGGACATGTTTGAGTTAACAGAGAACTGAATGAAAAGAATTAAATTTAAATTCACTTTAATTACACCAGAGAGGTGTTTTCATTTCAAACCACTTGAACTAGGGAAAACAATGTAATATTACATCATCAAAAATAAAGTTAACATACCAAAAAATAACCTCTGGTATGTTTCAATACTCAACAGCAAGCTATGGATATTTGGGAGAGAATACAGGAATCAGAGATTTCTCTTCTGTAAAATAAAGGAGCTAGACAGTATTATGCTAAATGAAATAAGTCAGTCAGAGAAAGACAAATACCGTGTGATTTCACTCATATGAGGAATTTAAGAAATAAAACAAATGAACATGCGAGGGGAAGAAGAGAGGCAAACCATGTAATTCTTAACTATAGACAACAAATGATGGTTACCAGGAGAGATGGGCAGGGGGAAGGGGAAAATAGGGGATGGGGACTAAGGAGTTCACCTGTTACGATGAGCACTGGGTATTATATGGAAACACTGAATCACTAAATTCTACACCTGAAACTAAGAT
Source organism: Herpailurus yagouaroundi (assembly GCF_014898765.1). NCBI lineage: Eukaryota > Metazoa > Chordata > Mammalia > Carnivora > Felidae > Herpailurus > Herpailurus yagouaroundi. Next base: position 21,705,947 of record NW_024412418.1, on the reverse strand, counting down.
TAAACTGTATGTTAACTAACTGGAATTTAAGTTAAAACGTGAAAGCAGGTCACAATCTCACAGTTTGGGGGTTTGAGCCCCATGTCGGGCTCTGTGCTGATAGCTCAGAGCCTGGAGCCTGCTTCAGATTCTGTGTCTTTCTTTCTCTCTGCCCCTCCTCTGCTCGTGCTCTGTTTCTGTCTCAAAAATAAATAAATAAACATCATTAAAAAAAAAAAAACTTGTAAGAAAAAAATAAATTCAAAACAAAATAAAGTAAAATAAAATAAAGGAGTTGAAACAGATAATTCTATAGGCCTCCTCAATACCTCTACAATTCTTTATTCAGTATTTCATAAGTACTTATTGAGCATTTCACATGGACTTCACCCCATCATAGGCAGAGCAAGTCATCGAGAATAAAATAACATCATCCATGCCTTCAGAGATGCTAATCTAATTATGAGATCACTGTAGATGAAACTGATGGAAACAAAATACAGAATTGTAATATAATACATAATTTCAATTTATCCCTGTTTTGTTATATAAATCATAACATATTAACTAAAACCCTGACTTTTTGAAATAATGGAAAGTATTAAAATTAAGACATTAAAAATAGTAACATATTGGGGCCAAAAAAGGTAACCGATTATTTTTATTTGTTGACCAGACAATATAAACGTGGTGTATTTTCATAGGGATGGGTTTAGAATGTAATTGGAAAGTTACATTTGCAGGAAGCAGAGTTCTCTCATGATAAACATAATTGATAGCAATGAAAAGAAAATAGAACAATTGCCTCTGGTTTAGAAAAAGCGAAAGGGATGCAAGTGTTAGTAGCATTAACACTTCATGGGGTGGCTCAGTGGGTTAAGCATCTGACTCTTGATTTCAGTTCAGGTAATAATCTTAAAGTTTGTGAGCTCAGGCCCCGCATTGGGCTCTGTGCTCTCAGCTTGGGATTCTCTCTCTCTCTCCCCCCATCCTCTCTCTTTCAAAATAAATAAATAAACTTAAAAAAAAAAACAAAAACCTTCGACTGTTGCCTACACCAAAATGATTGTCACTGTAGTGATACTGACCCAGGACAAGCATCAAATAGGAGGGTCAAAATGAAAGATAAATTGCCCCCAAATATAAAGTGTACACACTCAGATGGGCAGCAGCAACATGGAAGGCAGATTATTCTCATAAATTTTCCTTTTCATGAACTTGTGTTCATAAAATATGAAAATTCTTGTGGAATTTTCTCTCAGAATTCTATTTCTTTTTGTTAATGGACTGTCCACAAAAATCAGATTTTGAAAAATAGTTGAATTAATGAAAACAAAGGTAAATATTAAAATTTTAAATATTTCTAGTATCTTAATGGAAATATAATGCATATTTTAAAATTAAATCAAGCTCTTAAAAGATCAAGAAGATGAATTATATTAATTATTATCTAACTTTAAAAATGAGGGAGGAGAACCCAAATCCATTATCATCATAAGACAGAAATTTTCATACTGTGAATAAAAATATTGCTTTAAGAAAAATTTCCCAGATGATTTTTAAATGCTTATTTATTTATTTTGAGAGAGAGAGAGACAGAGAGAGAGAGAGAATGTGAGCTGAGGAGGGGCAGAAAGAGAAGAGGAGAGAGAATCCCAAGCAACCTCCATGCTGTCAGTGCAGAGCCTGATGCAGGGCTTGATCTCAGAAACTGTGAGATCATGACCTGAGTCAAAATCAAAAGTTGAACAATTAACTGACTGAGCCACCTAGGCACCCCTTCCAGATAATTTTTATAAGACATTTTACCCACATTGCAAAAAAAGTAAGATTTCAACAAAGTAGAGATAACTTAAAATTATATATATATAATGGAAAGAAACAAAAGCATGAAAAATTATTCATGCACTCATTCATTCAACAAATACTTTTAGAGCATTTCTATGTGTTAGGTGCTGTGTCCAGTGATCATATAAGATATAATATGCATATGGAATGAATTTCAAAATCCTAAGGGACTCACAGTGAGGAATGGGGGTAGGGCAAATAAATATACAACAAACTATACCTCATGATAATCATAAAGGTAGTAAAGGTTATAGGAGATATGTTAATGATCAGTTCAGATAATTGAAGATGGCTAACAAAGTAAGCAGCAAAATGAGATAAATATTGAAGGATGTAGGACTTTTTAAATGAATTGGGAGGGATAGAAATAATAAAGATGTTAACATAAGAAACTGACACAAAATACTGAACAGGTATAAAAGGGTCAGGAATTAGAAAGCCTTGACGGCTGCAGTAAATATTCTGTGCCTTAAATGTATAGGTAATCACAAGCCACTGTCATTTATGCCAGGTATAAAATCATGGAATCATAAAACAGTTGGAGGCTTGTGGGGAGCAAGGGCTGGGGTGGGAAGTGTTGAGAAGAGTAATGATGTCATTTCCTCCTTCCCTGTCCCTGGAAGAATTCTTAAATTAGCCACTACACTTTTCCACTGATTCTGTACATGACTCTAGAATGCCATCTCAACATTCCAAGAAATCACTGCCAATCTCACTAAGTGTGAATTTGAATATTCATCTAGTATTTTGTTGTTTTTATTTTATTTACTCTTTCGCATTTCATATGCAATCACTGGACCAGAACAAATTATCAACCCAGATTCTATACTAGGCACTACTGAAGAAGAAAATAGACCCAAACTTAATGAATACTGTTTTTAGGAATGTAGGAAAAAAAGAGCAGTTTTATATTCACTGAGATGGTGTCAGCACTTGGGGTAAAGAATCTTTACATTCTTTTAATAATCTCAGCTTTCTGGGTAGTGTCTGAACTGGGATGATGGAAGTGGGCCTGGAAAGGGAAGCAGAAGTGAAATTGAATACAGAGCTATATCCAAAGTACTTACTGAATTTCTATCACTCACCTTCACCTGCCCTATAATCCAGGCATCTGACAATTTTCCCTGACTATGCCTTCTTCTTCATGTCTTTTTATGGGTTATTCCCTTCACTGGAACCCGCTTTGCCTTCTTCACTGTTTGGTGAACTTCCTGCTTATCGAACTTAAATCACATGGGCCGTCTTACATTCTGCTTCCTTGCCGCTTCCGTAGTATTGTATACCTTTTAGTATTTGTCAGCTATGTTTATTCTCTTGCCTTTCTGTTCCTTGGGTCTAACATGACTCTTCATCTTCATACTACCAATATTCAACACTGTTCCCACCACCCAACAGGGTCTTCAATAGTGATTTGACTGAATAAACAAACGCTTAAGTTGAACATCAGAGTATAGGATATGGGGTTTTCACCAGGTTTGTTTTATCATGCTTCCTAATGCTCACATTATAAACTTAAACATAAAGAGTTTAAAGACATCTACTTGGTGGTGTTTCTGAAATACTGGATTGCATATGAGAAACCCAGGTCAAAATGGCAGATTTCCTGTGACTAATATCCAAAATGAATAATCCTAAAAGGTGATGTATGAGTTTCTGTATTCAAAATAGGTATGTTTAGGTTGGAAGTTTGGTGTCTCTCTTGAAGGACAAGTCTCAAACCCATCTTTTAAAAGAACTCTGACCACCTGGAAAACTTGCCTGAATCTTTTCCAAAAAAAATATTGTTTATATCCTATTGTAAATATTTAAGTATCTTATCTCTTGTACCAGAGTACAGGATCTTCAAAGGTAGGTCCATGCACATTTTTTATCACCATACTATCTAAAACAGTGCTTTGAAAATAATAGGTACTTAATAAACAGAGGACTTCAGCTTTTGCATGCTTTAAATTAGAAATACCAGCTCTAGTATGACCTATCCCAATATTACTTTCTTTTCTTTATAGAGTCAGGGACATCAACATCATCTTGGATGAGTCATTTCCATGTTACTCAATAATTCTTAACCTAAGCCCTCTTTTGATGGATATCTTTATTTATAAATACGATACCCTTTTACCTAACAATATGATATCCTTTTACTTAACACTCACGCTAGCACACTAGCACCTATGAACAACAGAACATGTGGTCAAATTTACCTGTATAAGCTTTACCTCTATGGCTTGTAGTCTGAGACAATAGCTGAATTTTTTTCCAATTATAGAATGTCCCTTACATTGAAAAATCATTGTAGTATTGACATACAAACATTGAACATTAATGATAATCTTTGCCTTGACCTCAGATGGTACATGGCCTTATATGATTTCATTTAGAGCACTTGCAGAAATGTGCTCTCAGCCTATTCATTTAGCCTGGTATATGTGTCTGATATTTTTTTTTCCCTTTCATAACAGTGTAACAACAGCAGAATTTAACTAATCACCCTGATGACTAGAGACCCTTTGTGGATTTTATGAATTAGTGATAAAGTGGAACAAATCTGCAAAATAAAGGAAAATGCCTCATCAAATTTATTCATTTATTTTGACAAGAGCAATTTTGTTTTAATTAGTTATGATAGCATCTCAGTAAATGTGCTGTAGCATGTTTTCTCAAATTAATTAAAGCCCCTTTTCCCACCAAGGCACTGTGCTTATACAGAAAGGAAAAAAAGGAGGAAAAAGCACAGATTTCATTGAGACAATCATTGGTTCTCTGGATTATTTTAGGAGAATACATGAACATTTTTCAAAAGACAGTGTCTGCTCCTTTTGAATATACATTCCGTAAGCTCATTGGAAGAGAAAATTAGGAAGTGCTTTTAAAAGATAAATTTGGGGGGCGCCTGGGTGGCGCAGTCGGTTAAGCGTCCGACTTCAGCCAGGTCACGATCTCGCGGTCCTGAGTTCGAGCCCCGCGTCAGGCTCTGGGCTGATGGCTCAGAACCTGGAGCCTGTTTCCGATTCTGTGTCTCCCTCTCTCTCTCTGCCCCTCCCCCGTTCATGCTCTGTCTCTCTCTGTTCCAAAAATAAAATAAAAAACGTTGAAAAAAAATAAAAAAATAAAAGATAAATTTGGGTAGGAATTTAATTTTGAGCTGAATTTGCTTTTCAATTTAAAAGTGTTTTGAAATAGGTCCTAAGGGAAAAAAAAGTAGTTTCAACTAAGCCATTTTTACTAATGTATAGACTTTCAGGATAAAAAACAATTTAAGAATTGTCTAATCTATTAATAGACACAGTATTTTATATTTTATACCCCATTTATCACCTCATGAAAGAACTGAATTCTACCATAGTTTAAATGAAGATTTTTGGTTCTGTTAAAAACATCTACATTTTGGCTGGCTCTAAATTACCCTCTTGGACCAAGTCTACATATTGGCTAGAAGTACAGATGCTGCAGACAAATTGGGGTCATACTCCCTTTCTACTATTTCCCACCCACATGGCCTTGGACAAGATACGAACCTCAGTTTGTAATATTTTTTAAACTGTAGATAATAATTGGGGCCCCTGGGTGGCTCAGTTGCTTGAGCGTCCAACTTCGGCTCAGGTCATGATCTCCCGGTTTGTGAGTTTGGGCCCAGCGTCAGGCTTTGTGCTGACAGCTCAGAGCCTGAAGCCTGCTTCAGATTCTGTCTCCCTCTCTCTCTGCCCCTCCCCACTTGTGCTCTGTCTCTCTGTCTCTCAAAAAATGAATAAATGTAAAAAAAAAAAATTTAATGTAGGTAATAATATATTATATCATTCAGAGAACAAAATGAAATAATGCATATAAAATGCCTCACATACTCTCTGGCATATTATAAGCACTAATACATGTTAGCTATTTTTAGTAAGTTGCTAACCTCACACTGTTGCCTTGAGAAGCTGCTTGGTGCAAACACAGGATTCAGAATTGAATGTTTACTAACACAAATCCACTCACTGACTTGGAGCAAATTAAGAAAATCTCCCAGGACACTGATTTTTCACCCTACAAAATGGGGTTTGGTGGATAACCAAAAAATTCATACACTAGAGGAGTTTAGGTCAACCATAAATTTCCAGGACTTACAGCACATAATCACAGTATCCATTACATTTATTTTGTACAGAGAGTAAGATACATAATCTTCCCTGGTGAATAATAGCATATTTTAATTCAGTGAAGACTTTCTCTGACCTTGGAGAAAGATATTTAAATGACTGAGTTTTATGTTTCAATTAATGCTGTGGCACTGGTTCAAATCTACTGCAAACATTTTTAAGTAGCACTTAAGCAAACTCAATTAAGATTTATTGCTAAAGTTCCACATTCTAATGTTATTTTCCCATCATTCTCTTGGAGCAAACAGAAGACAACCATATTATGGGTTGAACGTAGGCACCAATTATATATGCATAATCAATTGCCTGGCATCAAGTTGCAGTGTGAAATACCTTCCTGTTTATATAAAGTATTACATAATGATACTTAAAACTCAAACTCCCTTTTATTTCTCTTTAAAGCTAAAAACTCCCATTTTGTTTGCATGTGGTAACGACTTCTGATAACTGACTGTTGACTCTATGAGTGGATAAAACATTTGTCTTAACCCTAATTCTCAGTGCTGCCTAGAAAGAGCAAGGCTGAGCCCAGAGGAGCGATTCACAAACAGGAAAAACATACTCAAGGAAATTATGTATCTGTATCTGACACACTAAAACCAAGGTAATTGTATTTACTTTTTAAAGGTAAGATTGAAATTTTTGAACAAACTCAAATAACCTACATTTTATTACAATAATTGATTTTGCACTTGTGATGACTAAATCGATACTTTTGATTCCTTCTTTGCCCCTCCCCCACCATAACTCACTTGTGATTAGCACTTTCCCTTGAATTGGTTCATGTTATAGACCCTGTTTATTGCCTTTATCTGATTTTATGCCTGCTTACAGCCCAAAGACAAATTGACATGATTTGGGGATTCCACAATCAAAACATTGCTTTGCAGAGAGCCCAGTGGAGGGTGTGCAGGGATGGAAATATAAGACATGGTCCCTGCTCTCAAAGAGGATTATCCCTCATGCTCTGATCTCTTTTCCCCCATGCATTAGACAGTGTGATTTATATAAAGCTACATGAACGCAAATACACAAACATAAGAATGGAAGTGTGAGATTACAAGGAGCTCTGACACAAATTTCTCCATTCTTTCTCTGACTAATAATCTACATTTTCATCTTTCCTAATACACAAATGAGAAAACAATATTCTGTACACAAATTTGAATTCGCTTTTTTATTTTCTTCAAGTGCAGTATCGTAATTGTACAGCATCAGGCGCTGAATTGACAGTAATATAAGTGTGATAAGTTTAGCATTCTTATATTACATAACTATGACACAGACCTTGTTATGGCGGTCAGCACCAGCCATGTAAACATATGAAGAGGGTGACACAAGAGTAGCCCAACGGATTATATACAACTTAGAAATGGAGGACAGATCAGCCAGCTCTCTATCCTGACTTTCTACCACCAAGTCAGAAAAGCTCTTATTTGGTTTAATATAGGGAACAAGAAAACAAAACAAAGCCAAAACAATATACACCACCACCAACAACACAAGAACATATACACAAGAATATGCACAAGTGCCCAGGATATTTTATGTCTCCCTTTTAAAAATGTAGTTTATAGTTGAGTACATCACTGGATAATTTGAATCTGTTTTTCTTTTCCACTGGCATCATTAGTTTGTCGTATCTTTTTCTGCTCCAACAAATTGAGTGTAACACATTAAAAAAGTATCATAATTGTTAATATTGTTAATGCTTTATTACACAAATCTAGGAATATTATAAAATCATGATTCAGACTCGATTAATTTAAAATTTTGATATGACTAAGGATTAAACTAAAGTTTCACTTTGTAACAATGACAAAGTGTCTGTAAAGCAACTGCAGGAAACGTTTAACCTACTGAAGAAAGACTTTTCATAACTCCATCAATTGTTTGCAAATAGGAGTTTTGGGTTACATACAAATAAATCTGTATTAGGAAGAATTTCTTAGCAAGGAATTTGAGGAGTAATCAATCCAAGCACTGAGAGGGGGATTGAAGGAATAACACTGCACTTATTTTTAGCACAATCCAGATACTTCACTGGAATCTTGGCCCAGTTACTCTGAGTACACAGCCTAAAAAGCAATTTTAGTATTAAAAAAAATAGAATGGAATTTGAAACAAATTATTTTTATAATAGCTTTAGCCAATATTTAAGTATTTGACAATGGATGCTAACCAAAGCACAGGGTGCAAAGACCATCTGCTGTCAATGTGGTGTCAGCATAACGTAATGTTTTATCAGAGATGTCAAATAAGCAGCTCAGCTTCTGTGAGGATATTTCCTTCCCCCCCACCCCCCGCTAATCATTTCTGTTGCTCTTTCTCATCAAGCTCAAACAGTAGCCTTAGAACCTCTCTACAGAGATCGCTTCAGATATCAAAGAACAAATAAATGGAGTCAACCTAAGAGATAAACCTTATTTGTTATTTTAGCCTTAAATAATTAAAACTTCGTCTGATAAGCTTTCACAAAGAGTCAGTTAAGACTTTGGCCTAGGCTGGGTGCATGAATGTTGATATGGGTAAACAATTAAACAGGTGGGTCAAACTAAGAATTACTCTAGATGTGGAATTTAACAGTCAAAGTTATTGTTTACAGAACAGAGACTCAAACTCTCCCACTAGGGACTTCTCAAAAAAAAATTGGAATACTTCAAACACACACAGTGCAGTGTTAATGCACATCGCTTTTTGCTATTTTACTCTAAATTTATGAGTGAGTGAATGAGTGAGTACCCGTCCTAACCTGGTAAAATCATAAAGAAAAATAAACGGAACAATAACCATTTACTCAGCTCCAACTCCCTGTTTTGTAAGGAAATGCCCCTCTAACCAGCTCACTGCCAAGGTCCAGGCAACAGAAACCATTTAAACATTTTTCAACCAGGAACACAAAGTGTTTTGCAGGGGCCAGTATCATCAGTCACCTGGGACCTTAGAAATGCAAAATCACTGGCCCCACTGAGACCGACCAAATCCAATTCTGCATATTAACAGACTATCCAGCAAAGTTGCATGCAATTAAAGTTTTAGGAGCACTTTATCTAGACTCCTAGAAATCCAGATTCAAGAGATAGGTTATAGAATTTTAATAAAAATTGTCAAAAATTCTCTTTTCCAGATTCTATAAACAGTATTGGCCAAATTCTGTTCTGTGAAACAAAACATCAATGAGATGCTTTGCAAAGAGATAAAAAGAGTAGAGGAGGAAGGTTTGCTTTAAAAATGTGAGAAAGTCCACACATCATCCTCTTAGAAATTCACTATACACATCAGCATATTGTAGGCTCTGAGAAGTACCATCACAAAGAAACCAGTTCTACTTTAACTCAATCTTTCAAAAATGACCTCTTCTTTTCAACTAATAACTATTAACTACTGTTGAGATGCTTTGGGAAAACTGCTATAGATTGTAATTTATTTCAACCCACAAAAATATGTAGCACATGTAGGCCTCCCACTATCTCACCTTTCATTATGCAGACATGAGGTACAGTGAGGACCTTTTGGCATGTCTGGTTAAAACTGAGAAATAAATGAAAAATGAACATCTTGGCTAGAGCCCCAGAATAACTTGCATCAAAGTGAATTTTGGCTTCGTGAGGCTCCCTTATGTTTGCCTGGAGCCAAAGTATAAAGATCTAGAGTTTGAAACTGACTCATGTCAATAAACCAGCACATCTAAAAGCTTGACAACAAAAGGTTTTGATGCTCTAAGCCCCATGCTTTATTTAGTTTAAGTTTATTTATTTTTTTCAGTAATCTCCACACCCAGTGTGGGTCTCAAACTCACAACCCCGAGATCAAGAGTCACATGCTCTTCCAACTGAGCAGCCAGGAATCAGCCGCATGCCCTAGAGTTACAAGTTCTTAGAGTGAGTGACATTGCCCAAGATGATTCACAAATACTACAAAGAGTTGTGTCTTCATTTATGAGTAGATTCACAATATGAACATCATCGCTCCCTGAAAACTGTGATTAATAAATTGGTCAAATATAAGGTACTACCCAGTACTGAATCAGGCTAACCATTTAGTACCACCTGAATCCATATATTTAAAGAAAGCAGATAGAGCTTAAGACACAGAGAAACAACAGCTGAATGAGAAAATACAGTGACAACAGAATGAAGAAAACTATTCTGGGTTTTTACACTCCCCATCAGCCCCTCCACCCATACACATGTCAAAACCTGGTTATATGGACTTATATACCTATATTCATGTTAAGTTCTCAATTTCTGTTCTCTTCCAAAAGATATATCAAGTAGGTCTAAAATTTCACAATCCCCACCCTTTTTTAAACTTTTATATTATGGACAGTTAGTGTAAGGCAAAACTTCAACCTGTTGTTAAGAGTAGCTGAGGGACCCCAGGGAAATCGTATACTCTGTAACCCATGCATCACTCAGACGAGCAACACCTGATCATAGGATCAAGGATAGAGTCCCTTCTCTCCCCACAAATCCTTGCTTGTTAGATCCTAAATACAAAGACAGGAACAAAATAATGCCACAGGCTACTGTCTGGGGATGCAGATATTCCCCTCTGAATCCTCACCACCAAGACCTCAGAGACTGATTCTTTTTAAGAGTGAAGGGTGCCCAGCCAAGAATGGAGGACGAAGCCACATCAGGAGACAAGTGTTTTGATCCCAAACCAAAATTAATAGAGCCCTCAGGGTATGTTTCATTATGACCCAGGAACAAACAACCATACAACCACTTATCTGAACATTCCCCCAAAATGTAAACACAAGCTCCTATCTTATTAACAGCTATTAATAAGTAAGAGCTCTTAAAATCTATACTCAGATTTGCCCACCTTAGGACCAAAACTTCAGTGCTGCAATTTAAAGATATTAAACTTTTTTTTGAGACAGAAAGAGGAGAGAAGTGACAGTAATAGAGGTAGAGCAACCAACCAGGTTTGAGCTACACACACACACACACACACACACACACACACACGCACACACACACACACACAAACACACACACACACATTAGGTACATCAGGCCCCCAAATTGGATCCTATGTCATACAATATATTCCAACTTTCAATTCAGAAAATATGGTCACTCTAACATTAACAAGAGTAGAAGTATGGGAAATATCTTGAACCAAATTTGGTAAAGATTGCATGACTTCAGAGGTAAATAAGGAGGAAATGCCACATTTTGGACTCTCAAACTAGTTCAAGCTGTAAGTCGCTAGAAGGTAGAACCTCCAAACAGCTGCTCAGTAGCCTGTGCAAAATGAGTCAGTTTTCTAAATCAGGTCTTCAGTGAGTTGTAGAGGCCAATGGAGGTTATAGTGCTTTTAAGAGGGGCTATGATGCCATCACACAGATGGAAACAGCTGTGTGGGCAACTATGGGAAACAGAGGATTTCCAGAATCACACACCTAAAAGAAAAAATGAATCTGACCATTTCTTTCTTCTCTGAAAGAAAATCTTGGTCCCATGGGCCATGAATAATTTCTATCAAGGACTTTCCCCCAAAACTAGCCTAAATCTCTGCAAACCAACCACATGAGATTACTCTAATTGGACCCATCTCACTATCAGAAGTTATTTCAGGGGAAAACATGACTTGCCTTTTAAAAAATTAATAAATGTATCCTATTTAAATTACATATAGCTTTGACAAGTATAGAAGCATCAACCCAGAGTGCCTTTGCAGGAAAGGACATTAATCCTTGATGATATATGAACATAGCCAGAAGTTGGACTACAAGAGACAAAACTGGAAAACTCGAGCACTGAATAATGCACAAAATAGGGCACAGAAAGCAAGCTCATGGGGAGATCATTCAGGAGACAAGTGAATAAATCAGAGCCTGTATCTCTAAATATCTAAATCCCCTTTCTCTTTTAAGGGCAAGCTAAATGCCATGAAAATGCTCCAAGAAGGCTTTTCTGGTCCCCACAACATAGTTTACCTCTGAACTCCAACGGCTTCCTATTTGGACCTTTCTTGTGCCACATAGCACTTTGCCTTGTATACAGTTATTCGGAGATATCAGTTATTCATAGATATCTTTCTTACCAGACTGTGAGCTTTTTGAAAATAGAAATGAACATTTATGAAGCACCTCTGCATGAGCCACTGCACTTGGTGTTTTCACATGCACTATCTCAATTTAATCCTTTTAACACCCCTGTAGTATGGGTCTCGTTTTCCTACTTTTGGAGGTCAAGCAACAGGTTCAAAGCGGTTATGCATTTGCTCACAGTCTTTCTTTTACTAAGGGCTAGAGAGGAAATGAAAACTAAAGTTGCATCTGAAGTTGATGGCTTTTCCATTATAAAGAGTTGTAGCTAATTCATCTTGATAACCCAGTACAGTTTTTTCAACATAGGAGATACTCAATATCCTTGCTTATTTGGTTAGATAATTTAGACATGTCTAGTGAATATAAATGACAAGATCAATTGTCTATAATTCACGTCATCTTCTGAAATGCAGCACAGAATGTAAAATAGCATCAAAATGACCATGTGTATCCTCTACAGACTGTAAAAATTCAAACCGCAAAAAGAATAAAAAAGAAAATGAAATAGAGGCATCAAGCCAGTTTCTAATTTATTCTTGGGAGAGCTCCATAAAAACTACATATATTGTACATAAGAGCACACTGTTCTAATTCACTATAGCATCCGGGTACATTACACAGATGAGACGTGGGAAAGTAGATGGTACCGAGTTTTCTCAACAGATCATTAAGTAGTCTATAAAAACAATCAATGACTAAGCTCTAATTGTGCCCTCTGTTCATAAAAATCAAATGTTTGCCATTTTTAGTATGTAAATTTCTTAGTTGTGGCCTAAATGCGAAGTATTCACAAAGATCATATTTTCCCCTCTAAGAATTCTAGGCGGCACAATTTCAATTGGAACCACACTTATAAATTTTATAAGCTTCTTGGGAAAGCCTTAAGGTATTTTTCCCTTAAAAAATATCAGGGTACTTGGGTGGCTCAGTTGGCTAAGTGTCGGACTTTGGCTCAGGTCATGATCTTGTGATTCGTGAGTTCAAGCCTGGCATCAGGCTCTGTGCTGAAAGCTCGGGGGCCTGGAGCCTGTTTTGGATTCTGTCTCTCTCTGTGTCTCTCTCTCTCTCTGCCCCTCCCCCACTGGCACGCACACTTGTGCACGCTCGCTCTCGCTCTCTCTCAAAAATAAACCTTAAAAAAATTTTTTTTAATGCGACTGAGCTAATTTTGAAATATTCTGTTAAGTGTGTCTACAAATGAAGTCCAAGTGGCTAGACTATCTTCAGATTTCAAAGTGGCCTCAAATTCAGTTTAAAACTACTACTGGGAATTTTATAATGTGGCCTCTTAATCACAAACCAATTAATTGGCTAATGGATACACTTTTAAGAAATGCTGTGTGAAGGGGCACTTGGGTGGCTCAGTTGGCTAAGTGTCCGACTTCAGGTCAGGTCATGGTTTCACATTCATGAGTTCTAGCCCCATATTGGGCTCTGTGCTAACAGCTTGGAGCCTAGAACCTGCTTCAAATTCTGTGTCTCCCTCTCTCTCTGCCCCTCCCCTGCTCATTCTCTCTCTTTCTCAGAAATAAATAAACATTAAAAAATTAATAAAAAAAAAAGAAACAAAAGAAATGTTACATGAAAACAGTTGAAAAAGTCACCTGATTAGCGGTCCAGGACCTGGGTTTTAGTTCCAAATGGTATAATCCTCTCTGCTATGTTTTATTTTCCTCATCTCTAAAATTAGCGATCTAATGTACTTTTCAGATCCAAAATCTGTGATTCTACCCACCAAGTAATGGCCACGGCTTCCAATGAACCTTCTTTCAGGCACAATTATGGACCCCAGATATATTCACATCCTGATTCCCAGAACTTGAGAGAGCTTTTGTTCATGTAATTCCATTACAGACCTTGAGATGGGGAGATTATCATGCTTTATTCAGATGGGCCCAGTGCAGTCACAAGGATCCTTACAGGAGAGAGACCAAGGGTCAGAGTCAGAGAAGGGAATGTGACGTGGAGGTTGGAATGATGTGATTGTTAGCTTTGGAGATGCAAGAGGATCAGGAGCCTAGGATTTGGGCAGGCCCTAAAGGCTGAAAAAGGCTCTGCTAGAGCCTCCAGAAGGAATGCAACTCTACTGATAGCTTGCTGTCTGATCAAGGACCTTTGATCTCCATAACTGTAGAATAATACCTGTGTGTTGTTTCAAGCCACTTGATTTGTGGTAATGTTTTAAAGCAGCAATTGGAAACTAACACAGACCTGAATATGTTTCAGTATGATTGTATCAGATATGCCACAAAAATATGAAAAGATATTGTTCTCTTGCTTACATGCGCCAATTGGATATATTCAAAGGTGAAAATTTTGTGATGCTAATGATTATGGGGAATGGTAGAGAAATGCTTTATGTAATCCTACATAATCATAAGACATTCATGTAAAAGCAAAGTGAGGTAATGAGAATAATAATTATGATCATAAATAAGCATTGAGCATTTATTATACACTAGGTACCGTTTTCATCACTTTGCATGTGTTAACTTTGTTGTGGCATGCTCTGATATCACTGATTATACATCACCGCATTCTTGCCTGCTCCATAAAGCAACATTTGATACCTGCAGGTGGGGAACCATAGAGTAGGAAGGCAAGGTAAGATTAGTTAGTACTAGGTAATAGTCTTCAGAAAGAAGAACTAAGGGTCATTTTTTCTTATTTAATTCAGAGAATACTCATGTTATAATAATGAAATATGAGTCAGTCCTCTCAGACCAGTCAGACACTAGTTTACAATGTACCAGAAAACCTCTCTTCCATTTGAGACTAAATACTTTGTTCAAAATCCATCCCTGGAAGCCAAGAGCAGAAACTTAAAAATTAATGCTTAATTGAACTGCTTACCTAGAAATTCCCATAAGAAGAGTCATATTATTATTACCTAACTGGGGCCCATTATATTATGTGTATGTGTATGTGTATGTGTATGTGTGTGTGTGTGTGTGTGAGAGAGAGAGAGAGAGAGAGAGAGAGAGAGAGAGAGAATGAGAGAGAGAGAACACAGCAGTGGGTTAGGTGCTTTCACATTTAATTCAATTACCTGGAAAGGCAAAAGGCCAGAAGTCAAATTTCACTGTTGTAAGGGATACATGTTAAGAAACAACCACAGCCATATCTCTATAAACAACATAATAATCAGCTGATGAAATAACAAGTTAGTGGTACATGAAGAAATCATGACAATTAACAAA
Organism: Herpailurus yagouaroundi; assembly: GCF_014898765.1. Lineage (NCBI taxonomy): Eukaryota > Metazoa > Chordata > Mammalia > Carnivora > Felidae > Herpailurus > Herpailurus yagouaroundi. The sequence goes on along the minus strand of NW_024412418.1, from coordinate 21,690,720 downwards.
GATAGACATCCGAATTATACACCCCAATATCCAATTTTACAATCATATGCAGAGAAAATATGTCATCATTTGTGAAAATATCACTGCTTTCACCTGATCGTAATCAATTTCTACCAGTATCTCTCTAAATATGGGATATAAAATGTTTCTTTCCAATAGGAAACACTATTTCAAAAGTAAGTTACAAAATAAAATTGACACTATTAAAAGAATATGAAAACTACAGTTCTAAATACATATTTGCAAGAGTTTAAAATAAAAATAACCATAAGGTTAAAATTGTGTGTTTTCTTCAAACTAAGTCTTACTAAAGCAACAGAATGGGTTTAGCAACAAATTACATTTCTTCCCCCATAAGTTTTCCAGAAAGCTCTGGTATGAAAGAAATGCCAAGTCAACAAGGAATTTAAAATTCCCATGACACTGGGTAATGCCACTTGATACTCACTAAGAGTTTTTTGAATGATAAATTAACAAGTTAATACCAAAGACTTTGACGTGAATATACACTGAAGTCAAGAGTATGCCTCATCTATGCTATTGACACAGCACAGGTTTCTGCATATAAAATAGGTTCACTAAATATTGGTTGAAGACAGAATTAATGAACAATTACACCATATGCCATCCATGGCATTTTAAAATTTTAAAATCAGTGACATCAAATTATAACTATATTTCAAGACCCTTAACTATCCACTAGCCAAGTCTGATGTATTCTCTCCCCACTGGAGTGGTTGTAAATAAAATAATAAATGGCAATTTTTATTAATGCTCAATGACAACCCATCCCAGGGTGTCAATACCTCTTCTCTCTACTTCTCCCATTTCTCCATTCACCCATCCACTTAGCCAACTGGTTCACAAGGGTCCCAGTCTGCATTTGAAAGCACAATAGAACTGCCTAATTGTTATATCATGACAACTAAACTAAAGAATGCTGTGATTAGTTTAATGTGAGATGGAATGTGATAGAATCCCATGAGCCTCACAGTCAGTTCAGCCAAAGCAACTATGGAGTAAGAGGAAGAAAATGTTTCTGGGGTAGAAGAGGAAGATACCTCCAGGAGCTTAATTAGTGTAGAGATATACATATGTGTGTTTGTATATACCTGAATACACACAAACACACATATGTTTGTATTTTTATGTACATAATCTTTATACTGATGAAGTTGTCAAGTATTTTGGCAAAACATTTTGAAGACAGCATTTGGCTAAAATTCTTTTAGGAAAGCAAATGGAACAATGCTACGAAGATCTCAAGGCAGCTTCTAAAACAGAAATCCCACTGGGACTGGTTCTAGGAGCTTTGCCAGGGTATAGGATAGAGAATTTGCTCCAGCAATATCATTGAGATTTCTGTGTTAGGAAAGCAAAATTTCATAGGCAAGATGGTCAAAGTAGAGCCAAAAGAATTTCTTTCGTGGTAGTCAGTCCTTCCCTGGAGAATCTTTGTGGCTAGAGGGAAAAAGGAGAAAAAGAGAGAAATGTAAATGCAGATGGAAAATAGACGAAGAAAACTTCAAAGGAGAGGACAAATGAAGAAGGCCCCAGAGAACTTAAAAATGTGAATGCACTTAGACATTAATATTAGATTTAAGAGGATAAGTCTGGAGATTTAAAAGAAGAGATGTTAAAAGAAAGATTTAAAAGAACAGGCCTCCTAAACTCACATTGCTCTTAACTTAAGTAACTATACTAAGTTTGACAGAGATAAAAATGGTCTTTTTGCCTCAGAATACATTTGCCTCAGAAGAGAGACTGCAGCTCCCCTGGTGAATGCAACTTCTGGTTGAAATGATTGTCACAAGAAGAAAGAAGAAGGAAAGAAAGAAAGAAAGAAAGAAAGAAAGAAAGAAAGAAAGAAAGAAAGAAACAGAGGCAGGGAGGGAGGGGAAGGAGGGAGGCAGGGAGGAAGGAAGGAAAAAAAAGAGGAAGGAAGGAAAAAAAGAAAGGAAGGAAGGAAGGATGGATGGATGGAAGGAAGGAAGGGAGGGAGGGATGAAGGAAGGAAGGAAAGGAAAGAAAAAGAAATCTAATGAAAGTCTCAAAGAGCTTAATTTTAAATGGGGAATATAGAAAACTCTGCATTTCGCTTATCAACTCTTGTAACTAAAATCCATTTAAATGTCATGTACTGTTTCTTCAAACAAAGAAGTGCTCTGTCAGCATACTGCTGGTCTACTTATACGTCAACATGTATTTCTACAGAAATCCTCATCATTGCTGCCATCAAAGTGACAAATGGCCTAGAGATAAAAGTGACCTCTGGAAGAAAAGATTGTGCATTCTTGATTAGAACCAATTTCCTTTGGGAAATAAATCATTAAGAACTGAATTTTTAAATACTAAGTAATTCAATTTAAATATACATATCTTGTTAACTTTTAATCATCTGTTATTTTCCTGTAGTGTACAGAGAAAATACATATCCAAGTATTATAGTAAATGACAAAAGATGAAATTGAGTTCTAAGGACATGAAACAATTAGCAGGTGGCACTGAAAACAATTTGGTGAAAAACATCAAAATAGGGCTTAGAAAACCTAAATGTCCACCAACAGGTGAATGGATAAACAGAATGTGGCATATCCATACAGTGAAATAGTACTCAGCGATAAAAAGAAACCAACTACTGATACATGCCACAACATGAATCAAAAGCATTATGCTGAGTGAAAGTAGGCAGAAACAAGAGTCCATAGTGTATGGTTCCATTTATATAAAATTCTAGAAATTCCAAAGTAGTCCATAGTGACAAAATGCAGATTTAATTTGTTGCTGGAGTCAGGGATAAGATGTCTGCACCTTGACTGTAATGGTGGATTCATGGGTATATACATTTGTCAAAATTCACTGACGTGTACATTTTAAGTGAATACTGTTTATCATACAAAATTTATTCTTCTGTAGGGATGATTTTAAAGAAAACACAAGAAATAGAAAAGAATAGGGTCTGGGTCCAATCTTGCCACATTTTCCAAAATAAATTAGCAAAGGTTTAAATATACCGTAACAGGATTAGTGAGTTGGATTTGCATGTCAGGGCCTGTTTCTTCAGAGCTTCTAGTATCAGTGCAGATACTTCACCCACCACTGGATAAACAGGATGATCAAAATTCAATGGTCTCAACCATCAGAGAGGAAAGATTGAGGCATGGAAGAGCTCATGAATAGGACAGCCATGCAGATGAAGGCACTATGACAATAAGTGGTCCAAAAGAACAGTTTCCTGCTCCCCTTTTGCTTTTAGAATGTGATTTTTCACATTTCATGGTGATATGAAAAGATGTCTAACAGTATTATCAACATGGCAAAGGATACAGAAGATAAGTGAAAGTCTGTCCAATTTTTTTTTTCTTCTTTTTTTTTCAACGTTTTTATTTATTTTTGGGACAGAGAGAGACAGTATGAACGGGGGAGGGGCAGAGAGAGAGGGAGACACAGAATCGGAAACAGGCTCCAGGCTCCGAGCCATCAGCCCAGAGCCCGACGCGGGGCTCGAACTCCCGGACCGCGAGATCGTGACCTGGCTGAAGTCGGACGCTTAACCGACTGCGCCACCCAGGCGCCCCTGTCCAATTGTTTTTGACAAATAATTCACATTGCAAATTCTCTCCAGATCCTTCAGTAAGGGTCCCTGTAACCTCTCTTTCTTGGCATTTTTTTCTTTGACTTTTTAATATTAGCAACCATATCACTAGGTGAAGAACACACAATAAGTGAACTATAAATATACTATGTGTTCCTTTATGAAAAGCTAAATAAATGTTCTAAAAGAAAATAGAAGGTAAATTCAGGAAATAACTTTTGACTACTCTTATCTTCTCTCATTAAATACACACATATTTTTTTGTGGTCTTCCCATAGAAATCCCTAAAAATAGAGCAGTCAATGAAGCGACCCTCATCAAGCAGTGGATATGCCTATGTTCTGGCTAACAAGTGTTTAGGAAACCCTTGTTATTGTCATTGTTGTCGTTCTTGTTGTTGCTCTCCTCCTCCTCCTCCTCCTCCTCCTCCTCCTCCTCCTCCTTCTTCTTCTTCTTCTCCTTCTCCTGCTCCTTCTCCTTCTATTGTTCTTATTATTAATCAAAATTTAATCTATATGCACACAGAGAATACTACAAGAGCTCTGCTGCCTTATGTGTGTGGAGAAGTAACAGTTGCAAGAAATATAATTGATGGAGATATCCACAGAAAAGAATTGTCTTTAGTTATTAAAGAATCCTAATGTTATCCAAACCACTGACTTTGCCATCTGATGGGTATGTGGAAATGAAAAGGCAATGTTCAGGTATGAAATTTAAACATGACAAAGGAATCATTCAAAATCTCTTATGGATAGAAACAAAGAATTCAGAGTTTTGAGCCAAAGGGGAAAAGATACAATCACATACATGTCTATACAACAATAGCAAGGGAGAGAATTATTATATTACTATGTATAGTGATGATAATTTTCCTGAATAACAGATTGATCTGCTCTACCAATTCCAAAGTCCCTGAAAATTAATGATTTGCTGATAGATAAAGCCATCACGTGCATTTGGAAGACATCTTTATACCATAAGGAAGAGAAAAAATATAGAAATTCTCAAAGCATTTCCTCACAGATAACATTAGAAAAAAATCCTCTTTTTAGCCTATGATGCAAGACATCTACTAAAGCAAGAGAAATACCAAGTTTAACATAACCGTTATTGATGTCAGTAATGAGCCAATATGAATACTCTGAAATCACTTGAAAATTTGTTATAAGATTGATAATACACTCGCCAGATATCAAATTGAGCACATTTCAATACCAGATATTTCACTGACAACTGACTAGAATTGATCCACTGCTTGATGAAATTCGCATGTGCTACATATAAAAAGATCCAAAGTTGGACATGCACTTTCTAATCAAATCTCACAGGAGATAAGTTTTAAATTCACAATGGAAAGCAATGTTCTTGGCTCTAAATTCAAAGAAAGAGTTCACGTTAACACAAAGATTTATTTTTTCAGATTGTTTGAAACAACTGCTAAAAGTACTGAGTCACAAGAAAACAAAATGATGTACTCATTGCTTAATGTGAAATTCTTGTCTCTGTCTAGCCAGTGGAGTCTATAGATTAGCCAATAACACTGTGTAGGCCACTAGCCTGGGAAAGAATACTAGAAGAAGCAAACAATCCTTTATATTTTGAAACTTACAATTTTCTCAGGAAAGAATTTCAAAAACCTAATAGAGACAAAATCATTTTACTTTCTACAAACTACTACCTTTACAGACACATATAATCCAGAGTCCATAATGTGAGTCCATTTCCCAAGATGCACTACACAGAAGAGAGTTTGAAAAGTAGGCTAAATTAAAATATTCTTTTTTCTATGCATTCTATCCATGGACAGGGTCAGCTATCTCTAAAAGATTAGTTCTGGAATAGATTCTTTATCAGACCAAATCTGCTCACATGCTGTTGTTAAGTCTATTGTTTTAAGCCACAAAGCTTTGGAGTAGTTTGATATATGGAAAATGCGAATTATATACATGCTACCATATAAACCAATTTATAATTATAACTTTTAAGTACTTTACAAATTCAAACTGGGATTTATCTACCATTTCTATGAATCTGTTTTCATCAGACCCAGGGTGCAGATACACCTTAGTAGACTAAGACACAGAAAAAAATAAATAGATTTATAAGATCTGAAACAAAAGTCAAAAATAGAAACCAAATCCAGAAATGCTAGAACTACTGGATTGCCTGAAGTCTGTTTACATATCAAGAATGATATTTGAAAAAAAAAAAAAAAAGAATGATATTTGAAATATATATGAAACTGGTAAAGCATGAACAATTAAGATGAATCATAGCCTTAGCACTTGTACGAAGTTTTGGAGGTCCCTTGAGGTACCTTAATCCATAGCTCTTAAACAGATCTAAGGGGTGGGGGGCAGACCCTGGGGCATTTACTGGGCACCAAACAGAGCATCAGCTGGTAACTAATCAATACAGATACATTCCAACAATGCCATGCTAAGCTCCAAATATAACCAATGAGTTTTCAAAAATAGAAGCATTATTCATAACTTCACTGTCTCACTTAGAGAGTTAAAATGTTCTAATATCTTTGTTTGCTTATTTGTTGTGGAAACTAGTATTTGGCTCCTGGCTTTATCGTCTCTTCATTGACATGACTGAACCTCAAAAGCCCATTGTTACAGTTTAAGATACCAAGACCTCCCCCTCTCTCTCTGAAAAGCAAGATGCAATTTGGCAAACTGTCTACAAGATATTACAAATTGTTTCAAATCTTTAAAAGGAAAAGAAAAAACAAACAATCTTCTTTATTTCTATCATTTCTTCCTAACATGAGAGGTGGTCTCTAAGAATAACTGGAAACACCTCTAATTTAATTGGATTAATCCCCCCAAACTAGCATTTCCAAAAAATAAGTAGATAATAAGAAACAGGAAAGAATTATGGGCTCAAAGTTCAAAATAAGCAGAGATTTTCAAAGATTCCAAAAATCCTTTTGGGAAGTCCTTTAAAAAAAAAGAAAGAAAGCTAAAAATATGCTTTTAGCTACTAATAAATAAATAAATAAATAAATAAATAAATAAATAAATAGGTTAGACACTCTGCCTTCCCACCCCCAGCCTCTTTTCATTTAAGTGTTAAATTCAGGAAGTTAGGTAAAGAGAGATTATTTTTGGAGAGTAGGAATTAGAATTCCTAGGAATAGCCTGTATTATTGCCAGAGACAACTTCCACAAGAATATAGGATTCATTCCCATAAGATTTATGTACAACCCAATAGTCCATGCAGCTCAATTCTCTAACCAGAAGATGGGCTGGTAGGCTTTGACCTAAATAGTTTTAAGCTCTTCTAAGGGACCTTCCAATTCCATATAAGTGAGAAGAGAGAAGTGGGCAGAGAGTTTCTCATTTGTAATCTGTCCCATAACATGGAAACATCACATCAGTGAAAAGCTAGATATTCAATCGAGAGAGAGGAGAAATCGAAGGAGAAGAAGGAAGAAGAGAACAAAGAGAAAGCAGAGAAACTAGAAGTAAAACCTGTGTCCTGTTATTAAATATCCTGTGATGAAATTAGCAGGAGACCATTCACAAGCCACACAGAGATTAGGTGGTTCAGGACAATACGTTGTCTTAAGGGCAAATGAAGGACTTGTGATGGTAGAGTTAAGAGAGATGAGAGCTGAAGGCAGGCCCTTCAGGTAAGATGCAGACAGAGAATTAACCTGACCACCTTGAACCCAAAGAAAAGTTATAGGAGTCTGCTTACGATAAGACAGCAGAGAACTAATGTGAACTACTTTGTTAGGAGTTGTTCAAGCAACATTTATCATCTCAAACAATTCGCTATATGATTAGGCAAACCTGAGGTCAACAAATAGCCATTACATTATTGATATTTAAATGATTAATGCTTGCTAAATGGCAGAGAACATAAAATGAATTATTTTCAAAATTTATTTCTTGCCCCACTAGATTCATTATTAATATATTGCATTATACTGGAAAACAATGCAATATCATTTAAAATTAAAATCCCTTTATTTAAAAACAACTTCCTCTGGGAAAATAGCTTTAAAATAGTAAAAAGATATTTTAAAATATTATATTCATGAAAATATTCATCACAGTTTTATTTATAATGAAAAAAATAAGCAATTTAGAAAATATCCATCATACTGGAATGAACAAGAAAATGACATGCATTGATTCCATGGAATATGGTGCAGACACAAAATCATGGCAAAAAAATGAAAATAAAAAATTATGTAGCAACACTAAGAAAAAGGTAGAGATATTACATTCAAGGGAAAAACAATTCAAATTATAAATATGTTATAATTACATTGAGGTAGGATAAAAATGCTTAGGGAAAAAGGTGTTACAATTACAATAACAAAATTCCTCCCCCCTCCCTTCTCTATTTACATATTGAGAACATAATAGAGTAGTATTTAGGTAAAAAATATTTAAAATAACTCCTCTGGCCTCAATTGGAACTCTCTTCATTATGATCACATGCCATCGTTACATGCAATCATTACGTTACACTCCGAAATACTAGAATGAGATAAACAAGCTTCAATGGTGCTTTAAAAAAATATGAAAACACATGCACAGAACCCACAAAAGCAATGAGTAGATAATTTGGTCATCCTCACCACTATAAAGGCACAATTCAAATGCTTCAGAGCCTCTTACAAACTGCTGGAATTCATGGAGCATACCACACAACCTTGAATTTCGAATGTCATCACATAGCACAAACCAAGCTAAGTAGGAAGCTTTCTTCCACTAGCATGAATACAAATGAAGACCCTTTTGTCAGCTGTGTAGGAGTCTCTTTGAAAACACTTCACATATATACAAAGCATATATCAGCCACTTAATCAAGGAAAAGCACGGATGTCTTCATTTGGTTATGGACAAACAACCCAACTGGTCAAAACCACAAACACATACTACTGCTTCTCCCAAATACTGTTGCCATGTGATCTGTATTTCAAAGATGGATTGGATACACTCTCCTAAAAAATAAAACTTTCCTTAAACAAAATAAAATTAAATACTATTCTCCTAAGAGAATCTGAGAAAGAAATAAAAAATAAGAAAAAACTTTCAGCACAGATATGTTGATAGTACTAGTTGGTAGTGATAGTGGCAAATTCTATGACCATGTCTCCCCATCCGCTAACTACTAACAGACTGCAAAGCACACAATCTGGATTTACCACCTAGGCTTCACTGGAAATTAACAAATTACCAAAATATGATTATATTAACATGGTAATGATAGAAATTATAAGATAATAGATTTGTGTTATAGCCACCAGCAGAAACATACAAAGGCAAATTTTGCTTCTTCATGGTTAATCTAACCTTCTTGTTCTTATCTATAGAAAAAATAGCAACCAATAATTATGACTTGCTTATAGGGGTAACAATGATGTCAAAAAAAAAAACAAAAAACAAAAATAAAAACTGAGAACAATCTGAAGGTTGATGGGGGTGGGAGAGGGGGAGGGTGGGTGATGGGTACTGAGGAGGCCACCTGTTGGGATGAGCACTGGATGTTGTCTGGAAACCAATTTGACAATAAATTTCATATTAAAAAATAATAAAAATAAAAACAAAAATATTATTTTATTTAATAGCAAAACCCTCCATATCTCTACACCTCATCCCTCAGGTTTTCATTTGACCATTCGATAATAATTAACATTTGGCAACTAATATCATTTAAACAATTGGAGCTATGAGAATCTGAACTTTTTTTTTTTTTTAATGAAATTGAATCACTTAAGTTGTCCATACTTTCTATTAAATGCCCTGGAGTTACCTATAATACTCTCCTTGAATATCTGCCATAGAACCATCTTTCTGGTGAGAGATTATAACAAGATGCTTTTAATACTATTCTATGGGGACCAAGAGGTTTACTTCTCTATGCCAAGCAGTTAGGTTTAGATAAATAGCATGACAAGGCTGCAATAAATACTTAGTGAAATAATGTGAGTTTGAAATTTTAAAAAAGGCAGAAAAACAAGATTATTACGAAATTGCTTTACATGACTAATAAAGAAAGAAAAATATGTTTTATGTGCTAATTCTCTAGGAGTCAATCTGCACAAATTATTAGTCTCTCCTATTTTTAAGGCAAAGTTTTATTTTAATGGAAATAAATAATTAATGATTATTTAATGCCATAGAAGCCACCCATTTGGTGCCAGAAAAAGTAAAACCTAGAACCAAACTGTAAGATCAAGATCCAAAATAAAAGTTAAAGATAGTTAGGCTAACATATTTATATTCAAATGTGTACATAAAGAGAACTTTTCTTCTGAAAACATATTGCTTTTCTAGGGAGACAGGCTTTCAAATTGCCAAACTCTATTCTAAGAACATTCACACATAGCCTGTGAGGCTATTTAGTATGTTTTAAAAAAATAGGCCCTAAATAGAGTTAACATTATATGATATGAATTTATTTAAAATCTCAGAAATGTAATCTACTTAATGTAATACCACATTTCTAAATTATACACTCTGAATAGATACAGAAAAATTCTGATATATTTTAAATGCACTTGGCTTCCATTAAAATACTTATAAATGAACCACACAGAATGTTTTGACAATAAATATATATTAAATACATATATACACACATATATATTAAATATATATAAACATATATGTTTATATATTATATATTAACATATATATGTTAAACATATATGTTATATATATTAAATATATATAGTTAGTTCCTCCTTTATACTATAACAATGAGCAATTCAGCTATTTGCCCAAAGATCTTCAAATATTAACTATGTGTCTGTTAATTTAGGCTAAAATATATATTTCTAGTTTGCAAATACTTTCATGAAAAATTGCAAAGGAAAAAAATCTTAGTTTTAAGAAATCACATAAATAATGGGTTCATTACAGAATGTCATATTTCTAAGGCACAAGAATAGTTGCAGTTTGCTAAAGTTAGAATAAAAATCCTACAACATAATGATTTTACAATTAAAGGTATTTCCCTGACAGAATAGATAGCAATTGGAAACTCAAATTTAAAGAGAATCCAGGATGTGTTTGATACTAATGGCTTTAATGAAGCAGAATTGAATGTCTGACTTCACAGTGCCTTGGCTTTTTTTTTTTTTTTTCCCCTTCACTGACTCCACCAAGTGTTTTGGCTTCAAGTAGAAGTGGCTTCAATTAAAGATAATGGTTGTTTGGTGTGAATGAAGACTAAAAGCCAGTGTCTCTAATGTTATGCTCTGAAACAGTCGGAAAATAAACAAGGTAGTCTTTAAGATATATTTCACAGGAAAAGTCTGAGTTGTTAAGAAGTTAAAGCTAGTTAGAGAGAGCTGAAAATGTTATTGCGACTGCATTTCAAATGTGACAGTCTGAAATCCAAGAGAAAGAAATCAGACATCATCTTGAAAGCAAATGGAAACCTGAGCAAACACCTATGGGATCTGATCAATGTAGATAGAGGCACCTCAGAAAAATCCCAAAAGTCTGCCTCAACTGCCCTGACTTAACCATGTAATTGATGCTATTTCATTTGGCTTGTCTCAGGAGAAATGTCCACAAAAAGAACTATCTTTTTCACATCTCTCCAAAAAAGAAACCCAGGTCTTTATTCAAGTCAAAAATTGTAAATGCACTATCAATGGCAAGCAAGCCTTTCCTGAGGACAAAGATATAGGTGTTTTTGTTTGTTTTGTTTTTAAATGGGGAGGAGTGGCAGAAGAACCATGGTCCTGGAAAAAACCTACTTTAGAATAAAAAATATTATTATCATTTACTGTTTCATAGATGTTTATTATTTCAGTCAAATCCACTTTCTCTCACTTATAATTTAATCACATGCTATTAAATAGAAGAAATAGAAGTTCTGGGGATTAAAAGAAGTAAATATTCTGTACAATCACCTCTACTGTTTGAAAGCACTGACTTGTTATTATTCATGCAAGAATCATAAAAAAACTGGCAAGTTGGAATTCACTCCCATTTACTATGCAGTTTATAAAGAAGCTATTACAGAAAATGAAATACATTACAGAACACAAGATATAATTTATAAAAATTATTATCAAAGCATGAGAGCATGGAAATTCACTCTCCAAGGAGAAACAAGACCTAGTCACATATATAGATTCAGGGTTGGGGGAGGGGGGGACTAATAGTAATAATAAATGAGAATCCTGCTATTTAGAAAAAGGAATCTTTCCGTAACTCAAAAATCCTTCTACATGGACTGTGATTCTTTGAAGTGTTAGTACATTTGGAGACTGGGAACATGGGCACAGCCCAGTCATCTAGCATGAGTCTAACAAACATCTGTTGAAAAAATAATTGGTGAAAGAAAAGAAGTCTGTACACCCTTTTTATTCTAATTTTAGCCCTGGGTGAGGAACCGACAAACAGCACCTGAATTAAATATGTCCCGTTCACAATACCAAAGTTTTATAAACCTACAGATCATCATAATAAAGCATTGCCTTGTCTTTAAATTTCAACCCCATCTAGTCAGGGTTGAAGCTAGTCACAAAGAGACAAACCTAAAAATAGATTCTGGTGCATGAGAGGACTGAAGCCTGCCTGCTCTGTCAGCTCCTCTTGCCAGCAGCGAATGCAAAACTCAGGTAATGTCTCATCGTGTGTAGACATTTCCCCTGAAGCAAATAAATGTAACAGCCAAAGCATAGCTTCAGTAGCCTAAGGAATATCGCAAGAGGCATTTTAAAATTTGGTAAATCAACTGTTTCACTAAAAGTGGAAATGAGTACGCTGTATCTAACAATATGTTTGCAAAGCAAACAATAGCCAAAACTGTTTGCCCTGAATTTTCTTGATTAAATTCCTAATAACAACAGTTGCACAGAACAAGATTTCCGCTATTATAGTCCCAGCTCATTCTACACTGAGGCTGTTTCTACACAGTAATAAAGCATCTGAGTGAAAAATGCAAAATACACAACTAATCATCCAGCTGTTTCTAAAATCCCAGCTGTTCAGTAATAGGCAGACAATACCCAACATAATAACAGAACATAATAGATAGACTCACATTGCAGGTGACTGTAGAAGCTTCCCGGGTTTGCACTGGAATGACCTGATTTATAAAATGGGAAAATGTCTACCTGGATCATACAAAAAACCTCCCCCTGAGAAATTTGTGAACTTGGGATAGCAGAAGCCTTCCTGATCTGGGCTTTCACGGAAATAAATGTGAATGGGGTGCAGCGGGGTATGGGGAAGATGGGGGTGCCAAGCATTTTAATGTCTATTTCTGCAGTTAAAAAAAAAACAGGTTTAGTAACTGAGGGAAAAGATTGAAACAGGAAACTAAAAAGGAGACCTTTGAACAAGTTTATATTTGGTCAGAACTTAGAATCTTCTACTTTAATTTCCCGTCCACATCTTTTCAGGGGTGCAGTAAAATTTTTAAAAGTTGAGTGACTTTCTAATCCTTCTTGCAGAGCTTATAACACAACTACAGCTTTTCACAACTGAAATAAAAACATGTTTCTGGTATGTAATCTTCAGCTTATTTTAACAATGATGGCAGTATTTATCCCATGCTAGACTGATTTCCAACAGTGATACCACAAACAAAAAGGGAACAGTAATTCCTAAACAGAGCCTCTCCTATCCAAAAATTCAACTCAGTCCCTTGAGTGAGTAAAAATAGTCTGGTGTCACAAGATGATTCACACCTTAAAATACTGTACGTTGCTTCACCCTTATCTGTCTAATCTAACCCTTTCTTTCCCCCACTGTTTCTCACACTGCCTTGAAGCCTGTGAAGTATGTGGATTCTAGTAGTGAAATGACATGTCTTCTCTTTGGTTGAGCAGCAGCAGCAACTAAATCAGCAAGGAGCATACAATGACAGCAAGAAGTTCTAATTATGTTGCACAGATTTTATGATTTTTCCATTCCTCTAAGAATTGCACACCAGCAATAACCAGCATAAACACATCATTCAGCTCTGTGTTAGTGACAAGCACTCTTAGGGCTTCAACTGATGCTTAATTCTTAGTTTTAATACACCTACCACATTAACATTCTGCATTGGATTAAGGGTGGGGGAGATTATCCTCTGTGAAATATAAGTGCCCACATGGTAATCTTTTAAGAATGTGACTCTTGCTCTGAAGGGAAAAGTGAGTTTTACCCTTAGTAAGATGCAGCTTTGGTTTAATGGTATGTGAGTGCTCTCAGAATACCGGCAAAGGGAGTTAGAATATTGGTACATATACATACACATGCTTACTACATCTGGTACCAATACTAAGTGATCAATCTGCTTTTCTGGATTTCCTAGATTAAAAAAAAATTAATAGCATTACCAAATGAAGCAGTTTCAGTCTGATCTACCTATTTTCACCATCAAATGAATGACCTCACTTAGGCAAAACTCCTTACCCCTTGCCGACCTCCCTCCCATTCCCCAATGCCCCAATTAGCCCTTGATCCTTCTTACACCCTGTTGTTATACCAGGAAAAAAGCAGTTTACTAGCTTCACACCGGTTGGCTCGCTCAGATCTGGAGGAAACAGGTCAAGAACTCTGAGAACACATCTAGGATCCCAGAAGGAAAATCTATTCCAAGTATACCTTCTCGGTCATCTAGATTCTAATATGGTATACGCATTATGTTATGTTGTTTTCCATATATACTTAAATCAGACTGATTAATAGCAAATGTTGCACAAAAAAAAAAAACCCATCAAATGATCTTGTCATCCTCTGATCAATTTGTAATCAAGCTTATCACTTGGTTTGGTAAAAGAAAATTCATAACAACTAATTTAAGTATAATCCATAAATTTAAATATAGTTTTCAAAAGTCAGGAGACAGGGAAGAAAAATAAAGAGATTCCATTAACCTGTCAAGAAACCTGAATAAATGAATCATTATTTATGGGCTAAATCTCTCTCCAAATAAATGGCTCTAAATATGAACTGCAATCTCCAAATCTCAAATTAATATCTTAAAATATTTAACTAGAGTTATTCCTCAAGCTAATGAGATAGTGTGGAACTTATGATCTCTATTTTGTTATCGAAATTCATTTTAATATTAGGTAAATCACCCTGAAATTAAAATCCATTCCCCCAACAGTAATGTGAACGACACCAATTAGGAATGACAAATAAACAAATAAATATAAATCCTACTATATTCCCTAGAGATTCCATACCCCTTGCTATATTTCAGTCCAGTGGGAGCTTCATTAATTATTTCCTACCTTATCTGCTAGCGAATGAAAGCCTCGTTTGGATCATGATCCCTACCAATTGAAGAAGAAAAAAAAGACTTGTTCAAGTGCTATGAACACATTAGTGTTCTCTAGGGGAACCATCAATCTACTCAGGTATGAGTGAATTAAGTTTATAAATAGAATAACATGCATCCTCTATGTTAACTAATGTGTCCCTATCATTGAAGGAGCTCAGATAATACAGCCCTAGTCTCTAAGAGATATGAGATTTTCTAATTATCTTACAGTTTTGTGTGTGAGTGCCTGCAGAGGCTGAGATATTGAAACATTTGCCCAAAACAAAAACAACCTGAGACTTTTTAATACTGTAATTGAACCTAAGAGAATTAAGGAAGTCACATCAAACAACAGCTACGATAAAAATGCAGAACAATAATGGCTTTAAGTTAATTGATTTCTAGAGAGCACAAAGTAGCTCTATGGGGCTAGATAGTCTAGTTTCCATGCTCTATGTATCCTTTATGTAATGGGAATAATGACCATGAAAAATAAGACAAACATTTTGCAATGTTTCATAAAACATAAAAATCAACCCTTCCTGGGAATGAAACCCCATATATCCTTACCGCATGGAATGGAATATCTCAGAGCTTAGCCCTAATACCACTGTGGTTGTATGGCACAAAATCCAACCTAGAGTGTAAAGAAAGGTTCCTCAATCCTTAGGTCTCACCATTTTCCCCAAACACAAAAGAATTATACACTTTTACTTCATTTCAAAAAATCTCTTGCAATGCCTTAGACAATTCATTTTGCTTATATATCTTTGGCCAGAATAAAGACAGAATATTAAATATATGATATGTATATAAACATATGAATAAGTATTAATCTAATTATTTTAAAACAAATATAAATATTTGGCTCAGCATTGGTACAACTGTAGTCAATATCCACAGGGGCTATTTATTTCACTGATTTAAGAGGTGACTGATTCTTCAACAGTCAGTAGCTTAAGAAGCTGTGTATAAAAATGCCTTCATGTTCTGTGGCTTTAAAAATATGCCTTTGGTCTACAAAGTCATGAAAAATTAATCCAAGTACATTTGCACATAACACCAATAACTGGGAAAAAACAGCATATTTTTCATATTCACTAGTTATTCCCAATAATTACTATCATGACCACTTCTAAGGTAAGTTAGCATTTCTGCCATTTTCACAGAAAATGTTAACTTGCATAATATCTCAGTAGCTCATTTCTGCTTTACAACACACAATAGTCACTCCTGGTTAACTCTGCTAATGGCAAGGAGATAGGGGAAAGGTTATTCCTAAATCCTTCATATTTCATTCTGAGGTACATAAACATTAATTTGAACAACAGATTTGGTTTTCCAAATAGTTTACTTGGCTACCTAGTTTCAGGGTATTTGTTGTTTCTTTGTAGTATATTGTTTTCTGTTTACAATTTTGCATGTTTCTAGCCTGGCTATTGAAAGGGAGACCATGGTTTTGAGCCTGAGTAAAGCCAACTCAGATGAGAAACTAGTTCTGGACAATCTGTACAACAGGTAATTTGCAAATCAGGAAGCAGAAGTTAACTATTTGTGGATCAGAGATCAAAATCATTTAGCTCCTGGTACTCTGGATACAAATTCTCCTTCCAAGATACCAATGATGTTAAATAAATAAAAAACTTGACTGCAAATCAGCAACACCATGATTAGTGGATGTGGGAAAATCCCTCCCTAGACAACATTAAGATGCCTTCTTTAGCATTTTATTTCCTTGATATATCTATTCTGGTACCATTTCGTATTACCTACAGGCCTGAAAGGGAATATGTTGTAGCCTCACTTAGAGCCATAGCTCATTACTATATGCTATGTTTTTCAAAGCACCCAACTCATACCCTGGGATTAATTTATTTATCCGTAAATAAAGTAACCATATTTTCTGTACCTCAAATTGGGCCATATGGTCTGATATGTATTAGCATACTTTTTTATGAAGATACTGTAAGAAATTGGGACTGCTATGGAAACAGAGAACCAAGTCAGAAATAAAACTCATATCACAGTCCTAATCTTAATTTACATTTCAGAAGTACACATTCCCATTTACCGCAAAAATAGCTCTGCTTCCTTCAATCTTGAACACAAACCACTCCATCAACATTCTTTCAAATAGGAATACTGATCTTCGTACTAGAAAGTAGGATTGTTTTCTAACCTGTAACAGTTACATTGGTTTGGATGACCCTGTGTTTTGAGTCAAGCTTCTTTGCAGGCAGGAAAACCAAGAAGTACCTTTTGTCCACACCAAATGTCCCTTGCCGAATTCAGAATGACTTTTGGGTCAGGAAGATTTCCTGGAACAGGCCCCTTTGCCACTGAATGACAACCCGTAATCATTCTATACTGTATCAATAAAAAAAAAAAAAAAACACACACACACACATAAAGAGGGATGTTACACTCTGCATCATGCACATGAGCACATCACATGCTCACCAAAAACTGTAAAACCAACCTAGGTGTATTTGCCACTTTACCTAGGAACAGCTGCGATGTGGTGGCTAAAGGTGCATCACAATCCTCAAAATCAACAACAGAGAACACCATTTCTGATTCTGTTGGGATGTGGAGATACTACTGTTTATGATTCCAGTGCAATTAAAAATAACTTTCTACTGGCTAATGTTGACTTTCTAAAAACTGGATATATATCTGAACTCAAAAGTATTTTCCATAGTTATTTCTTATGCATAGATTGGATTCTATTTCAACAGATGTTTTATGAAAACATTTTCACAAACCTTCAGTGATCCTGTTTAAAACTAATTTGACAAGCTGGGGCACCTGGGTGGCTCAGACAGTTAAGTGTCCGACTTCAGCTCAGGTCATGATCTCGGGGTTTGTGAGTTCGAGCCCCACATCAGGCTCTGTGCTGACAGCTCAGAGCCTGGAGCCTGCTTTGGATTCTGTGTCTCCCACTCCCTGTAACCCCTCACCTGTTCATGCTCTGTCTCTCTTTCTCAAAAATAAATAAACATTAAAAACAAAACAAATTTGACAAGGAAAGCAGTGACACTTGTGAAATACTACATGTGCTTAGGCATAAAATGAGTTCCCCAGCATAGGTCGGAACACTCGTTTACTGACAAGACTGTACTATAACAAAGCAAGAAATCAAAATGTTTACTTACTAACTTTCACATGTATTCAACTGGAGACTGAGTTATTTTTTATTAAGGGAATCCCTTCCCTTTCGTTGTTAGAATAAAGAGCTTCAAAATACACCCTATTCATTCAGTTTCATTTACATTCTAAAAACTCAATCTCAAAATCTCTGGTTCTCTATTTAACCCAACAGTGAGATTTTAAACTGTTTTTGCTCTTATTACCTATGATACCAAGACCGATATGATTTGAATACTTAGAAAATATCCAGCTAGTCTAATAACTTCCTTCCACTCCAGAGAATTTTGGTGCTAAAAGGAATCAAGTGATAATGTAGCACAACAGCCTGGTTGTACACTTAAAAACAAAACAAAACAAAACAAAACACCTGAGAGTCAAGATGAAATGATGTGTCAATGTCAACGAGCCATCTCTCCACTCCCAGACCATCCATCATTCCTTTGGCACCCAAAAGCTCTATTTTGCAGAAATTGAAAGGAGTATTTAGTCCTCTTTTCTCCATAACTGGTCTGCATAACTGTTTCCCTTTCAAACATTTAAAAGAGAGAACAATGTATCCACCCTTGAAAAAACTCTGCTTAGGATGACCTTCAAATATTGTACTTCTGGTAACATTATCATCTGAAAAGCAACTAGAGGATCCGAGGTTCACAAAATTCAAATCTCTAAATGGGGCCACTTCTCTTTTATCTTACAGCCAAATGTGTGTGGTGGCCTCTGAGAGGAGAGTTTCCTAAATGTCAGTTACAAATAGCTTCTGAAAGCATATTACTCAGTAGATAAAATTTTTACAAATGGTACTAAAGCACCTTGCTTAGCTAGCTTTAACTTGGAAAAATGTTATACATTCACAGCTGCAATTGACACTTTCTCTACCTTCACACATTCTCTACAAGAGAAGTGTTCCATACAAAAGTGCCCTAGACAAATCTTGAGGGCTTGCATGCTTTCTTCTTAGTGTGGAATCAAGATTCAGACATCTTAAAATAAATGCATCTTGAAAGAAAATGCAAACCAACACACATACATGTAGTGATAACCTAATATTTGCTTTGGAAGCCCATGGCTGTCACTTCTCGTCTGTATTACACTTAAAAAAAACTATGTAAAATACAGGAAAATCCCAGGATCCCAAAAGGACTATATTTCTTGAATTCACAGAATTATCAAATCTAATACGTATCGGCTAAATTTATTATAACTTTCAGCTTTAAAAAGGAGCTGTGGTAGAAATGTAATACCTTTTCCCTTCCAAGCATAGCCAAATCATTGCCATTGGGATTATTGAATGTTCAATAAACATCCAATGCTGGATAGCATTTAAATTATCTAAAATATAATCTGACCTAGTTGGGTACAGAAAAAGATACATGGTACCTCACTCACAGAGTCAACTTTTTTACACCAGGACATGCCCGGGATCTTTCTTTCCCCCAAGTGAAGAAACTGTAGCAATTATTCAATGAGAGGCTATCTTGTGTCTGCATATCCACTTCCTGTAAGGAGCTCAAAATTAAAGAAATTACCCATGATTTTCACGACATCCTAATAAAGCAGATGTAACTCCTGGGTTCTTTTTTTTTTTTTTTTTTTTTTTTTTTTAACTTTTGTTTAATGTTTGTTTATTTTTGAGAGAGCACAAGTGGGGGAGGAGCAGAGAGAGGAGGACAGAGGATCCAAAGCAGGTTCCTCACTGACATCAGTGAGTCCATGAGGGGCCTGAACTCAGGCACCAGGAAATCATGGCCTGTGCCAAGGTCCCAAGCTCAGCGGACTGAGCCACCCTGGTGCCCCATAACACAGGGGTTCTAATTCTTCTCTTTCCAGAGGAAGATTAAGCAATGTGGACATAACATCAGGCATTTATATGGAACTAGGCATTTCTGAGTTATCACATGCTATTTGCTTTCCATAACAATTCTATGAAGTAACGAAAGCCTTTATGTGCCCTTTTTTTCTTTTTTTACTAATGAGGAAATTGGGGTGTGGAGATTAATGGTGACTTTTTCAAATGAATAGTGACCAACCCAGATAGCCTTACTCCTAGTCTGTTTGTTATATTTTTGCTTCAAATCCAAAATATATTAAAATGACGTCTTTGAAATCTTATTACAAGATTGCATATCCTTGTTTTATCATTCACTATTGTCTACTGGAGATCTTTGGTCAGAACATTCAATCAACTCCCCCCGCTTACTGCCTTTCATTCTCCAACAGGTATTCTTGAAAGGTATTTTTCTTTAACTGGTGGGGATGGGGTGGGGAGAAGCGTGTAACTTTGCTTTTAAATCTAACATGGATTTATTTTGAATTTCAAATATCATTAAAGATTTATGTTATTATCAAATGATGGCCTGGGATTTAAAAGCTTGAGAAAAGCTATTCTTGATCATTCTTTTCTTCCTTTCTTTTTTCTTTTTTTTTAATTCACAGTTGTCAGAGTTCATTATGTGCTACATAGTATATTTTTCCCAAACCTCAGGACAACCATTTTATAAAGAATAGATGTTGAAGAAACATTAGAGAATAAGGCCTCTTATGCATTCTAAATTTGCTACTCTATATCTCATTATGACTTACTAGTGTAAGTCCGATTACTAGCTGTTACCTCACATTCTAGAACATCTTGTCATGATTTAAGTGCAGTTACATGTGTCACAAGTTCCCTTTACAAAACTGATAGCGATGGTGATATTGAAACCAAATGTTTTGACACAATCCTTCTTTGTATCATTTTTAGCAAGTGGAATGCTAAATTCTGAGGTGAATCCCCACCCTGTGCCTTTATGCAGCTGCACAAAGAAATAAACTTAATAAATCTAGCATTTACGTTGCACATTTAATAGAAAGCTCTTAAGCCATAATCACTGTAGCTGCTGGGCATCTTATTTTCTTCAAGAATTCTTTCAGTGCATGCATTAACTTTGGTTAAATTATTCCGCATTTAAAAGGCAGAAGAATAATTAAAATAGTATGGTGTCAGAAGCATCATTGTCACAGTCCAATTTCTAAAAGATTCCGTTGCTAAATTTTACTTCAGAGTCCCTTTGCAGATCAGTTATTTAGATTTTAAAAGAAGGGAACCATGTGCTGTTATCTGCGTGGCCATTAGTCTCACACAAAGAAAAGAAGAGAACATAAAATAAGACTAAGAAATCATTCTTCCAATGATTGTCACTGAACTGTTACATTAGTAAACACTCACAGTAGGAAGTCTCTCTCAATCTCCATCATATAAAGTAGTGCAAAGGAAAAAAAAAATTCCAGTCCTGTTATCTGTGAACAAAACTTGTTACATTTTCTCCGATTTCACTTCTTCCATTATTGTTAGGCATTTGCTGTCATATCTTCCCCCAAATTAATAATAAAATATAATCAATTTCTAAAGGCCCCTGAAGCCTTTTTAAAAGTTAATTTCCAGTTAAAAATAAACTTTAATTAAATCCAAGATAAAACTGTGACCTATATTCTATTAAATAATTCACTTTCCTTTTTTTTTCCCCTACACAGTAATTCTTACAATTTTAAAAAAACAACTATGGAATCCAAAGACATGAGATGCTATCAGATCACTGATAAATGACTGCTCAAATTCATTAGTTCTTACATAGTAAATACTTCAAAATGCCAACTCTTCCCATCACTGCACAATTACTAACAATGTTGACAATTTACTTGCACATACACGCACGCAGCACGTGTGCGCGTGCACACACACACACACACACACAAACACACATATACCTTCTCTCCACAGAACCACCTTTACTTTTAACATCTTTTCCAGTTAGTGTGCAAAATTCTTGCATTCTAATAAAAAATATAAAGATAAGATTTGCTCCTATTTTAGCCTCCCTCTTCTCCAAGATGTATCATTTATTTGATATGTAATACAAGTTGAGTAACAATTATGTCACGTATAACCATTAAATGGTGTACTACTATATGCATTAGATTCGTTTGCATATTTCATTTTCATAACTCCACTCTCTATGCATAAATATATTTGGAGATACTGGGGCTGGGGGTGGGGGGGAGGCAGTGGCAGGTGGAGAACAAGATTCACACATCAGTCTCCACAGCCTTCGCATTAGAACAGTTGTTTTTATCTGTCTCACTGTCGTCCCCCTTTCCCTGACACTTCTCCTCCTTTGCACAGAGAGATTCCTTAACTCCTTCTTCCATCTCTAGATACTCTGACTTGTCCCCCAGGGAAGAAGAAGTAGAGCTCCGGAATTTCTTCAGCAAATTAGAAGGGAGGTATGGGCAACTGACTGCGTTCTGTGTCAGCTGTGTCTGTTCCTCATTCTCAGTCTCTCTGTGGTAGAAATAGTTAAAGTTAGAGACAATCACTGGCACTGGCAAAGCAATGGTTAAGACACCTGCAATGGCACACAGGGACCCCACGATCTTGCCCCCCACAGTGATGGGCTTCATGTCCCCATAGCCCACAGTTGTCATGGTCACCACGGCCCACCAAAACGCATCTGGGATGCTTTGGAAATGGGTGGTAGGTTCATCTGCCTCTGCGAAATACACAGCACTGGAAAACAGGATGACCCCAATGAAGAGGAAGAAGATCAGAAGTCCCAGCTCCCGCATGCTGGCTCTGAGGGTGTGGCCCAGGATCTGCAGGCCTTTGGAATGCCTGGAGAGTTTGAAGATCCGGAATACTCGGACCAGACGGATGATCCTGAGGATAGCGAAGGACATGGCCTGCTGCTGCTGACCGTTGCCACCCCCCTGCTGCTGGGCCAGATCAGTGCCCAGGGTGATGAAGTAAGGCAAAATGGATACAATGTCAATGATGTTCATGATGTTTTTGAAGAAGAGTGCTTGGCTGGGACAAGCAAAGCAGCGAACCACAAACTCGAAGGAAAACCAAACAATACAGACTGTCTCCACAATGAAGAAGGGGTCGTTGAAGATGGTGTGCCCTGAGTTCTCTAGGTGGGGTGCCGAGGTGTCATTCAACAACCCACTGTGCCCGCCTGCACTCAGTGCCATGATGAGATCCCTGTCGTCCCTAAACTCAGGTAAAGTTTCCAGGCAGAAAATGACAATGGAGATTAAGATGACCAGGACCGAGACGATGGCTATGCCCCTTGCTGGACTGGAACTCTCCGGATACTCAAACAGAAGCCAAATCTGCTTTTTAAATTCATTCTCTGGCAAGGCCCTGTCCTCCTCTTCTCTCACAAAGCCCTCGTCCTCCCGAAACTTGAGCAGGGCCTCCTCTCCCAACTGATAGAACTTCACCTCCTCAGTGAAGATATCAAAGGGGACATTGACTGGCCTCTTGAGGCGGCCTCCTGATTGGTAATAATATAAGATGGCATCAAAGCTAGGCCTGTTTCTGTCAAAAAAATACTCATTACGCAAAGGGTCAAAGTACTGAGTCCTCTTCTCAGGGTCTCCCAACAAAGTCTCTGGAAACTGGGCCAGAGTCTTCATCTGGGTCTCAAAGCGCAGGCCCGACACATTTATCACCACACGTTCACAACAGTCACTGTAGCGGACTGAACTATAGCCACCGCCGCCCCCGTCATCCTGGGGCAGCAGGTCCGTGTAGGAACATTCATCACCATGGTCATCCTCACTATAGTAAAACCTTCCTTCCTCTTCCTCCTCCTCCTCCTCCTCCTCCTCCTCTTCCTCTTCCTCACTCAGTTCCCTCAGAATCTTCTCCTCAGAGCCACTGGGCATCAGGTCGGAGCAATGAGGAAAGCTGCTCTGGCGGTGGTGGACTCTCCTCTTCTCAGGCCGCTGGCGCCTCCTCCTCCGACTACCCCGGCTGCCCTGAGGGTCATGGGAGGTGCAGGCCCCACGCGACTGGTGGTGGTGGTGGGAGCTCCCTCCAGAACCCCCACTGCCCTCCACAGCAGCTGTGGCAGCTGCCACGGCGGCTGCCGCAGCTGCCCTCGAGTGAGCAAGCCTCTCCCGCTCCCGTGCCCTAGCCTGGGCCGCGTAACCATAAGGCATGTGACTGTTGCACCCTGAGCTCTCCGCACTCACCATTGCAACCTCCATGGTGGTGGTTTTTGGAAATGGCTGGTTCCAGTTGTAGAAGAAGAAGAAGAAGAAAGAAAAATAGGGCAGCTTCTTTTGTCACCAAATGAAGGTAAGTTTGGAACCCTTAAGCAGATTGCTTGGAAGACTAAGGATATTTTCAGTCCAACTTTGCATTTTCTGTTTTTAAATCAGCACGCCCCATGCTCTCTGTTCCCAGGGATTCAACATTGCTCTCCGGAGCTTGGCTGGTCTAGATAAACAACCTAGCACTCTCAGGCCTAAGTCAGAAAATGTTGGGGTCTCCCAAACACCTGTTTCAGGGTGGCTGTTCAAATTTGGAAATACGTCTAGGGTGGTTGGTGATGATGCTGCAAGATTCAAAGGCAGCAAGTGTCTGACAGCCAGCAGTTGTGCCTAGAAAATGGAATATATTTTTCTGCCATGGAAATTGTCCAAAGCTCAGTCCATCAAATTTAAATAAAATGCAAATAAGCCTTTAGTCTTAGCACTTGCCTTCTAGTGATGGCTTGACCCATGTTAACATGTGGCTTGAAGTATGTCCAGCCATTGCTGCTCAAAGCCTATCAGGATGATTCTCCAGGTGCTCCCCTTAAGTTCATCATAGGCTTCCTGGACCCAGGGGCAATGCCAAGCTATTGAGAGAGGCAAAGACCTTGGGAGGTAGAGAAGGTACAAGATGAGGTGTCAGCAGGAGCAAACCCAGCTCTGAGGTCTCCATAGAAATCAAGGAAATGCAGAGCATCCTTCAGCTAAAATCATGCAGAAGAAGTACTTCACCTGAAAAAGGAAGGGAAATAAGCATAGAAGAAAAATAAAAAGAAGAATCAAATCATAAAGAGCAAACAGCGTTTCCTTCCCATACACTTCTTTTTCTTGTCCTCAAGCAAACCATATAAAGCACCAAGGGGCCACAAATTTCCAAGGAGTATGGGGCAGGTTGTTAAATCTCCTCCCTCACTAAACCATCCTTCTTCCCTTCTTCTTTGGTTATTATTTCGGCTCAGTCTATTTTCACGGCAACTCAATTATTTTTCTTCTCTCCACTCTCGACCCACATGGCTCTTCCTTCAGCTCTCCCTCTCACTCATGCCAGGTCTTAATTCTCGCTGTCATTTTCTTCATGTCACAACAATAATGCTGTCACTTTATAGCTGCTTCCATCATTCAGTGATCTCAAGGCAGTTTTTAAAATTTCCACTCATCAAATATTTCTGAATTTAGTGCCTTTCCACCCCTTTCTGTCTTGATTCAGGATTAGAGCAGTTGGAAAAACCAGTTCTCTTTAATCCAGGCTCCATCACTTCCACAAGATTCAATCATCTCATCTATGAAGTGTGGGTCATAATACAACCTCCTCCATCCCACTTTGTAAGGTTTGAATGAGACAATGAATGTTGATAGAATAGCACTGACATAATGAATATCAATACACACTGGACAGTAACCTAAGCTTTTATCATCTATCTACACACCCCCAGATGTATATGTCCTTATACCATACTGTCTGAATTAGGGGAGGACAGAATGTGAGGACATCCAAAACATTTTGAGACTCATCAATGGCCTGTATTAAGTTGGCACTTCTTGACTCCCTGAAGCATGTCCCTGTTGTTGTTTTTCTGTTCCCCAGACTCCAGAACACTCTCTACCACCCACAGCCTAGGAGCTAATCCCAGTTTCCACTTCTCTGATAATCATCTTCTCTCCTTGCTGCTTCCTCCGTGTTCACCTCAATGCTTTCTCCTACACTCTTCTCAAGAGACTATTTCCTTATGTTTTAAATCCCAGTTTGTGTGGACTTCATTTTCAGCCTGTCATACTTCCCCCCATAATTTCATCTATGATCTCCCATCTCCCAACTCCCTCTGCCTCTCCCTGACTCTCTCTGCCCACCTTTGTCTCCAACATGCCCACTTGCTGATCATGTCTTCCTTGCAGCCCCAATCTGGCTCCACCGTCACTTGGTAATCCTGGCCTTTCTTCTCAGTTGGCTCTCTCTAGGTCAGGCTAATTCATTTCCTCAGCCAAGACCTGTAAAAACTGCCCCAATCTCCTGTCTCCTATGCTTTTGCACTCACTGTGTCCAACAGGACTTCCAAGAATGCAGACAGTAGCCCAGAGACTTGGGGAGGATAATGCCAGTCAGAATCCAGGGCATCTACCAGGTTCTGTTACTGGAAGCACTTGGGAAGCAAGAGAAATGGCTTTCTGGAGCTATGAACAGGATTCAGCTCCTGACCACCTGCTGCTTCTTGCTGAATCCTGTCAGGCTAGAAGCCTAAACCTACCAGAGTTTTATGAAGTGACAAAGCAGAGAAGGGACAAACAGAGGGCTTCCCAATCATCTCACACTCTCCTAGGGCAAGAAGTGAGCTTTATTGGGACACATAAAACCCAGAAAATACACTTCTGAAGGTATCTCAAATGACAAGCCCCTTCCTTTGCCTGACTCCTAGCATCATCAAATACTCTGAAATGTTTACCCTCAGAAGGTCTCCAAATCTCTACTTACAAAACTACCCTGGGGTTACATTTATTCTGGAAGGTCAGGCCACCACCTTTTAAAGAACTTTCACAGGCCGAAGAGCCTGAGAGTTTGCTCAGTTTCTTTCCCAACTCCCTCAAAGCCGTTACAATACACTATTTAAATAAAACCCCAATAGAACCAAAGTGCCTGTATATTTGTGTACTACGCACACCCCTCTCCCAACTAATTGACTCCCAGAAGGTCATGAATTAGTAGGTCTTCCGATATCCCATCAATTCTGCAGGAGATAGAGACCTGCCCTCATCTGGCTCTACACTATTTACTTTATTTATTTATTTATTTATTTATTTATTTATTTATTTATGTTTGTTTGTTTGTTTGTTTGTTTGTTTATTTTCTTCCTCCCCCACCTTACAAAAAGCAAATTACCTTCCTTTTAATTGGCTACCAGTTACCTCACTATCCCTAACCTAGAAGAAGATGATGATGATGATGAAAAAGAAGAGGAGGGCGAGGAGGGAACAGGAGGGAGAAGGGAAAGAATAAGAAAAAAAGAAAAAGAATAAAAAAAAAAAAAGGAAAAAAAACCTTCCACACAGCCAAACTCATTTAAAAATCTCTCTTCCTTTCCAAGGTATTCCTGTTTCGGAGAATCTATTCAATCCGACTCCCAGGAGCCTTGATGGGGGAGACCTTTGCAGGGGAATTTCCTTTCCTCTTTAACACCATTAAACTAATAGGATTTAGCAGACTACCTATTCCCGAATCCCTGTGCCCCCCCAAACAACAGCCAAGCATGCCTCCCCTCCTCCTCTCACCCCCCAACAAGGAGGCTGTTTTCCCCTCTCAGTGCTAATTCCTGCAACTGGCTTAGGGTGGTACCTGAACCTATCAGAGAGAGAGAGAGAGAGAGAGAGAGAGAGAGAGAGAGGGATTGAATCAAAAAACCAACACCGTGAGAAATATACACTTCAACGCACGCCATTTATACAGTCCCTATGTGCTGCTGAAATGCTCGGAAAAGGCACGCAAATCCAAATGCTGGGGGAGACAGCAATTCAAACCCGTTCGCCAGCTGTTCCCAAAGAAACAGAACCGGTGAGTCTGGGATGAGGCAAAAGGATGCTAAATCTAAACCCCACCTCGTTGGGAAACGACATGTTTAATCGTGCCCTCCCCTCCAGACCTAGGTTCCCGCTCGGGCACATTAAGCAGGGCGCACGCACCCCATCCCCGGGGTTAGGAAAATAACAACTGTTGGCCCCCCGGAGCGCCGCGCTGCATCTGCACCTCCCTTCTTCCACCTCCTGGTTTATTTTTAACCGCCTTCCATTCATGTCCTTCTGCCACATCCCCCAATATTATTTATCCCTCAAATGTCCACTGTTTCTTAACAGCCAAAGGAGAAGAGTGGAGGAAAGAGAAGAGAGGTGTCATACTCACCGTTCCCAGGCGGAGTGAAAAATAAATATAAAGAAAACCCCCGCTCGGTTTGTCTTTCCCCTCAAGCTGCAACAGCTGGAGGAGGGGAAGAATGTTCTTGGGGGTAGAAGGAATCACTCCGGTGCGGCAGGTGGAAGCTGCAAAATATCCACGGAACAAGTTCTGTTGCCTGGGGGCACAGAGTCCTCGCTGCTGGAGCCCAGGGTGGGGATCAGGGCTGCCCCGAGGAAGACCCCAACACTTCTGGTTCCTCTGGAGTTCAGCACAGGTGGGCACGATTGGGAAAGGAAGTCAAGGTTCCCCAGAAAAAGAAAATCCTAGACAGCAGCGATCACTTGTTAAGCCCAAATTCCTCCTCCAATATCCATCCCTCTCCCTCTCTCGCTGGCTGCAGAAGCAGCACACGCCTCCCCTGGCCGGGAACGCGCGCCGGCCGGGGGCGGGGCCAGGGCCGTGCCGAGGGTGTGGCGTGCAGGCGGTCGCCTGGGGCACCTCCCCGCGCCGCGGGGCGGGCGCAGTCACGACGCCTGCACCGCCCGCCCCCAAGCTCGGACCCCGACGCCTAGGCTTCGGGGAGCAACAGGGAGCGGTTACGGGAGCCCCTGGCCGCCTCCCCCAAAGGCGAAGCCCTAGTTTCCGAGGGAGAGGTGTCCGCGCTGGAGCTGATATCGGGGTCCCCACAGCAGAGCGGGAGCCCAAGACGGAGGTTGGGAGGGGAGACCTCGACGGGAGGTCCAGGCTCGCCGACCGGGTGCTTCTGCGCGGCTTCTCTCCCTGACCCGCTTTCTCTACACCTCAGCGCACACACGCACCCGCATAACGGGTTTGTGGGTTTGTGGGGTTGGGAGCCCGGGTGCATCTCTAGCTAGGCCGCTAATCGGGAGCCCCCCAGTCGCCTATGCACGCGCTGATTCCCCTTGGTCTCCCCCTCCATTGCACGCTGGTCTGCCTCGACTGGCGGCGGCGGTGGGGGTGGGGGTGGGGGGTCGGGCCTCAGGGCGCAGAGGAGGCCGACTTTAAAAGTGTGCTTGACCCAGGTGAGGGGTGGATTGCAGAAATTGGAATCAGGCCCAGGTTAAGAGTTGCGCACCAGAGGCACGAGTCCAAGTGGAAGAGACTCAGAGGGCTCCCGGCCTGGGGGCGGTGGCCCCTGGAAAGAGTGCAGGAGCCCTCGGCGAACCTGTTGCAAAAAGAACACAACTCGGCCAGAGGTTTGGCTCCAGGGAGATCTTTATGGTAGAGGTCGGAGTTCTACACCACCTACCTTCACTGAACAGCAAAGACAAGCCAGAGCGCCCACAGCGGCGTCCTCGCCCTCGCGGGGGCATGGACTCCTAGGTTGCTTATTAGGCATCAGGCATATGAAATGCCGCAAGACAAGGATGTAAAATTGCAATTCCCATACATCCACTCAAAGTAAGGTTAGCGGTGGAAGTGCGAATTTTTACACACACATAACCACCCAATCTCCAGGCACCTTTCCAGCTCCCTCTGATGGACCAGACAAACACTAGGACGCACACCAGGACTGCTGGAGTAAATCCGACCTTGGGCGGGTCACTTGGCGCTGAGGCGGCCACTGTCGGCCTCAGCTGGCAGCTTTGTTCGATGGCCCTATTGGGCCTCCTCCTTTTGTGGTGCTCGATTAATTATTAAGAGAAATATTCCCGAGCTGAATTATAGATATGCTCTGCTCTCACCTAACTGCTGTTGGCTCAGCGAAGGACACCTGGAGGACTTCTTTTCGTTGTCTGATTTTTTTTTAATCTTTTAAAATAATAAAATAATAAAAATAAAATAGCTAAAAAATTCACATTATAATCAGTGAAAAGAAAGAAAGAAAGAAAAGGAAAGGAAAGGACAGAAGAAAGAGGAAGGATGGAAGGAAGGAAGGAAGGAAAGAAAGGGGGGACAGAGAGAAAGAACTGATGTGCGTGGTGGTTTTCCTAACTTCTTCTAGCTAGTACACCTTGAATTTTTGTCCTGAATAAATTTACCTGTGATCTTCTGGCCTCAACCAGGGGAGGAGGAACTGAGAGAAAGGTACCTCCACACTGGCTCAAGTGAGGTTTCATTAAGGCAAGTAGGAAGGGTGGATTTCTTCAAAAGTAAAAGTGGTCACGTGCTCTGGTTGAACTCTCCCTCTGTACCTCTATAATGTGATGTAGACGCTGTACAGTTTCACACATACCAAAAGCAGATATTTGAGCTTATTGCTGTCTCATGAGAAATATGTTTCTTGGGATGGTAGAAAGCAGGACTGAGAACACAAGATCTTGGGACTGGTTTCCCAAAAGCGATTTGTGAGACCTATCCAGAGCAACTGTGGAATGCTTTCAGAGAGATGAAAACAGAGAGCGATATGAAGTACAAAAGATGACAGCTATATTGAAGTTTGGGTATTTTAATTGGATCATGTTAAAACTTTATGAATTATGTCTCCGTGTGCCCTTTCTTGTTTGTTCCTTTCATGGCCCAGAGAATTTTAAGATTTAAAAATGTCTGAGGACTTTATAAATACTTTGTACTTCTTAGGTATCGGGAATCTGAATTACTAAAGCACCACAGTGAGAACACAGCTGACAGAAAACCACTCTCACCAAGACAGTCATTCAGGTCATACAAGGAGGACTTATTGAGGACTCAATCGAGGCAAGTAACACTCATCGAGTACCCACCTAATACCTGGCTCTGTGTAAGTTCTTTGCATGCATATTGTCTAATTTTATCTGCATAAGGAAACACGTTATATGGTAGGCACTATTTTATTTACATTTTACGGAGAAGGAATTGAGGTTTACAATGGTTAACAAACTTGCCTAAAAGTTATATAGCTAACTATGTAACAGAACTGGGCCTTTAACATCAGACTCAGCAAGCAGGATGGACCCCGTGCTAATGATGTAACACCATGTGTTCTGTGCCCATTTGTCCTCACAAAGGAATGGCTGTTTCAGATACATAGATTATGAAACAAGGGGGTATGTGCTATGATGAAGGTATGAGAGTGGTGTTCCGGGGATACAAAGAATAGAGTAGCATCTAATTGGGGGAAGCAAGGAAAGATTGACCAGGAAAGGGGAAATGTGTCTGAACAATGGCGAGAATAAAGTTTATGCAGGCATGTGTCATCAGGGTGAACCAAGAGTAACTAGGATATGGGGCGCCTGGGTGTCTCAGCTGGTTAAGCTTCGGACTTTGGCCCAGGTCATGATCTTGCAGTTTGTAAGTTCAAGCCCCGTGTTGGGCTCTGTGCTGACAGCAGAGCCTGGAGCCTGCTTCAGATTCTGTATCTCCCTCTCTCTCTCTGTTCCTCCTCTGTTCATGCTCAGTCCCTCTCTCTCTCTCCCTCTCTCTCTCTCTCTCTCCCTCTCTCTGTCTCTCTCTGTCTCTCTCTCAAGAATAAATAAACATTAAAAAATTAAAAAAAAAAAGAGTAACTAGAATCTGATTGATAGGTGGGGTCCCACTGGGAAGAACATTCTGCTCCCCAGCCTTCACCCATCTCTCTCTCTCTCTCTCTCTCTCTCTCTCTCTCTGTCTCTCTCTCTCTCTCTCTCTCTCTCTCTCTCTCTCTCTCACACACACACCTCTTTGCCCTTTCTTTATAAAGCAAATGATAAACCTTCCATTTCTCTCCCTGAAATTCTCTTAAAGAGTCCCAGAAATTCACATACACAGTAGCAGAAAGATTTTTTGCTTGTGACCAACAAAATCTACCTTGTCTCAGTCCCCGAAATCTATTTTCCTTGGAGAGGAAAAACTCATTTTCTAACCTTTCTTAGTCATTGACTAGTCAACATTCTTTAAGCTCCTCATCTCCAAATACACCTTTTACCACAAATAATTTCTCCCTGGCTTTGAATTCTCTCAGTGGTGGTACATATGTTTCAGACCACACTATGAAGTCTTTGTTTATATAGAAAGGGGCAAAGGGCATTAGATCTTCCTTTGTACAAAGCAGATAGGAGGCCCTGGGGGATACAAACTAAGTCCATTATAAATGTTTTTGTTCTCTTTGGGGGCTGTGATCCCCAGTGAATTGCAATGTTCTATTTACTTCTCTCTCTCCCTAAGAAGCCTTCAACCCTTCCCTGAAAATAGGCACTGTATCCCAAGCAACCAGTGCAAAATACCTGACCCAGAGTAGGCACTGGATAAGAATGTAATAATATGAATGAATAATGGAAGAGGCTGGCTTTCGTTTGCCAAAAACGTTCAGCGTATGTGTTGGGAGAAAAAAAAAGAAGATGGTTTTTTGCCTGCTTACTCCCAGCCTCTCAACTATCTGACTTTTAAAATTCTGAAGGATGTGAAAATAAAGTCCTAGGAAAGTTGATCTCATGCTTCCCATTCCCAAATTTATGGATGTGGATGTTCTGTTCTGCCCACATAATTCCTTATAAAATGTAGATCACTCAGCCAGTTTTTCCTTATACATGGATTTTCAATGACTGTCCATTACCATTCCCCATTCCTGATTCCATCTTATCCATATCAGTACTGGTGAGGTCTTAAGATGTAAGAAAAGCATATTTACTTTTTTTGACAGTGAGGAAACATCATCCCTGCAGAGGAAGACTGACTACTTTCTTCCTGACTTTCTGATCACAACATTGCCCCAGGCACAATGGACAGCAGGATATCCTGCACCTGCCTGGGGAGGACGCCTGTGGTCTAGAAGGTGCAAGATGAGTCAACATACTTAGGTGGTAGGGGTCTGTCTGGTAGAAGTCACACAAGGGGCAGAGAGAAGCAGTAATGTAAGTGAAGCTAGAAAGAAAAGTCCTAAGGCAGAAGAAGGCAGAAGGAGCCCCAAGGCAAAGGCTAACTGGACAAGAATGGCACTTGTGAGGATAAGAAAAGATAAGCAGACCACACTATGGTTTAGGAAAGGAAAGTGAGGGTGGACGTGGATATGCCATGCTCAAGAGTTGGAACTAGGGGCTATGACAAAACACTGCATAAAAGGATTCACAACCCTTCTTTTATCTCTACATGCAGGACAGATGGGGTTCATACGCGTAGTGCATTGCCCTAGGCAAACTTAGATCAGCAGTGGCAGCATCTCCTAAATAGACTGAGTTACAAGCATTTCTGGTCTTCCTGGCTGCAATGGTATCCCTTTCTCTCCATCTATGAATGCATCTCGGAGGCCAAGTGAGTGAAACTGAGTTGGCATAGTCTAAATTATCTCTGAATAGTTTCCTAAATGCAAATCCATCAAAAATGTCCTTTAATTGAAGCAAAGCACCCCACCTTGAACCGTGATACACTGATGTGGGGGGACATCCCCTCTGTCAGATCTACTCTTCCACAGTGAAGTACAGTCTTCCTTTTAGCTCTTTGTTCTGCTTTCCTTACACCTAAGTGGAAAATAGGGCAATTGTGGAGACTCACTCAAATAAACTTAGGTGCAAAATAAAAATCACCCACAACCTTGTCTTGGCACCAATCAGGAGCAAACCTGGGGCAGAGGTGAATCAAGTGAGGTTTAGGTATAGAATGGTGTTATTTCCTATAGACTACCACCACCATGCCTTTTGTAGCAACTTCTATTAGTTTACATCAAGGAACTTTTCCATATGCCTACATATAGGCCTTTTCATAAAAATAAGAGGTCATGGCATACTTCCTGCCAAAACTATGTTCCAAACCCCCCAGAATCCCTTTTAAATTCAGTCAATAACCATGGATGGCTTTTTATTCCTTGCTACCAGAGAATCTATAATGAAACAGAAGTTGTAACTGAGGACAGCACATCCTGCCTTTTAGAGAATAAGCAGCAGAGTGTCAGACCCTGGGGAGGAATCTGGGAACTACATTTACAAATCAGGACACCTGGGGATAGCAATCATCATCGCCTTTTATGTAAATGTGAGTGGAATTCAGATTGTAGAACTGTGAACATTTCTCTCTGCCCAGGGCTATCTTCTTAACCCCTAGAAGAGCCCCCTACTATCCATTCCCTAGCCCTTTGGAGGAGCATGTGCTAGACAAGAGCTCTCTGACAATTAACTAAATCAGAAGGAGAGGTATTCAGGGTGATGGCATCTTGGAAGAGGTGTGTAAACATTCTTATGATGCAGAACAGAGGCCTATTATGAGCTTTGGTGATGCCTGTTCTAGGGAGTGAATGGTGTTGAACAAAATCAAACTGGGGGAGTAGGGGAAGGAGTCAACTCTTACAGCAGAATCTAGCCTTTCCTATTTTAAGAGGCAGAGAGAGAGAGAGTGCACAAGAGGAGGGAGGGAAGAGAGAGAGAGGGGGAGAGAGAGAGAGAGAGAGAGAGAGAGAGAGAGAGAAAATCCTAAGCAGGCTCCGTACTGTCAGTGCAGAGCCCAACGCAGGGCTCAATCTCATGACTATGAGATCATGACCTGAGCCTAAACCAAGAGTAGGACACTTAACCCACTGAGCCACCCTGGCACCCCTCCAGCACACTAATTCTAACAGCATCTTGCCAGATTGTTTTTAAAGTCTTGGGAAACTTTGGTACTCTTACTTTTACAGGACCTTTCTGGCATTGTATCTAGCATATTTAAAATGCGTACACATTCCATATTAAAGGTTATGTCAACTATTTTACAATTGAGTTGCAACTGACTAGTAGACAGTATTATACTGACATTTCACAGTATTTTTCCCACTGTATTTCAGAGCTAATCATTTCATTTTCAGAGCATAAGCACTTCATAACCTTGTGAAAAGTTTATAGGCACAAGTCATGGCCCAGAAACAAACTATAATACCTGAACAAAGAAGCAGCTCCTTGATTAGTATCAAGTATTTTAAGATTTTTGCCTTTTTAAGGAATTATTAACTAATCTCATTGGCTGATAAAGTCTGGATGAAAAGTATCCTCCTTCACCTGTTTATTTGCGTATGAATATATGCTGACCTTTGTGAATGTATCCTGTGTTTATGTTGTCTTCTATGTTGTGTGTAAGCTATAATGGGAAAGCTAATTATTAAAGTCTGCAAACGCACCCAGAGGCTACTGTGAGTGATGCATCCAAAAAAAAAAAAAATCTAAAAATAACTAAGTAATAAATAACCATTTGCAGATGGGAATTGTTCATGCAGTTTTCTAAACAACAGCAGATTTCTTTAAGATATGTTTTTTTTTTAATTTTACTAAGTGTACTAAATCTTCTGTACTTAAAGGCAGATAATTTGAATAAGAGTGACATAAAATTGACTGCCTCCAAATTAGAGTTATTTTTAAGACAATATCAAACCATCGCTTTCATCTTAAAATAGCTTTACACATGCATATTCTATGTTAGTTAAAAGCACGAAGAGAGTCATTTCTGAAAGGCAGGGCAATTTTTTTAGCAATTATATTAGCAACTATTTTAGAATACCACAATTGCTAAAAATGTAAGGGCTACTCTTCAAAATAATATCATGATTGCTTAGTGTTATATTTGTTCGGGTTCACATGAAATAAAAAAAAATAATAAAAAGGATAAAAAAGGAGACTAAACTAGAGCTACAAAGTTCATTATAGTCTGGGAATACATTGCAGAAATAGTCAGAAAGCTGCAGTTTTCAGCAAGGAAAGATGAAAGGAAATTAGGGATTTTTAGGAGGGGTGGCATTCCAAACTTTGCAAACAGTTAAAATAGTACTACTAACCAAAATTTAAAATCACCATATAGAGTGGGCTTGATATGTGATAATATGAAACAGTTTATTCCATCCAGGATGGATTCAAAGTATTTGGCACAATCTTTCAAGAGAACTCCAGTTCACATGGCTTTTTACCATCACTAATGTATATATAGTTAGTGGTCTGGTCACATGCTCCAAACTTAGCTCAACACAGACCCTGCACTAATAACATACTTAATAACACAATTAATTTTCCTGTTTGTAAGGCAGTGTACATCCATCAAGTGAGAAACTTTGGGTCTGGTATTAAGCTTAAAGAAAAAATTAGTATAATCTCCTCTTCCACTTGGGGAAGTTACTAAATATTTCATTCCTAAATGAATGTGATATATGCAAAAAATAATTTCACTTGCTTACAGTGATATATAGATTACAGATTAAAAGCACAGCCTCTAAAATCAGTAGATATCTATCTATTATTAGATGTATGAGCTTGATTTGGTTTAAACTTTCTAAATGTAACATTCTCATATACAATATGAGAATTGCACCTGCTGTTTATTATACTTAACACTTATAACTCAGAGAAAACATAGCTATTTTTATTAAACCAAAAATATTATGTAACTGTCATTTGCCAAAGATTTGCCTAAATTATGTGAGCTTGAAATCGTAAAACATATTTGATTTTATTTCTGTAAAGGTACTTTTTAAATCTAGCACATTGAAAGTCTTAGTAATTCAATTTCCTTAATTTCTTGGAATTTTAGGGATATTCAATTATATACGCAATAATTTACCTCTAAGCCTATCAGAATAGAACTCCTTAAAGAGATCTTATAATCAAATTCAGTAATTTCCTCTGAAAATAGGAAATATTATATAATGAAAGGCAAAAGCCTTTCTAAATGACAGACATAAATATCCAAAGAGAGAAAAGAAAACATAGCTGTAATTCCAAAATTTCAGTCATAAGGGCGCTTGAATGGCTTAGTCAGTTAAGCATCAGACTCTTGATTTTGGCTCAGGATGTGATCTCATTGTTGTGGGATTGAGCCCCATGTTGGGGCTCTGTACTGAGTGTGGAGCCTGCTTAAGATTCTCTCATTCCCTATTCCTCTGTCTCTCCCCTCTCAGACTCTCTGTCTCAAAATAAATAAATGTTTTAATAAAATAGAATAAAATTTCAGTCATAGGTCAAACAGAAACACAGAAACACAAAATGCACTGATCCACATTAATAAGCTATTCCTTTCCCAGTGGGCATAAGTTCTTAATTAATTTGAACTCAGACAAATAGACAAACAGAAAAGACTAACAAACCAGAGTCTCTTATTGTCTTTCACATGAAAGAGACAAGATTTCTATAAATCATTAATTCCTTTACAGAGACCACCAAAAGAAGACCACAAAACCATAAGAAGCTGGCCACAGAAATCAAGCTGGCACCTTACCCTGCTACCTGTGGACATGAGTCCATAGCACAGGAATCAGACTCACCACTGGGTCTCCAATCATTCTTCAGGAGCAGAGCAAAAAGGGGTACCAGAGGCTTCTTTACCTGGGTATGTAAACAGGGACCCAAAAATCCGAGATCTGGTCCTCTCTGAGTTACAGCACCAAACTGTGAAAGACAAATACACCAGCCAAGGAGATTATTTTATGCAAAGTATTACAATAGCAAGAATATTCATTAATAAGGAATGTCTCAAAGAACAAAAGGGGACCTGG
Organism: Herpailurus yagouaroundi; assembly: GCF_014898765.1. NCBI lineage: Eukaryota > Metazoa > Chordata > Mammalia > Carnivora > Felidae > Herpailurus > Herpailurus yagouaroundi. The sequence goes on along the minus strand of NW_024412418.1, from coordinate 21,653,411 downwards.
GACTTTTTAGTGGCAAGTAAGCAAGAAAGTCATCCCAGACTTTATGGGAGTCCTGAGAGAGGACAGAAATGGGTCTTCTCTCAAGACACACCAGTGCAGGGTGCAAAGTGGTCCTTAAAGGGTGGGAAGATTTCCAAACCATTCTTATTTTCCAGAACCGAAAGGGCTCAGATAAAGTTCAGCATTATCACATTGTCAGTTTTATAAAATGTTTACTCATAAGGGGAAAAGTGTCAGCAATTATTGTTGGAGGGCACAGTACACTTGGCAGTGTAATTTACATATTCTGCATAGAGTCAAATACTGACTATCCTTTATTACCTGTAGGATGTTGGGGAAATTACATAATTTCTCTGGTTTTTAATTTTCTTATCAGTTTATTGGGCATAAAAAGTAGTGGTCTCTTCGTAAAGCTGTTGTGAAGATCAATTATCACAAAGACAAAAAATTCAAAGACCAGGTTTTCACCGCTTGCACTCACAGTGGTTAACTATCATTGTCATCACCACTTAGAACTGAGTGAATGCCATAAAACAAGAGGTTACTGTTTTTTTCCTAAAATCCACTTGGTGAAGTAAACATTTCTAAAGCATAAGGATTTACTTTTTTATTTTCCCAATTGGCTTGGTAATTTTAACAGAAACTTTGGTACTTCTTAATATAATATTTAAACATTATTGTCACTTCATTAAGATAGAGGGAAATTTTGAATTTATTTCTTTAAAAAATTCTGTTACTGTAGAGGAAGCAGGAGATAAGCTGTTCCCTACATAATTAACTGAATCATGGGGCGCCTGGGTGGCGCAGTCAGTTGAGCGTCCGACTTCAGCCAGGTCACGATCTCGCAGTCCTTGAGTTCGAGCCCCGCGTCAGGCTCTGGGCTGATGGCTCGGAGCCTGGAGCCTGTTTCCGATTCTGTGTCTCCCTCTCTCTCTGCCCCTCCCCCGTTCATGCTCTGTCTCTCTCTGTCCCAAAAATAAATAAACGTTGAAAAAAAAATTAAAAAAAAATAATTAACTGAATCTTAACAAATTAAACCAAAATCAAAGTTGGAGAAAACTAAATGACGCTAATGATGTTGTGTTAAAATTTGTAATTCTGCTGTTCTCCAACTGAGCTGATGTAAACTAGAACTGATTGAATGTAGTTTGAGAAAGATAATGTTTAACTTCTTGTCATCTTCTTTTCCTTTTAATGAGTGAAATTAATGGTAAGGAAATTTTGCTAGATCACTGACTATGGAAGGACAAAGGTTTTCCTGTTGAAGAGTAGCAAATAAAGCAGTCCTACAAATTCTTGAATGACCAGGCAATTCTCTTCCTCTACTTAGAGCTTGGAGAGCTTTGTCACAGGGTTCAGAGTCTGTATCTCTTTCAGTTCTCAGCCTCCTACTGATGCTATTAATGCTACCTAATTTAATGACCTTTACAATATCAAGAAGGAAAATAATTTATGCTGATTTCCTTGACTCCCTACCTGTGATGAGGACCGATTCAACGGGGGGGGGGGGAGATGGTGAGATGAGGGAGCATTTTTTTTCTCATTCTGAGCTGAGTCTCTCAAGCACTTTACATCCACATTGCAAAGGACTTTAGAGGTAATACCTGTTTGCTAAGTGGACCAAACTTAGAGCTTTGAGCTAAAGAGCTCTTGAAATCATCCAGTACATTTAGTATATTTAAAAACAAGACAAAAATTTTATTCCAAGAACTGAGCATCATAACAGATGATTATAAGAAAGAAGAGTACGGCCATAAGAAGATTCAAATCTACCTAAATGCTTGAGAAGACAAAGCCAACCTTTACATGACATTGTACTAAATATATAACATAATATATAAGTTTTTCTGGTTTCTGAAGTCCTTTGGTTCAGATTCTGATTCTATCACTGATAGACAATAGACAGTTAACTGTAAACTTCCTTTTCTTCATCTGAAAAGCAAGAATAAAGGAAGTATACACATTGCAGAATTGCTTTGAGGATTAAAGAGAAAATTCAATTGATTAGCTCAGTTCTTGGCCCATGGTAAGTACTCTAAGAAATGTTAGTCACAGTAGTAGTAAAAGAGTACATATATATATATATATAGAGAGAGAGAGAGAATAAAAAATTTATATATAGACCACATGCATAGTCTACAATTAGCAAATCTGAGAGTATATAATTAAATAATATGTATGGTGGCACAGATATAAATGTAATAGCAAGTCAAAGGAAGGAAGAACAGTGGGGATATCCTTTGGAAAATTAATGTTTTTTTCTACCATGCCTGGCAACTAGTAAGCTCTTGATAAATGTTAGGTGCTTTTATTATCACTGTTATTGATTGTGGTAGGCTTTGTAGAGGAGGTTAAGACTGGAGTTGAACCTTAAAGAATGGGTAAGATAAGAGTAGCAAAAAGGACTCTCAAATGAAGATAATTTCAGGACTGAGGTATCTGATGTGGGAATCAGCATGACACAGCCTATGAAGATAAGACACTGGTCTGAAGAGAACCAGTGGGGATATCCTCCAATTTATCAATAAGGTGTTTTAATTATTATCTTCATTAATAATCCTTATAGTGTTTGAGTGCCTGTTACTATATGTAGTAAGCTGAACCATGGCCCCTGGTCCTTTGTGTCTTAATCCCCAGATCTGTAAATAGTATCTTATTTGGAAACAAGGTCTTTGCAGATGTAATTAAGTCAAGGATCTCGAGATGAGGAGATCAACCAGATTACCCAGGTGAGCCCTAAATCCAGCAAATATCCCTATAAGAGAAACACAGGAGAGGCCCACAGAGAACAAGATAAGGCAATATAGCCATGAAGCAGAGACTGGAGTAATGCAGTCACAATCTCAGGACTACCAACAACCACCAGAAGCTAAGAGAAGCAAGGAACAAGAACTCCCCTTGAGACACATTGGGTTTGAACTTCTGACCCCCATAACTATGAAAGCATACCTTTCTATTTATTGGTTTGACAAACAAAGCTGTGGTATTAAAAAAAAAAAACAAACAAAACCCAGCCACACTGAAAATGAGTACACTATGCCAAACATTTACTTTATTCAACCTAAGCCTTCTACAATCTTCTAAAATACAACATAAGTGTTATCATCACCAGTTACAGTTGCTATAGAAATATTTAATAGGCACTACAGAGGTATTTAACAGGCACATCTAACCTAGTCTAAAGGAAGGGTCAAGAAAAACTTCTCTTTCTTTAAAATGTTTCTTTATTTATTATGAGAGAGTGTGCATGCTCTGGGGAGAAAAGGGGCAGAGAGAGAGGAGAGAGAGAATCCCAAGCAGGCTCCCCAACACAGGGCTACATCCCACAAACTGTGAGATCATGACGTCAGCCAAAATCAAGAGTTTAATGCTTAACCAACTGAGCCACCTAGGTGCTCCAAGAAAAACTTCTTAAAGGAAGAAATGTCTAAAGTTCAATTAATTATATGGGTAGGAGTTAGCCTATACAAGAACTGAGAGGCATGACAAGCAGGTGGAGGGCCTAGACGAAAGGATGAAGGACTGAACAAAGTTTGGAGAGGTTGGGAAACAGGAGAAAGAGTATCTTGGATGGAGCACTAGGGTTTGACCAAAGGTGGAGGATCTGCCTGAGCCTGGGTGGGCTTCCCGGAAACAGAGGGAGGCAGGCTAGAGGAGAGGCAGAATCTAGGAGATTCTAATAACAAGGAGAGATCAGAATATCTTTGTTTTATCAGCTAGCCTTTTGATAAATAATAGATAGGCCTGGATTATTTTAAAGCCGTGCAGGTGTGGAAGGGGTAGGGGGAGAGAAAGGGGATAAAATACACATGGAAATCGGCATATGCTCTCCAGGGTTTTGCAGAAACCAGTTGGTAGCCCCCAAAGAAAATCAATAACCACTGCTTCTATTTGTGGCTCTGTTTCCACAGAAACGTGTTTGCGGGTGAATTTGGAAGGCAGATTTACAATGCCAAAACCACCAGTCCAAAAAGGAGAAAAATTCAGTTCAAATAAACTTTTCACTATAGTAATAAATGTTTGATTTTACTAACATTTTTCCATTTAATTAACTGAATTTGGAGAGGATTATCAAATAAACTCAGCCATGCTCCTGTAGGCACAATAATAATGAAATCTGGGAGCAATATTAGCTTCAGTATAAGCAGAGTATGCAAAAGCTGGTAGGAAAATGTTTGGCTGGCCTGTCAAGTTGAACCTATTTTCAAAAATAATGAATATAGTCAAACTTTAGGGCACTATGCTAGTGAGGTTAACACTGATTAAAAGAAAAAAAAAATCTCACTTGTGCTTTTGTGTCTTCCTCAATTTTTTTTTAATGTTTATTTATTTTTGAGAGAGAGAGACAAAGACAGAGACAGAGACAGAGACAGAGCAGGGAAGGGGCAGATAGAGAGGGAGACACAATCTGAAGCAGGCTTCAGGCTCTGAGCTGTCAGCACAGAGTCCGACGCAGGGCTCAAATTCAGGAACTGCCAGATCATGACCTGAGCCAAAGTCGGACACTTAACTGACTGAGCCACCCAGGTGCCCCATGCCTTCCTAAGTCTTTTTTTTCTTTTTATTTTTTTTAAAACGTTTATTATTTTTGAGACAGAGAGAGACAGAGCATGAACGGGGGAGGGTCACAGAGAGAGGGAGACGCAGAATCTGAAACAGGGTCCAGGCTCTGAGCTGTCAGCACAGAGCCCGACGCGGGGCTCGAACCCACGGACCATGAGATCATGACCTGAGCCGAAGTCGGACGCTCAACCGACTGAGCCACCCAGGCGCCCCATGCCTTCCTAAATCTTAAATGCTGTACCGTATATGTTATAGACACATGGTAAAAATGTTTTTGAAATTATCTGCCAGGCGTAATTCATACATGACCTCTTACCTCAGACAAGATAAAGTTCGCCCTATTTGTCCTTTAGTAGAATGAGTACACTTCAGTATTTTTGTTAGTATCAAACCCAAGATATTAAAAGTGGTCATAACTTTTATCATTTAAAAATATACTTATGAAATTCTAGAACCCAGCAGGTTCCCTCATACCATCTCCTGTTCATAGAAGTGGAAATATATTTTCCTCAGCATATGTCTATGAGATTCATTCATGTTGTAAATGCAGTAGTTTTTTTCATTGCTGTGTATTGTTCCACTGTATAGTGATATCACTATACATTTTTGGGTTATTTTAAGTTTTGGCCTTTAAAAAAAAAAAAACCGTGGAGCCCAACATGGGACTCAAACTCATGAATATGAGATCAAGACCTGAGCCAAGATAAAGAGTCAGATGCTTAACCAACTGAGCCACCCAGATGCCCCTAAATTTTGGGCTCCAATGGACAAAGCATCTATGAATATTCTTGTAAATATGGTTTATAAGTACTTATTTCTTTGGGGTGTGAACCTATAAATGGAACTGCTGAGTCGTAGTGTATACATTTTCCTAAAGTAGTTCAACCAATTTACACTCCCACTATTATATGAAAGTGTATACAGTTGCCCCACAATATCTTGGAATTTTTAGTACTTTTAATTTTAGTAATTATGGTGGAGTAATGGTGTCTCATTGTGACTTTGATCTGCATTTCCCTAATGATTAATGGTGGTTAATAAAGTTAAACTTCTGTAGTATGCTCAAAAAATGTATATAGTTATGATAGATTATTTTTAATACTTCATTTTTAGAGTAGTTTTAGGTTTGCCACAAAAATGAGAGGGAGGTACAGAGATTTCTCAGATACCTCTACCCCACACATGAATAGCCTCTCTCATCAACATTGCTCACTAGAATGGTAGAATGGTACATTTTTTACCTAGGATAAACCTACATTGACACATCATAATCACCCAAAGTCCATAGTTTACCTTAGGGTTCACTCTTGGTGTTGTACATTCTATGGGTTTGGGCAAATGTACAATGACATACATATTATCTATTATTATAATATCATACCAAGGATTGTTGCTATCCTTTAAAACTTCTGTGCTTTGCTTATTAATCTCTCTCTCTCTTTCCACCCCTGGCAACCACTGATCTTTTTATTGTCTTCGTAGTTTTGCCTTTTCCAGAATGTCATATAGTTGGAAGTGTACAGTATGTAGCCTTTTCCAATTGGCTTCTTTTACTTAGAAATATTCACTTAAGTTTCCTCCACTTCAAGTCCTGAGAGCTCATTTCTTGTTAGCACTAAAGAATATTCCATTTCCTGGATGATAGTTCATTTCTAAACATGGAATTTTCCCAGCTTCTAAAGGAAACATGAGCTTCATTTATTAAAAGTGTGCCTTAGCATTGAGTCTCAGATCCAGACCTCACTAAGTTCTCCTAACTTTCAGGCTGCCTACAAGAGAGGTAAGAGAGAGGATAGGAGGAGGAAGATAATGCCACTGGCCTTAGCTGTGACATCTGTGGGGGATTTGAAGGAAAATGAAATAGGGATCTAGGTAGATTGGGATATTTACAAGGAAATTTCCTTCTTATCATAATAGACAGTAATCTCCATAAATGATATGGAATGAACCAGTTTATTTACCTTCTCACTTCTTAAATCTGATTCTTCTCTTTCTCCCACCATCTCTTATCATAAGTGGACATTGTTAGTTACTTACTGACCATCCTTTAGCATCACAAATTGAAACGGCATTACAAATTGAGTGGCCTTGTACCTGGACACCACCGTCCTTATTCTAAAAGCCTCCTCATGTGTCCCCCTGCTTCTACTCTTATTCCCCTAAGTTCTTTCTTCTCATAGCTCTTATCTTTTTAAACTTAAATCAGATCATTTCACTATCCTATTTAACTGACTTTACCAGGTATTGAGAATAATGTCCAAACTCCTTACAAGGACCCACAAGGTTCTAAGGACCAGGCAATGCCTCCATCTCCGACCTTACACCTGCTGCTCTCTTTTAATACATCAAGTCCTTTCCACACCCCAGGGGTTGTAGTAGTTCTGTCCCTCGTAGTTCCTTTTGCCTGGGAGACGTGACCTCAGTTCTTTGGGTGATTGACTCCTTCTTATCATTTAGGTCATCAGCTAAACATCATGGGCCCTTCTTGCCCACAGTCACCATCACAGCGTCTTGTTTTATGATCTCCATGCCATAGATCATTATCTGAAATACTTGTATTTACTTCTTGTTTAATTTTTTAGAATGAAATCTTTTTTAAATTTTATTTTGAGAAAGAGAGAGCACGTGAGCAGGGAGGAGGGGCAGAGAGAGAGAGAGAGAGAGAGAGAGAGAGAGAGAGAATCTTAAGCAGGCTCTATGCTCAGCACAGAGCTCAACGCAGGGCCCAATCCCAGGACTCTGGGATCGTGACCTGAGCCAAAATCAACGGTCTGACGCTCAACCAACTCAGCCCCCCAGGCACCCCAAATGAAAGCTTTATAATGCAGGAAGCTTTTCAGTGTTCTATCCCCAAAGCTGAGTAAGTGTGCAGTAAATGTTAAATAAAAGAAAAGAAGGAAGGAAGGAAAGAAGGAAGAAGCAGGGGAAGGAAGGAAAGGAGGGAAGAAAAGGATCGAATATAATTCTGATTGCACTCAATCTATAAGGAATCAAAATACATTTTTAGACTCACAAGGTACTAGCTGAGAAACATGAATCTAGGTTAGTACCCTAGAAATATGATGAAATAAACACCTGAAATAAATTTTTTAAGACACATGATTTAATAAACTCATGGATGACATAACCTATTTCTAATGGTTGCACTAGCTTCCTATAACATTGTACCCTAGTTGGATAGAATTGTTGGGGCGCCTGGGTGGTGCAGTCGGTTAAGCGTCCGACTTCAGCCAGGTCACGATCTCGCGGTCCGCGAGTTCGAGCCCCGCGTCGGGCTCTGGGCTGATGGCTCAGAGCCTGGAGCCTGTTTCCGATTCTGTGTCTCCCTCTCTCTCTGCCCCTCCCCCGTTCATGCTCTGTCTCTCTCTGTCCCAAAAATAAAAATAAAATGTTGAAAAAAAAATTAAAAAAAAATTGTCTATAAGTAATGGGAAACTTTAAAAAGTAGCATCAACTTTTTAGCAGAATGATTGGGCATAGTCTTTGGTGCCAACAGGCCTAGGTTTAAAAAGCAGCTCTGGTATTTACCAAATATAAACCTTGGGCAGTTTGCCTAACTTTTCTGGGCAGTTTTCTCATCTATAAGATGGGACTAATGCTAGCCTCTCCCTCATAGTGCTCTTGCCAGGACTAGACAAGTTTGCATGTCAGGTTGCTTAGCACAGCTCTTCCAACCTGAGGATCTTTCAAATCTCCACAGTTATTAAAGTGTTTTATATTATACATGTTATCAACAGATTCTCTAAGTGGGCACTTGGCTTTCCGACATACAGAAAGACCAAACGAATGAGTCACTCAGCATCGGGTCCACAGGCAATACTTGATACTCTATTCTCGGGGCCTTGGCAGTATATTCATTTCTCTTTAATAATGACAGTAACACTTTCTTCAGCTGCCAGCCAGGCATGCCTGCTAGGTCTTTCTTCCCTTTCTATAAAGCTCTATTTTATCACAGCTTCACATATGCATCTGATTTGCTCTCTGCTCTATGTTGCCGCCGCTATGTAGAATCTGTTTGATCTTGATGAAACTACAGGGGAAGGGATGGAAATTTAACAGGATCCCACAGACATTCTTTTTCTCCCCTTCCAACTGGGTTGGGTATCTTGAAGATAAAAATAAAGAAGCATTATTTTCAGGCTGATTCCTAAAGAAGGTTTCAAGTGAATTCAACAGCCAGTAAAAGGTATACAAAGGGCTACAAAACTTGGCGATTATAAATATGTGTTTAAAAAATGCTTATGAATAAAATGTAACAAAAAGCAGATGCTGACAGAGGCAGAAAATAAATTACCTAATCTCTCCTAAACTCTTAGAGAAAGCCACCCTTATGCACCCCACACTATGGAATTTCCATGGAGAAAAAATAGAAAGGCTCCCCTTAAACCAAAGTTCTGAATTGGATTGAACCCTAGTTTTACAATTCCATATTTTCCTGATATTTTTGTGGTTTGTGTTATATGCTCATAACAGCCTATCATGAAATGAAGCATAAGGAAGGGAAAAAAATGTTTCCCATGATACACTAAGGCCAAGGCAAGGGGAAAAAAAAGGAATAAGGAAATGAAATTTAGAGGAAAGTTAATTCTCTTGGAACATGAAAAGCATAATTTTTCATGTGATAAATAGCTCTTCCCCAATAAACGTGGTATAATTGTAAATCTTTCAGCTGTAGACAAAAGTTACAGATGAATCATGCCATCATAGGGTAGCTCATTTGGCAATTCAGACTTAGATTCAAGGAACATTTACTATATGCCAAGTGCTGTGCTAGACGCTGCCTCATGTTATCTCACTTATTTCTCACAATTACCCTACAGAGAAAGCATAATTGTCAGCTTTTGTTATATGAGGAAACTGATGCTCAGAGAAGTGAGTTCACTTGTGCTTAGTAGCACAGCTTAACATGCCAGCTCTGAGACGCACACCTGAGTCATTGGATTCCAAGTGATTTGACAGACATACTCAGATCTATCTATGATGGGAGAGAAATGAACACTGGCGAGTTGGAGACCAGAGGGTGTTGAAGAAAAGAGGTTATAGATACAAGTAAGGCTGTGAGGTTTAAAACAAAATTCTCAGAGAAACAGAAGAGGGATTTCTCTGCTGCCTCAATTTATTATCCTCTCCCTAAATGTGGGTGATCCTCAAGGCTCCATCCTCAGTTCCTCTCTACCTCCTTCCTCAGGGACATCATCCACTTTGCATGCCACCTCCATGCAGACAATTCTTAGTTTAGTACTTCTAGTTTTGACCTCTTTCAAGAGCTCCAGACACATCTCTCTTATCATTTCTTATATGTATACCTTTACCTTTTACTATGTTTGACTAATTTAAACTCTTTCCTGCTGCCTGGGAGAGATTCTTATTGTCTCCTGCTTGTCTAGATATTCAGAATACATCTCTCTTGTCCTACCCTTATCTCCAACCATTAAATCCTGCTTGAGACTCAGGATCCAGCTCATGTGCTGCCTCCTTCAGGAAGTCTTCCCTAACTAGATTCCCAGTTAGATCTACATTTTTATTCAGTAATACTTATTGTCTGTCCACCTTCCAGCAGCATTTAACAACCCCTCAAGAGTAGGACTGTTCTTATTCATCTGTACACCTACCCTCTTATTTATCGTTCACACACTCAGCTTCCTAAAGCACCGTGTTTGAATGTGATTGGATCGAACTGTGTCTGTGTTCTTCCCTGCAAAATTGTTAGAGATAAGGGTTAAGGTCAGAACTTAAACTTTCTCTTAATCTCTATAAGTCCCTGATCCAAGTTCTTCTATGTAATGCACAATTGATAAATGAAAAAAATAAGCTACTTATAAAATCTTAGCTGAGAAAGGATCAGAGATTTGTTGAAGGGATTTTAAGCTCAGAATTCACATAAGCAAGGAATTTTCATGTAGTTTTCATGTAGTTACAGATGAACAACTTGAGCCTATACTGGATTTCTTCTCTGTATATAAATTGTATAATGGTAATTTTTCACATTCCAAAAGTAAAATGATTTCAATAAAGGTGCATATGAATATAGAAAGAAATAACAGAGCCAGACCACAATCTGAAACCTGAAATCTAAAGAGGAAAATTTCCTTTAAACCCTTAATTGTAAAGTGTAGATCACTAACAGTGGCACCCTTCTACAGGGGAACATCTTAAGTATTTTTTTAGTGAATTAAGACAACACAGACTTATTATCTCACAATTTCTGTGGGCCTAGAATTCAGTGAGCATAATTGAATGTTTTGGCTCTGGGTCTCCCACAGGCTGCAGTTAACTTAAGGCCCAATTAGGGGTGGATCTATTTCCAAGTTGACTCCAGTAGTTGTTGGCAGGATTCATTGTCTCACGCTGGTTTTGAACTGAGGGCCTCAGAAGTTTCTCAAAATCTACTCACTGTGGGCCTCCCTGGAATACTTGCCACATGGGCCTGTCCATACTGGTAGCTGGCTTTGTCAGAGCAAGCAAGAGAGAGGATAAGAAGGAAGATGGAAGTCATAGGAAGTGGTGTCCCACCATTTTTGCTGTATTCCATTCCTTCAAATCAAGTCACTAGTTCCAGTCCATACACAAAAGAGTGAGATTACATAAGTGCACGAATACCACACTTCTCCACTGGCCACTTGGCTTCACTAGGACATCTGAGACCATGATTCTCCCACATGGGCTCTTGCAAGGTGCTCTAATGAGAAGGCAGGCGGAGTAGTAATCATAACTTGGAGGTATGTGAGGTAGGTTAGCCAAAGCAAATTCTTCTCAGGGTACCTCACTGGTAGAGTAATGAGAGGGGAAATTCACATCAAATGTAGCCCCAGTATCATTAGTGGAAATTGCTTTAGACAATGAACTGATTCATTTAAGCATTTATATCATCCATATATGGCACAAGGATGATGACGATGATGATATGTTATTATTATATGATAACGTTTACTATATTATTATATTAAAATTATATTATTATAGTTATTATTACTATTACCAAGATAACATTCTAACCACATCAAAGGAAATATGCTAACCTTTCTACATTTATGCCTTAATGTGGCCACTTAAGTTTTCCGTATTCTTATCTATGTTTTGACCATATGTATACATTTTCTTATATATTGTAGTGAAAATGTAATTTTTTGTTCTCCTTTCTTTCATTTAAAATTACATCATATTATAGGAAGTTCTGTGAGAGATGACTTAAATTAGATTTAAATTATATTTAAATTTAAGAGAAACTACCTTTAGCAAATTAAACAAAAACAAGCAAAAAAAGTTAAAATAGCAAAGATATGATAACATTGAAATATTTAGTAGAACAAAGCTCATGCCTCAAACTGAATAGTATCATCTATAACAGAAAAATTTGGACCAAGTTGAAATAAGACACAGGGAATTTATAATGATGAAGGATCCAAACCATGAGATATAGCTACCATTTACCTATAGGCACCATTTATATATGGTAGACAACTAGTAAATTAGAACATTTCTAAAATTAACAAAATATATTGATAGTTTATTTTGTTTTTATCACATTCTCTCAGTCTAGAAGACAATTCAGCAGATAAAAAATAAGTAAATAAATAAAGGAATAACTAATATAGTCAGGATGATCAGTAGGTCTTAAAATGAAGAAAAGCCAACCTTTGCTCAAGTGGCATAAAGAAAACAGTATATTTCCCCAAAGTAGAAATAATACAAATTAGATTTTCTAATCACAAACATTAAGACATTTGAAAGAAAGCAGAAAATTTTAATTATCTACTAACTAAATTCTGTCAAAAGTAAATCAAAAGTAAAAACAGAATAACAAGAAAATGTAACAATAATAGTATATTTTAGGTTATGAACTACAGTCAAAGATGTACTCAGAGGACACTTCATAGCGAAAAGAAAGGAAGGAAGGAAGGAAGGAAGGAAGGAAGGAAGGAAGGAAGGAAGAAAAAAAAGAAAGGGAAAGAAAAAAAAGGTTGATTCCCTTTAATTAAAATTGATTTCATTTTTTTATGTTCATTTATTAATTGTGAAAGAGAGTGTGCATGTACATGTGAGCAGGGAGGGAGGGGCAGAGGGAGGAGAAAGAGAATCCCAAGCAGGCTCCAGTGCAGTTAGCATGGAACCCGGCATGGGACTTGAACATAGGAACTGTGAGAACATGACCTGAGCCGAAATCAAGAGTCTGACACGCAATTGATTGAGCCAGCCAAGCATTCCTAAAACTGATTTTAAAACTAAATTTGAGAATTTAGAGAAAGAACAATATATTAATCCAAATAAATCAAGAGGAGTGAATGAGGATAAAAGCAGAAATAATTTAGAATAAATTAGAGAACAGAAAATTTATCAACAACTCTAAGAACAGGTTACTTGGCAAAAGTGGGTATATGAGGATCAAGCTGGGGAGGTACAGGAGATGAGAGGAGTAAGGGAACAATGAAATAGGTAAATAACTACTTAGCCTAGATTTTTCTGTTTTTTAATGTGGACACAACTAGTATACTAAATTAAGAATGATTAAAAGAAAAAGAACATAGTTTATTTTTAAAATAAGTTAAAATAATTATAGAATAAGAGAATATTTTGCACAATTCTATAAAAGACATGTTTTTTTTTAATTTTTTATTAACGTTTATTTATTTTTGAGAGAGAGAAAGAGAGAAGATTCAAGTGGGGGAGAGGCAGAGAGAAAGGGAGACACAGAATCTGAAACAGGCTCTAGACTCTTGAGCTGTCAGCACAGAGGCCAATGTGGGGCTCAAACCCAGGAACCGTGAGATCATGACCTGAGCTGAAGTCCAACACTTATCCAACTGAGCCATCCAGGTACCCCAAAGACATAAGTACTATTTAAACAAAATTTTTTAAAAATTGACTCAGACAGGGGTGCCAGGGTGGCCTAGTAGGTTGAGCATCCAATTCTTGATTTAGACTCAGTTCATGATCCCAAGGTTGTGAGATCAAGCTCCACATCAGGCTCTGTGGTTAGTTAGCATGGAGCCTGCTTGAGATTCTCTCCCCCCTCTACCACTTGCACTCTCTTTCTCTCCCTAAAATAAAAATATAAATAAATAAATAACTCAAATAGACACACATATCCTAAATGGAACAAAAACAGAAAAGAAATTAGGAACTTTGTTTTTAAAAAAAAAAAAATTGCTCTTGGAAAAACTGAACAGCCACATGCAAAAGAATGAAACTTGATTCCTATCTTACACCACACAGAAAAATCAACTTAAAATAGATTGAAAACTTGAATGTAAGACCTGAAACCATAAAATTCCTGGAAGAAAACATAAAGAAAGAAAACATAGCTTAAGCTATTTGATAATCGGTTTTGTAATTATTTTTTTTAATTTGACACCAAAAGCAAAGGTTACAAAAGCAAAAAATAAACAGGTGGGACTACATCATATTAAAAGTCTTCTGCATAGCAAAGGAAACTGTCAACACAATGAAACGGCAATCTATGGAGTGGGAGAAATATTTGCAAATCATATATCTGATGAGAGGTTAATGTCCAAACTATCCAAAAAAAAAAAAAATGCAAACAAAAAACAAAACAAAACAAAACTCATACAACTAAATAGAAAAAACAATATGATTAAGTTGGGCAGAGAATCTCAATAGCTAGTTTTCAAAGAATACATACAAAGGGTCAACAGGTACATGAAAGGTGCTCAACATCACTAATCATCAGAGAAATGCAAACAAAACCACAGTGAGATGTTATCTCACACCTGTCTGAATGGCTAGTATCAAAAAAGTATCAAAATAAAAACCTTCTGCTCAGTGAAGGAAACAATCAGCAAAACTAAAAGGCAACTGACAGAATGGGAGAAGATATTTGCAAATGACATATCAGATAAAGGGTTAGTATCCAAAATCTATAAAGAACTTATCAAAGTTAACACCCAAAAAAACAAATAATCCAGTGAAGAAATGGGCAAAAGACATGAACAGACATTTCTCCAAAGAAGACATCAGATGGCCAACCGACACATGAAAAAATCCTCAACATCACTCATCAACATCACAAATCAAAACCACAATGAGGTACCACCTTACACCTGTCAGAATGGCTAAAATTAACAACTCAGGCAACAACAGATGTTGGCGAGGATGCAGAGAAAGAGGATCTCTTTTGCATTGTTGGTGAGAATGCAAGCTGGTGCAGCCACTCTGGAAAATAGTATGGAGGTTCCTCAAAAAACTAAAAAATAGAACTATCCTATGACCCAGCAATTGCACTACTAGGTATTTATCCAAGGGATACAGGTATGCTGTTTCGAAGGGACACATGTACCCCAATGTTTATAGCAGCACTATCAACAATAGCCAAAGTATGGAAAGAGCCCAAATGTCCACTGATGGATGAATGGATAAAGAAGATGTGGTGTATATCTATATCTATCTATCTATAGATATAGATATAGATATAGATATAGATATACATATACATATATCCTCCCACACACACACACACACACACACACACACACACATAATGGAGTATTACTCGGCAATCAAAAAGAGTGAAATCTTGCCATTTGCAACTACATGGATGGAACTGGAGGGTATTATGCTAAGCGAAATTAGTCAGTCCAAGGAAGACAAATATATGACTTCACTCATAGGAGGACTTTAAGACAAAGAACAGATGAACATAAGAGAAGGGAAGCAAAAATAATATAAAAACAGGGAGGGAGACAAAACATAAGAGACTCTTAAATATAGAGAACAGAGGGTTATTGGAGGGGTTGTGGGAGAGGGCGATGGGCTAAATGGGTAAGGGGCATTAAGGAATCTACTCCAGAAATCGCTGTTGCACTATATGCTAACTAACTTGAATGTAAATTAAAAAAAATAAAATTAAAAAGATAAGAAATAACAAGTGCTGGCGAGGAAGTGGAGAAAAGGGAAACTTTTTGCACTGTCAGTGGGAATGTAAGTTGGTGCACGTATAGAGTTTCCTCAAAAACTTAAAAATAGAACTACCATATGATTTTGGAATACCACTTCTGTTATCTGTCCAAAAGAAATGAAATCACTATCTCAAAGACATACCTGCTCCCCAAAATGTTCATTAAAGCATTATTTACAATACCTAAGATATGGAAACAACCTACGTGCCTAGTGATGGATGAACGGATAAAGCGTGAGATAGATATACCCATACAATTTTAAAAAAAGCTTTTAAGAAATGCACTTAGGCAAGATATTTCATGGATGACTTTTTAGAAACTTAAATAATTTTTACACTTTTCCAGTGTTTCCCTAAATCTTATATATGCACACTGATATCAAGAATAAAATACTTAACAAAGGAAAATAAAACTATAATTTCACTCGTGAATAGAACTGTCAATTTGCATATATAGTACCTTAAAAGAATAATACATTATTACCACGGTGGTTCCTTCCAGAAAACCAAAGATGACCCTATATTAGAACATTACGACAGAGATGAACAGCTGTCCATTAACAATTCTTGATCCCCTATCCATGTTGTATATTTGCAGGTGGAAATTAGCTGTTTAACTGGAACTGTATTCCCCAGCTATCTTTGCAATTAAGTTTGGCTGTGTGATCAAGTTTTAGGCAATGAAATGGGAACAAACGTGGCATGTGCCACTTCAAGGTATCTTATGTGAGGTATTTCTCCATGCTCTTATTCCCGGTTAGACAGTGGGACTAGAAATGATTCTAGAACCTGAGAAGCTATATTTTGAAGATGGTAGAGCATCTGTCAATCTGGCTATCTGAATGATGATGTGGAAGAGGATTGCCTTAACTTATTAATTTCTCCAGTTCTGCCTCATAAAAATAAACTTGTATTTGAATTATTATACTCTGGATGTTCATTGCAGAAGCTAGCCTACTCTAACTAATAATATATCTATTAATGTAAATTGTATAGATAACAAAATAGACACAATTATTAATAAATTCTTATACAGTTTTTTGATAAAATTCAAATTTTCATCATTGATGTCAGCTATTTCTGACGTCCAACAGATTCTCTGACTTTGTTCCAGTTTGGCTGTCCATTCTGATGACCAAACCTCCTGATGACTTTCCACCCTTTTGCTTAAGTGGAATGACCTAGCTTCCATAACTTGATACCATGGCCCAGTTAATACAAAGCTAAAATAACTAAATGTACTGTTTTCAGGAATAATTTTATTTTCTCCTAGGCAAGCAGAATACTTTCCTCCTTTAATCCAAAAAGAGTACAGAATAAATTCATTAGTATCCTAGCACTTGCAAGAATAAGAGCCTATTAAGATTCTGCCTTCAAATATAATGTCACCTATTCTATTACCAAGCAGCAAGAAATGGGTTTTGGTGATCAATTGGCATATGTTGTTTTGATACAATCACTCATATAACAAGACCAGTAAATGAAGCAAATACCATCCCCCTCAGGAGAAAGAACCCAGAGCATTGTCAACATCCTTTTGGCAGATAATAATAGCCCTTCGTTACCGAGGCTTGTGTACTATTACATAATGTTCTGTGACTTAATACACCCATAGCATTTTTAACAACCGTAAACTTCTCCTAGTTATAACCACAAATTGATACATAGCTAGTTTCTTCTATGAAAATCATTATGGGTCCACAGCAGCCTTCTTCATGGAAATAATTCCTACTTCAGAAATTACAAAACCTGCAGAAGAGCAGAGAAATTTCCATTGTGTTCTACAGAATTATCCCTACTGGAAGTCTTTACAAGCAAAGAAGGTTAGACATGCTACTGAAAAACAGATTTAATGTTTATATTATTTAAAATATGCTATTACCAAAAGGACCAGCCCTTTGCTACAAATGTTTTGAAATGCTTTCAAGGAATCTTAAGTTTTCCCTTATAGAATATTGGTTTGTGAGCATAATTCGTTCTGGAAACATGCTTGTAATTCATGTATCAAAGAGAATTTCAAGAGCCTTTGGCTCAGTTGTGATCATTGACATTCAGCATCCTGTACTACTCATATTGCAAGACATAGCTCATTTATCAAGTTAAAATTAATTAGAAATGTTTGCTCATCTTGGAGAACACTCGCAGAACAAGTTACTTGCAACCCAAGGTTTTACTGTAGTAATTTCCTGACTTGATGTGATTTCTATAATCAGGCACTTTTTAAAATATATATATATGTTTTAGAGAGAGACAGCACATGAGCAGGGGAGGGGCAGGGAGACAGGAAGACAGAGAATCCCAAGCAGACCCCACTCTGAACTCACGAACTGTGAGATTATGACCTGAGCTGAAATCAAGAGTCAGACATTTAACTGACTGAGCCACCCAGGCGCCACCCCCCACTTTTTAAAAATATTTATTTATTTATTTATTTATTTATTTATTTATTTATCTATCTATCTATCTATCTATTTATCTATTTATTTATAAGAGAGAGAGTAAGGGAGGGACAGAGAGAGAGGGAAACAGAAGACAGAGTGTATGAATCAGCCACTGTTGAAAACAAGTGAGAGAAGTCATCTCAAAAAAGTTCAAGAAAAAAATGGAGGGCATAATTTATATTGATAATGTAACTAAGAAGTCCAGCCTAAGCTAGGTTGGATCTAGAGACTCAAATGTTGTCTTTTTTTTAGATAAATTCTCCTCATGTGGTAGCAAAAATGACAACTGTCAATTAATTCTAGTTTTACATAATACTTAAAGCTACAGATCCAACTGTAAAATTCTTTTGAATTTTCCAATTGATGTCATCAGTTTTATAGCCATCCTTGAATCAATCACTATGGTGAGTGGATGCAATGTACTAATTAATTGGTTAGGTCTTATGATTAGCTCTGTGGCCAACCTTCTGCACCAAAATATGTGTAATGGATTCTCCATGAGAAAGAGGACTCTGTCAGCAGAAGGTGGGGGTGGTGATGAAGCACAAAACTTTGAGCTGACTAAAAATTTAGCTATCACATTCCACAACAGTTAATTTTATTTTAATTAATATCAAGACTCCTAAGGGGGAAAAGCACCATTATTTCAACTAACATTAAGAAATTGTCATTTCTGAAACTTGATGCTGCTCTCTCTGTAGGGACATTTATTTGTTCCTGGCAAGACTTACACCTCTTTGAGTTATGGTTATTCGTCAAGTTGTCTTCTAAAATTCACTTTGACCAATCAATTCCTATGTGGGGAGTCTGTGAATCCAATAAAAGGACTGTCTGACGGTTGGTTAGTCCTTTTTTCCATTTAAAGCTTTCTGGGCAATAAATGAATAAAATGCGACCACGACTCATTTAACAACATACCCCAATCCACTGAGCTAATCAGTCCAGAAGGTCAGCAATAATTATGATTCAGATGGACTCCAGGAAGATTCCAAGAAAAAAAGAAAAGAAGGAAAAAAGAAGGAAGGACAGGAAGGAAGGAGGGGTAAAATCAATGTACAGTTGATCCTTGAACAACACAAATTTGAACCATCAAGGTCCATTTATATGTGAATTTATTTTTTATAAACACAGTACAGTACTGTAAATGTATTTTCTCTTCCTTACAATTTTCTTAATAATATTTTCTTTAGTTTCCTTTATTGAAAGAATATATTATATCATACACATAATATGTGTATATTATACACATATGTGTATAATATACACATAATATGTGTACCAACTGTATATGTTATCAGTAAGGCTTCTAGTCAACAGTAGGCTATTAGTAGTTAGTAGGCTATTAGTAGTTAAGTTTTTGGAGGAGTCAACATTATATAAGAATTTTTGACTCTGTGACGGTCAGTACTCATAACTCCCATGTTGTTCAAGGCTCAACTGTATATCAAGTTATTTGTCAGATTCTCAGCCCATAATGTGAAGTCTGTAAGAAATACCTCATTAAAATGTGTTTTCAGTCAACCAAATATTGACTCTGGTCCCCACTTTAGTAGGCTGAAAGGTCATGTAACCTGGTTTGTTGTTAGATCATTCCCCATGCTCCAGAGTGTGCAAAACACCAGGATCAAAATGACACTAAGACTTCAGGAAGGCCCATCTGGTTTTCAGTCACCCATTCATACCAGTGGCCATACAGGCACCCATGAGGATCCCAATCCATGTAGGCAAGAGAGGTTGCCCTGCTGCTTCCCTGTGAGGCTTCAGTCATATGACTCTTAAGTAAGTCTGGGAGGCCTACAAGGTGGCAGCCATTGTCCTCTGAGATTTCACCATCATCCCCAAAGCAACTGAATCCTTGAGCGTAGGTGCCCTCTTTTCTGGGGAGGAATAAACTTTCCTGTCTTCCAATTTCTCAGAAGCTCCCCTCCCTGCTCAGTTTATTTCTGACTTATATACCTACTCCTGACTCCCTCTCTAGCAGGACATTAACATCCTGTTTATGGCTTTGAGATCATAAAAAATAAAGTTTAACAGAACAGAAAAAGCATGATCCAGCTTCTGCTTTCTATAGAATATATTCCAAATGTACCAAAAACAAGAAATTACAAAGCATGGTTACTACCTTAAAATGAGGAAGAAGGGGAAAATTAAAGGAAAAAAAAATCACCATTTCCCACTAGGTCATTTGCCCCATTTATTTGAAAGGAAACAGAAAAAGAAGAGAAAGAATGTGAAGTTTGGAAAATTTAAATAAATTGCCAAAATCCATCTGCCAGTAAGTGGTAAAATCTGGGTATTTTTTTTCCAGTACTTTTTTACTAACCTATCCTAAGATGATCCAAGTTGAGACATTTTAAAAATTAGAGTTGAACTCCACAATTAAAATCCTCAATTGATTTTATTACTCTTCGAATTGTTTAATTTTGTCAATTTTGTTGACAACTGCTTTAGAAATATCTTTGGATTTTTTTAAAAAAGTCTTGGTTTTAAGAATTTAATCATCTATTAGAAAAGTCTTTTAGAACTAAAACTTTCATAAATTACAATGGTATAGCTTAGGATTCAAAATGGTGAGGGTACTAGAATTTTAGGGGGGGAAAACCATCAAAAAAATAAAATCCCTGAACTCCTATTTCTTATAATTCCCTGGTAGCAAAGTGGGATTTGAGAGTCTTCTTTTAGTTGCAGTTGTTCCTAGCTGCCTTACTCATAAGACATCAAATGCTGAAACTAAGTCACGTGGATAAATTTCCTACCATTAAATTTCTAACAGCAAAGAATAGATATGTGAATCCTCTGCCTTTACTATATATGTTCAAAGATCTGGGAAAGTTCCCAGAAAGTATGTGGGTTAGCTGAAGTCCAAACATGTGAGGGAAAACTGTGCTGTGAAGAATTGTTTAGCAACAAAGCTAAGACAAGAGTCATTAGTTCTTTACAATAATGAACCTATTTGATGATCACAGGCTCTGAATCCTAGAACCCTTAGGATTTCTCTGAAATTTAGAGCAGTGGAGATTCTGTTTAAGCAGAGAACAATCCTAGAAGAGAAATTAAAGGAGTTCATAGACCACTAGACAATATATTCTCTGAAAAATAAATAATGGCCTTGGTTTTAAGCTGTATTACAGAAATTCAGTAGAGTTGCATGATGTGTGCATTTAATTTACTAGAATTTCATATATAAAACAATTATATTTTTTAAAGAAGCCAGATCCTCCTGGTGATTGATTATAGAAAATTTTTCAAAGTCATTTTGACTTTACTCAGTTTTTGCCATAAGTTCTAAATTTTGAATCCGATCCCAACACATGAGGATGTTGCTGCAGTGTTGTTGACTAAAACTAATGCTGGCTGCATGACAGGATGCATTTCAAAGACTGCACTTAATCTCAACTTAAGTGAATCTTACTTACCTCATCTGCAAAGTCAGGGTACAATGTCCGTTTTCTTACCATCATAAGTAGCCCTTCTCTAAAAATCATATTACATAATAAATATGAGAGTATTTGATTAATTCTCAAAATACCATTTAAATATGAGCTACCAGTTATTGTTATTTACATGGTGGTTAATGATATTTTTACTCTTATTATAATCAGGACCCTCCTTTGAAGATTCAACCAAATCTTGCAAGGATTTGTAAAGTTTAAAACAATTTGCACCAACTGTAGTCTGTTCAGAGGGCCCTTTACAGTCTCTTGGATCTGCACCCTCAATCCAGTTCAGAGGATGAAGTTGCTATTAGTGTCTACTATTTGTTATTTTTGGTATTGCTACCTCTGTTTTCTTTCTTTTTTTTTTTTTTCTTAATCTTCATTTATTTTTGAGAGAGAGAGCACAAGCAGGGAAGGGGAAGAGAGAGAGGGAGACAGAGGATCCAAAGCAGGCTCTGCACTGACAGCAGAAAGCCCAACGTGGGGCACAAAATATGAGAACAGTGTCTGGTACATTATAAATGTTCCCCCCAAATTGGGCTAATTATTTAATGCATAGAGACCTCCTACTGGCCTCAAGCTTTATCTACTATAATATTTGTATCTCCCAACTTTCCATTTGATAGCACTGGTTTATGTGCTCTCTGTATTTTAAAAATAGAATTCTTTAGGGGCACCTGAGTGGTTTGGTTGGTTAAGCTTCCAACTCTTGATTTTGGCTCAGGTCTTCATAAGGTTGAGCCCTGTGTGTGAGATCAAGTCCTGTGTCAGGCTCTGCACTGAGAGCATAGAGTCTGCTTGGGATTGTCTCTCTCCCTCTCTCTCTGCCCCTCCCCTCTCATGCTCTCTCTCTCAAAATAAATAAACATTTTTTTGAATATAACTCTTTAATGTATAGATTATCAAATCATAAAATTGATCTCATTAAATTATTGTTCTTCTTCAATTTCCTAATTCTTCTATTTTTTTTTCTTAAACTTGATAGTTGGCCCCAAATACAGAAAACATGGTTTTATCAATTGACCTATATTGTAATGTATAAAACATGGAATTTCAGGGGCATCTGGGTGGTTCAGTCCGTTGAGCATCCAACTCTTGATTTCGGCTCAAGTCATGGTCTCATGGTTCGTCAGTTCAAGACCTGTATCAGGCTCTGTGCTGACAGCATGGAGCCCGCATGGGATTCTCTCTGTCTCTGTCTCTCTCTCTGCCCCTTCGCTGATCGCACTCTCTCTTTCTCTCAAAATAAATATAAATGATTTTTTTTTAATTAAAACAAGCAATTGTTTGAATCAATCAATCTTAAGATGCATTCCAACATTTGGGCTCATATGATAGAACCCTCCCTTGCCAGGGAAAACACAGCAGACCTCATTTCTGGGAACTGTATTGTTTTCATTTCAGTTGTTGTCTTGGCAGTTGGCCATGGGGGTAACAAAAAAGGAAAATGCAAGCAAACATCAAAGGAGTTCAATGCTTTAGAAGTACCATTGCCATTGCCAATCTCCATCCCACCACTGGTATCTGTTCAGATTTTTAAATAAAGCCATGCTGTTTACTACAAGTTGTATTTTAAACTTGAAAGGTGCAATCAATATATAAAACTGCTCTCAAACCATGAAAATGGGCAGTCAACTTCAGGCCTTGCCAAATTTTAATCAGGGCTTCCAAAACTAACTGGCCCTAGCAACTGTTTTTTCCAGACCTCTCTCAAAGTAAGGAGAGAAGCTAAGAGTAAGTGAAAGGGCTTTTGTACATGAGAATCTACAGTGTATTTTTTAAAATTTATTGAGAGAGAGAGAGCAAGAAAGAATGCACACACATGAGTGGGGGAAGGGCAGAAAAAGGGGGAGAGAGAGAATCCTAAGTAGGCTCCATGCTGTAATCTTGAAGTCTGATGCAGGGCTCCATCTCACAAACTGTGAGATCATGACCTGAGCTAAAATCAAGAGTTAGTCACTTAACCGACTGAGCCACCCAGGTACCCAGAGAATCCACAGTGTATTAATTTCAAAATTCCCTTCTCTGGACCCTTTGGTTCTCCCCACATTGAGGTGAGCACTTCTCTTCCTTTTTCTTGTCCTTTGCGATGGAGTCTACTGCACCAAATCCAGAAGTACAAATGTAATTGTATTTGTGTCTTGTGCTTAAGAGGCAAAAACTTAATCTGCCCTGTTAAATAGAACTTAACTGAAACACTACCATTTGAAACTCATTTTCTTTTGGGTTGTCAAATTTAGTGTTCCTTCTCTCCCCTTTACTCTTACGGGATTATTTAAGATCCTAGGGAAATTACTTGTCATCCTAATATGAGGAAACCGTGGCTCTCCTTGTATCCATGGCTGCTTGGTATGTTGTCCATCCTAATGGACAGAGGCAAAAATTTCACTCAGGAAATTTTCAGTCTCCCCTCCTCATCCTTTCTAACTCGGGCCATGGCTCTGTTCTCATTCCCATTTCTAAGTTCTAAAACCCAACTGTACCCTTCACCCTGGCTATGGCTTGGACTTCTCCCTTTAAACTCTGCTGTGGGGTCTTCTTGACCCATGATATACACATGGCAGGTACCCTAGCTCAATACCTCTGGGTTTTACACCTCACCCAGGCATGTCAAGACTTTTCCTATTTGACCTTTGTTCACTAATAAACTGGATTAATTCTGAATTTATGCTGTTACAATGCTTCCCCAAATAACATTCTGCATTCTCCCCCAATATATACCCTAAAATGCACATATACCCTGTCCATTCTTTGGGATTCATCTGAGTCCAGGATAACTGCTCAGGAAATCTGGTTAAGTAAAGCACAAGTTCCAGTTGTATTTAACTGGTGAAAAAAGCAAGCATCTTTTTCTGTTTGATTTTTTTAAGTTTTTTTCTAGTTTTTTTTTTTTTTCAGAGAGACAGAGAGAGACAGAGAGACAGAGAGAGAGAGAGAGAGAGTGTGTGTGTGTGTGTGTGTGTGTGTGTGTGTGTGTGAGCGGGGGAGGGACAGATAGAGAGGGAGACACAGAATCTGAAGCAGGCTCCAGGCTCTGAGCTGTCAAGCACAGAGCCCGATGTGGGGCTCGAACTCACAAACTACAGGATCATGACCTGAGCCGAAGCTGGATGCTTAACCAACTGAGCCACCCAGGCGCCCCAATTTCTGTCTGATTTTAAATTTTAGTTGTTAAGGGTGGAGGTGCTCTTTGGAGAGGATTTGAAGATGCTGTAAGTGAACCTATGATATTCTGGTCCTCTAATTAAATGTCTTGCTAATGACAAGATTGTATGTCACCATCTTTTTTAAAACAGATATTTATGTGTTTATTTCATAAACTCAAATTGTCTTTTCCCTTGAGCTGGTCTCTGTCAGTGCCATTAAGTAGGGGGTTTGGGCTCAGTTAGTCCTCAGTGTGACAGGGAAAAACTCCAATCCAAAACAAGCCTGTAAGCTTTGTTGTTTCCTCTGAGGAATCAAAAATAGAAATGTACTTGGTGGAAGGCTGACCTGATAGGTGCCTGGGATACCTTTGAGCTTCTGATAAAGCAGAGGGTAGTCATGGACATAATATGCAAAGAATAAATGGGTTTATTTTTCTTAAGAGGAGAGGCAGTTTAAAATAGATTCTTTCTTTACTTACTCTTTGTAACATATTGTATGTTTCTTATGAAAGGATTTCTTTTCCCACATGAAAACTGATATTCTCCTGCTCTGATATTGCAGTTACAGAAATTCTGATATAAGAAAAATATTCCACTTCATTCCAGAATTGAGTTTTCTAAATCATTTGAGTCATCCCACAGTAGCTTGCAATTCTGTGGGTGCTAAAAAAAAAAATACAACAACAACAAAAAAAAACCCAACTCTTTGTTGAATAATGCTTCTCCTGAAGAAGACCACATAGTAATTATCTTCTCCCTTTTAAAAGTGGAAAACAGTTACCCTTTGTAGATCCATAGCACCTACAGAGTTTAAAATATTCTTCAAGCAACTTGAAAATGTGTTACAATCCTAATCAGAAATAAAATTCAGTACTGTTCCCACTTCATAGGTATTAAAATGAGACATGGGGAAGAGAGTGCAGTCATTCAAATATAATAACTCATATTTATTGAGTCTTTAACATTTGCCAATCACTGTTCTGAATATGTACAAAGCTCACTTAACCCACATCACAATCCTATAAAGTTAGTACTATTATTATCCCCTTTTTACAGATGCACAAGCAGGTGTAAAGCAGTTGGGCAACTCACTTAAGGTCACGTAGACAATACGTGTAGGCTTGAGATTTGAATGTAGGCCTCCTGAGTCCATTGCTAACCTTCTTAATACTATTGTATGTTACCTTTTTTTCTCCATCTTTTTTGAAATATAATTGACAAAATTGTAACATATTTAAAGTGTACAATGTGATTATTTTATATATGTTCACATTGTGAAAGGATTTCCACAATCAAGTTAATTAACACATCCAATACTTCATATAGTTACCTTTTCTTTCTATTTTTAAAAAATTTATGTATGTATTTTGAGAGAGAGCGCCAGCTGCAGAGGGGCAGAGACAGAGGGATAGAAAGAATCCCAGGCAGGCTCCATGCTATCAGCACAGAGCCCGATGTGTGGCTGGATCCCATGACCTGTGAAATCATGACCTGAGCCACCATCTAGAGTCCAACACGTAACCAACTGAGCCACCCAGGTGCCCTCGTATAGTAACCTTTATTACAATGAGAATACGTAAGACCTATTCTCTAAGCCAATTTCAAGTACACAATACAGTATTATTAACTAAAGTCACGCAGCTGAATATTAGATTACCTTATAACTGGAAATGTATATCCTTTGACTTATATCTCACCATTTCCTTCATACCACTCCCTCCCACCCCCCTCCCCCACCCAAGTCCTTGGTTGCTACCATTCTACTCTTTGTTACTATGAGTTTAACACTTTTTAGGGTTTGGGTGTTTTTGTTGTTTTTTTTTAGGTTCCACATATAAGTGATACCATACAATACTTGTCTTTCTCTCTCTGGTTTATTTCACTTAGCATAATGCCCTCCAATTTCATCCCACAAATGGCAGGATTTCCTTATTCCTTATTTTCTGTGGCTGAATAGTATCCCATTGTGTGTATGTGCACACGTGCACATAGGCACATGCTCACATGCACATGCATGCATGGGTATCATATTTTCTTTACTCATTTATCCATTGATGGACACTTAGGTTGTTTCCATATCTCAGTTATTATGAATGCTTAAATGAGCATGGGAATACAGATATTTCTTGGAGATAATGACTTCAGTTCCTTTGGATACATATCCAGAAGTGGGATTACTAGATCAGATGATAATTTTATTCTTAATTTTGTGAGGAACCCCAATACTGTTTTCTATAATGGCTATGACAATTCATAGCCAAGTGCACAAGTCCTTTTCTCCATATCCTTGCAATATTTGTTATCTCTCACCTTTTTGATAATAGACATTCTAACAAGTGTGAGGAGATATCTCAGTGTGATGTTGACTTGCATGTCTCTGATAGGTAGTGATGTTAAGTATCTTTTCATATATTTGTTAGCTATTTATATGTCTTCTCCGGCAAAACGTCTATTCAGGTCTTTTGCCCATTTTTAAATCAGGTTATTTGTTTTTGTTTTTTGTGTTTTTTTTCTGTTTTTGTTTTTTGTTTTTTTTTTTTGTTTTTTTTTTGTTTTGTTTTGTTTTGTTTTGTTTTGTTTTGTTTTGTTTTGTTTTTTTGGTTTGGTTTTGCTATTGAGATGTAAGAGTTGCTTATATATTTTGGATATTAATGTCTTACTGGACATATAGTTTGAAGATATTTTCTTCCATTCCATAGGTTCCCTTTTCTTTTCTTTTTATTTTTTCATTTGTTTCTTTTGCTGTGCAGAAACTTTTATTTTGATGTAGTGCCACTTATTTTTGCTTTTGTTGCGTGTGCTTTGGTGACATATCAAACAACCATTGCATTGACCAATGTCAAGAAGCTTTTCTCCTACATTTTCTTTTAGGATTTAATGGTTTCAGGTCCCACCTTTGAGTCTTCAATCTCCATTGTGTTGATTTGTGTGTATGGTACAACAGTGTAATTTTTTAAATGTGGCTCTCCAGTTTTTTCAAGATAATTTTTCAATAAATTATATATTTTGGGCAACCTTGTTGAAAATTAGTTGGCCATATATGTGTGGGTTTTTGTTCTGGCTCTTTATTCTGTTCCACTGATCCGTGTTTGTTTCTATGTTAACACCATACTGTTTTTGATTATTATACTTGGTGATATAGTTTGAAATCAGGAAGTGTGCTACCTCCACCTTTGCTCTTCTTGCTCAAGATTGTTCTAGTTATTTGAGGTCTTTCATAATTCCACACAAATTTTAAGATTCTTTTTTTCTATTTCTGTAAAAAAAATGGCATTGGAGTTTTCATAGGGATTATATTCAATCTGTAGATTGCTTTTAGTATGGATGTTTTAACAGTGTTAATTCTTATAATTCATGAACATGGGATATCTTTTCAATAATTTGTGTCTTCATCAATTTCTTTCATCAATGTTTTATAGTTTTCAGTATACAGTTTCACTTCCTTGGTAAAATTTATTCCGAAGTATTTTATTTTATTTCTGTTGCTATTGTAAATGGAATTTTTTTTTAAATTCCAATGCAGGGTTTGAACTCACAAACTGTGAGATTATAACCTGAGCCAAAGTTGGACACTCAACCAACTGAGCCACCAAGGTGCCCTAAAGCCAAACCAATTCTTGAAAAATTTAAACTGCAGGTGGGTCTAGATGTTCAGAAGAC
The DNA here is from genome assembly GCF_014898765.1 of Herpailurus yagouaroundi. NCBI lineage: Eukaryota > Metazoa > Chordata > Mammalia > Carnivora > Felidae > Herpailurus > Herpailurus yagouaroundi. The sequence continues at coordinate 21,625,252 of NW_024412418.1, read as the reverse complement.
AAGTCTAGTGCTTGATGGTACCTGGTTTTAAATATATATATATACATATATATTTGGTA
>NW_024412418.1:21605704-21625093 GCF_014898765.1 Herpailurus yagouaroundi | reverse complement strand
TATATATATATATATATATATATATATATATGTATATTTGAGGCATTAGCAAATGTAGCCAGCCTTGATACTTTCTGGAGATTATCCTCTATAAAAGAAACTCAAGGTTTTGAGTTTGAAATACCATTTATCCACTTTAAGGACCTTTGTCAAGGTAATTAGATGAAATATAAATAAATATAAGAACCAACATTAACTTAATGCTTTACAGTTTACTTAATGTCTTCCTGTAGGCATCATATTTAAGAAAGGGAAGAGATGTATGATTTTTAATTTTTTATAGTTGAGGAAGCAGAGGTCCAGATAGTTTAAAAAGTCTTGTTTAAGGTCTCACAGCTGTGAAGTTACATGATTGCAATACAAATAAATTTCGTTTCTCTTTCAACTATGTATCTGGAATGGTTTAGCACTTGCCATTTATGGAATATTTTCATATTTGCATATTTATTGTATTCTTACAGTAGCCCCAGAAGGTTATGGTGTGCAGCATTTAAGAATATGGACTTCAACATCAGATTGACTTGGTTCAAATTCTGACTCTGCCCCTTACCATGTGACCGTAGACAAGGTACCTCACCTCTTTGGGTTTCAGTTTCCTTAGCTCTAAAACAGGATTATAATTATATCTATCTCACAGGGAAAAGGGAGGATGTGTTAGTATTAATAAATTAGATACTCTGAGAAAAACACTTGGAACAGTGCATGGTACAAAGTAATATATGTGAGTTTTTACACTCAGTGTATGCTAGTTCTTACATAGAGAAAGGATTATGTCCATTTTACAGATAAAAGGACTGTGGCTTCAAGTGAAATGACTTACCTATCGAGCTGGAATCCAAACTCAGTTCTACTGATTCACAGTCTGTTCCTTACTACACCAGCTTGTGCTATGAAGAAATCTAGGTTTTACTGAATTCTATTCAAGTTGTAGCATTATATATAGACAAGGGTTCTACATCAGGTGTCCATCTGTGAATTTCAGGGTTTCTGAAAACCCTCTAAAATGGTACAGAAAATACCTTAGTATATTTTTCTAGAAAAGAATTCATATCTTTCATCAGATTCCTGAGAAAGTCATAAAGGTTAGGGGCTACTGATTGTGCAGTAGTACGGCATAATATTTAGGACTCTAGGCTTTGGAACTGCTTGAATTCAAATTACAAATATAACACTATAAGCTCTGTGACCATGGACACTTTGGTTCATGGACAAGTTCTCTCTAACTTTATTTTCTCATCTTCAAAAGAAGCATGATAATTTGTAAGGATTAAATTAATTAATATGTATACAAACACTTAAAACACTGCTTGGCAATAACAAGCTCCATAGAAAGATTTCTGTTATTATAATTGTTATGATCAGGGGATGTTTAAATCCACCTGTTTGGAACCGTAACCATTCTCTCAATAGCTTTGAAGATGATCCTCAATGACCCCAAACTCCTGACTTAACATCATTGTGTAATCCCCTACTCTTGAGTGGATTTACTGATCAGCTTCTAATGAATCAAATATGGCACAAGTCATGGGATGTCACTTCTGATGTTAGGCTGTAAAAAGACTGCATTTTCTGTTTTAAATGTTCTCTTTCTCTTTCTCTTGGACAGCTCACTTTAGGGAAAGCCACCTGCCATATTACCACGTAGCCCTGTGGAGAGGTCCATATGAAAAGAAACAGAGAGGCTTCTGGCCAACAGTCAGCAAGGAAATGAGGCTCTCAATCTAATAGTCCCAAGGAATAGAAGCCCACATGAGTTAGCTTGAAATCTTTTCTCCAGTCCAGTTTTCATACAAGACTTCAGACCCAGCCAAAAACTTGGCTGCAATCTCATGAGAGAACTCAAGCCAGAGGCATCTAGCTAAATTTGGCCCAGATTCCTGACCCACAGAAACTGTCATATAATAAATATGTATTATTTTAAGCCACTAAATTTGGTGGTAACTTTTACACAGTTATATTACATATAATAGAAATGCAAAGTACTTTCTAGACATTATCTCATTTAGAACTTACAACCAACCTACCATATAGGTATCACTGTACTGATTTATTGAGGAAGCCTGAAGAAATCAAATGACTAACCTGAATTGTTAGTGAATTTTGCCTGACTCCAAAGCCCAAGATCTTTCTTAGCTAGGTTATTAATTTCTTTTGTTGGCTCATTTTTGAGACTACTTCTTATTCTGCATAGGTTTTGTTTTTAATAATTAAAATAAGAACTACTGAAGTTATTCAGGAATGAACTTCAATATACTTTTGAAACTTATTTCTGGTCTTTATTTAACCAGATATCGGAAGCCTGAGTAACTGTCACATAGCATTAGGTTTTCCAACATTTATGTTATTGGAAATAGAATCTAAGATTTTTATAAACATGAAATTATAGACTCTAAGTCTGTACTCTTCACAATAGCCTCTACATTATTATTGTTATTTGTTTTTGTGGAACATAGCCCTTTATTTTTTTAATGTTTATTTATTTTGAGAGAGAAAGAGTGTGCATGAGTGGGGAGGGGCAGAGATAGAGGGAGAGAGAGGATCCTAGGCAGACTCCACATGCTCAGCACAGAGCTCGATGTGGGGCTTGAACTCACAAACTGTGAGATCATGACCTGAGCTAAAATTAAGAGACCGATGCTTAATGGACTGAGCCACCCAGGTGTCCCAAAACATAACCCTTTAAAAAAGTAACTCATAGGGTGCCTGGGTGGCTCAGGGCATGATCTCATGGCTTGTGAGTTTAAGCCCCCATCTGTCTCTGTGCTGGAGCCTGTCTCAAAGCCTGGAGCCTGCTTCAGATTCTGTGTCTCTCTCTCCACCTCCCTTGGTTGTGCTCTGTTTCTCTCTCAAAAATAAATGAACATTAAAAAAATTCACTCATGTTTAATCAATGACCCTAAGTAAGATGGATAATTATCCATTGTCCATGGACTCCCATTCTCAAACAGAATTTCCCTCAATTAGTCAGTGGTCTCTTGACTCCAGGTCATTTGACTTTCAGTCCAGCAGGCTGTCAGTTCCATCCTTGATTTCCTAGTGCAGGAAATACTTAAAGTTCTGGGACAGTTAATGACCCATGACAATCCATTTTAAAAAGCAATAGAACCCTTTTAAAATTGCAGTCAAATTTGAAGAAGGACTCTAAAGAAGAGGTATTTATGACTTCAGAATATAGCTCAGGCTTCATAAACCAATTCTTGACAAAATCTCTTCTCTCTGCCTTTTTGAAATAATTAGTGACTTTAACTCAATAGAATATTAAAATTTGATCTCTGGTTACTGTAGCAAATTGAGAACAAAATGAAAATCATTAATCCCAGAGACAAAGATGTCTTGGATACAGAGACATTCCAGTGGAATATGTTATCAAAATGATTAAGTATATTTTTGTTTCAGACACCAAATTTCCTTCTTTCTGTTCATCTATCTATCCAGCATCTGTGTTAGAATCAATCACTCAATATTTAAACTATCCCTAATTTCAAAATAGACATACTTGGAAATAAATGTTTTTTGGGTCACTAGTGCCCAAACTAGTGACATAACCATAGTTCTTTTAGAGGTTGAGTCATTTGAATGTGACATTGTTGAATCTGAACGATATGATGAATATATCATATAAAAAAGTTAGGAATGAAAATCTAGTTTTTGATACTGTATATATTATAAAAGTTTTTTTATTTACCTTTATCATTTTATTTTTTTTAATTTTTTTTTCAACGTTTATTTATTTTTTGGGACAGAGAGAGACAGAGCATGAATGGGGGAAGGGCAGAGAGAGAGGGAGACACAGAATCAGAAACAGGCTCCAGGCTCTGAGCCATCAGCCCAGAGCCCGACGCGGGGCTCGAACTCACGGACCGTGAGATCGTGACCTGGCTGAAGTCGGACGCTTAACCGACTGCGCCACCCAGGCGCCCCTACCTTTATCATTTTAATAATACCTTTAAGATCCACCCTGGTTGACTTTACTCATAGTTTGTGCTGAAGACTAAAACCAGTTTGTGTGTATGCAGAGAGCATACATCTCTGTTGGGTATGGTGAAATAAAAGATATGTTCATCATAAAAATTAGACTCATAGAAGATCTACCATTGATGCTAGTGAAATTATCAAGATTAACTGTCAATGCTCATTGCTTTTGCTGTGTTGAACTCCTTAATTTTTTTTTGAATGGATTCAAACCAGGAATTGGCATAATCATTCATACGATCTCAACCTTAACATTAAATCCTATGCTGTATGGGGTAGAACAGTAATTAAAAGCTTAGGATCAAGGGATAAGAGATTTAGGCTCTGTTGAGCCACTATGTGATTTATAATGCAACTTTGGGAAAGGTGTCTTTCCCAAAGGTGTGGGAGCAATACAGCTTCAAAGAGTGCACTTGCTTTTCTAGTAAAAAGCAGGATCAATCTTCTTTACCTATAAAAATAGATCTTTAAGATTCCTCCCAATATTAATGTTCCAGACTGAATAATTATGACCCAATCAAAAGTGCCTTAAAATGTTTAAATAACCCAACCTCTAAAAAAATATGGTTAGGTTACTCCTTTATAGCAACCTATAAACATTTACTTCTAAGTACAGTGGATCCTCACTGTTTATAGATTCTGTATTTGTGAATTTGCCTACTCACTAAAATTTATTTGTAATCCCCCAAATCCAATATTCACATTGCTTTTATGGGCATTCATGGATATGAACATTGAGGTAAAAAATTGGAGTCATACAATGTATATGTTTGCAGTTGAGACCAAATAAAGTTCAGGCAAATTTCTTCATTCTTGTTTCAGTTCTCACACTATAAATAAGTGCTTTTTGAAGTCTAGTTGGTGCCACGTTATTTGCATTTTCTACTTCTTGCTGGTGATTTTGTTATTTAAAATGGCCTTCAGTGGTGTATACACACACACACACACACACACACACACACACACACACACATGCACGTGCACAGTGGAATATTATTCAGCCATAAAAAAGATGAAATCTTGTCATTTGCAATGGTGTGGATGGAGCTACAGAATATATAGCTAAGTGAAATAAGTCAGTCAGAGAAAGTCAAATGCCATATGATTTCATTCACATATGGAATTTAAGAAACAAAACAAATGAACATGTAGGGTGGGGAAAGTGTAGGAAAACTAAGAAACAGACTCTTCACAATAGAGAACAAACTGATGGTTGCTGGAGGGGAGTTACTTGGGGTGTGGGGTGGATGGATAAAATAGGTGATGGGGATTAGAGAGGTCACTTGTGATGAGCACAAAGTTTAGTATGTAAGTATTGAATCACTAAACCCTATACCTGAAAGTAATATTACACTGTATGTTAGTTACTATTTAAATGAAAACTTGGAAGAAAAATAAAATAAAATAAAATAAAATAAAATAAAATAAAATACTCCTCAAAGTAGTGCTGATGTTCCTAAGTCCAAGAAGGCATGCAACTCAGGCATGAGTTATAGTGCTGTTGGCCATGAGTTCGATGTTGATAAATCAAAAATATGTATTAAATAAGGTGGCTTTAAACAGAAATGAACATAAAACAAGGGTATACGTCGACTGGTTGATGAAAAAGTTGTGACCAGGGAATCGTAGGAACCTAAAAACCAAGTATTTCCCCTAGGAGCTTACAAAAATATCTTTTTTCTAAGAATTATCTCTCTAAATAAATCCTTTAGTAAATGTATAATAGAATTTTATTTTTATACAATGTTTTGGGTGCTCACCACAGTATTCAATGTGACAACTATAATGTAACATATAGCTAAATATTTAGGATTTTATCTTTTTTTGTCTGTTAATAATGCTCTTGCTATTTCTAAGTTTCATTTTCCAGATTAGTCCCACTTGAGTTGTACCTGAACGGTCCAAGGTTTCATTTGATATTGTAACTCCTCAAAAACATTATTTTACAGGGTCCCTCCCTTCCTATCACTCAGTAACACACTTACCTTCTTCGAGTTCACGTTCAGCCTCCTCAATATTCTATCTCTGGGAATGTAACAACATCATTTCAACAGAAGCATATCTGAACATCTTAATACATGGCAGAACATGCTTAGTGAATGGGATACAGGTGTGGGAGCAATACAGCTTCAGAGAGTGCACTTGCTTTTCTAGTAAAAAAAAATTTCTTTTTGAAACCCTGTGATCTGAACCATCTGCAGATAATTTGATAAACAGAGGAAGGGTGAAAACAAAAGGTTGTGTTAACAACAGATTGCTGAATGACTAATTTTGAATTCTGCAAATACTGAAACTCATTTCACACCAATACAGGCAATGAGTTTTATAATAGTTTGAACTGCTAGTTAAATAGGAAGAAATAAGCTCTATTTAACATAGAGCCATCCCTGTGTGGTAGAACAATGTACTGAGATATTAATTTGCATTTTATTCTCACTGCTGTAAATAATTCACACCTCTTTGTTTAAAGAAGGTCGATTTTTTTTGGCTTTGCTTTTCCAAGAAATGGGGGAAAAACAAAAACATGCCCCCCCAAAATCATTTCCAAACAGGACTTCTTTTTTCCAAAAGTCTAGGCTCATAAGAGAATATGGAACTAGGTTATCTGAGGAGAGATATTTCAGGGATGGGAAAGGTAATGGATTATGCTTGGAGTAGAAAGGTTTTGAGAGAGTTTTCCCAGAGAATGGAGAGTAGATATTTAAAGAGTCCAGAAGCATTGAAGAATGATTGCTGCTCCAGATTCTATAATTGGAGAGATGCAGGTCTCCGAAGAGAATGGCCGCAAGGTGTATCTGAGGATTCAGCAACTAGACACGGCAGTTCTCAATCTGGGCAAAGAACCAAGCACCTCTTTGTTGGAGGCAGAGAAAGTTCATGCACCAGTGATGACCAGTATGTACTGTAGACCAGGCCATTCTTCAAGTATCATGATTCTTGTATGACCCTAGGCTCCCCACAAAAACACGAATTTCGGTTTTTTAACCAGGTAGGCAAGAGTCATGGGCAAACTGATGTGTGTTTTTTTTTTTTAATATATAGAAAAATAAGATAATGTTTCTTGCACTGGGTTACAGTCAAAACTGTTACCCATAGATTACCTCATGTAATCTTCCTAACCTGCAGTATTGAAACCCATTTTATGGATGAGAAAAGTGATGTGTAGAAAAGTCAAGCCAGAGAACCAGGAGGTAACAGAGCTGGGATTTGAACCCAAGAAGCCTGGCCAAGAACTTTGTGCCCCTGAATACTCTGCTTTTCTGCTGATCCTGTCATGTGAGTGTCAGGCCACTTAACTCTTTTTAAAAGTGGTCTGCTATAAATAATTATCGAGCACATGTTTTATCTCCTCTCAGCTCCCTGAGGCCTGGCATGCTTCTTATGCTTTATGTTTCTTACAGTGCCTTACACTGGCCCAAGAAATCAAACTTGCTCAAAAAACAGATATGAATGTACATGTGTACACACACATGTATATACATAGTCTTCAAAACATAGATGGTCAGGATTGATCAGATGCAGTGCAATAAACAGCTATGTAAAATGTCTCAAGCCATGTTAATCACATGAATTAAATGTATTAAAATACATGTCCACTAGAGAATGCATTGATATTTTTCATTATCTGTTTTACTTCATGACATCAGAGTATACAATAAAAATGGTAATTAGATGCATCTTTTAAAGCAGCTACTAAACTGTATCTCTGAAATTTTTTTAATAAATTTTTTTAAATGTTTATTCACTTTTGAGAGACAGAGAGAGACAGAGCATGAGCAGGGGAGGGTCAGAGAGAGAGGGAAACACAGAATCCGAAGCAGGCTCCAGGCTCCGAGCTGTCAGCACAGAGCCCAACACGGGGCTCAAACACACAAACCGTGAGATCATGACCTGAGCTGAAGTCAGACACTTAACCGACTGAGCCACACAGATGCCTCTGAAATTTATTTCGAATGGCATTTCAGAACTATTTTGAGTAAGAAATATATGATTTCTAAAGAGTGTGCTGTGGTTAATAGGATAGATTCTGTTTGCACACTCAACTCCCCCTTCAGACTTCAAGAACTTATGCCCCAGATGCTGCAGGCTGCCAGCTGCCAGTCCTCAAAGCTAAGCTCTCACCAGACATTCCCCTCAACTGGGGAGAGCTGCCTCAAGCAATGTTGTTCCTTCCTATATTTCCCCAGAGGGACCCTGCACCCTATCACTGGTCAATGTGGGAATATAATGGTAAGGCCCTCCTTGCAACAGCTTGGGACCACTTTGGCAGGCCATTACCATTCCAGAGCTCCCTGGAGGAGCCAGCTATGGCCTTCCTTGAAACTCTATCAACTCAGCCAACTTCTACACTCTGCCCAGTCCCGCTTTCTTTCCTTTCCTTCTGCGGGTATGCATCCTGAGAGCCCTCCAAATAAACTTCCTCATGCTAATCTTTGTGTCAGTGTCCGCTTCTTATGGAAATCAAGCCGGGACACCTCATGCATCCAAACAGACGTTGCATGCTAAACTGACATCAGCCTTGTTCCTTTGGAGGCATGTTCAATACATTTTCTTCCAGCTAAGCATGTATGTAATCTAACCTAATGGAAGCAGATAAGCCATGACTCAGAAGAGTCAAGAAGCATATCTGGTCCAGCATGATGCCCAACATTAAAAGAAGAACCCCTTCTAAGCAATTATTAGATCCTCATATGAAGTGTTCATTGATTGCAACTGTGGCTGCTAACACTGAGTGCTTATTAGGTGGCAGGCACTGTGGTGACTGCTTTGCATGGGTTATTTCATTTAGGCCTTATAACAACCCTCTAAGATAGACACTATTATCAACTCATTTTACTGTAAGGCTTACAGTAGTTAAACAACTTTCTCAAGGTTACATGGTGATATGGCTTTCTCTGCAACCTTAAGAGGCTGCTAGATTCCCTCACCTAAATACATAATGACAAAGAGCTGTAAAGAATTCAGTAATGCATTTAAATTACTTTCTATTTTATTCACTGTAAAACAGCACCTGGACTCATTTGAAATATAGTAGTATATAAGCACTATTTTTATTCAGCCTGCAGAAAATTTTTGGAATACATATGCATTTGAAAACCTCTACAATAGCAAAACACAGGAAAAAAAGTGGGAGGGACATTCAAAACTGGCAAATGCTATCAACTTTGAGAAGCAGTAACCGAAGGGACAAAGTAGAAAATTTTAGTAAGACTTGGTGCCGATTTAACATTTACTATCGTTATTGTTTCCTGAGAGCCATCTTGGGGAAAGAAGGTAAGCACTCCAGATCTTGAGATTTTCATTATTCTCTTCAGTTTTCAGAGAAGTGGACTAAAGGGATAAGTAGGAATGCAGGAAAAACAGTCAAGGCAAATTCTTAAGAATAAGTGCCACGCTGGATGATGACTGAGCAGGAGCAAGAAATGCCAGCAGGGACATGATTTTCCAAAGCTACATTCTGAATTGAGTGAATTAACTGAAGGCTTAGTGTATTCTACCAGAAAAACAGGATACTCCTCCAACCAAGTGAAATAAACCATAGTAATGGATATTTGACAACATCTCAGAAGAGAGGGCAAATCCTAAGGATTTTAATTTTTTTGTCAAAGCAAACTGCCATGTCAGGAGCTGATGAACTCTTTTCCTTCTCTTGCCTCTGCCCCTACTTTAAGGCAAAAAAAAAAAAAAAAAAAAAAAAAAGACATAAACAAAAGAAAAGAGAGAGAGAGAGACAAAAAGTGAGGAGAGGAAAAGAGAAAGAATCATAAAGCCCACAAAAGGCAGGCAGGCAAGTTTAGAACACTGCTTGGAATCTATAGATTTCAATAAACTTCAGATATTGATCTTTTCACAGAAAATAATGCAAATTTTATCAATTTTGACAAAACAAATATACTAATATAAATAACTATAAGAATATAATACATAAGAATGTGTGGAAAAATGGAGGCAGAAATGCAAATCTAAATCTTTCCTATTTTTCACAGCAGGAAGGCATTCAATACCATTTCATCTTGAATTCTAGAGTTCAAAACAGTGACTGGCACATTTTATTTCACAATATGTTTTTATCTACCTTTAGGACAATTTATTAGAAACTAGTATGCATTTGGGGAAGAAATAGTTATTGGATGCTCAGCTCATTTATATTTACTTTCATTTGTTATAATAATTTAATATATTTAATTTAAAATAGAATGCATTTCAGGAAGCTGTTTTATGAAAATTGTTTCCATTCATCTATTTACCCACCTAATCTTCTATCTATCCATCTACTTATTTGTCTACTTATCTGCAGACCAAAGAAATATCAGCTATTATGTTCACTGAATGGAGATGGTGGTTATCTTGTTAATGAGATTATTTTTCTTTCCTGTATCACTTAAGCTTTTTAAAAATCATAATGTATCATTTTTTATAAAAATAGTAAAGCTTTTCTTGTATGGAAAATTTATTATTATTATTATTTTTAATATGAAATTTATTGTCAAATTGGTTACCATATAACACCCAGTGCTCATCCCAAAAGGTGCCCTCCTCAATACCCATCACCCACCCACCCCTCCCTCCCACCCCCCATCAACCCTCAGTTTGTTCTCAGTTTTTAAGAGTCTCTTATGCTTTGGCTGTCTCCCTCTCTAACCTCTTTTTTTTTCTTCCCCTCCCCATGGACTTCCGTTAAGTTTCTCAGGATCCACATAAGAGTGAAAACATATGGTATCTGTCTTTCTCTGTATGACTTATTTCACTTAGGATAACACTCTCCAGTTCATCCACGTTGCTACAAAAGGCCATATTTCATTCTTTCTCATTGTTGTATGGAAATTTAAAAACAAGACCACCCAAATGAGAAAAGCAATGTCTGCTTATTCAAACCTCTTGATATTAAGAGTGTTGGCCACCAATCACATGCATTTTGGCAGTTACTCAAAGGCAGGCAGAAGGACAGGAAAGCTTTGTAGTGAAAAGAAGGGAAGGCTTCTTTTCAGTCAGGTGTGCCCTGACTGGGGGCTGTTGGCTTGAGGAAGCTGGAGGTGGGTATTCTATGTGATTGGTTAGGGGTACACATTTGGCTTTCTCTAGTCAGTCCTAAGTTGGAAGCAGAGACGAAAAATAGGAAAGTTGTCAATTATTAATCAAGTACTTAGCCATTTGGGAGCTGATTGTTCCATGAGTTATTGTTTGGCATCCCGGGCAGATTGCTAGGGATGGTGGTCTGACTTCCTACAAGTCTGCCTTGTGTAGAGTAGGCTGGCTTCTGGGGCTGATCACTATAGATAATGGTTCAGTTGCTGTATATTATGAATCAGAGTTATATATATATTTTACATATCTGGCCATTGTCCATGTGTATATTTTTTCTCCCATTTAAAACAAACAGATAAATAACAACATTAAGTCAAATTATGTGAACAATTCTTAAACTGTTCTTTGGATTTTATTGAGGGACTTTGGAGAATGAAACAGTAATGGGAGTACCAACTAGTCCCAGCTCATGGTTTTCTTTTCCATTTTATCATTATGTCTCTTTCTAAGCCTTTGGGTTCTTCCTAAAACTTTGATTAAGGAAATATTCTTGGATTGCAAATTTGGATAACATTCGATTAGATGTCCTATTTATCTGAGCTATTCCCAGGAAATACTGACATAAGTTGTGACATAATATGCAACACAGCATAGTGAGAGTGAATTATTGTGTGACTTGGAGAATTGACTAAAGCCTGTTTTCCTCATCTCTCAAATGGGAAAGATTTATTTTTATAAATAATAATGTCAAAAAATTGTATCTTAAATATACTAATGGGCTAATGTCAGGAGAAATTCAAGCTGTTTAACCTAAAAGACACTATGCAAGAAAATGCTTATGTTTTTAATTTAATGTATGTGATGTTGTTTTTCTATTTGTAATTGGAATGATTATGTTGCTATACAAAATATAAGTGATGTGATCTTGGTGCTCTGATTATGTCTATACTCAGTTTATATTGCATTGGAATTAAAATGATGAGACTATTCCTATTTCTGATTAAAAAGCATGAATTAAAATAGCTTGGATTCTTAACAAAACTGGGTGCTGATCTTGTCAGTAGATAGTTTGTCTTCAGATTGACTGACTTTCCCTATTTTCTTTCACTGTGGTTATCAGTTAGAGCCCATACTACAATGCATCGTCAGTCTGAGAACATGGTTTCTTTCTTGGCTTAATGCTTCCAAACCTGGAAATAGATTCAAATAATTTTTTGTTTGTTTGTTTTAAATATTATCATGACTGGGGCACCTGGGTGGCTCAGTTGGTTAAGCATCCAACTTTGGCTCAGGTCATGATCTCATGGTTCGAGAGTTTGAGCCTCGCATCGGGCTCTGTGATGACTGCTTAGAGCCTGGAGCCTGCTTTGGATTCTGTGTCTCCCTCAGAGCCTGGAGCCTGCTTTGGATTCTGTGTCTCCCTCTCTCTCTTCCCCTCCCCTCCTCACACTCTGTCTCTGTCTCTCTCTCTCTCTCTCAAATAATAAAATAAACATTAAAATTTTTTTTAAAATGACCATGGCTGATTATGAATGATTTTATTTTGTTACACAATTTATTTATTCTAAATACTGTGAAGTGTATATGAATTTTATGTAATGAAATAGCATCAAAGAAAAAAGGGGAAACATCACCACTTTGAATTTTATGACACAGATATCTTGTATCTAGATAGCTACTCTATTCAAAGTAGACACTTACTATACATACAATGACAGTTCCCCTTTCTCCTGGGAAAGGAAAGTGGAAGAGAGCTGGGCTGAAGCAAATTGCCACAGAATAGTCTTGAGAAAACAGAGATGCAAACAAGCGCTCAGACCATGCAAAGTTATCCAGGAAGCAAAATACCACATCCAGAATCACTTGATTTTGTCTCTCAAAAGCTAATTCAAATATTCTGTCCTTTTTGCGCATTTTTTTTACTGTGGTCATTTTGTAATGAGTATATGACAAAATTATCTGATTGTTATCAATAAGGGAAAATTTATTCTCCATCTATGTGTTTGGCTTATTGAGAACCCCATTAGCCACAGATATTTGACTGGATAACAAAGTTTCATATATTGACAGCCTACTGGCTGCCTTCTTCTATTATTAGCCAATGCAGCACATCCCTTAACATGTAGGTGCTTCCTTTGTAAGTATATCCAGCTGCTGAGTGCACTGAAATGGGCTGAATTAATCAAGCGTGACTGATTGCCTTAATTGATGGGGGAGACGCAGTAACCTTTTTCTCGGAGCAACGACATCATGTAATTACAGAGGAAACAGTATAGCTTTTTCTAGTTGGACTAGACACCTCTAATGACTTTAGCCAAGCAAAGGGTATTATTATTTCCCATTTTAGAGGTTTAAAAAACTGAGACTAATATCAGTTAAGTAGGTAACAATCCTAAGGTCATAGAAAAAAAAAATGAGCAAATTCAGAATTCAGGTCTGTTTAACCCTAACATCCATGTATTAAGCAGTACAACCAGAATCTCACAGATTGGGTTACAGCATATGTAAGTCCAAATAAGATATTTCTAGCTAGTCTCAACTCACATTTCTGGGGCTGCATACAAATGCTTCACTTGTCCTGGGTCTTTAGTTTCTTGGGATTGTAATATTTGACTAGCACTTCTAGCTTTTCAGAAAACTTCCCTATGGGATGAGTTATAAAAGGATACCTCGGGGTGTTCAGTCGGTTGAGTGTCTGACTCTTGATTTCAGCTCAAGTCATGATCAGGTCATGATCCCTTGCCAGGCCGTCGTGGAGTCTGCTTAAGATTCTCTCTCTCCCTCTTCCTCTGCCCCTTCCCCACTTGTGCATGCAAGTTCTCTCTGTCTCTCTGTCTCTCTCAAAAACAAACAAACAAACAAACAAACAAAAAAAAAAAACACACCTCACACAATTACCTTAAAAATCACCTCTTTTTCTTGACCAGGTGCCCAAGACAAAACTGGGAACTGTGCTTTCATTTTCTCTCAATTTGTGGCAGGTATCCTCCCAATCCAGGATAGCCTTCAGAAAGTTATAGGCTATCACTCTTCTTCATGAGTATTGATTTTCCTAAGAGGAAGCCTACTGGGGCTTTCACATAACTGGCACCCTCATTGACCTGCTTCCTCCCCCAAATACTTATTTCTTAGAGTTCTCAAAGGAACATGCAGAAGCAGCCCACATGGGAGACCCCAGCTACAGGTAAAAGGAAATTTTCATCTGTTTCATTTGGCAATTGTTTACTATCTAAATGTTTCACTTAAACTCCATTCCTCTCTTCCCCCAGTTAAGTCTCATGACTACCTAATGCTTGTCTTCACATGGACAATTCTGAGAGGTAGAAGCTTCCTTGCCTGAATCATTTCCTGCCTCTGGACCTTAGATTTCCCATCTGTAAAATTAGGAGGCTTGACCTTCTATTATCTATAGACTCCCTCTGTTTCATAATTCTAAGAATTTCTTCCTATGAAAGAGAACAATTGAGAAAAGTAATTCACATTCTCAACTTTCAAGGAACATAGAAAAAATATAAATCCTGATTTTTAAATATAAAATTACATACACACACTTTTACTTTTCAGGCTTTACCTTAAAATAGAAAGTTAGTTTTATTTCAGAGAGTAGTGGCACCGTGTGGAGAAATGAGGAGGGAGTTTTGATCTTAAAGACTTGGTTTGATATCCAGATGTGATACTTACTCTCCCTGCAACACTGGCCATATTACTTCACCTCCCTTACTTTACATGTCTGTCAAATAGGACAAATGATACCAAGCTTATAGGATCTTATGAAGATTCACAAGATAATATATATAAAGCATCTAGTAGAGGACATGATTGATATTAACACAGATTCTAATGTTAAAATTAATATGAATATTACTTAGAGTTTATGAAAACTCTGAATACCATAATACTTTTTTTTTCTAAGACCACATAGCATACAGTTGGGCAAATGCTTGCATTGCATTATTAGCAAGATCATTTTAGGCTGCACAATGGATGGAGAGAGAAAGCTGACCTCCCTAAAAAGCTTTTCCATATCTTTCCCTTCATGTCCATCCTTACATTCAGAAAAAGGAAATGAAAGTGTTGGAGTGTCAAAGAGAAAATAATATATTTTTCTCTTTGTGACTTTACATATGCAGCATTCTTTCACAATTAAAGAGTCAGCATTTCAATATATGTGTTTGATTTCTAATGATCTCATGGCAGAAATAGTGGTCTTTGTTCATGAAGAAAAATGTTTACTCTATAAAGATTATGCTCATCCCTCCAGATCACAGTTTTATATTAAATCTTTATAGCTTTAAATAAAATAAGATTATAATGACCAGGTCTACATTAAAAAATCTATTTCCTTGATGATTTTCATTAACTGGTTATGAACAAAATATTCACTGTTTTAAATATTTAACAGATTGTTATTTGCTTCATGGACAATGAAATTGTTAAAGGTTATTGATTAATTCCCTTGGGATGAACTGTTTTCATTGAAAAAGGAAATGACTCCAGGTCTCATAAACAGAAGGAATTAATTTCAGGAACTGATTACTAGGTAATGAAAGAATTTAAAAATCAATTAAAGGACAGTGAGGCAATCCTCAGGTTCACAACAAGAGGAAGCCACTACCACTGCTAGGGCTGGAGGGACACTGGGAGTAAGTGGACTGCAGGAAGCTGGCCCAACCTTGGAACCAGAACCACAGCAAGGATTGCTGTAAGCTGAAGCCCCAGAGCAGATTCAGTTGCCGCTAAAGATGCCACCATAAGCAGGGATGGCAAAAGCGAGAGTCTCCCCTCTTTTTCTCTCTCTCCAGCCTCCCCCTGGGGTCTTCCTGGCCAAACCAACCATCTTGAGGAAATGCAGCTCTATGAGAAACAGAGGAGGGGAGAGAAAAGGCTATGGATGGATCTGAGAACAAAAAGAGGTTTAGTTGATCAGCCCAAGAACCACATTTCGGTTAAAATTGTAAGCACCTGGAGGGCAGGAACCGCATCTGATTCCCCAGTATGTATATGACATTAATTCAGCACAGTGTACAACATGTTCAGTACGTATTGACAAAATGAACCCATATGTGTCAGACATCTCATAGGCTCTATTCTGATCCTCAGAGCCATTTGTGTCTGGAGTTCTTTGCTGCCTGTTTTACTCCAGCTCCCACAGCAACTGACCTTGGTGGGCATAACCCAACAATGTGTCTTGACTTCCATCTCCCAATCCAGAGGAGCCTGCTTAGTACCCACATATGCACAACCTAGAGGTTAATACTCCATTGGAGACTGTAACTGGCAGACACATTTGTCTCTCTTATTCTTCCCACCAATGAACTATCCCGAAGTGCTGTTGTTTATAAAACCTTCTGAGAAAATGCTCCCATGTTGCCAAGCGGTCAGTTGCCCTAGATACCAAAAGGAAGTGTCCTTGGAAATACACCCTCAAATCGTGCTCCCTCCTTTCATGCCTCCTTCCCTGTTTCTTCTGCTTCCTGAGGATAAAAGCACTCCCTCATGACATATTAGCACCTAAAATTTTGCCTCAGCTTTTGCTTCCTGTGGAACCCAGCTGAGGCACTGGTAAAACTGAGAAGTAGCACAGAAGTAGAAGTCAAGAGTTATGGGTTCAAGTGTGAGTTCCACATTGAGCTAGCTGCATAACTTTTAGTAAATCTTTTAGCCACTCAAGACCCAAATTTTATTTACTTTTTCATGAACATTTATTGAATAGGTACTCTGAGCAAAGCATGGTACTAAGTGCTAGGATAAAAATTTGAAAAGAACATGGTCTTGGCTCTCAAGGACTTTACATATTAAGAAATAATAATATCCTCATCTGTGAGATAAGAATGTCCTTTATAGCTCAAGTCAGTGATTCAAAATTCAGACTTAGGACATTCTATAACTATCACAAATAAATTGTTACCCTCAAATATCTGCTATTTCCATCCTAAGCCATACAGTGCCTTGTCATTATATAGATCACCTTGAATCCTGAATATCAATTTAATATTGAATTGTTTCTCCTATAGTATTTAAATATATTCTCCTATAGTATTTAAGAATGAGAATTGTAGGGGTGCCTGGGTGGCTCAGTCAGTTAAGCATGCAACTCTGGATTTCGGCTCTGGTCACGATCTTACTGTTCATGGGGTTGAGCCCCAAGTCAGGCTCCGTGCTGACAGAGTGGAGCTTCCTTCAGATTCTCCTTCTGCCCCTCCCCCGCTTGTGTGTGTACACACACCCTCTCTCAAAATAAATAAATAAACTTAAAAAAAAATAAAATAAAAATGATAAATCTTTATTACGTCTAAATTACACTTGGCAATTTATCCAAATGAAATAATCAGGGATGTATACAAAGATACATGGACATGGAATTTCATAACAGCACAGTTTATAAATAAAAGGCACTGGAAACAACATAAATAGCCAACCAATATAGGCTAAATAAATTACGTAACATTTCTATGGTGGAATACTAATGACTCTCTAAAATGCATATAGATGTTTACTTATGGCATAGAAATAATGTTGAAGAGGTTCTTAAGTGGGGAAAGTTCATATTTTAAATCAGTAAAGTACCCTATTTCTATAAACATATTATATATATTCACACACAACTAGAAGGAAACATAAGAAAATGTTAGCATTAGTTATCTTTGGATGCATTAGTTATCTGTATAATTTTTCTACGATAAAGCTATGTACGTTTTTAAAGTTTATTTATTTATTTTGAGAGAGACAGAGAATGCAAGCAGGGGAGGGGCAGAGAGAGAGTGGGAGAGAGAGAATCCTAAGCAGGCTCCACACTGCAAGCACAGAGCTCGATGCAGGGCCCAATCCCATGAACTGTGAGTTCATGAACTGAGCCGAAACCAAAAGTTGGATGCTTAACTGACTGAGCCACCCAAGTGCCCCAAGATATATTTTTAAATATATTAAATATATATATATATTTAAATAACTTTAAATAAGGTTATAGGAGTAAGCTAAGTCCATTTATTCACTCAAGCACCACTACAAGGGAAGTGACAACTCATTATTTCTTATATCATATCCTTTTTTTCTGTTAATGTACTTTAAAATACCGGGGATATTAAACATTTTCTCCATGTTGAAAAAATTAATAAGAGAGAAATTCCCCTCTGTATCATTTTACATTAAACCTCCATTTTTATGAAGGATGCTTACAGCTTAACAATTTTCATGTCTCTTGGAGCTCATTAAATTGAGATTCTTTCTGAATAGTAAATTAACTTTTAGTGAATTATAACCTGGAATAGAGGAAGGGAGCAAACTGGTACAGTACTGAGAACACATTTTGAAATCAGTCTTTGAAACTAGGTTTCAAATCCTGGTTCCTCACCACCCAGCTGTGTGAACTTGAACCTTAGTTTCCTCACATGAAAAAAATGGGAATAATAAAATCTGACAAACAATTTGTGAAGTTGAAATGAGACAAAGTCTAGGAATGGCCCAGCACAAGGCTTGGTGCCAAGACACTCAATCAGCAAAAGCTTTAGTTCCATTCTTTCTTTTATGACCTCAAAGTCTATAAAGAAATAGAAATTAAAGGGAAGTAGAGATTATACATTTGAATGCATCCTACTTTCCTCCTCCTTGGACCTTTTTACTATTTTGAAATATGAGGGAAATAAAAAGAGGGATTTAAAATTTTTAGGGGTGCCTGGATGGCTCAGTCAGTTGAGAATCTGACTTTGGATCGGGTCATGATCTCACAGTCCATGAGTTCAAGCCCCATGTCAGGATCTATGCTGACAGCTCAGAGCCTGGAGCCTGCTTCAGATTGAGTCTCCTTCTCTTTCTGCCCTTCCTCCGCTAGCATTCTGTCCCTCTCTCTCTCTCTCAAACATAAATAAACATCAAAAAAAAAATTTTTTTAAGTTAAAATACCAGTGGAAGGCTGAAATTTCATCATACCCACAAATATTGCTATTATCCAAATTTATTTCTGAGTGGTCCCAATTTAAAACAAATACTTGTGTTTTTTTTTTTTTACCTTTGTATAAATTGAAGCAGATTATTCATATATTCTTCACTTAGGGAGGGGAAAATGTTATCTTTTAGAAGAGCAATTTACTGTAATGTACTTTTTTGTGTCAGAAAATTCATTTTTAGAATTCATATTGCTGTTAAAGTATGCAGTTAAATGATTCTCAATATACTATAACGCATCAAATCCTACCAAAATGAATTTCTTCAGTATAAAAATTAAATCTCTTTCCTGTCATGTTCATACCATCAAACTATGTAAAATATTTAAGAAAGAAAGAGCAAGAAAGAAAGAGAAAGAAAAAAGAAAGAAAGAAAGAAAGAAAGAAAGAAAGAAAGAAAAGAAAGAAAGAGGAAGAAGGGAAGAAAGGGGAGGGAGGGAAGGAGAGGGAG
>NW_024412418.1:21592228-21605604 GCF_014898765.1 Herpailurus yagouaroundi | reverse complement strand
AAAATGAATTTCTTCAGTATAAAAATTAAATCTCTTTCCTGTCATGTAAATACAAACAAAAAATAAAAAGTATGAAGGTAAGAAAGGGGAGGGAGGGAAGGAGAGGGAGGGAGGGAGGAAGGAAGCAAGAAAGAAAGAGAAGGGGAGAAAGGGAGAGAGAGAGAAGGAGGAAAGGAGAAGATAGGGAGGGAGGGAGAGAGGAGAAGGAAGGGAAGGGAAGAGAAGGGAAGGGAAGGGAAGGGAAGGGAAGGGAAGGGAAGGGAAGGGAAGGGAAGGGAAGGGAAGGGAAAGGAAAAGAATCCATCTTTTGAAAAAGAGAAGGGGAGAAAGGGAGAGAGGAGGGAGGGAGGGAGAAGAGAGGGAGGGAGAAAGAGAGGAGAGGGAAGGGAAGGGAAGAGAAAAGAAAATCCATTAAAAATTTTTCAATGTTTATTTTTATTTTTGAGAGAGAGAGAGAGAGAGAGAGAGAGAGAGAGAGAGAGAGAGGGACAGAGTGTGAGCAGGGAGGGGCAGAGAGAGAGGGAGACACAGAGTCTGACGCAGTCTCCAGGCTCTGAGCTGTCAGCACAGAGTCAGGTGTGGGGCTCAAACCCATGAACTTCGAGATCATGAGCTGAGCCGAATTAGGATGCTAACCCAAGCCATCTAGGCACCCCAAAAGCCATTTTTCAATAAAAGTTCAGGAGTGCCTGGGTGGCTCAGTTGGTTAAGCATCTGACTTTGACTCAGGTCATGATCTCACAGCTCCTGAGTTCGGGCTCTGTGCTGACAGCTCAGAGTCTGGAGCTTGCTTCTGATTCTGTGTCTCCCTCTCTCTGCCCCTCCCCTGCTTGCACTCTCTTTTTCTTTCTAAAAACAAAATAAATAAACATTAAAAAATTAAATTTAAAACAAGTTCAAATTTTCCCAGAGAAATTAATTTGTGCTTATCATAACTTCTTATGTAAATGGACAATATATCCAGAGAAAAATAAGCAATTGGGTGAACATCAGAAGACATACTGATATGAATAAAGCTATAGATATATCCTAAATTTGCTATCTCAGGAAGTCTTAAAGAATATTTTCCTCTTAAGATGGACAATCTGACTTTCCTCTGGATTTTTTTGTTTCACCCCTCATCTTCAGAAGGAGCTTTGGTGCCTTCCTCAGAGCAACAAAACAGCTCTTCTTCTTGGCCTAGAACTGCACCCATGGGGAAATTTCACCCCCTGGTTAGAGAGGCAATGTATGAAGAGCTGGGAGTTAGGGGTGAGAGGTATCAACAATGATAAAAGCAAAACAGTGATTATGACAATCTTCAGCTCATCAACCCTATTTCTTTCCAGAAACATAAGACCGCTAATGAAAGAGCAACATGACGCATCATCTCTCTATGAAGTCCAGAGTAGACTAAATCCGGGCTATGAAATAGCAAATACAGTGACTGGGGCCCAGTACCAGTCTTGTAAGTCCTTCATGTCCTGGGGTCCCTGCAGAGACACTTCCCAGGGGAAATGTATTATTAGGTCGAGACAAAGAGAATTGGGTATGGTATTGGGTCATGGTCCCTTGGGGTACAGCCTACATATCTCTTTCTTAGCATTTAGGAGAAGCACACATTTAAAAAACATTTTTTTAATGTTTTTATTTCTTTTTTTGAGAGACAGACTGCAAGCAGGGAAGGCACAGAGAGGGAGACACAGAACCCAAAGCAGCTCCAGGCTCTGAGCTGTGAGCACAGAGTCTGATGTGGGGCTCGAACTGGGAGATCGTGACCTGAGCGGAAGCTGGACGTTTGACTGAGCCATCCAGGTGCCCCTAGAGAAGTACTCATTTTAAAAGTCAATTTCATATTTCCTCATTTTTCTTGTGAGGATTATTTTGGAATGACCAAGTCCCTAATTCATTAATTCTACCTCCATTCTCAATTAGAAGTTTCAAAGCATCTTAAGAAGTAAATTCAATTAGTTCACCTGGGTGGCTCAGTCAGTTGGGCGGCCAGGTTCGGCTCAGATCATGATCTCGCAGTCCATGAGTTTGAGCCCAGAGTCGGGCTCTGTGCTGACAGTTCAGAGCCTGGAGTCTATTTCAGATTCTGTGTCTCCCTCTCTCTGACCCTCCCCTGTTCATGTTCTGTCTCTCCCTGTCTCAAAAATAAATAAAACGTTTAAAATTTTTTTTTAAAAAAAGTAAATTCAATTAGTTAGACTTCTGTCAAATCACAAGGTGACGGAAGGAGAGCTGTATAAGAGTTAAAGCTCTCCAACTTCTCCAGCAGCCTAGCATCTTTATGCTTCTTTTTGGTTTAACTTATTTTTTTAAATTCAAGTCAGTTAATATACAGTGTAGTATTGGTTTCAGGAATAGAACCCAGTGATTCATCACTTACATATAACACCCAGTGCTCATCCCAACAAGTGTCGTCTTTAATGCCCATCACTCACTTAGCACATCACACCCCTCCCCACCTCCCCTCGAACAACCTTCAGTTTGTTCTCTGTATTTAAGAGTCTCCTATGGTTTGCCTCCTTTTCTGTTTTTATCTTATTTTTCCTTCCCCTCCCCTATGTTCATCTGCTGTGTTTCTAGAATTCCACATGAGTGAAATCACATGATATTTGTCTTTCTCTGACTTATTTCACTTAGCATAATACATTCTAGTTCCATCCACATTGTTGCAAATGGAAAGATTTCATTCTTTTGGATTGCCGAGTAATATTTCCACTCTATGTATATATATCACATCTTCTTTATCCATTCATCAGTCAATGGACATTTGGGTTCTTTCCATACTTTGGCAATTGTCCATAGTGCTATAAACATTGGTGCATGTGCCCCTTTGAATCAGCATTTATTTTATCCTTTAGATAAATACCTAGTAGTGCAATTGCTGGGTCATAGAGTAGTTCTATTTTTAATTTTTTGAGGAAGCTCTATACTGTTTTCCATTTTTATGTTTTCTGACTTGGAGAAAACCAAAAACAAGTTCAAGGGAGTAGAAAAGAGAGTGACAGTATTGGCTCCCAGGCACAATTACCCATCACAAAAAGCAAGCTGTATGAGAAGGAGGACTAAGGGGTTAAAGAGCAGAGTGAGAAGGAACACGGGTGAGAATACTGAGGAAACAACACTGATGATTTCATCTAGAGAGTGCTGTGGCAAAGCCAGTTTAGCTCTAAAGAAACAGAAAATGAGTACGTTTTCATAGAAGGTGAGTGAGGGCTCAACAGTGACAATGCATGGGCTTAATAAACAGTAGGAATACCAGACCCCATTGAGTCACTCAGAGATATCTATATGAAAACAAGGCCAGGCTGGGCAGGTGTGGGGGCCTGGAATTCACATGGGCAGAATGAAAACAAGAAAACAATTGCCATTCATCGGTTGGCACAGGGCAGGGCACCCTATGTTAACTAATGTTTAGAGCAGGGCACCTTCCATTACCTGCAGTAGAAGACAAGGCACCCGTTGGTCACCTGCAGCAGAAGGCAGAGCTCTTCTGGGCTGGCTGAGGAAGGGACAGGGTTTCACCCCAGGTTCACGTGTCCTGAGGCAAATCAAAGAAGCTCAAGGGATACCAAATGAAGGGAACACAAGAGCCTCTCTCTTTATGAAAAGTCAGCTGTAGTCTTGCTTAGGTATCTCTGAAATTCATTCCACTGAATACCTTCCCTTTCCTCCTTTTCTGTAGAAAAGCTACTCTCAAAAAAGAAAAACAAAAGCTACTCTTTCTCTTGCACAGTACCTTAAAATTTCTGCTTTACCCCTTTGGCTCCTGATTCCTATCCCTGGAGCTCTCTGCTTTCTGACAACTCTGTCCCCACCTAGCACTGCCTGTCAAGTGTGGTTTTACCTGTCCAGCCCTGTCTAGCATCCCCCAGTCTCAGGACCTCAGGATTGACTCAGTCCTCCTTGTTCATACATGACCCTCTACAAGTCCCAACTATAAGTAGGATTGGCCAGTAGGCAGTCTATGACATCTTTAAAGTGTTTGCATTTTAAACCTTTGAATGAAACAGCCAAGATTAATTTCCAATTAATTTTCCAGTACCCTCCAGACATCTCATAAATCTGTTCTCCATTCCCCCACCTCATTCTGTAGTTTAAGATCTATAATATTAGTCCAAACAACCACCCCAACTCTTCCTTTCTACAGCTTTTTACAGCACCTGCACAAATGTGTTTTACATAATATGGTGAGATAGTTTTCCTGAAATACAACCTGACCATATCATTGCTCTGTCAAAGATTCATCAGTGACCTCCCTTGCTCTCAGGATAAAGTCCAGATACTTTAACAATGCTTACCCATCCCTTCAGACAGGGATCCGGGCTGTCTATTTCTTTAGCATCTTCTTTCTCTGCTCTTCCTCACCCCAACACTGAGAGCTCCAGCTATAGCAACCCACTGCCAGTGTTCTGGACACACCCAATAGTCTTGCATCTGTACCATTACATATGCTAGACTTTTCTTCCTTGCCCCTTCCCTCTTATTCTCCTACCTTCAGTTGACTAACTTCTGTTTATCCTTCAGTCTTTAGCTCCCTCCAGAGAGCCTTCTCTGCTCCCACAGAGTTAGGTCCAGTGGCCCTTTGTGCCCTGTCACAGCATTTTATTCTTAGATCTCTTATGATACTTAACTACATGATGTATGAATCAGCCACTTATTTTCATAGATCCCCATTAAAGTCAAAGCTCCATGAGGGCTAGACCACCTCTGTCTAGCATAGTGCCAGGCATATTTTTTTGTGTGTAAAAACAAACAAAACAAAACAAAAAACAAAGAGGAAAGGGGATAGACTTGTCTGGCTGTGTTGATTAAAATCCTGGAAGGGCCTGGGTTCCTTATAAATCACTTGCTTCTCACTATGAAGAACAGGGCTGGGGCAGCTGCAGGTCAAGACTGATACAGAGAAGATATGTATCCAGGTCACAGTGGGCAAAATCTTCACAATATCAAATTAGAAAAACCCTGTCATATGTCTGCCTTCACCTAGAGGGATGGCACACAGTGAACTAGGTGTCCCCTAAATGTTACTGCCCCAACTGATATATTTGAGGAAAAAGATGAGGTGGAAGGTATCTGTCAGGTGGGGTGTGTGTTCACCTATTTCCCAGGATTTATCTGACACATTATGAATTGTGACACATGTAACACAACATTAGGAATATGCTTCTGAACACAAACTTTAGATATGTCATTTGGAGATTTCAGTTTCCCCCACAAGAGGATGACTCAGGGAGATGCATAAACAAGAACAGGCAAGAATGCAGGTGCTCAGATGAATCCCTCAGTCTACTTTCAAACTACAATGGCAGAATCCAGAAAAGGATATCCAGCTCACTGACTTCCATGTGATGAGCTCTGAAAAGTACCTTGGGAAACTGGAGGGGGAAAAAATGCTATCTGTACTTTCCTGCCATGTCACACTCACAGAGTGAATGTCATTTGAACAAAAGCATTATATACTCAGTGATGGTGCCTAGAAACTTTGTATTCTAAGTTGGAAATATTAGCAAGGTTCATTTATTCAACATACAGCAGATTTTTATTGAGTACCAGCCATATGATGGGTATTGTTCTGTGCACTGAAGATACGGCAGTGTGAAGTACATAGCAATGCTTGTCCTCATCCTCATGGAACTCAAATCCTGTACAGTAACTAGTATTTTAGATGGAGATAAGTGATATATATCAAGAAAAACAAAGCAGAAAGGAGGATATGAAATATTGGGAGAAATGGAGGTTTTAATTTTTCAAAGGTGGGTCTGAGAAGGGCTCCCTGAGAAGGAAATGACTATCTTTTATCATATTGGGGAAATTTTCAGTATTTCTGAATATTTCTGAGAATATTCTGAGAATATTCTGAGAATAAATATTCAATATTTCTGAAAATATTCACTATTTCTTCAGTATTTTTTTCTGTCCCATTATCTGTCTCCTCCCTTTCTGGGACTCCAATTATACATATGTTACATATGTGAGATATTTTAAAAATTGTTTTCTCTGTTCTTTGGATGAGACAATCTCCATTAATCTTTCTCCTTCTGTTTTTGCCATTCTGCCGTGAAGTACAGCCACTTTTTTAAAAATTTCAGATACTGTACTTCTGCACTCCAGAATTTTGTTTCTTCTTCACAATTTCTATTCCTCTGCAGAAAACAATTTTATTCCTAAACAGAAATTTATCATTTGTTTTCTGTCTTTCCAGCATACATGTGGTTTCCCTTCCAACCTTGAACATATTTATAATAGTCAATTTCAAACCCTTGTCTACCAATTGCAACATCTGGGTCATCTTGGTGTCAGTGTTCTTTGATTTCCTTTTCATTTCAAAATAAGCCACATTTTCCTGAATCTTCATATGTTCAGTAATTCTGGGATATAACCCGGACATTAGGAATGACATGCTGTAGAGATTCTGAAATATTCCTGCATACAGTATTGATTTAAGCAAGGGGTTCACTTGCAGAGGGTTCTGTGCAAATGGCAAAGTTCTGTCTCTGCTACAGCTCAAATGTCATTTCAGTTCTTTTAGAGTTAACAGGGCTTCTTGGACTCTGCCTATGTGTACATCTCAGAGGCCAGAGATTTTGACAAAGTTTTTTTCACAGAATTTTGAGCTCTCCTTCTCCAGTACAATAGTTTTTGTTCTGTTTTCTTTTTGTTTTTAAGTTTATTTATTTATTTATTTTGACAGAGAGGGAGAGAGAGAGATTCCCAAGGAGGCTCCACACTGTCAGCACAGAGCCTACCTGATGTGGGGCTCAAACCCATGAACCATGAGATCATGACCCAAGCCAAAATCAAGAGTCGGATGCTTAACCTACCGAGCCACCTGGGCAGCCCAGTCTGGCACCATTGTTGATGTTGTTTTTCCTGGGATGTTCCAGAATGATTGTGGTTGCCTCAAACCAGTAAGACAATGGGCTTTATTTCAGAGTTTTAATTACCCTACGCAGGCAGACTGAGGCCTTCTTTGAGATGAAAACTACTAATAATTAGAAAGTCAAAGTTTTCTTCTTTCAAGCATTGTCTCTTTTCAGCATCTACTTGCTTTTGATCACTTTCCTGTTCCTAAAATGTACTAAGTCTTATTTGTTGCCTCCAGTAGGATTTGCCATAAGGAACTACTTCATCATGGATAGAAGCTGAACTTCTGAAAAAGCAATTCTTAACAAATAACTAAAAGATGAGTGGGAGCTAGCCATGTAGATACTTGTGTGAAGAACATTCCAGAAAGAGGGGACTGCATGGGGAAAAGCCCTGATGGAAAGTTTGCCTGATGTGACTGGGGAATGATAAGGAAGTCAGCATGGTTAGAGAAAAGGAAGTGAGGGAGAGAACTAGATGGGGTCAGAGAGATCAGAGAATCCAGCTGTATTGGGCCATGTTGCCACTGTAAGGGTTTCAGCTTATACTTTGAGATGGAAAGCTTGTGAGTGTCTAAATTTTGAAAATCATTGGATATAGGGTTGAAACAGTAAGATCATATGAGAATATGGAGAACACCTGGCACCTATTTACATGCATAAAATGCCCAGAACCATGTAGGCTTGCCATTAATGTTAGGTCCAATTCCCCACCTCTTCAACTTGCTTATTGTGTACCGTCCACCTGCAGTAGGGGGGCCCTCACAAGTAGTGACTAACACTATAGACTCTACAGTCACAATATCTGGGTTCATATCCTGGCTCTATTGCTCAATTTGTGACTTTGAACACATGATTTAACAGTATTGGGCCTCAGTTTCCTAACCTTTAAGGCTGGATATAATAATAACAATGCTTGGGCCGTCTAGGTGGCTCAGTTGGTTGAGCATCAGACTCTTGATTTCAGCTCAGATCATGATCCTAGGGTGCTGGTATCTAGCCCTGCATCCAGCTCCACACTGACTGTGGAGCCTGCTTAAGATTTTCTCTCTTCAACCCACCCCTGCTCTCTCTCTCTCTCTAATAAATAAAAATTTAAATAATAACAATAACTATGTTATAAAGTGTCTTTAATTGAGGTAGAGTTTATCACAGTTTATAAAATATTAAATGGGATAATACATGAGAAGCAATTAGGCAAGATTCTGGTTGAGAGTAAACACTCATTATTTCCTACTAATGTCACTACTCCTAATACCACAGTTACCAAAGGAATATATAAAAAATTCACTCAGAGCAGTCACATGAATCAGTCAAAACATTTGCACAGAATTCACTGACCCTCAAAAACTTAGGGTAGCAATGACTGAACAGGGTATGTCTTAATAAAAATTTCGTGTTATTGCCTTTTTTTAAATTTCTCAGCTTCTTCAGAAAATGAGGCTCACTTTACATTTCTTGTGTGTCACTTCAAGAAGTACTGTGCTCTGGCTTCAAAGATGTCATTCTATTTCATGATGTGATACATTTTGCTGAACTAAAGCAATCTTGGGTGAGTCACTGCAAAAAAAAAAAAAGAACAAAAAACAAAAAAACAAAAAAACAACAACAGTGCATCATCCAGGAAATTTTATCTTTTTAAGAAAGAGACAGCAGGGCAAAGTGTTTCTTTCTGAGCTCCTCAAGTTGGGCTGAGAATAAAGGCAACTTAAAAACAAAAAACAAAAACACATGCTTCTCTCCGTATCAATTCTTCTCACCCCAGCACAGCTGGAATACCAGGAATGTAGGCTCTGCTATCACACAGACGTGTGTTTAGATCCTAGCCCTGGCCCTTGCTAATTAATCAGTTAATCTACTGAACCACTTTGTGGTGGGACTGGCTGATGCCGCTCTATCCTTCTCTTCCATATGGCAGAAGTGTGTTGAGAAGCAGTTGCACAGCCAGCAACTTCATTTTCATCCTTTACTAAATGTGGAAAGGGCCATGTGAATGAGTTCTGGTCAAGAGAGCGTACTTTCTGTACTGGCCTGTAAACCGCCTCCCCAAGCTGTCTCCTTCCCTATTGTGGCATATCAATTTGCAGGTGACCACAGTATCCAGGTGTTGAGGAGAGTGAAACCTCTATTAGCTTAGATCTCTGAATGACTGTGATGTGCCCCCACCCCTGACCACCACCACCACCACCACCACCACCACCACCACCACCACCACCTTCTTTCTCTGATTTTGAACTTTGTATGAATGACAAGTATAATCCTATTGGAAGAAAACATTGAGATTTCAGGGTTTAGCTGTTACAGCATTACCTTATCTAATTCAGAATTTAAGCCTCTAATTCTTCTATAAAGAGGGAATAATAATAATAATAGCTACTCAGAGTTTTTGTGATAAATAAGGCCTGTAAAGCACTTAGCCGAGTGCCTAGAAAAATGTGCTCAAAATATATTAGCCATTATATTCACTAAGATATTTTTCCTTTTACTGCTCCTGAAGTTGGTATATACATCTCCTTTGCCACCAGCCATCACTAGAATAAGCTGTTCTTTAAATGATAGTAAATCTCACCATCAACAGTTTCTGAGCATTGGAAAAAATATACTATTATTGCTATTGCTATCATTATTAATTATCCAAATTTTTACTAAGATCATCATACAAATCATCTCTCTTCTCTTTCTTCCACTATGTCCCTCTGGTACTAATCTGTCTTTGTATATCAATGTTAGCCAATGTCATCTAATCCTTAAGAGGAACTTCTTGTTTGTGAACCAAGGAAGTGATAAGATACACAAGCCTACTGCTGGCAATATCTCAGACCAGCATACAAGCTTCATCAAGTCCTTCGAGTTATTTAAAACACAATGCCACACAGGAGATGCTACTTGAGATACTGTTCCTCATGACTTATTAAATGACAGCATGTTAGAGGGGCTGCCTTACAGCAGGAGAGGGGGTAGGCTAATCGTTCAGTTCCTGTCTGCTCAAGGCCTGACTGTGGGTGCTGAAGCCCTACTACAAGCAACCCATGCCTGTCTGTTTCTGAACTGATGAGACTTAACCTAGTATTATCATAGGAGAGGCTTTACTATGCATGATATAGGGAAATGTAAGGGGAGACTCAATCTGTTGCCCTGAGCTGGGTGTGCAGAGGTTACAATTTGAATACTGGGCTGTCTTTCAGGCTGACCTCCATCCTAAACCCCTCCATGGATGCCCAAATAGAACAGCTGGGTTTATTCATACCCTACTCCAGTGCTATCTCACTTCTATTCCCGGTTTGCACCATGCTTTTCACTAAGAATGGTACACAGCTCTGAATCATAATGATCAACATCATTATCATTATCGTCATCACCTGGTAATAATAACAGCTAGCTTACTGAGCATCTTGTGTGTATCAGGAACTGATTGCTTCATATATATCATCTCTTTTCAAAATATTCATGACATATCTTCAACATAGACATTCTTATGCCTGTTTTCAAGATATGGAAATTGAGGCTCAAAGTAATTAAATAGCTTACTAATCAAGAGTGGAGCCAGAATCCAAATCCAGCTCTAATTTTAAAATATGTGAGTTTTGTCTTTTAGCTGGTCACCTCTTAGCAGGCTGTGTTCCTGAATCCCTACCTACTTCCTACCTATAAGGGTAGATTTTGTCTCTTTACACAGCCAGTTGGCTTGGTCTTTGCACAAACCCAAATCGGCTGCCTTACCTCCTTGTAATGCAACTTCCCAACAGCTCCAACCTCCTTGATTAGAATCTGTAGATGCTGACCAAAGTCTAAGGACAGCACAGTCAAGCTCCCTTTGAATAAGGAGATTTGGGCACAACTGACCTCTTCTGGAAGAGAAAAGTAGACAACCTAACTGCCATGTTGGTTCCATGAGCCCTGGCCTTATAGGTCCCAACTCTCTCATTGCTCTTTTGCTTCTACCCTATGTTCTCTGCCTCACAAACACTCTTACAAGTGTTACTAAAACCCAATAAACAGAACAGATCCGGGGCCATTATTCCATATTCAAAAGCAATTAATCAGATCCTTCTAAAAATAGAATCCTTTAGGTGTCATTTAAGTGAACCTATTGCAGATCACTAACTCTTAAACCTAGAGGTAGTTTATGGAAGCAGTCTCCTCTTGCTTCTGTCACCTGCTAGCCATGTAACCTTGGGCAGGTTACTTATCCTCCCTCACTACACCTTAGTTTCCTGGACCATAAACAGAGGATCATAATTGTACCTACCTGAAGGAATTATGAGGAATATTGCTTATGACAGAAATTAGCCCACAATAAGCATTCAATAACTGTCAGCTACTATAATAGTCTTCTCTCCCCATATTCTGTTTTGAAACTCACATGATTTCTCCCAGTTTTTGCCTGCTCCACTGCCCATTTATGAGCCTCTAAAGTACCTGTCTCAGTTCTCCACTTCATTTCCCAATTTATTGCCTACGTTTTCTCTCTTTGCTTGACATTTTCTGCTTGTTAACACATTAAAGGTGATTTGCATCACCTTGGGATTCCTTCTCCTTACCCTCTCTAAATATCAATGGTTTTAACTGTGCACAGCCATACCTGGGGCCTTGTCCAGACAGTAATAGTGATTTCCCCCCAATTCTTTCATATTCCTTACACTTCTAAAGAAGCTCTTTATTTTTTTGCCCTGTGGTTTTCTGTGTCAGGCCATTTTCATTGTTTTATATCTCTTTCTTACTTGCAGTAGGTGATCTAATCAATATTCTCTAACATTTTGTTCTCAAGTACTCCTCTCTTTACTTATTACTCCCAGAAATCTGGTCTGGTGTTTAAGAGCATCCACTACCAGACCAGTAATGGATGGTTACAGGAGACACTGATCTTTTACTCCATCCACCAGATGAAGTATTTCTATTGGATGATTTCTCTGTAGAAAACTTGCCTCTACTTGTGAACACTTAGGTCTCTTCTATTTTCTGGCCCACGTGAATCCCCATTGTTGGCATCTCACACCTCTCACATCCTGTAACCATGAAATCCACCTAAATGAACATAACTCCCTATTTAAATTTTTGAAGCTGATATGAGACTTAAAACTTTTCAGGCATGGAGTAACAAAATGTGGTGCTATACTGTGTCATCTTGTCTCTACCTAACAACATAACGACTACGCTATTGACTTGCAAAAAAGTCTGCCCTCATTCTCAAGCAGAAAATTGTCTCTGGATTTCCCATATAAAAGATGCTTTGTGTAATTAGAAGAAGGGATGAGAGTGAATAGAAATTCAAAATGCATTCTCTTCTTCTACATATCTTATTTTGTTCAGAGTATAATTAAGGGAAGGACTTGGCACTTATCTTTGAAAGAGGGTATGGAACTCGTCAATGAATTTTGAATATTCATCCATCAAGGTTTCTGTGTCTGAATGAAGAGCCTAGTTGAGATTTTGTTCATGCACACTGAATACAGCCTTAGAAAAAGTCCGATTCACAGTTATCACAGTTTATACCCAGTTTATATCTTCCCCTTTCACCCTATGATAGAATGCAAAGACCTTGCCACACCACCCCCAAAAGAAGGAATCCAAAGTATTTGAAGAGAAAAAGGTTGTACTTTTAATTGTTTTAAAATATGAAGTGTTGGCTACAACTGATTTTTTAATGTTTTTTTTTTTTTCCTGGTAAAGCAGTCTGAGAGTGACAAGCTTAGTCTCTGGAATTTCCACTTGATCTTGGCCAGAGAGTGTTTAGGACTAAATTAGAAGAGAGGTGCCAGGGTGGCTCAGTTGGTTAAGCGACTGACTTCGGCTGAGGACATTATCTCGCCGTCTGTGAGTGTGAGCCCCACCTCAGACTCTGGGCTGACACCTCAGAGCCTGGAGCCTGCTTCGGATTCTGTGTGTCTCTCCCTCTCTGCCCCTCCCCTACTCACACTCTGTCTCTGTCTCTGTCTTTCTCTCTCTCAAAAATACATAAACATAAAAAAAAATTAAAATAAATTAGAAGAAATGTAGAATCATCTGGCATAGTCTCTGGCACTGAGAAAGCATTCAGTAACTGTTGGATCAGAACCTGAAATTCTCCTTCTAAGTAGTAGAAGATAAGATTATCCTTCTTTCCATAGTATCCTCCTCACTAATTCAGGAAGACCTAATCAGCAGAGCCCTCAGGACTATCCCATTGGATATCCCACTGGGGCGGGTGAGAGCCCCAGAAATGGTCTGGAAGGGAGTGCCTGGGTGGCTCAGTCAATTAGCATCTGACTTCGGTTCAGGTCACGATATCATGGCTCATGAGTTCGAGCCCTGAATCAGGCTCTTTGCTATCAGTGCAGAGCCCGCTTTGGATCCTCTGTCCCCTCCTCTCTCTCTGCTCCTCCCCCATTTGCTTTCTCTTTCACTCTCTCTCAAAAATAAACATTTTAAAATAAGAAAAGGAGAGGAAAGGGAAGGGAAGGGAAGGGAAGGGAAGGGAAGGGAAGGGAAGGGAAGGGAAGAGAAGAGAAGAGAAGAGAAGAGAAGAGAAGAGAAGAGAAGAGA
>NW_024412418.1:21514250-21592218 GCF_014898765.1 Herpailurus yagouaroundi | reverse complement strand
GAAGAGAAGAGAAGAGAAGAGAAGAGAAGAGAAGAGAAGAGAAGAGAGAAAAGAAGAGAAGAAAAGAAAAGGACTGAAACAGTGGTACATGCAGATTCAAAGGGAGAGACAGCTGAGTCTGGAACCAGAACTGAGAGCCCAACCACGGGCATGCTGTCTACCTGGAAGAAACAGGTACTTGAGTGGCAGTTTGTTACCCAAACAGGGTAACAAACAGGACATGATTCTATGACCTTCTGACATTCTTTCCAATTCTGAGATCGTATTAATCCCTTGATCCTAATTGCACAAAGGGGGATAAGACCTTAAACTGTCTGGTGAATTTTAATTTCCCACATCCCTACATTGGCAGATCCTTCAATTATACACAAAGCAAAACCACAGCTGCAATGTCCCCAAATCAACAGGTTCCTCTTATCTGTAGTATCCTGAGAACTTCACAGTCTGTTACTCCAACTATTTAACTTTCTAGCATCTCTTAATTGCTAAGATGCCAAAACGTATCTTGAGACAGAGAAGGGAAAACTGGAGTTCATGAATTTATAAAGCAGATACATGGAATCCTGCCCAGACAATGTCATAGAAAATCCTCTGTCACTGACTCACATTCTGTAGTTGAAACAACCTCCTTCTCCTAAACCAAGTGCTCTATAAATACAAATAGCTTGTACATGGTAGGTGCTCAATAAACATTAATAACTGATTCCCGTTTCTTCCTTTTTTTTTCTTTTTTATGTATATATATATTTAATTCAAGTACAATTAACATACAGTGTTATATTACTTTCAGGTGTGCAATGATTCACAATTCTATACATTTCTCAGTGCTCCTCAAGGTAAGTGTGCTCTAAATCCCCTTTGTCTATTTCACCCATTCACCCACCCACCTCCCCTCTGGCAACTACCAGTTTGATCTCCATATTTAAGCATATGCTTCTTTGTTTCTTTTTTTCTTTGTTCATTTGTTTTGATTCTTAAGTTACATATATGAATAAAATCATGGTATTTGTCTCTCCCTGACTTATTTAATTTAGCAATATAGCTTTTAGGTGCATCCATGTTTTTGCAAATGGCAAGATTTCATTCTTTTTTTATGGCTGAGTAATATTCCATTGTGTATATACCACATTTTCTTTTTCAGATGGCCAAGGGACACATGAAAAGATGCTCAACATCACTGGTCATCAGGGAAATGCAAATTAAAGCCACAGTGCAATATCACTTTACACCTGTGATAATGGCTAAAATAAAAAAACAAGAAATAATAATAATAAATACAGAGAAAAAGGAAAAAGGTATGTTATTGGTGGGGATACAAATTGGTGCAGCCATCATGAGAAACAGTATGAAGATCTCTTAAAAATTTAAAAATAGGGCTGCCTGGGGGACTCAGTTGGTTGAGCGACCGACTTCAGCTCAGGTCATTATCTCACGGTTTGTGAGTTCAAGCCCCAAGTCAGGCTCTGTGCTGACAGCTCAGAGCCTGGAGCCTGCTTCTGATTCTGTGTCTCCCTCTCTCTGCCCCTCCCCCACTCATGCTCTCTCTCTGTCTCAGAAATAAACAAACATTAAAAAAAATTTTTAATTAAAAATAGAATTACCATATGATCTAGTAATTCCACTACTAGATACTTACCCAAAGAAAAAACATTAATTTGAAGAGACATATGCACCCCGATGTGTATTGAACCATTTTTTACAATAGCCAAGATATGGAAGCAATCCCTTATGTTCTTCATTAAAGATCTATTGTCTTTATTTTATCTTTACTTTGTCTTGTAGATTGCAACTGGCTACAAATTATTTTCTTCTCTGTATTCATGTCCCTTTGCAGTTGATTTTGCCATTCCTCCCATAAAGAAGTTGGAATTTATTTCTCTACTCCTTAAAAACTAAGAATGGCTATGAAATTTGCTGTGGCTGAAGAGACATTAGCAAATGTGACATAGACAGAGACAAGAAAACTGCTTGTTCGAAGTCACTTATCCTCTCTTACTTCCCTGAGACATCCTCTAAAGAAGCCCAAGCTAGTTTGCTGGAGGATAAGAGATCAAGTATAGGCAAGTCACCAAGCTGAGGCCTACTAGACCAACCAGCCTGACGATTACCAGTCACGTGAGGGAGGTCATGGACCATAAGGTCTTAACTGATCCACCATGTCACTGCAAGAAGGCTTGGCTAATACAAGAAATGGTTATTCCTTTTTTACATGGTTTTAAATTTAAGCCACTATGTGTTGCAATGGTTTTTTACACAGCAATAGATAACTAATACACCTTGATTGACAGCCTGGTCTACCATTTCCTTTAAGTTTTACAAGATTTCTTTCTTTTTTATTGTAATAAACAGTATGAGATCTAATCATTTACTATATTTGTTATTTATTTATTTACTTATTTATTTATTGCCGGCCTCATCTCATAAAGAATTTAACGAAGCTAATAAAGAAAATTCAAAAATACAATAACGGGATGCAGGTAAAAACTAAAAATAAGAGGAGAAATGTTAAGACAAAGTAGGAACACAAGTATATTGGCCATAAAGGACTTATGCAATAGATAGAATTGCACTTTAACTTTGTCTCTGTCACAGCCAAATGGAAAGCAAAAGTAAGTGTGTATTTTTTCAACATTAGGAAAATGTAAGCATACCTCTTCCTTAGAAGAAACAAAGTATGTCTTGTGTTGGATTTTGAAAGACTTTTTTTTAATGTGGATTCCTCTTATAGGAGACAGGAAGTAACATGGCAGATAGCATTTTCCCAAGCCAGTCTAAGAGCTAGCTTTAGTATGTAGCATCCTACAAAAACCAAGAGTATAACATAAAAACACAAGTTCATGAACACAATCCTTTAAGGGGTTACTGAAGTTAACATTTCAGATTTTTCAAGACTTACACACGTTCCCTGGTATAAGGCATGAACAGATTTTGGAATTAGTAATCAAAAGGATCTTGGATTATTCAGTAAAGACTTAAGTTTTCTCTTGTCAGGAATAGTTCAATTTCAGTATTTTTATCAGTACAAACTGTGAGTATTTTGATAATGTGCCCAGTTTGAAAATAGCAAAATTAGGATCTGAACTCAGATCGTATTTCTGATTCCAAAGCCTATGGCTTTTTAAAAAAAATTTTTTTAGCCAATTTCTTACTTGACACATCCCCAAAGGCAAGGGAATTAAAAACAAAAATGAACTACTGAGACCTCATGAAGATAAAAAGCTTCTGCACAGCAAAGGAAACAACCAACAAAACTAAAAGGCAACCAACGGAATGGGAAAAGATACTTGCAAATGACATATCGGACAAAGGGCTAGTATCCAAAATCTATAAAGAGCTCACCAAACTCCACTCCCGAAAAGCAAATAACCCAGTGAAGAGATGGGCAGAAAACATGAATAGACACTTCTCTAAAGAAGACATCCAGATGACCAACAGGCACATGAAAAGATGTTCAATGTCGCTCCTTATCAGGGAAATACAAATCAAAACCACACTCAGATAGCACCTCACACCAGTCAGAGTGGCCAAAATGAACAAATCAGGAGACTATAGATGCTGGAGAGGATGTGGAGAAATGGGAACCCTCTTGCACTGTTGGTGGGAATGCAAATTGGTGCAGCCGCTCTGGAAAGCAGTGTGGAGGTTCCTCAGAAAATTAAAAATAGACCTACCCTATGACCCAGCAATAGCACTGCTAGGAATTTATCCAAGGGACACAGGAGTACTGATGCATAGGGGCACTTGTACCCCAATGTTCATAGCAGCACTCTCAACAATAGCCAAATTATGGAAAGAGCCTAAATGTCCATCAACTGATGAATGGATAAAGAAATTGTGGTTTATATACACAATGGAATACTATGTGGCAATGAGAAAAAATGAAATATGGCCTTTTGTAGCAACGTGGATGGAACTGGAGAGTGTGATGCTAAGTGAAATAAGCCATACAGAGAAAGACAGATACCATATGGTTTCACTCTTATGTGGATCCTGAGAAACTTAACAGGAACCCATGGGGGAGGGGAAGGAAAAAAAAAAAAAAAGAGGTTAGAGTGGGAGAGAGCCAAAGCATAAGAGACTGTTGAGAACTGAGAGCAAACTGAGGGTTGATGGGGGGTGGGAGGGAGGAGAGGGTGGGTGATGGGTATTGAGGAGGGCACCTTTTGGGATGAGCACTGGGTGTTGTATGGAAACCAATTTGACAATAAATTTCATATATAAATAAAAGAAAACTAAATTGTGTTATCTGCGATTGGATAATTAATTGGTGATTTTAAAAATACCAGCTTCTTTAAGAAAATATATCTGTATTTCAGTAGGAGATTTCAAAGGTTTGAAGCCAAGGTGTACATAAAGGTAGGAATTTCTTGTGCTTGAGCCAAACTGAGAAGAGTATAGAAGGGAAAGGGAAGAGAACAAGTTGAGATTTTTACCAAGTTCTTCTGCTAGCCCTCAAATCATAGCATTTGGGTCTATTCAACCAGCATTCAGGGTCTGTTTTACCCAACCCCACTTAACCAGTGAGGCAGGCCCACTCCTTTAAAACCATTGTATGTGTTAGCAAATGCTATGCACCATAAATTGTTAGAATAATGGAGCTTAACATTTGGCCCTCCTTGGATTGCAGATCCTCAAATGTTTAACTTACAAAAAATGAATGGAATGTAAATATTTTGATTTCACTGAAAATATGTTTGTGCAACCTTGTCAAAGAAAACATTCACAGTGAAAACATTCTGTTTTGTGCCTTTAGGTAAGAGTAATGTGAATTTACAAAGCCTCTGAACTCTCTACCTCCGATCTGATTATTTAAGGGCTAATAAATAATTACAAAGTGAGAGCCGAGATTGCAAAGCAGTTGAGGCTTCAGAATCCACCAGCTATTATTCACAGGTAGGCTTCTTCCCATTTAGCCTTTCAGAATGGGCTGCTTGCTCTAAATTTTGTTAATGACTGTGGAAACTAGAGCCCACACATACATTAGGGAAGAGACTTCGCTATCTCTCTTCATGTACATTCCACAATGGAGACAAACAAGATGTGGTGCTAATTCTATTTGGAATGTGTTCATCAGTGTTCAGCCACCCGTGGAAATATGTCCTGTTGAAAGAAATGTCATTTGAACCAATAATTGACCATTTCAAATATCAGCATGAAAACTGCATATGACACAGTTCAAGCTGGTGACCCTATAAATATCCATCAAGAGGTGGACCATTAATGAATTGTACCTACATTAACTGCCACAGTCCTAATTGGATTGTTTGTTTTTATAACAGATAGCTTCTGTCACCAATGGGGAATTAGCTGACTGTAATATTGGCCTTCCTGCAATGCAATGAAAAGAAAAATAACCATGGGCTATTATTAACTATGGGCTTATTACACGCAAAACACAGTATTAAGTATTTCATATCTTGTAACTCATTTATCAAATATTTATGAAATAAGTGCCCAGCATTTTTCGATGCTCTAAAATAAGGTCATGAACACAATCCTTATCCTTAACGGGTGGAATTTATAGCTACAAATAAAAACAAAGAAATAATTCTTAGCTCGTTTGGTGTTCACAACAAAAAATGCCCATTATCCTAATGTTCACTGAAGAAAGTAATGCTTAGAGAAATTAAATACCTTTTTCAAGGTCAGTGTTGTTAAATGGTCAGGATTTGAACCTAGAATCTTCAGACTCTAATGATTCTGCTCTTAACTACATCATTAAATTGTTACCCTTTCTTTACATATTTGTATTATTGACTGGATACCTTATTACTCTGATCCCGTTACAAATTTTCTAACCCCCTTTCCTTTGTTTTCTTAGCACATTCATTTAACCAGCCAACATCAAATATGTGTTGGATACTATTCTACATGCTGGGGATACTAGATCCATTAAAACTATAGTCTATGGTAGACATTGAGCTAGGATTTCTCCTACTTCCTCTGTTGATCTGCCTCTATCTCCAGGACTTGTTTTGCTCCTCCTCTTACATTAAGTGGAATAAAATCTTTCTGTGTCTAAATAATATCCATTTTAGCTTGTATCAACATGCCACAATTAACAGATGCTTGTGAATGAACGCTAATGCCATTTAGCAGATGCTTCTAAAAAAGAGTGCTCCCTTGGGGCGCCTGGGTGGCTCAGTCAGTTAAGCAACCCACTTCGGCTCAGGTCATGATCTCTCGAGTTCGTGGTTTTGAGCCCTGTGTCAGGCTCTGTGCTGACAGCTCAGAGCCTGAAGCCTGCTTTGGATTCTGTGTCTCCCTCTCTCTCTGCCCCTCCCCCACCCACACTCTGTCTTTCTCTCTCCCTCAAAACTAAATAGACATTAAAAAAAAAAAAAAAAGAGTGCTCCAAATTTGGTTTTCACCATTGGACAACAGTTCTTAACATGAGAATCTCTCTCTGTTTTTAATATAATTTATTGATAAATTGGTTTCCATACAACAGCGAGTGCTTATCCCAACAAGTGTCCTCCTCAATGCCTACATGAGAATCTCTTTTAATCAATACCTGCTTTGAGTCCAGAGTCACTTCAAGTGCCAAGGGAGAGGACAAATACTTTAAGATTCTTGGAGATCATCTATTTTGTCAGTTCCTGCCTTTTTAGTGTTGACTCAGAGGCAGTTACTTGTTGAGTGAGCTCTCATAGAATTAAAGAGTTAGGTTTCTTAGAGATCATCCATCCTAGAGGTTTCAAAATTCGGCTGTGCATTAGGATCACTTATGAAGCTTATTAAAAAACACTCCCTTGGTTAAAGACCAATGGAACAGAATAGAGAGCCAAGAAGTCCCACACATGTGTGGTCTCTTGATTTCCAAAGTAATTGGATAGGGAAAAGGTAGTCTTTGCAACAAATGTTGCTAGAACAACTGAATATCCACTTGAAACAGAAAATAAACTCCACCTTTACCTCACACCATATGCAAAAAATTAATTCTCAATAGATTATGAAACTAAAAGGTGGAAGCTAAAACTAAAAGTTTTAGAAAATAACACAAGAGAAAATCTTTACAAATTTGAGGTTTAAAAAGATTTCACAGGTAGAGCACAACAAACACAAACCATATAAAAAGAAAGTAATAAACTGGACTTCATCGAAATTGAAAACATTTATTCTTTGAAAGATATTATGTTAGTTTGCTATGACTGCCATAACAAAATACCACAGACCGGGTGGCTTAAAAAACAGAAGTTTATGGGGCGCTTGGGTGGCGCAGTCGGTTGAGCGTCCGACTTCAGCCAGGTCACGATCTCGCGGTCCGTGAGTTCGAGCCCCGCGTCAGGCTCTGGGCTGATGGCTCAGAGCCTGGAGCCTGTTTCCGATTCTGTGTCTCCCTCTCTCTCTGCCCCTCCCCCGTTCATGCTCTGTCTCTCTCTGTCCCAAAAATAAATAAACATTGAAAAAAAAATTAAAAAAAAAATAGAGAAACACTATTAAGAAACACTATTAAGCCTATAAACACTATTAAGAAAATTTTAAAGGGAAGACAGTGACAGGGATAAAAATTTCTAATACTTACATCTGACAAAGGATTTGTACCCAGAATATACGAAGGACTTTTAAAACTTAACAAGAAGACAATTCAATAAATAATGGGCAAAAGATTGAAAGACACATCAGAAAAATGGATATGCAAATGGCTAACAGGCACACAAAAAGATGTTCAACATAATTAGTCATAAGAAAAACAAAAATTAAAAACACAATAAGATTCTACTACATACTTAATTAAATAGATAAAATTAGAAAGAATGACAAGGCCATGTATTGGCAAGAATGTAGAGCAACTGGAATTGCCACATATTATTGGCAGGAATTGTAACTGATACAACTACTTTGGGAAACAATCTTATAGTTTTTTAAAGCTATATAGATTTTACTATACAATGTAATAATTCTACTCCCAGGTTTTTCACCAAGTGAAATGAAAAGGTCCACACAAAGACATGCATAGAAACGTTAATGGCAATATTATTCATCACAGGCAAAAATTCAAAACAACACATATACCTATCAATGAATTAATGCATAAATAAATTGTGGAATATCTATGTAATAGAATATTACACAGCAAAAAAAAAAAAAGAACAAACTACTGATACACCTGGAAATATGAATGAACCTCAAAAACATTGTGCTGAAGGAAAGACACCAGACACATAAGAGTTCATACTATAGAGGCACTTGGGTAGCTCAGTCGGTTGAGCATCTGACTTCTGCTCAGGGCATGATCTCTCGTGGGTTCGAGCCCTGTGTCAGGCTCTGTGCTGACAGCTCAGAGCCTGGATCCTGCTTCAGATTCTGTGACTCCCTCTCTCTCTCTCTCTCTGCCCCTGCCCCACTTGCACTCTGTCTCTCCCTCTTTCTTTTGAAAAAATAAACATTAAAAAAAAAAAAATAGTTCATCCTATAGATGCCATATATCAAATCTAGACCAGGCAAACTCATTTGTAGTGACAAAAAGCAGATCACTGGAGGCCTGGAACTGGGAAGGGGACAACTGACCACAAAGAATCTAAGGGAAATTTTGGGAGTTATGTAAATGTTCTGTCTTGATTATGATAGGTATGTGCATGCATGTATCTTAAAACTTATCAACCTTTGCACTTTAATGGGTGCATTTTTTGTATGTTAATTAAAACTCAAAGATGTTTAGATACAATTCAAATGTATTAAATCAAAGTTTCTGGGGCATCTGGGTGGCTCAGTTGGTTAAGCGTTGGACATCAGCTCAGGTCATGATCTCAGGGTTGGTGAGATAGAGCGCTGACCGCACAGAGCCTGCTTGGGATTCTCCCTCCCTCCCTCTCTCTTTGTCTCTCCCTGACTCACACTTTCTCTCTCTCTCAAAATAATAAGAAAAAAATATTTTTTTTCTTAAAAAAAATCAAAATTTCTAAGTAGAGGGCCTAGGAATGAGGTTTTTTTTAGAAAATCTTATCCACAGTTAATTCTGCTTCAGCCAGGGGTGGGGATGGTGATACAGTCCAGCTCTGACTCTGTGCAGGCATCCCTCTATTGCACTGTCCTCAATGCAACTCATGGTCATGCAGCTTCTGCTTGATGCCACCCTGCCTCCACCTCCACCTCCCTTCTACCCTGCCCACAGCTCACTCTCTTGTATGAGAGCCAGTTCTATTTTAGAATAGCTCTTTTTCTCACTATGGCATGCATCTCTCTCGTTTTGATGGTTGAAGTGACAAAACCCTGTGGTCCTTTGCTTTCCTCTATTGCCTCTGCTCTTGCCATTCAGGATTGCCCTAGGAATATCTAAGAAACAAGGGGTCCAACCAAAGTGAACACATAATGTCTTTGATGTTTAAATTAATGTACTGATTTAGCATATACTATTGATTCACCATTTCTTGGTACTGGGCTAGATGCTAGGGTTAGAATAAAGAATATTTATAATGATGGTCCCCATTCAGGTCCTAGCTGGACACTAGACATCTATATTTGAATGTGTGGTGTTAGAGGAAAACAAGTAGACGAAGGTGTGTGGTAGGGTTCCCTTTCTGTCCATGCCCAAAATTAGGGATCCAAGCTCTTTTCATTGATGCCTCAAAAATCTTCACATGCTTTCATTGGCCTATTCCAAAGGCAACACCAACACATTCTGGAATGTAACCAATTATATAGTCTTATTAGTTCTAGTACCTATTTTTTCCCCTCTCTTCTACTATCTCCTGGATGTCCTCAATGGTCCTTGTGGGCCCTGACACGTAGCAGAGTCCAACTTATACCTGTTCCCTCCTCTTGAACCACAGTCTGCATCAGAGTCCTAGGCCCACCAGCTGGTAAGGCAAGACTAATCTAACAACTAGGTTGTGAAAGAGTCAAAGTGCTTTTTATGGAGGCAGGAAAAAGAGTTCCAAGAGCATAGCCAGAGTATTTTCATTTACAAAATATTTTTCACATATATTATCTCATTTGAACTGACCTACAACTGAAAATAATAACAGCCACC
The DNA here is from genome assembly GCF_014898765.1 of Herpailurus yagouaroundi. Taxonomy (NCBI): domain Eukaryota; kingdom Metazoa; phylum Chordata; class Mammalia; order Carnivora; family Felidae; genus Herpailurus; species Herpailurus yagouaroundi. Next base: position 21,582,245 of record NW_024412418.1, on the reverse strand, counting down.
ATTCATGAAGTTCCTACCATGTATAGATACTGTGCTAAGTGTCCTGTACTTTTTAAACCTCATTTGAGTCTTGAAACAATTGCAACAATGTACATACCACGTCACTCTCACTTTACAGATGTGGAAACAGAGGCTGAAATAAAGCAAGTAATCTTTCCAAGGTCACACAAATAGTAACTGACAAAATTCAGATTTGAATCCAGTTATGTGTGACTTCAAAGACCACACTCCTAACTACTATTGTCACTAATGATCTTAGCTTAATAATGCCCTGTTCTAAAAAAAAAAATGTTTTTACTTTTCTATCTGTATTGATCTTTAAATGTTTTTAGACGTACCTCTATCAAAATTAGTCTCCTGGTCCTGGCTTCTCTCTGCCCACTGCCCACTCTTCTCCTGGAAAGAGTGACTTTTCAGTTTGGAATTGCATTCTATGTGGCTTAGCCTCTTCTAGGATCTTCTTGGTATTGTCTGCCTAGACAAAACACATATAGTTGACCCTTGAACAACATGAGTTTGAACAGCAAAGTGCACTTACACACAAATTCTTTTCAATAAATACAGTACACTACTGTAAATGTATTTTATCTTCCTTATGATTTTCTTAACATTTTCTTTTACCTAGCTTATTTTATTGTAAGATATTAGAATATCTTACAATATCTTATGTTTATTGTACATATAACATACAAAATATGTGTTAGCTGTTTATGTTATTGGTAAAGCTTCCAGTCAACATTAGGCTATGTAAGTTTTTGAAGAGTCAAAAGTTACATGTGGATTTTCTACTGAGTGGAGGGTTGGGTCCCCTAACCCCCAAACTGATCAAAAGTCAACTGTATTTTGATCTGCACTCTGGGCCATGAATAGATGTATTGGGGTATGTCTTGCTCCTATGAACCAGGCCTATAGTCTTCCAGCTCTGTCCATGACTAAGTAGATAAAGTGACTTTTTAGTTGCAATATTAATGAGACCATTTTTGCCATATGCATAAACCATATGTTCCAATCCAGGATATCTGCACCTTATGTAATTTGAAAAAGGTCAGCATCCTCTATGAACATCAGCTACTACTTTAACTGGTAAATCTTGAAATCAAGGTAGAATCACAGAAAAGCAGTTAATTTCTTGCTCATGTAAACTCTTGTCTGTGCTTGGGAAGGTTTCCTTTAACTCAGTCATTCAGGAACCCCAGGCTGTGGAAGGCTCTGCTATCTTCAATACTTGGCTTCTAAGATCTACCTGGTCATCAGTGCCCAACTGGAAGACAGAGGAAGACAAAGAATAGCAGATCACAAGGAAGGCTTTTCTGGGACAGGCTTGACAACTGATATGCCTTGCTTCTTCCTACATTCTATTCATCACAAGTCAGGCACAACCTCATCTAACTGAGAAGGAGGATGGGAATAGCTGTATGCCCATATAGCTGTAGCTGTATGCCCATTGTGGAAGAAAAATAGATTTGATCAACAGCTCATTTTTTTCTGCCACATATTAAGAATTAACAAAGAAGTCCTAAAAATAAGTAAGAAAAAATTTTAAAACATCTAAACATGGGCCAAGGATAAAAATGGGCATTTCACACGAAACACAAATAATGGGCAACAGATGTATCCAGAGGGGTCAGTTTCATTAGTAATCAGAGAAATGAGAATAAAACCACCATAAGATATTGTTTTATAGCCAACGGATTGGCAAGACATTAAAACTCAGATAATGCCAAGTGCTTGCCCGGATGCTTAGTGCAACAGACACTATCAGTGGCTGTCCATCTCCTTTGGCTTCCTCCAGAATCTAGCTGTGGTAGAGTGAAAGCAGTCCTGTAAGTGCTGGCATGAGACCAAGTATGGGAGTGGCATAATTTTATGTTTTAGAAATACAGATCCTGAGTCAAATAGATTTAGGCTTGAATCCAGCTTAGCTCCTTGATAATTTCTTCTCATTGGATGAATTCTTAGCTTCTCTGAGCTTCACTTTCCTAATCTGTAAAATGCAATACACGAACAATAGCACAATATGGAGACTAACAAACTGATGAGCACAAGTACTTAGCACAGGCCTATATGTTGTACACTCAATAAATGACCATTGTTAAGGAACAGGCTGAGACAATGATGAGGGAGCATTGTCAGAGGGATGAAGAAAGGCCTCAACAATATACACTCAAAGAAACAGTGACTGCTCAAGGCCAAAGGGAATAAAATTGGCTCAACTTTCTGATAATTGGATTTTGGAGTTGCTGAGATTATCGATTTGTTTGAGGGAAATAATTCTTAAGACGCGAAGGTTTTATAAGCCTATAGTTTCTATGACCTCATAAGCAGTCATTGATAATCATTAAAAATTTAGTTTCTAGACTATGTTGTCCTTTGCATGTTAACAATACTACCTTGTGGGTGGTATTTAATTTTTTGTTTTCACTGTTTTTTATTTTTCATTTTCCATTTATTTTTCTCTTTCTACACTGGGTGATTGTTTTTTTCCTTAAAGTTCTCATAATCACTCAATCCTTCATATCACCTGCATCAACCATTTACTATCTACCTGGGTCACAGTAGCTCAGCACCAAAGCTAAATTATGCCCTTTTGTAATCAACTAAGTCAGCCAGTCATTTCAACTGTTCCACACGAAATCAAGTTCCATATACCACAAGTTTCCATTCCCTTCTTTAACTCAGTCAATAATGTGTATTACAAAATAGATGTGAAAATACTTCACTTAAACCCTCTCAAGGGTAAATGTTGAGAGTGTTTGTAGAATTACATATCAAGCCACATATACCTTGTGGATTCTACAGCCCCACAGAATAAATCTTCATGTATTTTAGAGTCATTGTTACCACCCACTCCTGTTTTTCTTCATGCTAAGAAAGCCTAAGTTTTTCATCCCTCTTCATAGGTCTGGTATCCATTGTTTAAAAAAAACAAAATTCAATCCAATAAATTTGAAGATCTAATTGGCTTTATTAAGCAATCATGATCAGGTAGCATCCCATTCAGCAAAAATAATGAATGAGCTTACAGAGGTGTTTTGAGGAGTTGTACAAAATGGAAAGTTTTTATAGGCAGGACAGCGGGGCAAGGAAGCTATTAATTAGCAAGAGAAAAGAAAAGGGTTGTTCAGGCCAGGACATCTCCTTTTGGAGGGGAAGGACATGACAGAGGTTTTTGTTTGTTGGTTGATTTGTTTGTTTATTTATCACACAGATGACCTCACTATCACAGATCAGGAAATTTCAGAGTGACTTTTAAAAGGCCACATTACTGGGGTAGGTTGAAATTGTAATTAAATCTTGGTTTGCTGTCTTGAGAGGCAAATGACTCCATCTTGAGCTGTTTTTTTTTTGTTTGTTTGTTTTCTTTCTTTCTTTCTTTCTTTCTTTCTTTCTTTCTTTCATTCTTTCATTCTTTCTTTCTTTTTTAACACCATCCTCCACTCCAAAGCTTTTTCAAGTTCTTACATCCCATAGCCATATACCCATGCCCAAACCTATACCTACTGTTCTTGGAGGTTCTTGTTTGGTACCTTTAGTCATGTGGATTCATCACAACTAACACTACTGTTACTGGAATTAACTTGTTCATACTGGCCACAGTGTTCTCATTCTACATATTGTACTCAGCAAATGCCAGACCTGAACTGGTGAAGAAAATGAATTAAATTCTGATTCTGTCCCCCACACATACCCATACATTTTATCCTCTGTCATTTGATGTCCATTTTCCAAAGTTCTGGTTATCTCTTCTGCTCCTATCTCCTTTGGATACCTACTTCCATCCCGGTTGAAGATGCTTCAAACTAAATTAGCATGTTTCTTCCTTTCTATAATTACATCTTGAGGGCCAACACAAAGGTGGACATGCCACAATTTCTGCCATATGAGAGTTTACCCTCTGGTAATGTAGACAAGATAACACACAATCAGGACCCTATGCCATAGCATTATATCGCAGAGTGTTGTGGAATAACAATAGGGGAGCAGGGAGGACTTCTCCATGATTATGATGCCCCAAATGTTTCTTGAGTGACAAATGAGCTTACAAAGAGAAGACAGGTCAGTGAGAAAAGCTATGACAGCCCTTCCCTCCTCTACAATGTACCAAGTATGCACTCTCTGGGTGTTACCCTAATTCAGTGCACACTCATACTCAGGGTTTTGTCAACTAGAAACTCAGTTTCTAGGGTGTTGACAAGCTACTAAAAACAGTGAAACACATGCTAAATGTTTTTTTTTAAGCTTTACAAAACATTCCAGATGAATTTCTGGTAATCCTGATAGTGATTGCCAATCAGTCCATGAATCATAAACTATTACTTGCTTCTCCTTGGCAGTGAGGATATTGCTGGGCCGGGGTTGAATCAATCTCCTCAGCCCATTTTTATAATGGTGGAGGTGAGGGACTTCTGGGGTTCATTAAAATCCCATGAGCATTATGTAAGCTGTTGAAGCTTGAGGATGTCCAAAAAAATAGGCCCCTGTGAGTTCAGATGTAATTGAAAGTTAGGAATAGGGGTACAGATGGTAACTAAAATGTTAGCTTCATTGCTATTTAATTTTGGATAGGAACACATGGCTTATGTGTGGCAAAAATGGTCTTATTAATACTGTACCTAAAAAGTCACCTTATGCAGCTAGTCACAGACAGAGATGGGAAATGACATGCCTAGTTCTCAGGGGCAGGATCTATCCCACTAAACCTGGCCCAGACAGCATACCAGAATGCATGCTCTTTCCAGGCAGACAGACACCAAGAAGATCCCAGTAGGGACTCAGCCACACACAAGCAATTCCAGACCAAAAAGTCACCCATCCTCCCAGGGTAAGAATGGGCAGGGAGCAGAGAGAAGCCAGGACCAGGAGGCTAACTCATAAAGTTTAGTTTGTTTCCACATATTTATTTCCTTGTGATAAACATACAGCTCTTAGATAAAGGCACTATGTCTTAACCACCGTTTTATCTCCAGTGCTCTGCTCTATGCGTGATATGTAGTAGACACAAAATACTTGATTGATCGATTAATTAATTTTATAACCTAAATTGTCTAATTCTAGAAATGGCAATATTCTACTACTTACCCAATTACTTTGCCTTGACTCTGCTCTTTTATTTTACTCCCCTTTTCCTCTCCTCTCTCTACCCAGGATTCTGAATCTATCCTTATTAGACCATTTCCCCGTTCACTCTCATATAATTTATAAACTTATTATATGCACTTTAACATTAGAACAACATGAGCCTTAGAAAGTAGTGTTAATGGAAGTCCAACAGGAAAAAATGAAATCAATTGTTGAGATGTCTTGTAGTTTGTATGTATCTCTTTGCTTCTCTCTAAAAAGAAAAGGGAGGGAGGGAGGAAAGGAGGAGAGGGAAGAGGGACGAAGAAAAGAAAAGGAGACAGAGGAGGAGAGGGAGAAAGAGGAGAGGAATGGAGGGAGAGAGAGAGAGTTATTATTTTTTTTTTAATTTTTTTTTTCAACGTTTATTTATTTTTGGGACAGAGAGAGACAGAGCATGAACGGGGGAGGGGCAGAGAGAGGGAGACACAGAATCGGAAATAGGCTCCAGGCTCTGAGCCATCAGCCCAGAGCCTGACGCGGGGCTCGAACTCACGGACCGCAAGATCGTGACCTGGTTGAAGTCGGACACTTAACCGACTGCGCCACCCAGGCGCCCCGAGAGAGAGAGTTATTAAAGTTGGCTCCTTGATGTGTGTGAGGGGATAGGTCCCTTGGAGAGATCAGAATACTATTGCACTAATAAGAGAAATAGCACAGAGTAGTGTTTACATGTGGGACCATACTGCCTGGGTTTAAATTCTGAGTCTGCCGCATACCAATTATGACCTCGACAATTTTCTTAAACTTTCTGTGCCTCAGTTTCCTAACCTTTAAAACAGAGGTGGGGGCGCCTGGGTGGCTCAGTCGGTTAAGTGTCCGACTTCAGCTCAGGTCACGATCTCACGGTCCGTGAGTTCGAGCCCCGCGTCAGGCTCTGGGCTGATGGCCCAGAGCCTGGAGCCTGCTTCCGGTTCTGTGTCTCCCTCTCTCTCTGCCCCTCCCCCGTTCATGCTCTGTCTCTCTCTGTCTCAAAAATAAATAAACGTTAAAAAAAAATTAAAAAACAAAAACAAAAACAGAGGTGATAAAATACTTCACAGGGTTGTAGTGAAGCGTAAATGTATGTAAAATGTTTACATCATAATAATACATAATAAGGACTATATAGGTGGTAGCTGTCACGATTACTCTGGGAGGTTCCTACTAAGTTTACAGAACAACTGAATGAAAAATCTGGATATGAAACTAGATGTAGCATGTACTAGAGATCATTTCAAAGAGGGACAAGATGTTCTAGGATGGTGAATACTTGACATCTAAGCTAACACTACCCTTGACCTGTGCTTATGACAGGAATTTCGTATCAACCATGAATTCATGTGCTCTGAGCCTGGACGTAGTTTCAGAATTTTTCTCCGAATATCATACCACACAGTCACTCCTAGTCAATTACAGCCAGAAAATAAGGTGAAGCCTATTTGCTAGCCCTATTAGAGGCCCAGTATAAAGTTAGTCACCAGGAAGGTGGCCATGATATAAGTTTGGGCTGTGTCTCTTGGAGGACCGGTACAGACAAAATCAGCCACCTGGTGGAGGGGCCTTTCTGTCTATAACCTAACCCCACTGAAGTTCCTTCTACTGATGAGAAGTCAAATCATATTTCAGAGCAAATAACAAAAGAAACTTCCGTAATGACAACATGACAGTGAGACCAAGACCCAAGTGCCTATTCACATGTATGTGAAAAGAAGAAACAGAGAAAGTGTCTCATAGGCTAAGTCACTTGCTTACTTTGTTCATTTTGATATGCTTGGGCCAGACCCTCAGTGTTTTCCTTTCAACAATTTTACTTCTCCTCACTAAGCTCATATTTGGTCCTCTCAGAAGTGTGTATTTGGAAAGAAACGGACCCAGAATGGTGACTGAGACTGGCATTAGTCAGAGAATGATACTGATGTTCATTGTAATTACTTGAGCAGACTAAGCTGGGAGCACTGGTAACTGAACCTCTTTTTTCAGGAATGAAGGAATCAAGATTCCTTTTTCCAAGTTGGACAGTTTTATGTATTAAAGTGTTTGTGTGCATATGTCTCCTACATCTAGACCATCATGACAGAAAAAAACACATACTGTAACTAAGCCCTAGACCCAAAGGCAAAAGTCCATCTGCCTGAAGACTTAATGAAACTCTTCTCCAAAACCTTCACTTAATTCCTATGTCTGGGGTAAATTTTGTATATGGAGGCATTGACACTGGAGGGGGAACCAGACCTTAGAATTCGACAGGGAATGAGCAGTATTTTTTCCTTACATGTTGAAATGGGCATATCAGTCTTGCTTACTTTCAGCCCTACATCTGCTATATCTCTTGCTAACTCATTTGAATCCATGCCCATCAGATACCACTATGGGATTCCCCAAAGTTGTTGGAGATGAGGATTCTGCCTTCCGTAGCATCAATTCTGGTAGCTTCCAATCCCCAGCTCACCTGGTAGATCAACATTTGCAAGTGGACACCTCTAGAGGGAGCTAACTTTACTGGCTTCATTTATAATATAATGGGCAAGGAATTGTAAAATATGGGATTTTTTCAGTGTCTCCAGAATTTGAAGACTTTCAGGGGACCCTATAATTATGCCAGAGGGCAGTCATGTGGTAAGGCATAGAATCCATGAAGGAGAAGGAGAAAGAGAAGGAGGAGGAAAAGGAGGAGGAGGAAGAGAAGGCTACTTGCAAAGAAGAGAGATTTATAAGTTCCTAAAAGGCATTTCAAAGGGATACTGTTTTCCTCCCCAAATTTCTGTGATTCTTACTTTAATATATCTGATTCCACCTCGATAAAACATTAGCAGTCAATGGTGGCAGAAAAGGGAGACTGTATGAAGAGCAACGAAGAGATGTAGTCTGACTGGAACTTCATACTTTACCAAATGTATAAGATATTTTCAACCTAACGTTCATGTTTCCGATGAGATGCAGGCACTTGGGCTTGTGGGCTCTAACCAATGTGAAGCTGGGAAACAGCTGTGTGGAATCGGCAACTCCTACATATGTTAAGACTTGGCTGATTCCCCACAACATCTCAAAGTTTCCGCATAATACTCAGCTAAACCGAACAGCAAATAATGAGCACTGATACAACCAGACAGAAAAAGTATAGCTTCAGGCTGCCAGCGGACAGACAACCTGCCATTCTCTGCAGGTAAATGGGGCTTCTGAATTAGAGTCTGGAAAAGAGAGAAATAGGAAGGGATTCTGCTAGGCCTGCTGCAGCCCTGAGCTCCCAGAGGCATCCAGTTGATACTATACAGCAATGCCAGGAAGAGTGGTTGGGGATGGCAGAGAGGATGCCCAGGACCCAGACCCCCAGTGAAAGGAACCGAGCTCTGTTATACAATTTCCAAGGCAACATAGACACTGGGTCTCAGTCATAATAGAAAATAACTTCCTTTGGTAGTCCCCAAACACTTCCACCTCCAACTACAAAGGGCTTATCAGGCTGAGTATGAGGGGCTCAGCCTATGCTAAAAAGGAGTCTCTTGTGTTCTAATTAGTGACCTGAACAGGCTTAAAGGATGAGTGGGATCAAGGAATTAAAAAAAAAAAAAAAAAAAAGAGTGGCTAAGAGACTGTATTTCACTTGCGGTCACCCTAAGGCCAGAGAACATATTAGAAAAAAAAAAAAAAAATTGGAACCAAAGTAGATCCAAAATGGTATGTCTCAGAGAAATATTATCCTTGTGAAAACTGCAGTGACCTCTAAAGAGAAAGTGAAAACTGTGTAAAGTAATAGAACGCTTAGCTGAGACCCTTATGGAGTCATACCTGGATCACAGCCACAGCCTCCCCACCTAGTGTTCTTGCATCTAGTCACTCTTTCCCAGTCCATCGTGCATAATGGCATGAGACATTCATCTTCCCAGAACTTTCCTTCCATCATGTTATCATCCCCTCCTCAGAAAAAGGTCAAGCATCTTAGCTGCAACTCCCAGAAAGTCAGCTTCATGTATCTAACTGTCCTCACTCGTAACCATAGAAGTCGGCATATTCACTTACTCTTGGACCAACAAGCCATGAGGAAGCCCAGCAAGAGAAGAAAGGACATGTGCTTCAGTGCCCAACAGACTCGCTTTTGATGTCAGTTCCTGTGCTTGACCAGTGGCAGAACTCATTCATGTTATTTGATTTTCTCAGCCCCATCTGTAACACAAGGATAATACCAAACCTCATAGCAGTTGTCATGACAAAATGGCAAACTGTGTCTAAAGTACTCAGTATTACAGAGCCTGCAACCCACTGCAAATTCATAGGTAATACTTTTTGCTTATTAATCATTTCCTGTTTTCCAAATTTTCTGTGATATTATCTTAATATTTAAAATATATAATAAAGAAAGAAGTATAGTATATCACCTTATCAAAACTAGGGAACAATGTCTTAGATATTGAGGGAGAACAGAACCTGGAGAAATTTTGAGGGAGGGTAGCAGCTATATTTGCTGCTTGGTCTGCTTCTGTTTGCAAATTCACAAGTTCCTCCTAAGTGTCATCTGCATTTTCCTTGACATCCTAAGCTGTTCTGTGACTTCAAATGACAACAGTAATTGTAGCTCTATAGAAGAGCTCAAATAGAAGACACAAGCATCAACAGACACAGAAACCCTCCCTACAGAAAGTTACAGCATTTAAATGTCACTGTGTTAGATCCATAGTCCTTGCTTATACAGTTCATGTTTTCTTCAACCTGTTCTACAATGAGAAAAGGCTGACAGTACACAGCTGGTTTTGTACCTTCTAAGTTGTTCATCAGAAGACATATTTTACATGACCACAGCTAAGAGCCGTTTTGTGAAGATGTGGTGAGCTGTGCACAAGGCTGTTTTGGGAACATACACATGCCAAGTGCGCTACTCTGTGTTCTTACATTCTTTTTCCCCTAGGAGCTGAACTCCCATTCGGCTGTTCTAGTTCCTCCAAGGAACTAAGGTAAGTTTCCATCTTCAAAAAAGTAATTAAAAAAGGAAATGAAGTTGAAAAGAAGACTATATGGTGGTCATCATCTTGCTGCCCAAATTCAAATATTCACTAACCTTCAGGGCATAAAAGACAGGGAAAAAATCTTCAAGGCATAATAAACACAGAAATGATAACATCTAAGGAACAGACAATGAAGAGAGCAAATTTAGGATCAGAACAAGAAATTATATTAAGAAAACAGAAGGTGGCTTATAAGTGGAAATGGTAGATTTGTTCTACTAAAAAAAAAAAACTAGTATATTTTCGAAGCAATAGGAGAACAAAAAAATTTTAAAAATAAGTTTTTGTTAATATACTTTTTCAGAAGCAGAGCACCAAATCCAAAAAGAACTCTACCCTTTTTTAATTTATTTTTTTTAATTGAAGTATAATTAACATACAATGTGATGTTAGTTTCAGGTGTACAACATTTGATTTGACAATTCTATATATTACTCAATGCTTACCATGATAAGTGTAGTTACCATCTGTCACCACACAGCCTTATTACAATATTTTTGACTATACTCCCTATGCCATACTTATCATCTATGTGATTTAGTCATTTTATTATGGGAATTTTGTACCTATTCCCTTTATTTCACCCATCCCCTCACCTACCTCCCTTCAGGCAACCACCAGTTTGTTCTCTGTATTTGTCTGCTTTTTTCATATTAGTTTGGAAGAACTCTACTTTTAATCTCTTATATGACACAGAAAAACGAACAGTTACCACAAAGGAATCAAGAATACAATAATTCACTAAAGTGAACATTTCAGGAGGGAAAAGAGGAAACTTGCACCATTAGGAAACCCAATGTCTGCTTACACGGCTGAAAAGGGGTATCCAAATGGCAAGGGGGAAATGAAAAACAGCCTCATTCGACTTTGTACTTACCTTTTTTTGTATGTCACAAACTGATCCAATCAGGAAAAAAAGACTATGGGTGTTTCTGAGTGCAGTTTCCACTGCATTATACACACAGGGTTGTTTTAAACCAACGCTGTGTGGAGCTATTGCCTTAACAGAGTTTGGTGGCCAAGGCCAGAAACCCTGGTGTGACAAAGACTGGGGAGGAAAAAAAGATTCAGAACATAGACAGAGAATTAAAGACAGACTCTGAGAGGTTCAAAATTTTAAAAAGAAATAGCTTCAGTAATCTGAATCATTAGTTTCCTGAAGCCTAAGAGAAGAGGCTTTTAGTAAGTTTCCAAATAAACTTTATAGACCCAAATTAAATAGGCTGTTATTGGAGCCTTGGGAAAGATTCAGAATATCCTAACCTCTCACCGTAGTTCTGCCAACACTTTTTATTTACCTCTTGGTGCTTCTTCAATGCCTCAGGTTTCTCATATCCCCATACTAAGCACTCCTGACCCTCTTCTCTCAGACAAGAAGTGCATCCATTCTTCTAAATACTCATTTTATGTTATGGTTGTTGCATATTGTTTCCTCTCCAATAAATTTTTGCTTTTTCCAAGTCACAAAGGCAGGCTCCTATGTTTGCTTCGAGAAGCTTTATAATTTTAGCTTTTACATTTCATGATCCATCTTGAATTAATTTGTGTGTAGAGTGAGAGGTAGGGGTTGATGTTACTTTTTTCCATGTGTTTAGCCCAGTTGTTCAAGCACCACTTGTTGAAAAGATTTTCCTCTCCCCATTGTATTGCCTTGGCACATTTGTTGAAAATCAGTTGACCGTATATGTGCGGTTTAATTTCTGGATTCTACTTTGTTCTGATGTATTTTTCAGTTTTTAAGCCAGCACCACCCTGCTTTGATTATCATAAAATTTATAGTAATCAACTTTCACATTTCATAGATATCATGATGCAGAAGCCTAGGACTTAAGTCCTAAGGCTGACTTTGGCATTATCTAGCTGTGAAATTTTGTACAAGTCATCTGATTTCTCCATGACTTAATTTATTCATCTATAAAATAAGAGGTCATAGATCAGAGCTGCAAATTAAAATACTTGGCAGATAATTTCAATTAATTAATCTGGAAGTTTCAACACAAATAAGGAGTGGTGGGCAATGTGCCAAAGTTCATGTCCAATCTAAAGAGGAAAGTTACCACACAATTCTAGGTTGCAGGAATGTAAGTTTGCTGTTGCCAAATCTTCTGATTTTTCCAGAGAAGTCAGAAACCTGTATTTTTATGTGAAATCTTCTGACTTTTAAAGCACCATGCAGGCCAAATAAAACACAGATGCTCAGCCCGTGAGCTGCCAGTTTGAGACCCATGAACCAACAAATCTCTCAGAATGTTAATTCTTCTTTTATAGAGTTATTGTGAAGAACAAATGAGGTAACATATGAAAATGCCTAGTACTATGCCCAGTACATAATAAGTATTTAGTAAAAATTCTGTATTTTCTTCCTGATTAAACATTCCATAAGTTGTACCCCAAATTTCTATCACTAAGCCTGTTCTTTTTTTTTTAAGTTTATTTATTTATTTTGAGAGACACAAAGACAGTGCAAGTTGGGGAGGGCAGAGAGAGGAAGACAGAGAATCCTAAGAAGGCTCTGCACTCTCAGTGTGGAGCCTGATGTGGGACTCAAACTCATGAAACCATGAGATCATGACCTAGGTTGAAACCAAGAGTCGGATGCTTAACCAACTGAGCCATCCAGGCACCCCACTAAGCCTGCTCTTCTTATTAGCTGAGAGGTATTTCCAACTATTAGCGCCTTCATCATTTAGTTCACAATCTATCCTACATTAGAAACTTCTGGTTCCCCCTCTGGAACCTTCCTCCATGTTTTACTGTGCCCACATAGGCTGACCTATGTGAACTTCATGAACAGGCATTTTATGGTCAGTGGCCAATGGAGACATCAACAAAAGATTCAAGGGTTGGAGGAGAGTGAGGTTGGAGTGCATAATCCCCCAGCGCCCTACCTGTTGAATCATCAGGGATGACTATGGCCTGAAGCCATAGTTCTCTTCAGCCTGCTCTCTCCATACTGCCCACCACTATTCTTGCAATCTACTATTTTCTCCTGCTGACCTTTCAAGACAAGAAGTGGTTAATAGATCTCATGTTCTTTAAACTCTGTCCACTCAAAGTCATTCAACTTGAGTGTACTATGTCATCTTATTCATAGATGTTGTCTAATATGCCAACCTCCCACTCCAAACAGAATTCCCTCCTTTGTCCCCTTTCTCAATCAACATTGCCACTATCTTGCCAATTAACCAGCCTTAAGATGATGCTCCTCTCATGGCACCCCTATACCTTATTTATCCCTATGGATGAGCCAGGAAAAAAGGCAAGAAATGACACTCAACAAAAACTAGTGGAATTGGTTACATTCAAGGATGAGTTGGCCACATTTTCTAGGACTGGAGTTTCTAATGAAATAACATTAACTGCTTTTGAGGCTGCAGTTTCTTTTCTTTATTTAACCAGGCCAAAAGGGTGAAGGCTCAGAGCTGTTCTGTGTAACCCTTTTTTCTCTCCTTTGTGAATATTTTTTCATTCATGCCTAGAGCCACCAGCACTTTTTCCCTGGCACTGGGTATGCTCTGAATTGGTCTTTCCATACCATCGGTATAAGACGTCCTATTCATGCTGAACTTAATACACATAGAAGCTGTTTGGTCTGCTTTGGATCTAAGCTATACATAGGCTGCTTCTGTGCCTTACAAAGTTTTCATGTGGTTCCTCCTAGCTTATTTTGCACTGGAATTCCAAGCTGAAGTCTCTGCTAATAGCAGTATTACTCTGCTTGTTCTTACTTGCTTTTCTCGTATCTTATTTAGTGGCCTCAGCAGCAGGAGACTTGGATGGACTAAGGCAGAATTTATGGGCTTCTTATTATACTAGCATAAAATTCCAACCCAACCTATAATCAATACAAAATACTTGACATCGATTTTTACTCATGCCGATTCTTCATCACCAGTGTTCACTCTATCACATGCCCTTTGTTTCAAAATGCCATTTGTATCTGCATTCCATTCTGCATTCTTGCCTCCATCCCATTTGTCTTCATCCCTAACCCATCATGTCAATCCAATTATAAGAACCTCTGCCCTTTCATGTCTATTTTGCCCACCTCTGCCAGATTGACCTTTCCTGTAGAATATTTCCACCATGACTCTTTATTACATATTACTTAAAATATAAATTCCATGGCACAGGCTTTAATGTTGCCCATAATATTCACAGCCAATTTCAACTGTCCTGAAGATAAGGGTGAGAGAGAGCAATCTTCTCAGTGATTCTTCTACTTACCATGCTTGTTTCTACCTCCAAGCTGTTCCCTTGCCTGATATGCCATATCATCTTCCTTCTTCCTATAACCAAGCCCTGTTAGGTCATATCCTACTTTTCCAATTAATCCTTTCCTTCTAAATTTAATCAATAGTTAATTCTTCCTATGAACTCACATGAGAAGTTTAGCCTTTTCTATACAACATAACCATTAAACACACATTATCTCATGTCATTTTCTAACTGCTTTAAGTATATTTGCATTAAATATATTGCTTAGTGTTAATGCTGGGGTTTTAAAAGATATCATGATTAGGGGACATAGGAGATGTTCCCATTTTACTCTTGGTCCAGACATTTGTTCCTCTTCCTCAGGACTCTAAAAGATATATTGCTAACAAGGATGATAACAAATAGATACACATCTTATTTATAGCTGGGCTTGGTTCCTTATACCAAATGTAAACCCATATAGTAATTGGGCCTTGGCTTGAAACTCAAACCTAAGAGGAAGGCTTCTGAAGAGGAAGCTCTTCTAAAACCAAATTTACTAATAGCTTTCCAAGACTGAGTCAATGAGAGTTTCACATGCATATAAGAGAAGGGAGAGAGAGAGAAAGAGAGAGAGAGAATACCAAGCATCCTATCACACAGACTTAACTTTAACTTCTGCTACATATAAATCAAGAGAATGAGAGAGTCACACTTACAAGTTCATGGATTTTTAACCTATACTGAGGCAGTGACAGCACCCATTATTAAATAAAGCCCAATCAGAATCTTAAATTCTGATAGAATCAGATTAGTATTTAAAATAATAGTTAAAAGCCTTGGATTTAGAGTCAGACTGTATGGGTTTGACCCCAGCTAACCACTCTGACCTAAAGCAAGATATTTTAACTTCATTGTGCTACAGTTTTCTCATCTGCAAAATCACAACAGCAACTGTACCTTCCTTACAGGATAATTTTGAGAAAAGATCTGCAGTGAGATTTGAACAGTGTTTACCACTGTTATGGAGGACAGAAGAGGAGAAGAAGGAAAGAAATGTACACATGCCCCCCCCACACACACCAAGGGTCACATTGCAATAGTTCTAAGCAATGTGCAACATGTTGCCAAATTCAGAGTCAGCTCTGAATGTATGCTTGGTTATTGAGATGTTTGACAGTACCAGATATCCTGCTGTCCTTTAATTGACAAGGAGACCAGATCTGGAAAGGATGTGGAGAAAAACCCAAATAACTTGATAACTCAACTAAAAGATTCAAGAAATGAGGAGCAGTACCTATTAACTGTTTCAGGGTCCCCTCTCTAGTTTCTGGAGGGCACAGGACTTACTCTGATTAATATGTCTGAAATACCATTTTAAATCCTTGTTTATCCCCTTGAGATATCAACTTATTTCTGTAAAATAATTTCTCTCCCAGAGTCACTGGGAAAAAATAAATAAATATCATATTAGATTCTTCAATAGCTACAGCCTGCAAATTGAAGTCAATAGGAATCAAGAGGTTGGTTACCTTCTTTTTTTTTAATGTTTATTTATTATAGAGAGACAGAGAGACACAAAGTGTGATCAGGGGAGGGGTAGAGAGAGGGGGAGACACAGAATCTGAAGCAGGCTCCAGGCTCTGAGCTGTCAGCACAGAGCCCGACGCAGGGCTCGAACTCACAAACTGTGCGATCATGACCTGAGCTGAAGTCGGTCACCCAACCAACTGAGCCACCCAGGTGCCCCAAGAGGTTGGTTACCTTCTGATCAAGACCAGCCTCATAGGTAAGCAGATTGGTGCTCCCTAATACTGATTTAAAACTATCTGAGAATATCCAACTTGTCCCAGGCTTCCATCTCACTACCTTCCTAGTTTCTACTTAAAATCTCAGTTGTGCCTTCCTACTAATTTTATTCATAAATTCAATTTTTCATTCATTCACTTATTCATTTTAAACACTGAGTACCAACTAAAACACACACGTACATGCACACACACAAACACAAACACACACACATGTACAAAATAACTGTGACTCCTGTACAAAGCTTAAAGAAGTTTAGAGATGAAAAAAACGATGCCCCTGCCCTTAAGAAGCAAAGATATTAGAAATATTACTGGAAAGATAATAAGTGTTTCTGCCTTATAGGATATTGTGACGATTAAATGAGATAATGAATATAAAGTCATTTCACAATTCCTGGCACATAATCAATAAATATTTCTTGTAATTACTGTCATCAGTATTAATAGAGCTGTAAGGGTTTAGAGAACTTTGAGCCCAAGTGGTTCTCAAACTTTTGCATGCATCAGAATTACTGGAGGGCTGGAAAAAACCTCAAATGCTGGGCCACACCTCCAGAGTTTCTGATTCAGTAGATCTGTGGTGAGTCTTGAGAATTTGCATTTCTAACAAATTCTCAGATGATGTTAATACTGCTGATCTGGGGTCACACTTTGAGAACCCAGCTGTATTCCAGCCTCCTCATTTTACAAACGAGGAATGAAGCATTAAAAGAGTTAACTGATTAGACCAAACACTCATCAATAATTAGCTCTTCTGACCCCACCTGTCATTACTCTGTTGCCCCTCTCTGATAACTGCATACATACCTTATCAGAGGTTTTCATTTTATTAGCCTTAAAGAAAGCAGTATTATAGGTTCTACAGGTGTCATATATGTTTGTGCATGAATGGGTGAGAGGAGGGGAGATAACTGTGGACAGGGAGCTATACAGATAAGTTTGAATACCACTTGTATTAGTTACCTGTTGCTGGGTAACAAGTTCTACTCCCTGCACACATTTTTTTTTTAATTTTTAAGTCATACTCCCCCAAAAGGAAGAAGGCCTGGGCTGTGGGATGTAGAAGTCTTGAACCTATGAGCTCAAACACTAAACATTTATTATCTCAGTTTCTGTGCATCAGGAATTCAGGCATGGCTTACCTAGATAGTTTTCTTCAACGTCTCTCATAATGCTACAGTGGTCCCATCTGAGGTGGTGCATAAGGCTGAGGTCTCATCTGAAGACTTGCCTAGGCAAGGATCTGATTTCAAGGATCTGATTACATGGTTTTCAGTAAGATTTATTTACCCAGGGTTTGGGAGTAAGGGCTTCAGTTCCTCACTACCTCTTGGCCAGAGACCTTCTTCAATTTTTTGCCATGTGGGCCTCTCAAATAGTTTAGCTTGCTTCATCAAAGCCAGGGAGATAGAGGTAGACAGAGTGTGTTGATCAGACAGAAGTCATGATCGTTGCAGACGTGATTATGAAGGTGACATCCCATCACTTTTGCCCTATTCTATTGATTATAAGCAACTCTGTGTATTCAGCCCACTTTCAAGGCAAGAGAATTACACAAGGGTATGAATACCAGCAGTGGGGATAATTAAGGGCCATGTCCAAAGCTACCTGCCACACCACTCAGGTAAACCAAATTCCTCATTTCACAGATGATGCTCAGACACTACAGGTGGCTTAAAAAAGATCATGTGAAACAAGGGCCCTGAATGATACATTGGATCAGATGGACTTGACAGATATATTTAGAACTCTGCATCCCAAAGCAACGGAATATACTTTCTTCTCGAGGGCACATGGAACATTCTCCAAGATAGATCACATACTGGGTCACAAAACAGCCCTTAATAAGTATAAAAGAATTGAAATCATACCATGTACACTTTCAGATCACAATGCTATGAAACTTGAAATCAACCACAGGAAAAATTCTAGAAAACCTCCAAAAGCATGGAGGTTAAAGAACATCCTTTTAAAGAATGAATGGGTCAACCAGGCAATTAGAGAAGAAATTAAAAAATATATGGAAACAAATTAAAATGAAAATACAACAATCCAAAAGCTTTGGGATGCAGCGAAGGCAGTCCTGAGAGGAAAATACATTGCAATCAGGCCTATCTCAAGAAACAAGAAAAATCCCAAATACAAAATCTAATAGCGCACCTAAAGAATAGAAGCAGAAGACCAAAGACACTCCAAACCCAGCAGAAGAAAAGAAATAATAAAGATCAAAGCAGAAATAAACAATATAGAATCTAAACAGAACAAAACAAAACAGTAGAGCAGATCAATGAAACCAACAGTTGGTTTTTTGAAAAAATAAACAAAATTGATAAACCTCTAGCCAGGCTTCTCAAAAAGAAAAGGGAGTTGACCCAAATAGATAAAATCATGAATGAAAATGGAATTATTATAACCAATCCCTCAGAAATACAAGCAATTATCAAGGAATACTATGAAAAATTATATGACAACAAACTGGACAACCTGGAAGAAATGGACAAATTCCTAAACACCCACACTCTTCCAAAACTCAAACAGGAAGAAATAGAAAATTTGAACAGATCCATAACCAGCAAAGAAATTGAATCAGTTATCAAAAATCTCTCAACAAATTAGAGTCCAGGACCAGATGGCTTCCCTGGGGAATTCTACATTTAAAGCAGAGATAATACCTATCCTTAAGCTGTTCCAAAAAATAGAAAGGGAAGGAAAACTTCCAGACACATTCTATGAAGCCAGAATTACTTTGATTCCCAAACCAGATAGATACCCAGCAAAAAAAGAGAACTACAGGCCAATATCCCTGATGAATATGGATACAAAAATTCTCAACAAGATACTAGCAAATCAAATTCAACAGCATATAAAAAGAATTATTCACCATGATCAAGTAGGATTCATTCCTGGGTTGCAGGGCTGGTTCAATATTCACAAATCAATCAATGTGATACATCACATTAATAAAAGAAAAGATAAGAACCATACGATCCTGTCAATTGATGCAGAAAAAGCATTTGACAAAATTCAGCATCTTTTCTTAATAAAAACGCTCGGGAAAGTTGGGATAGAAGGAACATACTTAAACATCATAAAAGCCATTTATGAAAAGCCCACAGCTAATATCATCCTCAATGGGGAAAAACTGAGAGCTTTCCCCCTGAGATCAGGAACACCACAGGGATGTCCACTCTCACCACTGTTGTTTAGCATAGTGTTGGAAGTGCTACCATCAGCAATCAGACAACAAAAGGAAATCAAAGGCATCAAAATTGGCAAACATGAAGTCAAGCTTTCACTTTTTTAGATGACATGACACTGTGCATGGAACACCCAATAGACTCCACCAAAAGTCTGCTAGAACTGATACATGAATTCAGCAAAATCGCAGGATACAAAATTAATGAACAAAAATCAGTTGCATTTTTATATACCAAAAAATGAAGCGACAGAAAGACAAATAAAGAAACTGATCCCATTCACAACGGCAACAAGAATTATAAAATACCTAGGAATAAACCTAACCAAAGATGTAAAAGATCTGTGTGCTGAAAACTATAGAAAGCTTATGAAGGAAACTGAAGAAGATACAAAGAAATGGAAAAACATTCCGTGCTCATGGATTGGAAGAATATTGCTAAAATGTCAATACTACCCAAAGCAATTTACACATTCCATGCAATCCCAATTAAAATTGCAACAGCATTCGTCTTGAAGCTAGAACAAGCAATCCTAAAATTAGTACGGACCCACAAAAGACCCCGAATAGCCAAAGTAATATTGAACACGAAGACCAAAGCAAGAGGTATCACAATCCCAGACTTTAGCCTCTACTACAAATCTGTAATCATCAAGACAGTACAGTATTGGCACAAAAACAGACACATAGACCAATGGAATAGAATAGAAAGCCCAGAACTAGACCCACAAAAGTATGGCCAACTAATCTTTGACAAAGCAGGAAAGAATATCCAATGGAAAAAAGACAGTCTCTTTAACAAATGGTACTGGGAGAACTGGACAGCAACATGCAGAAGGATGAAACTAGACCACTTTCTTACACCATTCACAAAAACAAACTCAAAATGGATAAAGCACCTGAATGTGAGACAGGAAACCATCAAAACCCTAGAGGAGAAAGCAGGAAAAAAACTCTTTGACCTCAGCCGCAGCAATTTATTACTTGACACATCTCCAAAGGCAAGGGAATTAAAATCAAAAGTGAACTTTTGGGACCTCATCAAGATAAAAATCTTCTGCACTGCAAAGGAAACAATCAACAAAACTAAAAGGCAAGTGACAGAATAGGAAAAGATATTTGCAAATGACATATCGGATAAAGGGCTAGTATCCAAAATCTATAAAGAACTCACCAAACTCCACATCCAAAAAACAAAATATCCAGTTAAGAAATGGGCAGAAAACATGAATAGACACTTCTCTAAAGAAGACATCCAGATGGCCAACAGACACATGAAAAGATGCTCAATGTCACTCCTCATCAGGGAAATACAAATCAAAATCACACTCAGATACCACCTCACGCCAGTGAGAGCAGCTAAAATGAACAAATCAGGAGACTATAGATGCTGGAGAGGCTGTGGAGAAATGGGAACCCTCTTGCACTGTTCATGGGAATGCAAACTGGTGCAGACTCTCTGGAAAACAGTGTGGAGGTTCCTCAAAAAATTAAAAATAGATCTACCCTATGACCCAGCAATAGCTCTGCTAGGAATTTACCCAAGGGATACAGGAGTGCTGATGCATAGGGGCACTTGTACCCCAATGTTTATAGCAGCACTCTCAACAATAGCCAAATTATGGAAAGAGCCTACATGTCCATCAACTGACGAATGGATAAAGAAGATGTGGTTTATATATACAATGGAATACTAGTTGGCAATGAGAAAGAATGAAATATGGCCATTTGTAGCAACGTGGATGAACTGGAGAGTATTATGCTAAGTGAAATAAGTTAGGCAGAGAAAGACAGATACCATATGTTTTCACTCATAGGTGGATCTTGAGAAACTTAACAGAAGACCATGGGGGAGGGGAAGGAGGAAAAAAGTTACAGAGAGGGAAGGAGGTAAACCATAAGAGACTCTTAAATACTGAGAACAAATGAGGGTTGATGGGGGGTGGGGGAGAGGGGAAAGTAGATGACGGGCATTGAGGAGGCACCTGTTGGAATGAGCATAGGGTGTTGTATGGAAACCAATTAGACAATAAATTATAATAATAACAATAATAAAAAAGATCATGTAGCCAGTCTACATCCCCAAGTAGAACCCTAGTGCTTTTTCTTTTATACACTATGAAAGTCTCTCCATTACCCCTATTGCAGACATCACAAACAATACATCAATTAAAAGCAAAAGAACAAAAAGTAGTGGTAGAATAAGGACTTATGAGTTTATCAGACCACAACTATAATTCAAATAGAATTTGGAAGTCATGTCTATAATCAAGAACCCAAGAGATAAAATATAATAGTTCCAACAAGCATTTATTTGATGCTTTCTTCAAATAACACAAAGATTAGCATTTCCTTTTGGATCTCATCCATACAGTCCAGGAGGCAATTCCCCTATGCTATCAGCAAGAGAATGTATGTCTCCTCTTAACCCTGTGACGCTCTCATATCCTTCAAAACTAAATGTACCTTATAAATCTATATTATAGACTTCATCAAGGGATACTTATTCTCCAGGCAGCTGACTAGGAAGAGCTAAAATACACATTCATTTCAGTTTCAGTAAACATTTATTTATCACCAACTATATGTAAGACAAAAAGATTATTGCACTAATAGTCCTTCAAATCTACTAAGTAAAACAGACATGTTTTAAACATACAGAGAGCTAATTAGTTCCTAGCAGTGCTATTGCTGGGTCATAGGGTAGGTCTATTTTTAATTTTTTGAGGAACCTCCACACTGTTTTCCAGAGTGGCTGCACCAATTTGCATTCCCACCAACAGTGTAAGAGGGTTCCCGTTTCAGAGAGCTAATTAGTGTGCAAAATGCTTTGAAGGTAGAATACAGTGTTATCGAAGAATATAACATTGGTTTCTAACCTAACACAACAGTATAGAAACAAGTGATAATTAGGCTGAGATCTGAACAGGGCACAGAAATTTGTATATTCTGTTCCCTCATTTAGGCAATAGAAAAACAAGAGCATTCCAGGTCTCCCAGGTGAGACAGCTGATTTTATTGATAAGATCAAATCACAGAATATAGAAAATAAACAAACAATATAAACCATCTTTATACATGATTGGGAACTAGCAAAACAGTTATCATTGATTATATGCATTTGTGGCAACAGTTTTAACTGATGCCTGGGTCTGTCAGACTTGGCAATTTGGTTCCAGAGTTAACCTGACTCCTTGACAAAGGGCATATCTTTGGAGAGTCAAGCCCATGAATCACCCTTTCTTACTAAAAGCAGAGTGGATATCCAGTTACTGTCTTGGGGACAATTTCCCAAATTTCCAAAATGAACCTAGGTCAGGGGGATTCCCCATTGATTAAGAAGGGTTATGCAGGACAGATGGCTACTTTTCATGGGGGATAAACTCCACGAAGGAAGCAAACCTCCCAAGAAGGAGAGATTTTAAAGATTAATCATTGTTAGGGGCGCCTGGGTGGCGCAGTCGGTTAAGCGTCCGACTTCAGCCAGGTCACGATCTCGCGGTCCGTGAGTTCGAGCCCCGCGTCGGGCTCTGGGCTGATGGCTCGGAGCCTGGAGCCTGTTTCCGATTCTGTGTCTCCCTCTCTCTCTGCCCCTCCCCCGTTCATGCTCTGTCTCTCTCTGTCCCAAAAATAAATAAACGTTGAAAAAAAAAAAAGATTAATCATTGGCAATTTTCATTAATGATGAGTCATTAGTAATAACTCATTCATGATCCCCTTCCCAGTAATGATGGTTAAAGGGATGCATCAGAACAGAGAGCTCTGAGTAAAAGGTGGGATGCCAGCCACTCAGGAGAATTGGGCCCCAGGATTCCCTGGTGGGTAACACATTTTCTCAATAGGAAATACAGCTCTCCCAGAGGAAGCCAAGGCACTTCTCAAAGCATTTTTTTACAGTGCCATCTAGTGGAGATTAGAATTACTGCACAACAGTTCCAACTACTGGGTTCTAGTCCTCGCTCTAACACTAGCTCAAGCCAACAAGCTGATTCTATCTCTAAAGTTCCAGAACACTTGTGTTCAGTGACACCAAACATTATTTTTTTTTTGCCATTACAGTGACCAGTAAGTTTCCTCTACCTATAACATGAAGAGAAACAACAGCTACCTCTCAGGGATGTTATGTAGAAAACAGTATTTTTAAATGCTGGAGTTGGAGTAGATGGTTAATGGAGAATAAAGGCAGAAAAGGAGAGAGATTCTTGAGATGGTAAAAAATAAAGATGGTAAATGGGAAAGATGTGCTGGCAATGAGCTTCCTAAGTTTGCCCCAGTGTAACTGAGAGATGGACTGGTATAGAAGAGAAACCCCAGGCTCCAGAATAAAGGTGGGTCAGAAGCCGGCTCCACTAGTTCATAGTGGTGTGGCAACAGGAAAGAGGCTTACCCTCTCTGAATCTGTTCCCTCATCTATAAAAAGGTGATAGCCATGCCACCCTCACATTGATATTATTAAGATTAAATGGGAAAACAAAGGCAATACTTGCAAATAGAAAATGTGTTTGCATGTCAGTTCTCTCCCCATCTTTTCCATCAAACCCTCGGGTGGTTTTAGGGCTCAAACAGTTCATTCTTTTTTCCTGGATCACTTGAAGGAGGGTTTTAGATCTTCAAAGTCCTCTTAATCCCTTCCCCCTAACTTCCTTTTCTGATATTTCTCCCCAAGGAAGCAAGAACTGGTTCCTTTATTCATCACAAGTCAGATGTCTCTGGCTAGTCTTTTCCCACAAGTTGCCGGAAGATTCTTCATGCTTCTATCTGGTCCTTACAGAAAATCTATAGTTATTGTTCCTCCCACGGGTCACCCAACATGGAGAAGAAAGCTACAGCATGCTATAGTGACTCTCTACTCAAGATAATCTGCTCAACTCATACTTTTTCTGCACATTTCTCTCCTATGGTCTCACCTTCAAGGTTTTTTGTTTTTATTCATCAGGATATTAGTCTGTTATCCTCACAGTTTGAAATAGTTTTCTGCTGCTCTATCCTGTATATCTAAGTGAAGTACTGCCCTGGAGCTGGGAGAACAATAAAAGATGATACGGTTTGTTCGTTTGTTTGTTTGTTTTTAAATATTTATTTATTTTTGAGAGACAAAAAGAGACAGAGCATGAGCAGGGGAAGGGTAAAGAGAAAGAGAGACACAGAATCCAAAGCAGGCTCCAGGCTCCAAGATGTCAGCACAGAGCCTGACATGGGGCTCAAACTCACAAACCAAGAGATCATGACCTGAGCCAAAGTTGGACGCT
The DNA here is from genome assembly GCF_014898765.1 of Herpailurus yagouaroundi. NCBI lineage: Eukaryota > Metazoa > Chordata > Mammalia > Carnivora > Felidae > Herpailurus > Herpailurus yagouaroundi. The sequence continues at coordinate 21,557,695 of NW_024412418.1, read as the reverse complement.
TAACTGACTGAGCCACCCAGGTGCCCTAAGCATGACATGGTTTTAATCCAATGCTGAAAAAGGTAAGTATGTGTCCCCTATTTCTCTATAAAGGCTCATTCTTACTTGGAGGGATGTATCACCACTTTAAAAAGTCTTCCCTCCTCTGATGCTGGTTTGTTCCTCTCAGAAGCAAAAACAACATTTTCCTCAGTAAAGGTGATTTTCCTCCCATGAAGCCTGTAGGAAATGGAATTGATTTTTCAGGACAAAACAAAACAATTTTAGAGTCTATTTATCTTCTCAGGATGATCACCTTCACCAAATCATTTTGTCATCTCTTTGCTATGGACTTCTTTAAAATAGAATATTGTAGGCCTTCATACTTAAAAATAAATGAAAAATAAATTCTATCTGCTGTCTTTGCTGAAAGCATCCCTCACCCATGCCGTTGAAACACAAAACTCTAGATACGGAATATACGATGGCATCCATGTAAAAGTAGGAATTAAGTACTTTATCATTTTTTTAACTGTCTAGTTTTCTCCAGTAGCTCTACAATAACAATTTTATAGGTAAAATTTAGTAAAAATGAGAGGGGTACACTATAAAAAAAAGCTATATTGAAGACTCCATTTTTTCACATTTATGTTTCTTCCCATTAGAATACTGAGAAAGAGGCGTGAATTTTACCTTTTCATTGTAAAATCAATGTATATACAGTTAAAAAAGAAACATAAAAGTATAGAAAAATTTAAGATGAAAGTAAGTCTTCCCCTACCTTTATTCTCAGACACAGTCTATGTTGTTTTAGGTGTATAACTATTTTAAAATATAAACATAAATAAAACCCTTGTTTCTTCCATATAATATACTTTGGAGATCTTTTTATACCAACACTTACAAATATGCCTCACTTTTAAGTGGCCACATATCATGAATATTATGGACAGATCAAAATTTATGTACCCAGACCTTGATTGACTTTTTTTTCCAGAAATGGCAGCAAACAGCAATTACAAACCATGCTTCAAAAAACATCCTTTATGATAAATATCATATGATTTCACTCATATGTGGAATTTAAGAAACAAAACAGATGAACATGGAGGAAGTAAAGGAAAAATAAAATAGACAGGGAGGCAAACCATAAGAGACTCTTAAAGACAGAAAACAAACTGAGGGCTGCTGGAGGGGTACTGGGTGGGGGGATGGGCTAAATGGGTGATGGGCATTAAGGAGGGCATTTGCCGGGGTGAGCATTGGGTGTTATATATAAGTGATGGATCACTAAATTCTACTCCTGAAACCATTACACTATATATTAACTAACTTGGATTTAAATAAAATTTTAAAAAATAGAAAAAAGATATATCTTTGTATTTTTGGATAAGTGAAACTGCATGATGTATTTGAGTAATGCAATTGTTAGGTCAAAGGTGTGAGAGAAGCAGGAAAGAGGGTACAGAGCTTTCCAGTTCATATGTTTGCAAGTCAAACTGACAAGTAGATACTGAGTCCTTAATATATCTAGCCTGATCCTTGTAGGAGACTGATGAAAATAAAAGTCAGTACAGGGTAGCATATAATCACATGATGTTGCCATTTTTAAATTCTTTTCCACTTAAAAAAAAAAAAAACCTCTTTGGGTTTTGTTTTGTTTTGTTTTGTTTTGAGCTCTGGACATTCTTCACTGACACCTGATAAGGTGTGACTAGCCTATACCAAATCTTCAGCATTGTGCAGATCCACAGCTGATAAACATGAATTTTACCATTGCCTCCGGTCATGAATTCCCTATACTCTTACAGCCTTCTTTTCTTAACCCCAAATGTATTCAGACCATCTATCCTCTAAAGCAATCCCATGCCTCTTGATTAGGCACAAAGTATCTTCTGCATTTCCCAAGTGCCATGCCCAGGCGAGGGACAACTGCGAACATCATCTCAGGCTCATATTTCAACACCATCCTCCTCTAAGGCTGCCTTACAGTTCTGGTACTATTCTGCATATGGCTGGGATGCAGAGCACCAACCTGCATAAGCATAGATCCTCCCTCCACCTGTCTTTGGTTTCCTTAGGGCAAAGATAGGCAGAGTAAGTAGCCATAGAAATTCTATTACCATTCTCAGAGTCTCAGGTTGTATAGGAACTTAATCTAATCTCCTCTGATTTTTTTTTTTTTTTCTATTCCTGTCTTCTTTTATTTTATTTCCTTTTCACAGTCAGGAAAGCTGTTGTCATCATACTGCACCTCTACATTATGGCTTTTTGGAAAATTCTGTGCTCTGATCTCCAGCTTAGTTCTTGATATGTAAAGGGAAGCTTTTGGAATTTTGTAAATTCATTATTCTCTTAATAACACCAGTCTTTCAAGACCATTGACTTGCTATGAACTAAACAAAGCCTAATTTGTAGCTCAATAGTTCTTATATTTTAAAGTCCATCTGCCCTATACCAGAAGCAAGGTATATTACTGATTCAGTCACTATTATGACTTATTGGGAATGAAAATATACAGGGGAAACTTCCACTTCTGATTCAGTTAATAAAGCTCCTATCAGACTGGTCTTCCTGTAGGCAATGACTATAAACTTTCAACAAAGTAACAACAACAAAAGAGAATAAAGGGTCGGTAGAATGTATTCTGTAGAGGAGATTATATAGAGGAGTCAAAACCCTCACTGCATCTGACTTGAAGAACAAGAAGAGGAAGTTTGGAGAGGCACAAATGCTGGAAACAAAAGGTAAAGAAAAAATATTTACAGCAGTAAGACAAAAAAGATCACATCATATTCAGGGGAACTATTAAAGTTCAATTTACGATTCAAGTTCTAATTTAAAAACAAACAAACAAACATTAAGGCCTGAAGAGAGTGGAGTAAACCTTTAAAGCATAAAAAAAAAAAAAAAAAAAAAAAAACAGACCTACCATCTTCAAACAATTAATAACTAATAGAATTAGCGGTATAAGGAATGTTAAAAAAAGTTCTTCAGGTGAAAAGGAAATGATACCAGTTGGAATCTCAGATTTTTAAGAAGGAATGAAGACAGAAGACAGACTTCCTAGGTAGATGGCAGAGTAGGAGGATCCTGGGCTCATCTCATCCCACAGACACAACTAGATAACACCCACATCAGTATAAATAACCCAGAAAACAACCCAGAGCCTAGCAGAACACTCTCCACAGCTAAATGTAGAGAAGAGGCCACATTGAGGGGGTTAGGAAGGACAGAGGCAAGCTGGGGAGCCAAACAGATCTGCAATACTATCTAGAGGAGGAAGGGATGTCTCAGGTGCAGACAGAGGAGAGGAGCAGATCCCACACTCCAGGCCTGGGAGACCCACATCAGGAAGATGAATCCCTTAACATTTGGCTTCAAAACCCAGAGGAGCCTGGCTTCGTGAGCTCTTACAGTCAGTGGGGTTTAGCACCTGGAACCTTAAAAATCAGCAGGCTCAGCTCTGGAAGAGCTGGAAGGCGATAGGAAACTGAGTCCTGACCTTTAAAGAGACAACACAACAAACAACCCTATTGAGATACAGCACAAAAGCAGCAGTTTGAAAAACACTTGGGGTATATGGAAAGGAGATTTATTTGTTAATCTCATAGTGTGTGTTTGAGGGGAGGGATCTTTGGGAGAATTCTCTGAAAGCAAAAGTGCTAGCAGGCACCATTTCCCTACCCTGTTCTTCAGCCTAAATACACAGACACCTGTGGGAACCAGCATAGCACCAACACTCTCCACCTAGTTTGCCAACAGTGTACCCTGCCCCTGCAAGCTTCTCTGTTTCCACCACCTCCAACCCAGCAGGCCTCAACAGGAGTTTTCCCAGGTAGCTGCAGGTCCTTTCTTGCAGTGAACCTGCATAGACATTGCTGCCATCATGCATCCCACCCCTGATTTCTTCTGTAGCCCCCTGACCTCCAACATACCCTTAGCAGGTGTCCATCCAAACTGGTGCCACAAGCCTGGCAATGTGTAAGCAGCTCTGACAGGGGCCATTGCTGCTCCAAAGTGACTCACTCCCTGGGGAGAGGGAAGGTAACCACACACACCAATTCAATTGCAGCCCCAGCAGTGGGCTGGGGGCAGACATCTGGTCTGACTGCACACCCTGCCCAACAATGAAAGATTCTCAGAGGACAACACAGGGACAGTGCCCTGCAGTTTGGTGCTAGTGCATCTCTGGCAAATGCAGCTCCAGCCTGGCCTGCCAACAACTCAGGGACCCAACCCTGCTCACAGCAGGCAAAGAGAACCATTGCAGACAACTGGACAGAGAGCAAAAGCAGCTCAGCCACAACAATAGGGCACAAGAGGAGACACCCCTGAAGCACCAGGTTCTAGTGAACAGGAGACAGGGCGCTGCAGGGTACTACAGGACCTCTTCTTCATACAGCCACTACTTTCAAGAGCAAGAGACACAGCTGACTTTTCTAACACATGGAAACAGATACAGAGAGTCAGATAAGATGAGGAGACAAAGGAATATATCCCAAATGAAAGAACAGTACAATATCACAGCAAGAGAGCTAAATTAAAAGGAGATAAGTAGTATGACTGATAGAGAATTTAAAGTAATGGTCATAAAGATATTCACTGGACTTGAAAAAAGAGGGACAGACTTCAGTGAGACCCTTAACAAAGAGGTGGACATTAATAATTCAATTAAAATAATTCAATAATTCAAATAATTCAAATAAAAATAAATTAAATGGAATAAATAGTAGACTACAGGAAGCAGAAGAATATATCAGTGACCTGAAGGATAGAGTAATGGAAACTTACCAAGCTGAACAGGAGAGAGAAAAAAGAATAATAAAAAATAAAAATAGATTAAGGGAACTCAGCAACACCATCAAGTGTAATACATTCACATTATAGGGATCCCAGAAGAGGAAGAGAAAGAAAAGGGAGTAGAACATTTATTTGAAGAAATAATAGCTAAAAACTTCCCAAATCTAGGGAAGGAAACAGAAATCCAGATCCAGGAGGCACAGAAGCCCCCATAAAATCAACCCCAGGAGGTCTACATCAAGACACATAATAATTAATGTGGCAAAAAGTAGTCATAGGGCATCTAGGTGGCTCAGTTGGTTGAGCTTCCAGCTTGTGATTTGGGTGTAGGATATGATCTCACAGTTTTTGGGTTTGAGTCCTGCATTGGGCTCTGTGCTGACAGTGCAGAGGTTGCTTGGAATTCTCTCTTTCCCTCTCTCTCTACCCCATCCATGCTCATGTGCTCTCTCTCTCTCTCTCTCTCTTAAAATAAATAAATCAACTTAAAAAAGTAGTCATAGAGGGGTACCTGGGGTGGCTCAGTCAGTTGAGCATCCGACTTGAGCTCAGGTCATGACATCACAGTTTGTAAGTTCAAGCCCCGTGTCAGTCTCTGTGCTGACAGCTCAGAGCCTGGAGCCTGCTTCAGATCCTGTGTCTTCCTCTCTCTCTGCTTCTCTGCCCCTCCCGTGCTCGTGCTTTGTCTCTCTCTCTCTCTCTCTCTCTCTCTGGCTCAAAAATAAAATTAAAGCAATTTTTTAAAAAAGTAATTATACAGAATTTTTTAAACAGCAAAAGAAAACAGTTACAGACAAGTTAAACTCCATAAGGCTATCAGTTGATATTTTAGCAGAAACTTTGAAGGCCAGAAGGGAGTGGCATGATATATTCAAAATGCTAAAAGAAAAAAACCTGCAACAAAGAATACTCTATCTAGCAAAGCTATCATCCAGAATAGAAGGAGAGATAAAAGTTTTCCAGACAAACAAAAGTTAAAGGAATTCATCAACACTAAACCAGCCTTACAAATGTTAAAGGGGACTCTGAATGGAATGGAGAGACCAAAGTAACAGTAGGAAAAGTAGCAAGGATAAAAACAGTAAAAATTAAGTATGTCTACAAAAACCAGTGAAGGAATTCACACACAGAAAAGCATGTAAAATATGATACTATCTAAAATGTAGGGCAGGGTGGTGAGTTAAAATTTAGTGCTTTTAGAATGGGTTCAAACTTAAGTAGTTATCAACTTAACATAGACTGCTATATGCATAATACATTATATACAAACCTAATGGTAACCGGACATCAAAAACTAGTAATAGATATGCAAAAAATAAAGGGAAAGAAATCCAAGTATATCATTAAGAAAGCTAGCAAATCATGAGGGAAGAGAGCAAGAGAAGAAAGGAACATAGAAAAACTATAAAAACAATCATAAAACAAGTAACAAAATGGCAGTAAGTACATATCTATCAAGTTACTTTGAATGCAAATGGACTAAATGCTCAATCAAAAGATATAGCGTGATATAGAATGGATAAAAAAGCAAGACTCATCTATATATTGCCTACAGGAGACTCAATTCAGACCTAAGGCACATGCAGATTGAAATTGAAGGGATGAAAAAGCACTTATTATGCAAATAAAAGTAAGTAGAAAGTGGAGGAAGCAAAAGTTGTATCACACAAAATAGACGTTTAGACAAAGACTGTAACGAAAGACAAAGGTCACTACATAATCATAAAGGGAACAATCTAACAACAATATATAACAATTGTAAATATGTACTTAATACAGAAGCACTCATATACAGAGAGCAGCTAATAACAAACATGAAGTAACTGATAGTAAGACAATAATAGTAGGAGACTTTAACACCCTACTTACATCAGTGGATAGATCATCAAAACAGAAAAACAATAAGGAAAGAGTGTCTTTGAGTGACACATTGGACCAGATGTATCTAACATATATTCAGAACATTCCATCCTGAAACAGCAGAATACACATTCTTTTCAAGTGCATATGAAAGATTCTATAGAATAGATCACATGTCAGGCCACAAAACAAGTCTTAGCAAATTCAAGCATAATGAAGTCATACTATGCATCTTTTCTAACCATAACACTATGAAACTAGAAATCGACTACAAGACAAAGTCTGGAAAGAACACAAATACATGGAGGCTAAATAAAAGGCAACTGAAGAATGAATGGGTCAACCAATAAATCAAAGAGGAAAAAAAAAAAATACAGCAGTCCAAAATCCTTGGGTTATAGCAAAAGCTGTTCTAAGAGGGAAGTTTATGGCAATATAGGCCTACATCAAAAAGTAAGAAAAAGGGGCGCCTGGGTGGCTCAGTCGGTTGGGCATCCAACTTCGGCTCAGGTCACGATCTCGCGGTCCGTGAGTTCGAGCCCCGCGTCAGGCTCTGTGCTGACAGCTCAGAGCCTGGAGCCTGTTTCAGATTCTGTGTCTTCCTCTCTCTCTGACCCTCCCCCGTTCATGCTGTCTCTCCCTGTCTCAAAAATAAATAAACGTTAAAAAAAATTTTTTTTAAAAGTAAGAAAAATTTCAAACACACAACCTAAACTCACACCAAGGAACTAGAAAAAGAACAAGCAAAACTCCAAACAAGTAAAAGGAAGGAAATAATAGAAATAATAAAGATTACAGCAGAAGTAAATGAAATAGAAACTAAACCATAGAACAGATCAATGAAACCAGTAACTGATTCTTTGAAATGATCAACAAAATTGATAAACCCTTAGCCAGATTCAGAGAGAGAGACAGAGAGAGAGAGAGATGACTCAAATAAACAAAATCAGAAAATAATGAGGAGAAACAACAACTGACACCACAGAAATACAAAGGATTGTAAGAGAATATTATGAGAAATTATATGCCAACAACTTGGAAAACCTGAAGAAATGAATAAATTCCTAGAAACATGTAACCTACCAAAACTGAATCAGGAAAAAAAGAGAAAATTTGAACAGACCAATTACCAGCAATGATAATAGTGATAAAATAGTGATAAAGACACTACCAAAAAAATGTACAGTCCATTATCTCTAATGAATATAGATGCAAAAACCCTAAATATTAGCAAACTAAATCTAACAATATGTTTTAAAAAATCACTCACCATCATCAAGTGGGATTTATTCCTTGAATGCAAAGGTGGTTCAATAGTCACGATTCAATCAATATAATGCATCACACCAACAAAAGAAAGGGTGAAAACCATATCATCATTTCAATAGATGCAGAAAAAGCATTTGACAAAGTACGTCAATGCATGATTAAAAAAAAAAAAAAAACCTCAACAAAGTACCTCAACATAATCAAGGCCTTATAAGAAAAACCTACAGCTAACCTTATACTTAATGGTGAAATCCTGAGAGCTTTTCCCTTAAGATCAGGAACAAGACAAGGATGTCCACTCTCGCTGCTTTTATTCAACATAATACTGGAAGTCTTAGCCATAGCAATCAGACAAAAAAATAGAAATAAAAGGCACCCAAATTGGGAAGAAAGGGGTAAAACTTTCAATATTTGAAGATAACATGGTACTGTATATAGAAAACTCTAAAGCCTCTGCCAAAAAACTACTAGAACTGATAAATGAATTCAGTAAGGTTGAAGATAAAAAATCAATATACAGAAATTTATTGCATTCCTCTACCCTAATAATAAGGTAGCAGAATGAGAAATTAAGAGAAACTGCATTTATAATTGCACTAAAAATAATAAAATACCTTGGAATAAATTAACCAAGGAGATGAAGGACTTGTACTCTGAAAACTGTAAAACACACCTTAAAATAAACTGAAGATGATGCAACCAAATGAAAATGTATTCCATACCCATGCATTGGGAAAACAAATATTATTAAAATGCCAACACTGCCGAAAGCAATCTACAGATTTAATTAAATCCCTGTAAAAATACCAACAGCATTTTTCACATAACTAAAACAAATAATCCAATAATTTGTATGGAACCACAAAAGACCCTGAATATGCAAAGAAATCTTGAAAAAGAATAAAAGAACTGGAGGCATCACAATTCCAGATTTCAAGGTATACTACAAAGCTGTAGTAATCAAAATAGTATGGTGTACTGGAACAAAAATAGACATATATATCAATAGAACCAAATAGAGAACCCAGATATAAACCCACAAGTGTATGTTCAATTTATCTTAAACAAAGGAGGCAAGACTATGCAATGGGAAAAACAGTCTCTCCAACAAATGGTGTTAGGAAAATTGGACAGCTATACACAAAAGAATGAAACTGGATCACTTTTTCATACATAAAAATAAACTCAAAATGGATTAAAGACCTAAATGTGAAAATAGAAACCATAAAAAAAAAAAAAACCTAGAAGAGAGCACAGGAAATGATTTCTCTGACATCAGATGCCGCAACATTTTTCTAGATATGTGTCTCTTCAGGCAAGGAAAACAAAAGCAAAAATAAACTACTGGGACTGTATAAAATTAAAAGTCTTTGCACAGCAAAGGAAAAAATAAACAACACTAAAGCCAACTTACTGAATGGGAGAAGATATCTGCAAATGACACATGCAATAAAGAGCTAGTATCCAAAATATATAAAGAACTTACACAACTCAACACCAAAATAATAATAATAATAATAATAATCCAATTAAAAATGGGCAGAAACCATGAACAGACATTTTTCCAATGAAGACATACAGATGGCCAACAGACACATGAAAAGATGCTCAACATCACCAATCATCAGGGAAATGCAAATGAAAACTGTAGTGAGGTATCACCTTAGACCTCTCAGAATGGCAAAAATCAAAAACAGAAGGAATAACAGGTGTTGGTAAGGATGTGGAGAAAAAGAAGCCATCGTGCACTGTTGGCGGGGATGCAACCTGGTGAGGCCACTGTGGATAACAGTATGGGAGTTACTCAAAAAATTAAAAATAGAATTACCATGGGGCACCTGGGTAGCTCAGTCGGTTGGGTGTCCGACTTCAGCTCAGGCCATGATCTCGCAGTTCATGAGTTCAAGCCCCACATCAGGCTCTGTGCTGACAGCTCAGAGCCTGGAGCCTGTTTCAGATTCTGTCTCTCTCTCTCTCTCTCTCTCTCTCTCTCTCTCTCTCTGCCCCTCCCTGGCACACACTGTCTCTCTCTCAAAAATAAATAAACATTAAAAATAAATAAAAAATAGAATTACCATATGATCCAGTAAAAAATGAAAATGAAAACACTAACTGAAAAGATATATGCACCCCTACCTTTATTTCAGCATTATTTGCAGTAGTCACAATATGGAAGCAACCTAAATGCCCATCGATAGATGAATGGATACAGATATAGTACTTATACATACAATGGAATATTACTCAGCCATAAAAAGAATAAAATCTTGCCATTTTCAACAACATGGTTGGACCTAGGGGGTATCATGCTATGTGAAATAAGTTGGAGAAAGACAAATACCACATGATTTCACTTAAATGTGAAATCTAAAAAACAAAGGAAACAAATAAAACAAAACAGAAACAGACTCACAGAGACAGGGAACAATCAGGTGGTTGCCAGAAGGGACAGAATAGAATAACTAAGACATGGCAATGCAATGTACAGCACAGGGAATACAGTTAGTAACATTGTACCAATTTTGTATGGTGACAGACGGTAGGAAGATTTATTGTGGTGATCACTTTGTAACACATATAATGTTGAATCACTATGTGCTGTACACCTGAAACAAATGTAGTATTGGATATCAACTATATTTCAAAAACAAAAAAACAAAAACTCAATTACCTTGAATATGGATTAAAAAAAAAAAGGACTCCCATTTCAAATATGAGGTAAACAGTGCTAAGAGAGGTTGTATATCAAAAGCTAGTAAATGAAGAATTTAAAATTCAAATCTGGCCTGGGGCACCTGGGTGGCTCAGTCAGTTAAGCCTGTGACTCTCGCCTCAGGTCACGATCTCAAAGTTTGTGGCATCTCTAGCACCAGGTGAGGCTCTACACTGACAGTGTGGAGCCTCCTTGGGATTCTCTCTCCCCTTCTCTCTCTGCCCCCCCCACCCCTTGCTTGTGCTCTCTGTCTCTCTCAAAATAAATAAATAAACATTAATAAAAATAAAATGAAATTCAAATCTGGCCTAATTCTAGGGCCTAGTTTTCATATTCTACACGTAGAGGACAGAAAATTATTATTATAATTTTGTTATTGTTAATGTTATTAAGGCGGTTCTGTGATTATTGTTGAGATCTTTACTCTTACATCCTCTATCAGCAAGGCAGTCTAAGTTGTCACACATAGAATGAATACTGCTTGTCAAGGAACTGTAGGTTCCAACACCCAGAAAGGACCACAAAGGCAGCCAGATTCCCCAGTCAGTGGGCTCTTTAACGAAGCATCCACAGTTTTGCTTCCCAAAAGGTCCACTACAAACACCTGTTTTATCAATTATCAGGAAGCACATACTCTGGAATATGAAGCAAGACAGGTAGTTATGCAGGGGTCTGAGATATAATCAAATGTCTGTGTTAATAGGAGACTATCATGCGTGCCTCTGGCTTTCCTACCAACACATTTTTTCTTAGTCAAACAGCATGAATGGAACAGTCTTTTATGTTGATACTTCTTTTAATTTATAGGCTCCCTTAAGTTCAAGGTGGTTTACAGAGAGGCTTGTTGTAGTTGTATTCTTTAGCCACAGCCAGGCACATGGGGCTGAGAATTGATTACCACTACCACCACCCCATTCTAGAGAAAAAGTAAGCATAGTCCATGGGCCAATCTAGGTCCCTGAATACATATTTCAATAAATTCGAGTTTAAACATTTTTGTGTGATAACTCATAATTGCCCAGAAATGACAGTTACATGGGTAGATGTTAGATAGCCAGGGAAGGGACCAAAAGAAGTCTTTAACAACATCTTTTATTATTTGCATATTATGTTATTATTAAAAACTCTAAGCCTTGTGAAAATAACAGGAGTTCAGAAGGAGTCACAAATGCTAATAAGAATGCAAAAGAACACAAAAAAACCCAAAATGAACCACAACTGCACCTGACTTTCAGAACACTCCTCATTCTGACCTCCCCTGACTCTACTCCCCTATCAGCTAATAATATTTTCTCAACAGCAAAAACAGTTCTTTTGCCGGGCTATCTTCATATTATTGTAGCAAGTGAATTGACATCAGGAAATCTCTATCTCAGTAGCTATATGAAAGAGAAAAAAATCACCATGAACTCAAGAATAGAGAACACAAATTTATGTATATTTGAATATGCAGCCCAGATTATACCCTAACACACAGTTCCTGTTTTCTTTCTCTGCCCTTCCCTTCTTCCCATTCCTTTCCTCGCTTCTTTCTCTTTTCCTTCTTTCCTCTCCTTTTCTCTTTCTGTCTCTCATTATCCTGTTCCTTCATTCTATCCTTGTGTTGTCCTTCTTTTTTCCTTCTTTTTATCTTTCCCTTCTTTTGTCATTCAACAAACATCTGAGTGTCTACTATATGGCAGGCACTATGCTTAACACTAGCTATAAGAGAAAACAAGAGGGTAACAGCCCTGCCCTTTCCAAGCTTGTAATTTAGCAGGTGGGGCTCACTGCATATTGATGAATTAAATAAACATTTCCTTCACTTTATGTCTCTTTGTATTCCTAAACAGAATAGATAGAAAAAGGATCAGTGCTAAATGGCTCTAAAGAAGAATACTTCTTGTGCAGTGGCCATCAATTATAAAGTGCTACAGGGCCAGGCAGGTTAAAAAACAAAATTTGAGTTAAGTAGCTCATTCCCCAAAACAAAAGAGGGAGGGAATATGGAAAACTGGAAGCATACAGCCCATCTAAATTGGGCAAGTGCTATTCAGCTCTCACCGATTGTTTTCATGCAGCAATGTAGCCCTGTACTACTAAATCTCTTACATTTTCAAGAGAAAGTATAAATCTCAATTGTAGTATAATTGCTTCATTTTAAAAACACCATGTGGCCCAAGCAGGAAATATCTGAAAACTACATGTAGCCAGTGAACTGCCAGTTTGTGGTCGTTCTTCAAATTTTTTACTCCTCTCAGCTTGTCTTGGCAGGGAAGTTTTCCTATCAGATACAGAGCAAAAGCCACCCTAATAACCCAAACATTACTCATGGCCTTTTAGAGCCCAAGACTGTGGCTTGTATTGGTCTATATAACTTGTAGATGTTTACAGCAAAAACATTGCCCCCCTCCCAAAATTGTATAAAATTCTATTCTTTTAAGTTTTCTCTTAGGTCTAGTGGGGAAGGTCAAGTGTTGAGAAGTAAATGCCAGGGGTAGTCAGCAGGACTGACTTCTATGGTTAACATTGGAGTCATCATTGAAAGGCTTAGAATTCTTTCCAACCAGTCTAATCCACATTGTATCATGACCATCTGGATCTCCTTTTCAGCCTTTTCATTTGCTTGAGGGTAGTGAATACCTTGGTGATGACTTCATTTGCCAAATTAAATGGAAGCTTGACCAAGCTTCTCGGTCACATCTTAAGAACATACAGTATCTTTAATAGTTTATACCTGTGGTTATCAAACCATTCTTCCAGGTCCATATTTCAGCTAAATACGTGGGTCACAAAAATGTTCCAGCTATTCTCTGGAGCAGCATTTTCTGAAACATATTTTATGGAATTCTAACCCAAAATGCTCTTTGGAAAAAAAGAAAGGGGAGGGCAATCCATATTCATATATTTTTAGGAAATACAGCAAGATGTACTACACACACACACACACACAATTTTTTGGAAATTTCTCAATAAAATTGGCATATTCAAAGGTCTAAGATACATCAGAATAGAAACTTGGTGAATTTCAATTCAATAATTTCCAAGTTTATACAACCAAAGAATACTTTCTTCTGTAATCTCAATTCACATATCTAAACAAAATGCTTTAGATATTGTTGACTAAAACTAACAATATAGTTTCCCCCCATAACCCCCAAATCAAGTCATATTAATGAAAATAATAGACATTTTATGTCAAAATATACTTTGAACAGCTTTTTGTTTCTGTATTTTCTCTATTGAACTTTCTCCATCTTAAGACATAGTCTAGTGTAGGACCTGAGCAATTTATCATCAAACCAACTTATACAGCACTTCACATATTACATAGTATTTTCACAAATATTTCTTCATTTAACCCTTGTGACAAACCTTCCAGGCAAATATTTCCCTGTGCTTTGTTTGCTAATCTCAAAAAGGGTAAAGACAAATGACTCGCCCAAAGTCATCAACTGATGTGAGATTGCAATTCTATTGGCTCCCTTGAAAACTCTCCTTCATCTCTGTCATTCCTGATGGCTCAGTGTTTCTATAAGAAATAACAAACAAGCAAGAGTATTTCTCTTCCAAAATTGTGGATGACCTTGTGGTCATAAGCAGTCTATGTTGATAGTGATGATAATTAAAGGGATGAGTTAGAAAAGAGGCCCATCAGAAATTTGTGGTAAGTGCAAATTAGAAATACAAAAGCAACATAGGTCACTGTAGAACTCCTTTACTCATTTGTGAAGAGCCAAGCCATCTATCAGTTCAAATATTTGTACATGGAAGTTACTGTGATAGGCAGGTTACGAAGAAGAATGATATATTCCCTATTTTCAAATAATTATAAGAAAAGCAACCAAAAGCTTTAAGACTAGGTACATGATCAACTTCCAAAAGAATAATTCAAAGGATAGAAAAACCAAGGTACCTCAAGCAAGGAAGCTGAGAACAGAGAAAAAGTCCCTGCATTTCAAACCTGGAGATGATCTTACTAGTGATTCTTGGAGAGAGCAGATCGCTGTGGATGTAGATCACAAAGCATTAATATATAAGTGGTTATACCTGAAAACATGCACCTCCAGTCAAACCTAAGTTTAGAATTTGTTCCCAGAGATCACAGAGCTCTCAATGAACTTCATGAGCAAAACACTGCCTTGTGCTGAAAAATGCTTTCATACATTATTCTTTTCAACCCTGTAGAGAACAGCTAAATGCTATATTTTACCACACGTATGTATGAGTTTATCTCTGCCTCTTTCGAGTACGAAATGAAGGATGCTCTCCAATGCTTCATCTTTACCCTAAGGCTTCCTGTAGCTGATCATAAAGAGCATTTGCACAGCCTGGCTCTGTATGTTAACCAGGCCAGCCTGAAGGGAAGTCCCACAGATCCTTAGCACCAATATTCTCTATCTGGCCTGACAGCTGGAACAGTGTACAGCTCTGATGCACTGGGACCAGGAAGCTCCAAGGGCAGCCTTGAGGGATCCAGGGAAGGCTGTGAATCTAGTACTCTCTACACTTGTTCTGTCTTTGATCCAGTACTCTTCACTGCTGGCCTTAGATGTCCTCACCAAGGGAAATAGCAAAAATAGCAGCAACAGACTGTGTTTTCCATGCACTAGACATGGCTTAAATGTCTTACTATTACATCTGGGTATATGACTATTCACCCAACCCCCATAAACTATTCATGGGCTCCCCGAAATTCTCTATCTCCTAGTCCCTTCCTACTCACCCCTTGAGGTCCTCGTCCTCCTCCTCATCCTCCTCCTCCTCAACCTCCTCGTCCTCGTCCTCCTCCTCCTTCTAAAATTAAATTAGTCCTTTTGTTTTGGGAAGTTTTCTTGACAATTGCATCCCACAAACTTTCTCAGTTTCACAGTACCATGACTATTTTCCAAATATTTCATGATCTTTGCCTTCCCATTAAAACCCAAGCTCCCTGAAAAAAATGGGATAGCCACATACTCAATGGCTTATATGACAAGCACTATACCAAGTTCTTATAACTACTTTATGTAACTGAAATTATTCTGTTTTGTAGGTGAAGAAACTAACGCTCAGAGGTTCCCTAAGTTACACATCAAGAAAATTATAAGGCCAGAACTTGATGCTAACTGTGTCTGACCATGAATCCCTTGCTTCACCACAATGCCCCTCAGTCTTTCACATTGGATGGTACAGACCATATTATATGCTAAGGCTTTTTGTTTCTCAGGGATAGATATAGTATCCCATTCTGCAAAGGTTAGAGAGTAAAAATACTTTGTCAACCAGGAAAATAAAGTACCATCTGTTGAACCATGAAGGAGAAACTGCAGCAAATAAAAAATTTTTGGAGAATAAAGCCATCTAACAAAAATGTCTGATCAAGAAGGGCAAGGGTTGTACATGCTAATGAAATTAAGGACTATATAAAAAGTGAGCTCTTCTTTGTTCTATGCCACCTCCTCAGCATCAGAGAGTATCAAAGTGACATAGCGCATTTCAGGTGCATCAAACTTAAACTCATGGCTTGCTAAAACATCTCTACTATTCCTAGACCTTGGAGCCATCTTGACACTTCATTTCTACTTTCTCTGACTTTGTATTGTCTACTACATTCCAGATACTGTCAAGCAAAGGGGATGCTGTGTAGTCCTTGTCCTTAAAGAGTACACTAACAGGGGAGGTATTATAGGAACATTTGCCGTAGAATAGGGCAAGTATATCAGATATATAATAAAGAACACTGATGACACAAAGGAGGGAGTATTCAACTCTGCTTAAGTGAGTCAAAAAAGGCATTTGATAGAGTTACTTGAGTTGAGCTTTAAAGAATCAAAGGACCACCAGAAGTTTCTAAGAATATTCAAGACAAGAACAATATTACAAAGATACCATAGCATGAAAAATCAGGGCATTTCTTTCATCTATAAGAGACATGAAGTAGGATGCTAGGGAATGTGACAAAGAGGTTAAAAGAGTGATGCTGGCTTCCATAAGGCTCCTAGGAAACACTTAACCTTACTTGAAAAAATTAATTGAAGAACTAAAAAGAGGTTTGCTTGCTACTATAACATACTTTTCAGGAAGACTATATATTGAAAAGGTTCATGTAGAAACACAGATTACTCAATTAGATGTGCTTAAGAGAGAGGCCAGCCTCAGATGTTCTTGAAACACAGGAGTAAGTATATATTTGGGCAAGAGAATATGAAGAATAGAAGGAACTAAAGATGCTACCACCCTGTGATATGAACATGACTCTACAGGGTCAGGAACAGAAACTGAACCTTGAGTTTGCAATTGCTGGCTACAGGTCCAACCAAGCAGCTGAACATCTCACATTCTTTCATTAATTCAATAAATATTCATTGAGCTCCCACCATGAGCCAGGCCCTGTTTAAATGCTGGGAATAAAGTGAACAGAACGATCTCCTTGCTTCATAGAGCACTCATTCTAGTGGAAAGAGACAAAACAATATTCAGAAAAGCAAGTATATCAGAAGATGACAAGTGCTATGAAGAAAATAAAGCAGGTTAAGGAGGAGAGGACATGTGGGAGTGGGAGGAAGAGGGAACACCATTTTATATTGAATGCTCAGAAAAGGCACGTCTAATAAGGTGATGTTTGCAAGAATACCTGATGGAAGAAAGGGAATGAACTGTGAGGCTGTATGGAAGAAAAGCATCATATTGGTGTTAAGGAATCAGTTAGGAGGCTCCTTGCGACCCAAGGGGATGGGTGGAGATGGAGAAAATGATAAAGGTAAGATCAAGAGGTAACAGGAAAGCACAGGTAGGATCACAAAAGCAGGGTGACTAGATACCTGGAAGTTTACATTCATGGCTGTTGTCTGTACAGAATTACTAATAGCACCTTCTTTTGCCCCTAAATAGTTCCACTTTGGATAATAAATTATAGTATCACCCTACTTAATAGACTTTAAGAGCTTCGGATTTGACTCTTATTAAAATGGGAAGACCATTTAAAAGACTTTAAGCAGAGGTATAACGTGACCTAATGTACCTTTAATAGAATCGCACGAGGATAGATACAAGAGTAAAGCAAGGAGACCGGGTGGGGGTGGGGAGCTATTGAAATACCCTGGAAAGAGAGGAGATGGCTTGAAGCAGGGTGTTAGTGGTAAAGACAGTAAGGAATAGCACATTCTGGTTATATTTTATTTTGCCAAGTGAACTGATAGGATTTGCTGATGGACTACATGTAGGATATGAAATAATGAGAGAAACTCAACTATGTTCTGAGTGTCTCTATGTTTTTGGTGCTTATGTCTGGCCTCTTTGCCTCAGGAAACAGATTTGTTCAATTTTTGGTATTTAAGTAGTTTCAAATTTATAGAAAAATTGCAAGGTTAGTACAAAGAGCATCTATAAATCCTTCACCCTTTTTTCCCCGAGAATGGCTCCAAGGTTTGGGGCCTGAGTAGTTGGAAGTAAGAAATCTATTTCTCTTGCTGAAGTGGATAGTCCTTAATACCTAGAGGAAAGTCTTCCCAAGTTTTAAAGTTCACATAAAAAAAGCAAGCAATACTTTTTGATTCCCTTGTTCCACACCTAAGAATTTATCTTAAACACAGAATGGTTTAATACAAGTGAAACATACATTTGTGAGAATACCAACAGCATTATCTATAAGAGGAGAAAATGTAAATGATGGAAATGTTAACCCTTGGAAAAAGTTTATAAATCAGGGCATAGTGGGGCGCCTGGGTGGCGCAGTCAGTTAAGCGTCCGACTTCAGCCAGGTCATGATCTCGCGGTCCGTGAGTTCGAGCTCCGCTTCAGGCTCTGGGCTGATGGCTCAGAGCCTGGAGCCTGTTTCCGATTCTGTGTCTCCCTCTCTCTCTGCCCCTCCCCCGTTCATGCTCTGTCTCTCTCTGTCCCAAAAAAATAAATAAATAAATAAATAAATAAATAAATGTTGAAAAAAAAATTAAAAAAAAAAATCAGGGCATAGTAACAAAAAAAAGAAAGCAGAGCTTCAAAACTAAAATTATATAGAAATATGGACAATTATATATGTATGTGTGTATGCATGTGTATATACACATATATTTGATAGGTTAAAATAGCATATTACAGAGTAAAATATATATTAATTTCAGTCTTATAAAAACATCTATGCATGATAACTAATATAAAAAAGCAAAATATTCACTGTGTTAATATGGTAGATTGGTGTGTTACCTAATTTTTAGAAAAAAAATGCTGCCAATTCTTGTTTTATTCTTTTCAATAACAACAGAAAGAGGAAGTGTTTGACTCAAGAACCACTGATTCTTTCTTTAAAATGTCTCTTGGGGCACCTGGGTGGCTCAGTTGGTTAAGCCTGCAACTTCAGCTCAGGTCATGATCTCATGGCTTGTGGGTTCAAGCCCCACAACAGGCTCTGTGCTGACAATTCAATGCCCGAAGCCTGCTTCGGATTCTGTGTCTCCTTCTCTCTCTGCTCCTCCCCAACTCACACTCTGTGTCTCTCTCAAAAATGAATAAACAGTTTAAAAATAAATAAAAACTAAACTAAACTAAAATAAAATACAATAAAATAAAATAAAAATAAAATAAAATATCTCTTACACATTCAACCAGGCACACATTCGTTCCCATTCCATTCTGCCAGCCCCTGGACTATGATAAAGCCACCTACTAAGTCTGTTGCTTCTCCTTGTGTGACTACCTGCCCACAATCTTTTCACAGCACACCAGCCAAACTAATTTTTTAAAATGTATGTCCGATTCTGTCTCCACTCTTGTTTTAACTCCTCCTACTCCTTAGCAGGTCAAGAACAGCAGTTCTCCGGCTGCCCCGGACACCATTTCAGGTGAATTCATGAGGTCAAAACTATTTTCATAATAGCAGTAAGATGTTATTTGCCTTTTTCACACTTGTTTTCTCATGAATATACCAACTGAATGCATAGGACAGAAGAATCCAGCCGCCTTCTATGAAGCCTGCCATTAAAGACTTGCAATTCTACACCCGCCTGTAATAGTTCCCTATTTCCTATCACAACAAATTCAGAATGTTTGGCACAATCTGACTCACTCTTCTTGTCCAACTACATTTCCTCCTACTCCTCACACATACCTGTTCCTCTATTCAGGTCAGCACCTTCAATCTCCCTGAAACAGCTATTCTCATTGCTGTGTATACACTTTAGTTCCTAACATACTCTTCCCCAAGGTTACCCTCCTCTTACCCAAAATGTACTCATCCTTTAAAACCCGGCTCATGGCATCTCTTACGTTGGGCCACACAGGGTACTCCAAGCATTACTAATGTCCCTTCACTCTGTGCCATAAACCTTAGCATGAGGATTGGAACTCAGTTTTATCTCATGCACTAACTCCAATCATTTGTTAGGGTTTAGCTGAAAAGTGGTGTTGAGAAAGATTCTGAGCCTCAGAGGGGAAAAGAGTGCCATGATTGAGTACCTGCCAGTAGACCCAGGAAGTAGAAGTTACGTGGAACTTACTAATGGGTTTCTGGCCATCGGTTCCATATAACCTCTGTGTGTGGCTCATATATGCCATTTCTATCACTCACTCCTGTCTTAGGAAAGAAATATGGAGTAACTTGAAGATAGAAAAAGCTCTGATTAGCTCCTTCAGCCCCCCTCCTAACTTCAAGTCAGATCCCAGCAGAACCTTCTGACCTGGCTTTATCCAGCTGCTTTTCAGCTCTTTACCCCCTGACGAAGAGAGAAACAGATCTAGGTACCAGGTGCTGGTTGTCTCATTTTTCTTTATCGTCAAGGCTGCACTGTAGAAATCCTGCTTCCAACTCTCTTAGCAATTTTAATTGTCCTTTTTATCTTGCCCATTAAAAATGTCCACTTTTTATTTTTTAATTTTTTTAGTTT
Source organism: Herpailurus yagouaroundi (assembly GCF_014898765.1). Classification (NCBI taxonomy): domain Eukaryota; kingdom Metazoa; phylum Chordata; class Mammalia; order Carnivora; family Felidae; genus Herpailurus; species Herpailurus yagouaroundi. The sequence goes on along the minus strand of NW_024412418.1, from coordinate 21,537,232 downwards.
ATTTATTTTGAGAGAGAGCTAGTGAGCATGGGGGAGGGGCAGAGAGAGAGAGAGAAAGAGAGACTCTCAAGCAGGCTCTACACTGTTAGTGCAGAGCCTGACACAGGGCTCGAACTCACAAACTGTGAAATCATGACCTGAGCCAAAACCAAGAGTCAGAAGTTCAACCGACTGAGCCACCCAGATGCCCCAAAAATGTTCATTTTTGTCTACTCATTACCAAAATTATCTAAATGGTACATTTCCTAAGACTAGAGTGCATCTCTAAGCTCTGCCTCCAACACTTTGTACCCAGTATGGAACTGAGGTCAAAGCAGGAGCTTAGTCTGGGTTGAATGAAAAGGAGGGGAAGCATGCTACTATCTTATGATTTTGAAGCTTATGGAGCATGTTGGCATGACACAAAGGAGAGCACAGTGATGCTAGGATATTCCATGATCCACAGTTAGTTCCACTTGCCATGTTTACAAACACTCTCCTCTCCTCACTTTTAATGAGATGCCATCCAGATTTCTAATAGCAACAATCACGTTAGTATGAAGATTTCATTAGAGGTAAAAGCAAGAAAAATAAATATTTGTCAAGGGACAAAATATCGGGAAAAGTTCTATATACTATCAGTGGACAGTGCAGTTAAAGCTGAAGCTCAGTATCAACCTACTTGTTCTTTGCTTTTATCAAGAACAATGGAATATTTTAGTTTAACTACTATAACTTAGTTTTGTGATGCTAGGCACTCACTTATCCTTTTTGGATTCCAGTTCCCTCATCTGTAAATGCAAAGAGTGGAGGGAATGATGCATTTACTATTTTTTCCAGCTTTAAAGACTATGATCCATCATCAAATTGATATTTTAAGTATTGAATCTGCAAAATGAAATTAATTTGATCAATATTTAATACAGAGAGTGTTCTGTGATAAAGGACCTGCTTGGATTTTAAACATTGGAGGAAGCATTTGGCTCTTTCAGAGTATGTACTTTAATCAGCCTACCTACACTTTTGGAAAACAGTTTATAATTGGAGAAGTGGGGAGATTAGATTTGATCACATTCCCAACTGCCACTCAGTATATTCTTTGCCAGTGCAGAGTGGCTTTCTTACAATTTTACTGTATCCTCGTTCCAAATGCAATTTCAAAACCAGCAAAGTCAGAGCTGCCACTGCAGTTGGAGATTTTCTTTATCAAATTACTTAACCTTAAATGTCCCTCTGAGTTCTTCATTTGCTTGTGTCATTACCCTTACTTTCTGCCTCTGCCTCCTTCAACTGCTTGTAATCAAACCAGCCTGTGTGACTGCCCCATTTTCTGTCTTAATATTTCTCCATGTGATAGCTTTTCCTAAGCACTCAGGACTCATGACCTCTCCCTACTGCAACAGGCTACCTCCCTTAATGAAATAAAACTGGGAGGCTCCAGCTTTCACTTTGGAAAGATAAGCCATTCTTATTACACTCTTGAATGCATCCCATCTTCGTCCTCTGGCAGTTTCTTCTGCCTGAAACAACTGTTCCCCCAACTTTTGGCATAGCTAAATTATTCTCATCCTTCACATTTCAACCCACATATTACTATCTTCACAAGGCCTTTGCTGATCTCCACCCCTCCAACAACTGCCATCTTCCAGTATCTCCTTGGATGCTTCCAAAATAACTTTAATAATTATATCAAGCTTGAAATTACTTTCTTCAATCTCTATAATCTACCCTAGTATATAGCTGTAGGAGGTCAGGGACTGTGTTCATCTTGTTCACCAGCTCATCAGCACCCTGAGAATCTAGAACTATGCCAGGAATGGTCTAGAATGAGTGGAAGGCAGGAAGGAGAGAAAGAGCGTAGAAGAGATAGAAAATGAGTGGGCCTGGCTCTGTCTTAGGCTATTACCCTCCCCTCGAGTTCTCTGGTTTTGATCCCTACTGTTTCCACCACTATGGTGCTCTTAGCAATGGGAGACAGAATGGTATTCTGTGGCAAGACCTAGGTTTACATTCAAGTTCAGCTATTTAATAACTCAAGGATTTGAGCAAGCTACCTAGCCTGGCTGACCATGATTACCTAGAATATACTCTGCAAGGTTACTGTGAGGATAAAATGAGATCATACCTAAAAAACTACATGATGGTTGCTCAATAAATATTAATTACTTTCCATCTCCACTCTCTCGCAGCCCCCACCCCAAGTGTGCCACTGTTCCTTTAACACTTTGGCTCAAGTGTGGACAAAAAACATCTTCTCTTGGTTCTGCTTAGCACATCTGAGACAGACTGGCACTTTACTAATTGCTAAGGAAAAACAAACAAAAAAAAATAATAATTAAATCTAGAGAGAAGCAACAATAAGGCAGTTTGACTTCTCCAGAATATATAGTTACTTGTTTTTCAGACTCAAAGTCCCCACTGTATTCTGAGTGGGATCTTAAGGAGAATCCTATGGAACAAACTCTTTTCTTTTATTCATCCACTCATCCATTCATTCATTCACTCAGTAAATATTGCTTGTGTCCTAATTAGCAGGAAACTGGTGTTGACCACCTAGCCTGCAGTCTACACAGCATTATAGACAAAGGGAAAAGACCTTGTCCCAGACAGAGAAAAAGAATAGCATGCACTAATAGGAATACAAAGAAATGAAGGTAAAATTGTTGTCCTCAGGGTAGGAAGGTAGAGTTGCTAGATTTTAAGGGGGAGGGGTGCAATCAGGATATCTAGTGTGATTTGAAAAATAGCCAATCGTATTTCTGCAATTTTTTTGAAAAAAGTTGAGATCAGGTACTTAGAATGTATTGACAAAGTCAACATGGAATGCAAGTTACAATCATTAAATACAGAATATGTGCTATCTATACAGGATGCCTGGCAAGCCAATCCTAAGGGAAGGGGCCCATGATTAAAAGCCAAGTTCTATTAATAAGGCCAAGACAATTAACATGAGTCTTGAGAGAAGCTTGGATCAAGGGAGGAGATTTCAACCATTGGCAGATAAGCCATATGTGGCGGTCACCAGGAGCAGGCTGGACAAAGGACTGGAGGATGGTGACTACAGAGAGTGGTACCAGGTTTCAGATGTGGAGGTGGCAGGGTAAAAACAGAACACTGGCAGGCTGGGAAAGAAGGAAAATCTGTAAGACCAAAAAGGAGTTCAGGGAGCAGCTTGGTTGCTCCCTGCAAAGGGGTGGTGCTCAAAATATTTAGGAGCTGGCAAGCAAACATGGGAGCAAGCAAAATGGGTGTAGTCCTGGAGGCCCTTTGCCAAGCCAGGCATTAACTCTTCAGCTGCTGGGCCACGGGAGGTCCAGGAGGTCCTAGAGAGGGTCCACGGTGGCCAGGGTACCTGTGGGGGAGGGGGTTATTCAGGGAACTAAGGGCAGAAGTATCTGCCCTGGAGAAAAAGTGTTTCAGTATTTTAAGACCTAGTATGGCTGTTTCACTGTGAACCAGAGAAGATCAGGCCTCCCTCAGTCAGTTCTCAGAAGGAACAATGTGCCCGCAAGGGTCAGGAATAGGCTCTGGCACTTATTCTAACCCTTGCTGGTTGCAGCCTGGTCCTCCTAACTATTAAACATCTGTGGAAGATGGCTGAGCTAACTTTGTGACAAGCATCTAGTATCTGCTGGAGCTAGGGATGAAGATAGGGGCCAGACCAAGCCATACATCACACCTGTATCACTTCTCTCACACCTCCATTTGGTGAGGACGAAATCAATGTCTCCTAGACTGGAAGCTCCAGGAAGAAAGAGATCGAGATAAGTAAACACAACTGTAATATATAGGTAAATATGGGAAATAACATCAGAACAGAAGGGTTCAAACAGTACTGAAGGTCATTTGTTTATTCCACATACATTCCCTTTCAGCACTTACTATGTTACAGGCAATGTGCTTTGCCCTGGGTTAATAATAATTAAAAATATCTTACTTAAAAAATAGTTATAAAATAGACATAGACATTTTTAATCATATTCAAAATGTTGATTATAAAAATGTGTTTTAGTATATATATATAAACACACACACACACACACACACACACACACTATATATAATGTATATAAAACCAAATACTTTATAAGATTCCAAAGTGAACCATATTCATTTTCTTTGGGAAGTACTTTATATTGCCTTGCTTGGCAATAAAAAGAGGAGACATGATAGTCATCTATCTGCAGTTATGTAAGTATAATCTTTCCTAGGAGCAGGAAGACAGACAAAATTAATTCCCTTTGATTACTGTGATGTTGAATCTGACTTGTCCTCTGTATAAGAATGAGAATTCCATGGCATAGTACTTAAATGAGTAAAGCCTTGCTACCTGTTTTTTATACTTAGCTTGCCACACTCTAGATTTGTACATAGGTACAATTTTCTGGGTATGGAAGGTATTTACTGGGAGTCTGGCCACCAAAACAAGCCACCATATAAGTCTTCACCTCAAATTAGGAATAAAACATGTATGGACAAAAATTAACTTCATTGTCCATTCATGGACATAAATTAACTTCAAGGAGATCATTTATCTGAGTAGGTATTAAAATGTTTATTTATTATCTGTACATTTAGACATATGCTTTTCTTGGACAGTAACAATGTCTATTTCTTTTATTTTTTAATGTTTCTTTATTATTTGAGAAAGAGAGAGACAGAGCACAAGCAGAGGAAAGGCAGAGAGAGAGGGAGGCACAGAATCTAAAGGAGGCTCCAGGCTCTGAGCTGTCAGCACAGAGCCCAAGGCAGGCTCCAACTCACGAATCACTAGATCATGACCTGAGCTGAAGCCAGATGCTTAACTGACTGAGCCACCCAGGTGCCCCACGATGTCTATTTCTTTAACAGATTATGTCAAAAAGGGAAACCACATAACTTGCGATTCAAATGAGGACAGTCTGGAGAGTGAAAGGGAAACTTTTATTAATTATGTCAGGATGACAACAAAAAGAACAATAAAGTAAATGAGAGCTTGCATTCACTGAGTGCTTCTTTTCTACAATTCAATGCTGTGCATTTGACACATGGGTCTTTACTTAATATTCAAAAATTCTCTGTGAAGGATATTATTATACCCATTTTACAGATTAGCTAGCTGAGATTTTAGATAGTTTAACTAACTTGCACCCAAAATGCACTGCTGATAAGTGGCAGAATCAGGACTTGAATCAATCTGACTCTAAAAACCTTACCTTAAAGGAACCTACTTTTGGGGCTCCTGGGTGGCTCAGTTGGTTAAGCTTCTGACTTCAGCTCAGGTCATGATCTCGTGGTTCATGAGTTTGAGCCCTGTGTTAGGCTCTGTGCTGACAGCTCAGAGTCTGAAGCCTGCTTCACATTCTCTCTCTCTCTGCCCCTTGTCCAGTCACTCTCTCTCCCTCTCTCTCTCTCTCTCTGTCTCTCAAAGATAAATAAACATTTTTAAAAAAGGAACCCACTCTCTAACAAAGAGGAAAAACTCATAAACAGTAACAGTGCAAAGCAATAAGGGCTCTGATAGAGGGAAATGCAAGGTACATAGGAACCCAAAGGTGAGCCCTGGTCCAGTCTGGGGATATCAAGAACAGCTTCTCAATACATCCAAAGAAAGTGGCATTTATGCTGGGACTTACTTCGAAATGATTCTCAAATCATTCCAAAATAACTATCAGCAACTACATACACACACCAATTTTCTTAAATATACCAAAGGCAAAGCACCTAAGAAATGGTTATATCATTGGAGAATTTCAACAAATTGCCAGCAAGACAGTGTAACAGGAAAAATGAAAATCTCAGTGAACAACTTAAAAGTGTAATGGGGTGCATGGTAAGTGTCCCAATTATTATTATATATCCTGTCACAGTGATCGATGCTACAGAATATTATTCTGCTGGAATACTATCTGTCTTGTCAAAAAGACAAGTTGTAGCTGCCATAAGGTAGCAGCAGTGTGCTACCTGACCTGGCATCCTAAAAGAAAGGGAGTATATGCTAATTCTTTGCAACAATACAAATGTTATAACCTACTGAGAAATAAAGTTACTAAGTGAAGGACTCACCTTATAGTGCTATTCTTGGATTCAGATTTTTTCCTATCCACTGTCAGAGGACAGCCTTAAAAACAGTGTAAGTGGTGAAAGTGGTTGATTGCTGTCTATAAGTGCCTGGTAAGGAGACAACAGGACGGAGCAGAGTGAGCACCAGCAGAAGTCTCCCTTCTCAGAGACCTCACTTCTCTTCCTAGCTCTCCTGTTTCAAAGCAGTGTGATCTTGGGCAAGTTCCATAACCTCTGGATCTGTTCCTCCTCTGTAAAAAAGAATTCAGTACCAGGATTTCATCAACTTTGACATTCTTTCCATCACCAAACCATGAGCGACTCACCAGGTCAAATTCAGCATAAGTATTAGAACAGCCATTCGCCTAAGAAAGAAACTAGAAAAAAAACTCTAGGTTCTGTGCCTGAGATGGTCCACTCAAGGTTATCATACTCTTTATGAGACTATGTTTAATGAAAAATGATTAGCTTTCCATACTTTTCTCACAAGCCATAAAAGACTTGCCAAGGCAAAGTGACATCTTTTCTGATTTTTTACTAGGCTCCACATCCTCTTCAATATTAAATGAAATTATGTGACTAACATGCGCACCACAGGGATCAGGGATTTAATAAATGGCTAAACATAAATATTACTTCTTCCTGCTTTCTCTAAGGATCTTGGGTGTCTAATATTCAATTTTTTTGTTGGACTTATTCTAAATAGAAATTCTCTAATCCCTGATTGAAATTATAACTGGAGATACACGGAAATTGTTCCAGATCAGATTATCTCAATCCAGTTAAAGAGAATTTCATTAAATATACCAAAGGCAGAGCACCTAAGGAATGATTACACCATTGGAGAATTTCAGCAAACTGCTCACAAGACAACTCTGTTGATGAGTGTCAGAGGCTGGCCAACTTTATCTCCTACAAGACCCAAATAAATAGTGCTCTACATCCCTGCCTGAGCCCTCAAAATGTTGAGAAACAGAACCAAGAGTATATCAGAAGGAATCCCACATATCCCCCTTATTCCTGATAGAAATTAAACTGGACATAGAGTGTTGTGAAAAGCAATGTTGGCCTACTAACTCCACCCCAAAATAAGGTGAACACCTACTGAGACAGAGGCTGACCTTCTTCTAGAAAAGAAAAGGAAGATGTGAGACATGTTCTCTGTAGGTAAGTCTGTCTCAGAGAAAGAAAGGCAGAGAAAGGCCAAGCAAACCCTCATTTCTTTCCACGTTTACAATCAGGTAAAACCCTCCATCACTGTAAGGGTGGAGCAGTAAAGACTTTGACATATGCTAGGATGGCTTCTAAGGACTATCCCTCCATCCAAAAACCAGGAATGAAAAGGCAGGGGGGAGTGGCATTCTTCACATTCATGAAAGACAGTCTATCCAGAAAATCGTGGAAAAAATAAATGAACAAACGAAAAACCAGTTTCAGTTACACTAATGAGAAGCAGGTCCAGGCAACTGAAGCTCTAACCTGACCACACAGAAGTAGTCAAGATAATCAGATCTCTCTTTCAAACTCTCTGAATTTCTAAATGCATCCCCTTTACATCCTAAGAGAAGAGACGCTCAGGTTAAAGTCTGACCATTTTCAGAAGCCAAGATGGGACTAATTTGCTATGGCCAGTGAAATGGAGGGAGTTGTATTAAGGGAAATGATGTCCTCTGGGATGATCACTCAGCTGAAAAATTACTTGACCAAATGCAAGCAGGGTGATAGTTCCACTGCCCAGAAGGGTACCAGCTGCTAATTACAATGGCTCTCTGGAGAAGTGCTTCCAACAGTATTTCTGAGTTATTAGTTGATTAGTTTTCAGTCAAATCGATAAAGCCTTCAAGGTTAACTATCTACATGATATTTCTCTACAATTATAATGCACAAAAAAGTGTTTATTATCAACTTTCTCTTGCTTTGGCTTAATTATTTAAGCACTTGGAATTCAGTAGTTATCTTCCTGCCCCTCTAGAAAACAACCTGAGAGGGAAACTGGCAAAAATTTCACAGAGGCCAGATCTATTTCTAATGGACAAGAGAATCAAATGAAAAATAAACCCATTTCTCAATTATATTCAGGAGCACAACATATTCAATCAATCAATAAACAGCATAAAACAGTAAGACACACCATGTATTAAGTGCTTACTACATGTCAAGTTCGAGCTAAGTGCATTGCCAACGCTTTATCATTTAATCTTTACAATTTCCCTTCAAGTAAATCACCATTATCCCCATTTTCACATGTGAAAACATGTTACATCAGTAAGAGAAAAAGACAGAATTCAAATTCAGGTCTATAAGTGCTGTGGGTTGAATTGTGTCCCCCCCAAATTCATATATTGAAGTCTGACCCCTTGTGCATCAAAATGTGACCTTATTTGGTAATGGAGTCATTGGAGATATAATTAGTGAAGTTAAGATGACAGCATAGTGGAGTAGGGGGCATCCCTAATCAGATATGACTAATATCCTTATAAAAAGGAGGATTTGGACACAGACATGCACACAGGAAGAATGCTACATGACGGTGAAAGCAGGGATCATGGTGATAGTCTACAAACCAAGGAACTCCAAAGATTGCCAGAAAACTGCCAGAAACTATGGGGAAAAGCATGGGATAGATTCTTGCTCGTAGTTCTAGAAGGAACCAACTCATTGACACCTTGATTTTGGACTTCTAGCCTCCAGAACTGTCAGACAATACATTTCTGTTGTTTAAGTTGTTCAGTTTGTGGTATTTTGTTATGGCAGCCCTAGCAAACTAATATAGTTGGGTTCCAAAAATCTGTGCCTTTCTGTTGGGTCATGCAGCCCAGGTGGGCAGTTTCCTGCTGCTCTTATGCCACACATCTAGTTAGACATCTTTACTGGAGTTTGGACTGAGATACAGAGATATCTCTGAACATATGTCTAGTGGCTTGTTTCCCTGAAATCTCACCTGCCTCTGGCATGACTACCTCCCCATCCATTCTAGTGTTTCTGAGAAATTCATATTGTCTCACTCTTCGAGTGAAAAGCCATGTGTTATTCATTCATTCACTAAACAAAAACAACCAAAATGTACTGTCTTCTTTGTTCCTACTGGCTTCTCATGGAGTTCACAGTATAGTAGAGGAGCATGACATTAAGAAAATTATTACATCTAGAATTATTACAATGCTCATCTTAGACCCTATTAAAATTGAGATTGATCTCTAAGCCTTACTTTGATTCTTTTTAAAATAAATAATAACATATTTTAGAACACCAAGAGACAGAAGCCAAAGAATAATTGAATTGTTTACTTTGTACTCAAGGCAATGATAAGTAATATTTGGAATTATCTGTACATTTTTCTCAAATTTAATGAAAACTATAAACTTGTACATCCAAGAAACTCACGTGGAAATCAGTGATAAAAATAAAATCTTAAAAGCAGTCAGAGTACACAAAACACATTACAGAGAGGGGGAAGAATTCTCATCAGAAACAATGCAAACAAAGAATATGAAGTGCTAAAACAAAACAGCCAACCAACAAACTTACATAGGATTCTATAACCAGCAAAGATATCCTTCAAACATTAAACTGGATTAGGATATTTTTAGTAAAGTTAAGATTGGTAGAATGTACTGTCAGAAAATGTGCATGACAAAGAATTTTAAAGGATGTTCATTAGACAGAAGGAAAATATATGAGATCTGTTGAAGAGGTAATATGGGTAAGTATAAAAGACTTTTTCTCATTTTCTAAGGTTTTAAAAAATATAATTGACTATTTAAGAACACATTGAGGGATTAGGAAGATGTCAAAGGAAAATAAAGGACAATTGCACAAAGGATGATGGTGGAAAAAATTGAAGTGTAATGTTATAAGATACTTTCATTATGTGTGAAGTGGAATAATATTATTTGAGGTAAAGATATGCATTTTAAACTTGAGAGTGAGTAAATAAGTAAATAAATAAAGATGATAAGCCAATAGTGGAGATAAAATAAATACTAAAAATTAATTCAAAAGAAGACAAGAAAAATAGGAAAATGAAGAATAGATGAGACAAATAACAATATGATTAAAATAAACCCAAGAGTATACAAATTATGTTAAATGTTAAGATTACGAGCACCACAATGAAAAGGCAAAGATCACCTGATCAGATTATTTTTTAAAAAGGAAGAGTCAACTATATGCTACCCAAATGAAATGCCCTTTCAATATTAAGGCACAGGATGGAAAATGATATATCTTGCAAACACTAATCACATAGTTGGAGTGACCATATTAATACCACAGGAAGTAGAGCTCAGGAGAAGGAACACTACCAGGCATAAAGAGGAACTTTTCATAAAATAAAATGGTCAATTCATAAAAAATATGGAAAAATCTGGGGCACCAGGGTGGCTCAGTCAATTAAGAGTCTGACTTCAGCTCAGGTCATGAGCTGGTGAGTTCAAGTCCCACACTGGGCTCTATGCTGACAGCTCAGAGCCTGGAGTCTGCTTTGGATTCTGTGTATCCCTCTTTCTCTGCCCCTTCCCTGTTCATGTGCTGTCTCTCTCTGTCTCAAAAATAAATAAACATTTAAAAAAAAAAAAGGAAAAATCTAAAATGTGCACTTAATAACAGAGTTTCAAAATACAGGAACAAAAACTGATCAATTTAAAAGCTAAACATGCTTTTTAGCTAAACATGCTTAAAAGCTAAACATCAATTTAAAAGCTAAACATGCACTTAATAACAGAGTTTCAAAATACAGGAACAAAAACTGATCAATTTAAAAGCTAAATAGATAAAACTATAGTGGGAAATCTCAACATCCCTCTCAATAATCAATAGAACAAGTGGACAGAAAATAAGAACATATATGAAGAGTCAAACAACACTATCAAGTCAATAAACACTGCAGCATGCACCACCCCAAAACTGCAGCATGCACATTCTTTACAAATACATACAAATGTTTTCAAAATAATTCATAGGCTGGGCTATAAAATATATCTCAAAAATTTTTAAATAATAGAAATTATATAAAGTATGCTTTCTAAACACAATGAATTAATCAATAAATAATCAGAAAAAAAATCTTTAAAAATCACCTAAATTTAGAAATTCAGCAACATGATTTTAAGTGACCCATGGATCAAAGGATAAAACAAGAGAGGAGAATTATAAAATACTTTTAACTGAATGATAACGACAACTCAACATGAATTAAGATTTGGAGATGAATCTAAAGCAACACTTAAAGGGAATTTTGTAGTTTTAAATGCTTATGTTATCAAAGTAAGTAGGTGTAAAAGAAATTATCTAAGCTTCCACCTTAAGAACCTGGAAAAAAGAAGAGTAAATTAAACCCAGTATAATTGAATTTTAAAAAGGTATAAAATTATACTAGTGTATTTAGTAATATATGTCCATATATGTCCACTTCTAGTGGTATATTAAATACTTGCAGTTTCACTTTCATTTAACTAACATTGATCATGTGTTAAATGATATGCACAGCCTTTGCCAAAGGCTAAGAAAATATGCATGAATAAGTATCAACCCCTGCCTTTAAATACATTATTTGAAGACACACACACACTCCACAGAGACAGACAAGGAAACAATTCACAACAGGAGTATGGCTAGATGCCAAGGCAGTCAGAGAAGAGGATGATAAAAGTTCTAATTAACTCATTCCTTTGCTTCAGTTAGAGCTACAGGTAGAACAGCACCTGATATGGGTCATAAAGAATGAAGAATCTGTGCACACTGTTCCTTCTCATTAGATTTGGCACCAGGGGCGCCTGGGTGGCTCAGCTGGTTAAGCATCCGACTTTGGCTCAGGTCATTATCTCACAGTCTGTGAGTTCAAGCCCTGCGTCAGGCTCTGTGCCAACAGTTCAGAGCCTGGAGCCTGATTCAGAGCCTGTGTCTCCCTCGCTCTCTGCCCCTCCCCCACTCGCACCTGTCTCTCTCTCAAAAATAAAATAAAAACATAAAAAAAATTAAAAAAAAAAAAAGATTTGGGTCCATAGTAGATTTGAGGAGAAAAGGATCAACAGCGCATTTTGGGAATTAAAAATAGAATAGTGATGTTGCTAAATTGGTGAGTGGGATTGGGGATTAGGCAGACCACTGGGGACAGGAGTCTAAGGAAGGAGTTAAAAGGCCAGTGATGGAGGTCATATAATTTCAATATACTTTTCAGAAATGTATTATTTATTTCTCTGACCCACCATTCTCATCATAGCCAAAACTAAAACTTGGAGATTCTGAATTCATGAAATTAAAGATGCCAAAGAAAAATCTATAGTCATGTATAAACCAACAAAATAAAGGAGTAGATATGCTATTATATTGAACTTAGTTCTGAAAAAGTAATCTATTTTAGCATTCTTTTCCCTAAAATATTGTTTAGATAGTTTTAACAATATTTGATCATTCTATCATTGAAATACTTCTTCAATTTAAGCGCTAGTCAAGCCCTGGAACATTTTAATACCCAAGAAATTGACCACGTTAGTAGGTACACATGCTATTGTATAAATGGTAGGCTTGAGATTTGCCTCTGTCTATGGCATTCCTCATCTAAGACAACAGACTACAGGTTTCTGCTCCTGTAGTTATCAATTGGGGATAGTTATTTTTTAAATTATTGATTCTCAGGATCTAAAAAACAAATTGAGACTCAGGAAAGAACTTTTTATTACTGTCTTGTAGGAAGTCCAGACATGCCAGTTTAATTTCTCAAAATTTATGTATCTATTACAAACAGGGATAGCAACTAACTAATTTTATAGACCTATTAACTTGACCTTTGAAATATTTTCCTACTAATCAAATGTGAACAAAATTATATGCCCTTATTTAGTTAATTCAAAAATCAAAAAATGAATTCTCAGGCACAAAATTTTCTTTATTAAAATCAAAATGGTCATTAAAACTGAGACTGAAGGGGCCATTTAACAATGACAATTGCCTGGTTCCAGGCAATCATTTTCATTTTAAGATAATCCCCTGAAGCATTCTTACACCTCCACTTAAAGAATTTTATGAGGAGTTCTCATCTGTAACATGTTTCTCTTTTGTCAAAATATGCTTGTTAAAGCTGAATGTGACTGTGGAGTTTGGGGAGCAGGTTTATTTCCATTCAGTCTGACTGGGTCAAAGTTCATGACGGTGAAAATACCTTGAGTTTCTAATTGTTTGCTTCCTAGTCCAGGATGAAGTCAGTCCAGTTTTGCTTTCTCTTCTATTGCTGGAGAGCAATCTGCTGCATGAGCTATGAGCTGACGAACATCACCATCACAGAGGAGAAAGGAATACCCCTTCTGCATAAGCACCAATGCCACTTGGTGTGTGGGCTACTGCTACACCTGGGCAGGAACTCACTCCTGCTGGAAGTGAGGGTACTGAGGATCTGTACAAGGCAGGCTTCATTAATTCCCAATTTATCAATATTTTGTCTCTCCTCAACAATAGCCATGAATCGCTTAGCCAACTTCTCTGCATTGTGATTAAGGTTAATTACCATGATATCATTTCAATGTCTAGGTTTGGATTTAATTTGGGTAAAACAAATTTGGGACAGCTCATATTGATGTAAATGAATGCTTCAGTAATGCGCCAATTCTGCATTTTAAAAGAGTATTTTTCTGCTAGCTTTACCTATTGAGAGATAAACATGGGCATGAATACATATCTATATTTGATCATGGAATATGATCAATACTCTCAAACAGCCAAACGCAATAATAAAAGGCATACCTTTGTAACAGGTATAGTACCAAAATGCCTTTAAAGCCAAATAAAAACACAAGCAGCCAATTAGAAGATTCATTTTATTGGTCTACCTTTAACACAAATGCCAGCAAGCAGCCTGAAAACAATCAATCCCTGTAGATTAGAACCAAAAGGAATCAGCAAACCTACTCCCTTTATGCTGGTGAGGAAATCAAGGCATAAGGGCATTAGACCATTTGTCTACATTCTCTACAGCTTCTTCACAATTGGCCAGTTTTCAGTGAACATGTTTCTTCTTTGCCATTTTTCTGTTGCATCTGGCTGTGCAGGGGTTCAATAAACTGAAATTTAAGGTGGCTGCATTTTAATGAATATACCTTATGTGATAGTAAAAATTTGATCAATGAAATTTAACTCACTGCACTTTAGGTGGGATAGAGACCTTGTGGCCAGCCTGGGAAAGGAATTAACCAGCAACCTCTTCTCTCCCTTAAAGCCAATTATTTCTCATTGGGAAAGTAGAAGAGTGAAACATACTTGGCTTGAGTTAAATGTATTGATATTGAAACTATGTCATTTACTTTTGGATTAAGAACCATGCAAATACAAAGAATTTAAGGCAGTGGCAAGGAAAAGCTTAAAAAGTAATAGAAGGTCCAAAACCCAATATGAGACTTCACTCATATTTCAGGCAAGCATGAATAATTCAGCATATGACTCTTATTCCTCTTTTAAATATACATAGAAAAGAGTGACGGAAATGTCTTTATAAGCAATTAAACTGAAGTGTTATTTGTTTTTATCTGTCATTAACATAGCTTCAGATTACTAAGTACAAAAAGAAAAAAATCTTTATATTCCAAGGTCGTATTTCTTTATTCCTTTATCTCTACGTGCTTTTATGCCATACAAATTTAAAGTTTTATAGAACTTTACAAATATTAAACATGTGGGTATTATCATGGTAGGGAGGAAGGAAACAGTCATATTTTCTATAACATTTCCAGGACAGTTTAGAAAAGTGGTATAACATGCATTTTTTAAAATAAGGTCATGTTTCCTGTGCTTAAGGATCCTACAACCTGGTCTTCAGAGGACAAATATTAGAATAAGCAGTATTAAATCCCTCTTTTTTTTTGAGAGAGAGAGAGAGAGAGAGAGAGAGAGAGAGAGAGAGAGAGAGAGAACCCCAAGCAGGCTCCACACTCAGTGTGGAGGCAGATGCAGGGCTTAGTCCCATGACCCTGGGATCATGACCTGAGCCAAAATCAAGAGTTAAATGCTCAACTGACTGAGTTACCCAGGCACCCCAAAATCCCTGTCTCATTTTGACTAAGCCAAAAGGAAACTTCCAGAATTATAATCTAACTCTCTCCTTCCTAAACTCCTCAGGCTCTAGTGTACAAGAACCCAGGCAGGCCCAACATTCAGAAAGTATGTACCTCCAAGGAGCTGATGTATGACATGGTTAGAGTGCCTAGCTGTGCTCGCCATGTAGACGCCCTGTGTATGTACCCAGTAGCCACTGTATATCACTGTGGCAAGTGAGACACCAACACTGACTACACCGTGTGAAACCTGGGGCCCAACTACTGCTCCTTCAGTGAAATGAAAGAATAAAGAGCAGTAGACATTTGGGACAGCCTACCCTTGTCCTAAAGGACCAAGATATCCCAAACTCTGTGTATGTCCATGTGCCCAGGCTAAAAAACCACTGCAGGCCAAGGGATCATCAGGCCCCTGATCCCTGTTGTCCAGGCAGAGGAGGAGCTCCAGGATTGGAGAGTGCCTGGCACCACTCATCCCTGTATTCTTAGGTGTGGGCTCAGTCAGTTTCATTCCACTTGAATTGTGGGGCTTTAAGTTGTTTCCCATCTTCAACGGATTTAGAGGTCCCTAGAGAAACTCTATGATTTTATAAATGAGAAAACCTAGACTTGGAAGAAAGAGTTCTCAAGATGACTGGGTAGGGAAACTAAATCTTGTATGAGATGTACGGCGTGCAAGGGCAGGGCCAGTATTGTTTTAGTGTCCTAAAGCCAGTACCTAACCATTTAAATATTAAGGGGAGAGTCAGGAAGACAGGGAGACTGAGCCAAGACTGCCCACTTCATCGCTGGTCCTTGGAGGTGGTAACGTCAGTTCCACTTTGCTTGCATTTTTCTGGCAAAGAAGTTTTTGCTGATCTGTGAGGGTAGGAGAAGAGTAGAGGGAGGTAGTGCTGGGAAACAGGCCACGCATTCAGAATGTGAAGACTAAAAAACCACATCTTAACAATTTTTTTAAGTTTATTTATTTATTTTGAGAGACACAAAGACAGAGCAAAGTGGGGAGGGCAGAGAGAGGAGGGAGAATCAAAAGCAGGCTCTGCACTGTCAGCACAGAGCCCGATGCAGGGCTCAAACCCATGAACCATGAGATTATGACTTGAGCCTAAACCAACAGTCGGACACTTAACTGAGCCACCCAGGCACCCCAAAAATCTTTATTTCCAATTTGAATTACTAACCCAGACCAAGAACTATTAGTTTGGGTCTGTAGAAATTCAATTACAAAACAATGAATATATTTTCCTGAGTTGTTCCCCTAAACGTGTTTTACCACTTAAAAAAAATTTTTGATTGAGAACTTCCAGCCTCCTGCAAAACTGCCTCTCGGGCAATAAGACGCATACCTGTTGCTTGTTGCTGTGTCATCTGGATCAGAATCCTCCTCCTTGGTGGGATGGGAACCCTGAAGTACATGTGATAGCACTTTAGGCAACTTGACAGTTTTTGTTTGTTTCAAATTTTTATTTAAATTCCAGTTAGCTAACATATAGTGTAACATTAGTTTCAGGAGTAGAAATTAGTGATTCATCACTTACATACAATACCCAGTGCTCACCCCAACAAGTGCCCTCCTTAATACCCATCATCCATTTAGCCCATCCCCCACCCACCTCCCTCTATCAAACCTCAGTTTGTTCTCTACCATTAAGAGTCTGTTTCATAGTTTGCCTCTCTCTTTTTTCTCCACTATGTTCATCTATTTTATTTATTAAATTCCACATTTGAGTGAAATATGCATTTGTCTTTCTCTGACTGACTTATTTCACTTAGCACAATACACTCTAGTTCTATACATGTCATTGCAAATGGCAAGATTTCATTCTTTTTGGTGACTAATATTCCATTGTGTATTTGTGTGTGTGTGTGTGTATATATATACACATATATACATATGTATATATACATACATATATACATATATATACATATGTATGTATATATGTGTATGTATGTATACACGCCACTTCTTTTTCCATTCATCGGTAGATGGACATTTGTGCTCTTTCCATAATTTGGGTATTAATGATAATGAAGCTATAAACAACAGGGTACATATGCCCCTTTGAATCAGTATTTTTATAAACTTTGGGTAAATACCTAGAAGTGCAAATGCTGTATCATAGGATAGTTCTATTTTTAACTTTTTTAGGAACCTCCATACTGTCTTCCAGAGTGGCTGCACTAGTTTGCATTTCCACCAAGAGTGTAAAAGGGTTCTCCTTTCTCCACATCTTTGCCAACATCTGCTGTTTCCTGTATTGTTAATTTTAGCCATTCTGACAGGTGTGAGGTGGTATCTCATTGTGCTTTTGATTTGTATTTCCTTGGTGATGAGTGATGTTGAGCATCTTTTCATGTATCTGTTGGCCATCTGGATGTCTTCTTTGGAAAATGTCTATTCATGTCTTCTGCCCATTTCTTAACTGGATTATTTGTTTTTTAGGTGGTGAGTTTGTTAAGTTCTTTATAAATTTTGGATACTAACCCTTTATCAGATACATCATTTGCAAATATCTTCTCCCATCCCAAAAGGTTACCATTTGGTTTTGTTGATTATTTCCTTTGCTGTGCAGAAGGTTTTTATTTTGATGAAGACCCAATAGTTCATTTTAGCTTTTGTTTCCCTTGCCTCCAGAGACATGTCTAGTAAGAAGTTGCTATGGTCAAGGTCAAAGAGATTGCTGACAGGCTAGTAACTTATTTGCCAATTATCTGTTCAGAGAAACAGTTCCCTTCAGAAGAGTTGGGAGTCCACAGAGATTAGCTATATTTTCTGGGCTCTCTACATTTGCTTTATCACTTGACTACCTGTTCTCCCAAATCTATGATCTTTCAAAAGGGTACACACTGAAAATGCTTCATGACTTAAATTACTTTAAAAAATATTAACTTTTATTAGCTGAATGTTAAAACATACAGAAAAAATTTTTAAATGTTATCTACCAAAGGTACAACTTTAGATTTTTTGACATTCTTGAGCCACTTATTCATGACACATTCATGTAGAGTTTCATAATACTAGTGGGAATATTATTAGGAATCAAATGTGTCTATAAATATAACCTGAACTCATTGCTCCCTTGGAAATATCAATAACAATTTTGCTGGATTTTTGTGGTCTTTTTTCCCTAAAATATATCTACCAAAATTGCTTCAATGAAACTTTTTTAAGAAATAAGTCATCATTTTCTTAAAATATCTCTGTTGCTTCTCACCCCCTGTCTACATTAAACGGACTTATTCTCAGAAAGCCCTTAACTTATTTTTATTCAGCTCAGGCTCAGTGGAAGTCTTCCTTATAACCTTTGGAATCTAGTTAAGTACTAGCACTCATAACCTGGAACTAATATAACACTGTGTATCAACTATACTTCAACTTAAAATAATAATAATCATAATAATAATAATAATAATAATAAAGTACTAGAGCTAATATATTTTTCAGCACATGGATATCAAGGATTATTTTTCACAGTAGATGCAGAAAAAACATTGACAAAACTCAACAACCTTTCATGATAAAAACTCTCAATGAATTGGGTATAGAAGGAATTTACATTAACATAATAAGGGTCATATGACAAGTCCACAGTTTACATCATATTCAGTGAGAAAGACTTAAAGCTCTTTTTCTAATATCAGGAACAAGGCAAGGATGCATACTTTCATGATTTCCATTAAACATAGTACTAGAAGCGCTGGCCAGAAAAATCAGGCAAGAAAAAAAATTTTAAATCATCCAAATCAAATGCTAATTACACTGGTATCTAAAATTTAAAAAAAAACACATATAAATCAGAATAAAGAAGTAAAACTGTCTCTCTTTGCAGATGTCATGATCTTTTATATAGAAAGTCCTAAAGACTCCATCCTAAAACTGTTAGAATAAACAAATTTAGTAAAATTTCATAACATAAAATCAATATACAAAAATCAATTGCATTTCTATGTACTAAAAACAAACTATCTGAAAAAGAAACAAAGAAAACAATCTCATTCAAAATAGCATCAAAAATTATAAAATACTTATGAATAAATTTAACCAAGGAAATGAAACACCTGTACAATGAAAACTATAAGATATTGATGAAAGAAATTAACAACACAAATAAATGGAAAGATACCCAATGTTCATGGATCAGAAAAATTAATGTTAAAATGTCCATGCTATTCAAAGTCATATACAGATTCAATGTAACTCCTATCAAAATTCAATGGCATTTTTTTATAAAAATAAGGAAAAAACTCTGAAATTCATATGGAACCACAGAAGATCCCGAACAGCCAAAGAAATCTAGGGAAAGAAAAATAAAGCTAGACACATCATACTTCCTGATTTCAACTATACCACAAAAGCTATAGTAATTAAAATAGTATGATACTAGCATAAAAACAGATAGAGAATCAAGAGCCCAGAAATAAACCTATGCATATATAGTCAAGGACAAGGGAGACAAGAATATTAATGGGGATATTCGTATGCAGAAGAATGAAAATGGACTTGTATTTTGCACCACTCATAAGAATTAACACAAAATGAATTAAAGGCTTAAATGTAAGACCTGAATCCTAAAATTCCTAGAAGAAAAAATATGGGGTCTGGTCGTTGACACTGGTCTTGACAATTATTTTTTTAATATAACACCTAAAGTACAAGCAACAAAATTTAAAAAAAAAAATAAGTAGGGCTACACCAAGCAAAAAAGCTTCTGCACAGCAAAAGAATGATCAACAGAATACAGAGGTAACCTATGGGAGAAGAGAAGATATTTGCCAACCAATATCTGATAAGGGCTTAATATCCAAAATATACTCATAACAACTCAACAGCAAAACCAAAAAAAAAAAAAAAAAAAAAAAAACAAAAAACAAAAAACAAACCCTCACAAATTATCTGATTGAAAATGGGCAAAGGACCTACATAGACATTTTTCTAAACAAGACATACAAATGTCTAACTGGCATAAAATGATGAAACTCACTAATCATCAGAGAAATGCAAATCAAAACTACAGTGAGATATCTCCTCACACGTTTTAGAATGGCTAGTATCAAAAAGATAACAGGTAAGTGCCAGCAAGGATGTATGGAAAAGGGAACCCTTGTGTTCTGCTGGTAGGAATACAAACTAGTGCAACCACTACAGAAAATAGTATAAAAATTCCTCAAGAATATAAAATTGAACTACCATGTGATCTAGCAATCTCACTTCTGAGTATATATGGGAAGGAAATAAAATCAACATCTTGAAGATGTGTTTATGTTCATGATGTGTTCAATGTTCATTGTAGCATTACTTACAATAGCCAAGATACAGAAACAATGTGTCTGTCTGTCAATGGACTAATGGACAAAGAAAATGTGGTATATTTATACAATGAAATATTCAGCCATTTAAAATAAAGGAAATCCTGCCATTTATGACAACACAGATCAATCTTGATCAACCAAAATGAGTCAGACAGTGAAAGGCAAATACTGTTTGATCCTATTTGTGGAATCTAAAAATAACAAACAAACTTAAAAACAAAAATGAACTCATAGAAACAGAGAACAGTTTGGCTGTTGCCAAAGGTCAAGGGTGAGGGGGGGAAATGAGTGAAGCTGGTCAAAGGGTACAAACTTTCAGTTACAAGATGAATAAGTTCTGGGATCTAATGTACATCATGGTTACTACAGCTAACAATACTGTATCACATACTTGAAAGTTGCTAAGAGAAATCTTAAGA
This sequence comes from Herpailurus yagouaroundi, assembly GCF_014898765.1. Taxonomy (NCBI): domain Eukaryota; kingdom Metazoa; phylum Chordata; class Mammalia; order Carnivora; family Felidae; genus Herpailurus; species Herpailurus yagouaroundi. Next base: position 21,516,438 of record NW_024412418.1, on the reverse strand, counting down.
GTTGTCACCACAAAAAAAATAAATAAAAAGGTAACTATGTGAAGTAGTGGACATGTTGACCAACCTTATTGCAATAACCATTTCATAATATACATATATATCAAATAATCACATTTTACACCTTAAAAATGCTGTATGTCAATTATACCTTTAATAAAGCTAGAAAACATTAAAATTAAATTCCTAAAGAAAAAAATGAATGATTTTTTCCAAACGACTTTTTTCTTCCAGTTCGAAATTCTCATACGGAATACATATTAAATCTGTGGGCCTCTCATAATAATTATCTGCCTAGTTCGAGAATAGATGTGATAATATTTTTTGACTGTACAAAGATATAAGGACAAAATGAAAGTTGAATAGAATTATGGAATGGACAGAGGATTGAAGGCCATCTAGTTCAATGTTGCCATTTACTGGATGTTAACACTGAGGCCTGAGACCACATAGGCCATGATAGGATCAGAATTAGAACCCCAATTCCTTATTTTTAGTGTCTCTTTGGAGTATCTCCACTATGCCATGAAAACACTTTGCCAACCAAACTAGCTAATTCAAATATGGCTATCTGTAAAGTGTAGACCACCACATACTTCAATATTTTCTACCATATTTTTAATGCCCAAAGTAGACTGAAACTCTGGTGACCAAAATAACAATAATTTAGTGACTCTGCTGATGCAGGGATTCTGCCTGCCTCACTCACTTCTGAGTAAACCCTTAGCACTTAGTAGGTACCATTAGTGGTTTAATTGGATTGATTCAAACTGAACTGAGAATTTCTTTTTCTGCAATTTCCATCTAGTTTTGTCTTCTGGAACCATCCAAAACAAGATTAATCTATTTTCTGCTTGAACACATTCAAGTAAGGAGAATAATTAGGTTCTCACTTCCAGCCTGAAGATGATCAGTTCATTTAGCTATTCTTTGAATAATCCAGAGCTCAAACATGCCTTCCCACAATCCTGATCAATATTCCTCTGTGTGTTAAGGGCTCATAGAAAGTACGGAGATTCAAAAAGGGCAGAATGGACCCAGACTGAGGGCTTTAAATAACTGCAGACATCAGATTCACACAAAAGGTCTTTGACGACAATGAATGCATTATAATTATGTTCAGAGCACCCAGCCTAGTGCCTTACACACACCAGGCTCTAGTGGCAATGTCTAAATGACTTGATCAGAGCACTGTCTTCCTGCTCTCTCAGCACCACTGACCTATGTGTTAGGCCTGTGGTCAAATCCCATTTCTTTTCAATTTCAATTATTTTTACTTAGTGAAGTCTGAAACCATTAAGACAAAGCTTTTTCCCACTTCAAAGATAAGTATTCTTTTTTACACTCAGTGTTACTACTACAAATGTCATTCAGTCCACTTATTGAGTTTGGATTTTACATCATTTATTCTTTCTACTTCTTTTCACAAAGAAAAACAGGAAAAATATTCAAGGCAAGAACTTGAAAGGAATTCGTGTAAGATCTAAGATCTATACAAATACTGACATTTTATCAACATGAACACCGCAACTTTGTTTACATGCCAAGGGCTGCCCAGACAAGTGGCTAAGGAATACTGGTGTGAAAAAAACCTATTTGCTAAAAGGTAATATAATAGATGATTGAGAGAAAAGATGTGAGTCCAAACCCCAGCTAGCCTCCTTTCTGTGTGCTGCTGGTTAAGCTATGTAATCTCACTGAGCTTGTGTCCTCAATTTCAAAATAAGGGTAATATTTATAACCATGTCACAATAAGAGCTAACATTTATATGGCAGCTACTATGAGCCAGGTACTATTTATCAACTCATCTAATCCTCATATAGTCCTTTGAGGTGGGAACTATTACTAGCAGCATTTTACAGAAGAAGGAACAGGTTCAGAAAGATTAAAAAATTTAAACAAGTCACACAACTATTAGGTGGTGGACTTGGAATTTAAACCCAGGCAATCAGCTTCAGAGTGTCTGCTTACAGCCATTGTACCATACTGCCTATAGTATCATAAGTATGAACTCCAGAATATTCTCTTCCTATGGCCATCATTTCCCTTAGCAGTGTGAAAGAAAAGAACATTAGGCTAGATGCCAGGAGGCCTGGGTTTTACAAACAGCTCCTCCCTGAGTAGTTCTGTGACCCTGTGCAAGTCTCTCTCTCTCTCTCTCTCTCTCTCTCTCTCTCTCTCTCTCTCTCT
>NW_024412418.1:21460256-21514240 GCF_014898765.1 Herpailurus yagouaroundi | reverse complement strand
TCTCTCTCTCTCTCTCTCTCTCTCTCTCTCTCTCTCTCTCTCTCTCTCGGCCTCAGAATCCTCATTGGTAATATAAAAATGTCAGGAGTCATGAATTCATGCTTAGAGATGCCCAAAGAGTAACTCAGTGAATGATACTTTTCCCTAGAGGGACACTTTGCTTGCATATATAAATTACATGAGCACACAGAAAGCACTCAATACTACTGCAGATATCATTATCATTTACTCTCCCTTTCTGCTTCTGTCCTCACACCTCCAGAGTCTTTAACCTTAGTTAAAGGGTAGGAAAGCTACATGTCTCAGTTACCCCAACCACTTCAGATCCCAGAGAAAGTTACTAGCATGGAAATAGCCTTGCAGAGATAAGGCCCCAGGAAGGCCAGGGACTTTCCCATTTCCAAGCCTGTTTAGTCTTCAAGTAGCTGACTTTGACCTTCTGGCTAGCTCTGAATCAGTCACACCAAAGGCTCTTTAGAACCAAGGTTGTGAACACATGGTGCTCTAGCAGTAGTCATAACTTCCCAAATCCACTTAATCCCTTAATCCCCACCTCCTAACAGAGCTGGACCCCACACAGAATGCCTGTCTCAGCCTCTACCCAACAACATCAGCAAAGACCTGAGCTCACTCTGCTCTGATCAAGAGGCCTCTGCTCCGACCTTCTCAAACCCTGAGTTTCCTTCTTTCAGAGGAAACATTCTCATGCATAGCTGGCGTTTGCTAATACGTAAGTGATGAAATCCAAAGTACATTTGGTATTTGGACAAATGTCAAATGTTTTCCCTATGCACCACATATAAAATATAAATGAGGGAAGTTAAAAAAAAAGGCAAGAGACAAGCAAGCAGGCTGTTCTGAGTATGAGGCTGCTTCTTTGCTCCAACAGAGGATTCTAGATAGGTAAGTGAGATTCCCACTGTATGCTAGAGTGTTAATGTTACTCCCCACAATAGTAGGTAAAAAAAAAACAAAACGAGAACACTGTACTAGAAGATAGTCAGGAGGCCTGAGTTCCAACCACAGCTCCTCCTAGACTAGCTCTGTGACCCTGGGCAAGTTACTTTATTTCTCTGGGCCTCAGATTCTAATCTATAAAATGGAAATGTCTGCATATCACAAATGCAAGCTCAGAAAGGCCCCGAGCATAAGGCAATGATGAAACAGACGAAGGATTCATCTCACAACAGAGAAACTCTTCACCTGTATGTGTAATGCATAATATTCTCCACTTTTCTAAAGAAATATGCCAATTCCATTTAGGAAACTTTTAATTTTAGAATTGTTTAAGATTTATAGAAAAATTTATAGACAGTAGAGTCCCGATATATTCCATACTCAGTTTCCCTTTTTGTTAGCATCTCATATTAGTATCATACATTTATCACAACTACTTTTTCTAAACACACAGCCCTCTCAGCCTATCTACAGAAATGAGTACATAGAAATATTTCTCTACTAAAGAACAAAATGCAATCTTATCTTGATAATTCTGCCTCAGTAAGAGATACAGTAGGGATGGAGGAGACTAGAGTTAACATGTACAAATCCCAGGCAGGAGCTGCAGGGCAGATGCAGGGGGACAGCTGCTATACAGGGATACAGAACCTGTATTTCTAAACCTCTGGGTTTTGTTTTTGTTTTTGTCTTTGCATTTCAGATAAACTAGAAATCCAGATTTTTACATAAAACACACCAATTTTTAAATACTGCCTTGTTTCTTTTCCTTTCTTAAAATATTACTCTGGCCAAATAAAACAGATATCCTAACTGGAGTTGGCCTGTGTCTTTCAGTTTGGGATCCCTAGTTATATTAGTTCCACCGGGCAAAGTCAAGGTGTCGGCAGGCCTGGTTCCCTCTGGAGTCCCTGAGAAGAGAGTGCATTTCCTCTCCCCTTTCAGTGTCCAGTGGCCACTTGCTTTCCTTGGCTTGTGGACCCCTGTTCCAGCTCCAAACTGCACCTCTCCAACTCTGCTTTGACAGGCCACCACATGGCCTTCTCTTCTGCCTCTGACTGCTCCTGTATTTCTCCCTCTTATAAGAACTATTATGATTACCTCAGCCCCACACAGCTAATCCAGGATAATCTATCTCAAGACCCTTAACTTAATCACATCTGAAAATTCCCTTTTGCCATACAAAGGTAACACTCACAGTGCCACAAGATTAAGATGTGGACCTATGTGGGATCAATAACCAGCCTGCTACATTAGTTTAGAAATGAATTTCTGTTCCAGCTTTTGTATTAAAGGATTCTCTCTCTGATCACTTTCATATGATTCCATCATCTTGGCCTCCTATCAGAGAAGCCACTTCAGCAGATATTTGTGGGGCAGCTATCATGTACCCAGCCATGTGCTAGGAACAGAGGGGAGGAATAAATATACAAGAACAAATATTCTCTTCTGTACCAAAGATTTATGATATATTTGGCAAAGGACAAGAATTTATAGAAGGTGTAATACTCTGAGAACTCATTTCATTAGAAAGATTTTCATTAGATCTAGGGGAAAATTGAAAACACAGGCCTAGGATGAAGAATATGAAGAAGGACACATTTCTGAGATGAAATGCTTGGAGGTGACATGGCCAGGACCACTTTATTCTCCTAAACCAAGCTTTATACTCAAATACTATTTGCCCATAAACTATTAGGCAGGAAGGGCATCCTTTCATTGGAACCCTGAAGTAGACATCTTTTGGAGTGTCTGTCTTACACATTAAGTCAATGACCCTACTCCCTTTCTCTGGGAAATGAGTCCCCTTCTAACTCACTGAAGTGCCTTCTTGGAGTATCTTCATAATCGTTGACTTCATTTAACTGAGCCAGTAGGCATTTGATAGCTAAAGTTCCATCCTGGACATTTGGAATTAAAATAATTAAAAATTGTAGTTAGTTGAGGCCTCTAATGTAGAAATTTGGAAAATAAAGCATGACCATCTTTCTCTTTCTTACATCTGGAGATGTAGAGAAAATCACACTACACAAAGAGAGAACAGGCAAGGCATGAAACAGTGACACACAGACCAAAGTGACATCCAGAGAAGCCTCATGGCTTTTACACTTCTGCTTCTAGTCACTTCCTGAGGTTTGGCTGCATTTTTGCCTTTGAGTTCCAAGAGAAAACCCTGTTTCTTTAAAATAAATTCCCTGTCTTTCCTTAGGTGCAACCAAGTTGGTTTCTGTTACTTGAAACTGAAAAAGCATTATAGTCCCCTGAGATCTCTCAAAGAGCTTCCCCTGAAGGCTCCCACCCACTGCTGTCTCTACTAAAAATGTTTTCTACTATTACTGTGTTTGGATTCCTGTCTTTTAGGAACCATTTCAGAAGAATTTGGCACCTGGCATCTATAAGACTTGGGAACAGAGGACACCTTAGGTAACACAATTCACACATCAGTTTTGCAAAAGTGAAATGTTTGGCCTAATTTCTCAAAATAAAGTCATTTTTATGGATGGTTAAATTTCTCATGTCCCAGTTGCGGAATGGTTTCATGTAAACCTAAAAGTCTGTAGGGATTTAATCCTCATCTCAGGGGCTGCCCAAATTTTATGCAACAAAGTGTGGCTTGAGAGACAACTGTTTGGTGCTTTCACTTTTTAAATAAGTATTGAAAGCACGTAAAGACATGTTACTCAATATTTTGCCAATGACAGAATGTTTTCATTCACAGTGCCTCATTCAATCCTCACAATTGTGTGGTGGGAAAAGACAGGGTAGGATCCTGCATTCCACTTTATGGATTTCAAAGGTGTTGAATAATTTGACTTACGTTAGGAAAATGGCTCAGGATTTTGGGCCCCTGAAGGGTAAGTGGTAAGCACTAAGTCTAATCATAATATGCTTATCACCTTGCACAGTAACTGACACACAGTGTTTCAGGAGTGACAAATCATTTCATCTCACACAGCAATTCTAATCCACTGACAGTGGCTACCTGCAACGCTGTGTTTAGAAGGATTCAAGAGTACATCTGAACTCTGTACGAAGAAATGTTGTGATTGAATAGTGTTGCCTGCTGACTGATAGGTAAGAGAGAGGAGAGTGGCAGTGCAATTCTCAGTATGTCCACGCCTACAACAAATGCTCTGTAATGTTCAGAGTTAAATAAAACTGGAAGAGCCAGGACCGAAAACCAAGTCACTTGGCTCTGTTTGCTCATGTACTTTCCATTACACCAGAAAGCATCTCCCATCACACCTCTAATATCCTAAAACCAGGAGTCAGAAAACTATAGCCCAAAGACCAAATCTGGCCTGCTGTCTGTCTTTGTAAATAAAGTCTTACTGGAATACAGTTATGCTCACTTGTTTATGTATTGTCTACACATGCTTCTGTGCAAAAATGACAGAAGAAAATACTTGCAACAGAGACCAGGTTGTCCACAAAGACGAAAATACTTACTATCTGTTCCTTTATAGAATTCTGGCCAAACCAATTACTAAACCAAACCAAAAAAGTTCAGAGTAGCTCCAAAAAGATAAGTGCAATCCCATCTTTTCTTCTCCGTAGAATAAAGTTTCCCAACTTTGTGCTTTGCTGACCAGATTAAAATGCACCTTGCCATCACTCAAGATTATAAGATAAAGCAGGCAGGTGTATACTTATTCTGATATTCATAGATTGGCATTTAGAAAAGAAGAAGTTCTAATATGAATTAAGGACTCAAAGGACGTGTGCCTGAGGTAATGAATTCACTGAAGGGTAAAAGAAAAATATAATAAATATAAAATAAAATATAATAAATATAGTAAATATAAGATAGGAATGCAATAAATATACAATAAAAATAAAATGGCAATAATTGAATAAAAAGCTACTGTAAACTCCCATTCACCCAGTATCCAACCAACCAGAAAGTCATAACTTATTTTATTTTCCTTTTTGTGGAGAAATACTTTACAAAGATTAAATAAATTGATGAGTGAATCAGTTTTCAAAATATCCTTCTGAATTAAAAGTAACTGATTTTCATGGTTATAACACTAGAGCCTTATGAGTCATATAAAGAAGCTTTAGCAATCTTTGTGAGACTAACGGGGCAATAATAAGTCAGCCAGCCTTAATGAGCCAAGCTGCCCAAGTTCTGAACTTACAGGAGAATAGTATGTTGGTTTATCTTTAAACTTTTGGTTTTTATACAGTATTATAGGAGTTAAGCCAAGGAATAGAAAGAAAAAAAAAAAGAAAATACATTGAGTTTTTCACCAACAGACTGTGGATTGTCATACTACACAATTAAATGCTCACATGGGTGATCATTAAAACTTATGAGTGATAAGGCGATTTATATGTGGCTACCAGATGCAGTGGAAGATGTCAAGAAAGCATTAAACACATAAACATGCAACATAATATCAGATATTATGGGGGGAAAAGCCTTGATAAAAAGACTATACTGGGTTGATTGAAAATGTAGTGGCTAATAATCCCTCACTTCCAAGTATATGCATATTGCTCCTCTGAACAAGAAGTGAATCTATTTTCTTCTCCCTTGAATCTGGACAGGACTTAACTTTGGCCAACAGAATGCAGCAGACATGGCATTCTAAGATTTTCCAGCCAGGTCTTAACAGAATCATGTCTCTCTCTTGGAATCCAGCTGCCAGGCTGTTAAGAAACTCAGACCAAATTCCAGAGTGAGAGATGCCACATGGAGGGAGGCCCTGCTAAACAAGAGGTCATCTGAGACATCCATGCTCCGAGCAGTTCTCACTGAATGAAGAGAAGCACCACTCAGCTGAGTCCAGTAACACATATAATAAAGTGTTGTTTTAGACTATTACATTTTAGTGTGAGTGGTTATACAGAAGTAGATGGCTAAAACAGAGACAGATTTTGTGGGAGAGATCATTTAAACTGATATTCAGGGAAAGTCTTAGGAGAAGGTGTTTGCAATGAGTGAAAAGACAGAACTAGCCATGGGACTCTGGCAGCAGAGCATTCCAGGCAGAAGAAATAGCAACTGCAAATCCCTGAGACAGGAATAAGCTTGGTGGGCTTGAGAAACCATGAGAAGCCTGATATGGCTACAATGTAATGAGATAAAATGAGTCAGAGAGGAAGAGAGAAGCTAGATCCTGGAGGGATTCCTAAACCATGTAAGGAGTTTAGACTGACTCTTAAGTCAATGACAAACCACTAGAGTTTTTTAAGCAAAGGACTGATACAAACCAATCTATATTAAAAAAAAAAAAAAAATACCATTCTGGTTGCTGTGTATGCTGTGTAAAGGACAGACCGGAGTAGTGCAAGAGTACAACTGGGTAAACGAATCCTAGCATTCTGGACAGGGAACACCAAAATACCATTAAAAACAAAAATAAGGGGCGCCTGGGTAGCGCAGTCGGTTAAGCGTCCGACTTCAGCCAGGTCACGATCTCGCGGTCTGTGAGTTCGAGCCCCGCGTCGGGCTCTGGGCTGACGGCTCGGAGCCTGGAGCCTGTTTCCGATTCTGTGTCTCCCTCTCTCTCTGCCCCTCCCCCGTTCATGCTCTGTCTCTCTCTGTCCCAAAAATAAATTAAAAACGTTGAAAAAAAATTAAAAAAAAATAAATAAAAACATTATTGAGGATACCATAAAACCCACCCATTTTAGATGAACAGTTGAGTGATTTCTGCTTGGTAAGTTTATGTAGTCACACAACCCATACCACAATAGAATTGTAGCATACTCATATCACTCCATAAAGTTCATTATCTAATTCCCATTTTCAGTCAAACTCCACTTCCACTCCCAGCCCAAAGCAATCATTGTAACTCTTGTTTCCATGAAAGTTCATGTAACTATAGCTTTGCCTTTCCTAGCAATTTCACATAAAAGCAGTCATACACAGTGCAGTCTTTTGTCTGGCTTCCTTCACTTAAGCATGATGTTTTTGAGATTCATGCAAACTATTGTGTGTACCACTAGTTTATTCCTTTGATACCTAGATAGTGTTCCATTATATGTGTAGTCCCATTTTGTTTATCCATTGACTAGCTGATGGGCATTTGGAGTGTTTCCAGCTTGGTGCTAATCCTGGTAATCCTGCAACAAATATCTGCATACAAGACATTGTGTGGATATATATTTTGATTTCTCCTTGGTAAATATCCACATGAGCATATACTTATGTTTGTGTATGCTTTTAACCTTTTTTTTTAAAGTTTATTTGTTTTTGAAAGAGAGAAAGAGAGCAAGTGTGGGAGGGGCAGAGAGAGGGAGAGAGAGAAAGAATCCCAAGCATGCTCCACACCGCCAGTATAGCGCCTGATGCGGGGCTCAAACCCATGAACCATGAGATCATGACCAGAGCCGAACTCAAGAGTCAGACGCTCAAATGACTGAGCCACCCAAGGGCCTCTGTTTTTAACTTTTTAAGAAACTATCAGACTGTTTCCCAAAGTGACTATACATTTTTACATTCTTAGCAGCAGTAAATGAGAGCTCCAGCTTCTCTACATTCTCACCAACACTTAGTATTGTCTGTTTTTTTCATTTTAGCCATTCCAAGTAGGCATGCAGTGGTATTTCATTGTGGCCATAAATTGCATTTCCTATTTACTAATGATGTAGATCCTAATTTGCTTTAATGTGCTTCTTGGAAGAAGCAGTTATTCAAATCTTTTGCCCATTTTTTATTATTATGAAGTTATAAGAATTCAATTTGTTCATTATCAAATAATGTTTTGAAAATATTTTCTCCCAGTCTGTGGCTTGCCTTTTTTTTTTTTTAATTTTCTTAAGGGAATCCTTTGAAGAACAAACTTTTTTTTAAGTGTTTATTTATTAACAAGAGAGAGAGAAAGAAAGAGAATGTGCACAGTAGCAGGGGAGGGGCAGAGAGAGAATCCCAAACAGGCTCCTCGCCATTAGTGCAGAGCCCAGTGTGGGGCTCGAACCCATGAGCCATGAGATCGTGTCCTGAGCTGAAACCAAGAACCAGATGCTTAACCGACTGAGCCACCCAGGCACCCACAACATATTTAATTTTGATGAAATCTAATTTCCTAATCTTTTTTAAACTGGCTTGCTTCTGTGCCCTATCTTTGCTTAACTCAAGGTCACAAAAGTTTTCCTCTATACTTTCTTCTAGAAATTTCATAGTTATAGCTATTATATTTGGGTCTCTTATCCATTTCTTTGGCAGAGTTTTATGTACTGCCAGATCACATTTTGGGGTTATCTCTTATTTAAAAAAAAATTTTTAATGTGTATTTATTTTTTAGAGAGAGAGACAGAAAGAGAGACAGAGTGAAAGCAGGGGAGAGGCAAAGAGAGGGGGAGACACAGAATCCGAAGCAGGCTCCAGACTCTGAGCTGTCAGCACAGAGTCCGATGTGGGGCTCGAACCCACGAACTGTGAGATCATGACCTGAGCTGAAGTCAGATGCTTAACCGACTGAACTGAGCCACTCAGGCTCCCCTATCTCTGCTTATTTTAAGGAGAAGGTTAAAATATATAATTCAAACAAATAATAGATAATCTTTGGGAAAGAAGGGAATCTACTAATTTTTCAATAATTGTATTTGGCTAAAACTGTGTTGTTCCTTGGTCATGGCCTCATTCATTCTGTGAAATACATCTTGAAACTTTCTCACACCCTCCACCCTAAATCTTCTTGATATTTCCTTTTTTTTGGGGGGGGGACAGAATATTCTTCCCACTCCTGATATTTCTGTGCATTTCCACTAGTTTAACATCTCTGAACTCCTTTTGCCCCATCACTTGTCCCCCAGAGAAGAAGAGAGAGGTATCTATTTGTACATTTGTATTGTTGCCCCTTGTCTCTTCCTTTACTTGGGAGGTGGCCCATATGCAGAGAACGTGTGTTCCCTACTGCCCTTAGCCCTACAGTGACCAGGGTTGTAACGTCCCCACCCCTGAGGGATTCCTCATCCCCATGCTGCTATTTTAGAGTTAGAAAACTCATTAGCACACCTAAGTTCCTGAGAAGTCTTGCAATAGAGAAACATGTTGACTTTAACCAAACATTTTTCAAAATTATTTGATACAGGCATTTTTCGCTGAATAGTCCTTCCTGTAGAACAGACTTTGGGCAATGCTGTGCTCCTATCAGAACAGTCTTTAAAGACACTCATTTCACATCAGTTTGTGAAATGAGCCATTACCTGCACTTTTCCTCAGAAGCATCTATTAAGCCTCATCCCCTCACCCCTGTCTTGTGCTTGTATTGATTTGTTGAAACTTTTGGCAGAACTTTACATTTTTTCTAATCAGTTTTATCTTATCTTGTTAACTTAGTCTTTTATTCTAGCTTAACAAGATCTGGAGAGGATATTATGATCAAGTATGCATTCCAAGGTTGTTTCCCAGAAAATTTATTAGCTTGATTTTATTCTTTCACTAAGTATTTGGCAAAAATATCAAGGAAAATAGGTTCAGGGATAGGACAAGTTTTATATGAATTGTTTTCTATTTGTTAGTGATATCTATCAATGCTGAAAATAATTCTCACTAATGTGTTGGTGGAAACAAATATTAAAATAAAATATTCTTCCAAGTATTTTGATAGAAGCCTGTGAAGACATTACCTTTGATGGGATGTAAAACTGGTTTTATTGTAAGTACATAATGATCTATTAGTAGCTGCAAGGGGCATACTTTAAGAAAGATTTGGAGCCGCCTCTGAGATCCAAATGGTATCTGCCATGGAATAGGAAGGGAAGAGTTGTAATTATGTCACATACTTGCCAATCCAACCTCATCCCAAAACAGAGACAAATTCTTTTCCACCTGATCCAGAGGCAAACCTTGCAGACATTTGGAGCCAAAAATAATTTTGTAATCTCTTAGGTTTGCTGCCACCAAATCAACTCATCCATAGTATTAGCCCTGTGGTATTTCATTCATCAGTTAAGATAGAAATTTCTTTAACAAAGCACAAATTATGTTAACAAAGAAAAGGCAATAGTTTAATAAATTTGTTTTAAAACCAAAGCAATGTAATGAAAGTCGTCAGAACCTAAAATCAAAATAAATAATCACAACAGGAAATACAGGTGTTTTGTTTTGCTTTGCTTTTGCAGAGGACAATAGGCTTCTATTAAAATAAGTTAAGGTTCACGTTCAAGTCTATTAAGGTTAAGATTATGCCAAGGTACCTTCTAAATAATATTATCATATTTTAAGAGCTATATTAAAAGTATGTTTTAAAAAGAATATTGAGAAAATAAAGTGCCTTTGCAGTACATGAGGAATTGGTGGGGGGGGGGGGGGCGCAGGGGGCAGTTAGACAAGTGTCTTAAAACATTTAATTAATTAGATATGCTTCATTACAACTCTTCTGGCATTCAATAATCATCACCAATCCTTAATCAAGCCAAGACCTTGCTCCTGTGTTCCAGACTCATATTCCCAACAAACTATTAAAACTTATCTCTGAAGAATTACAGAAACACCTAAAAATTCACATGTCCAAAACTAGACTCATTATTGATCTCCTCAAACTGACTTCTCCTTTGTTTGCCTATGCTGAGAAATGGCTCCAACTGTTCCTGGTTAGCAAATCAGGAGTGTAGTGGTGTCATCTTAGACACTTTCTTTTCCTCATCCCTACAATTGGTGCCTCAGAAAATCCAGTTCTTACAAAAACACTAATAATAGCAGCTTGTGCTTTTTGAGTGCTTCTATGTACTAGCCCTCGCCGTGAGTGCTTTATATACATTAAATTATACATGGTCTTAAATATTATTTAAATTCTTTCCTTCCACTCCATTGTTACTGCCAGATTCCTAAGGAAGGGGCTCATTTCTCCTCTGGATCACTGCTCCCTCCTCATCAAGAGTCTCTCGCTCTGGCCACCCAAGGCTTCTGGTCCATCCTCCACATAAAGGACCTTTCTAATACAGAAACCTGATCTTGTCACTTCTCTGTTCAAAATATTTGCATGGTTTTCTGTGGGCTAAGGATAAAATTCAAATTCCTTAGTGGGATAATGGATGAGCACACTTCAGTTATTCCTTTTACTCTGTGCCTCAGACTTTCTTTATATATAAATCACTTCGATTTTCTGAAATACAGCACGCCGATTCCCTCTCTGCCCCCTGCCTTCACACAGTCTCTGCAGACTGGAATGCCTTTTCCTGTTCCTGCTGCCTCTTGAACTACTTTTATTTTTCAAATCCCAGTTCATACTTCACAATGTCTTTGAAATCTTCTTTGCCCAACTACGAAGTATTATCTCTGTACCTGTATTTATTTTCTTTACAAATCTGCTTTCCCTGATAGACTGTGAGCTCCTTAAAAACAAGTTTAAAACTTTATATATTTTGATATCCTCAGGTCCTTATTGCACAGCCTCCTTTCAAAAATTAAAGTTCTACCCCATGGAGAGTGGGACTATATAACCTCCCTTCTAGTTCTAATATTCTTTAAGATAATATCCTTCAAGAAATAACTACATATAGAGAATGTTTGATATTATGGAGATATGAATCCCAGTCATCAATGGCTTTCTGAAGATAAAGTGTTGTTCTGTGTCTGGCCATATATTCCAAAAACTGTCACAACATTATCTCCTATCCCCCACAGTCTTCTTGCAGTGAGACATTGACTCTTTGTCCACTGGAAGTGAGACATGTTCCTTCCTCTTGAATATGGGTGGGCTTGTGACTTTGAAGAAAGTGCCACTATATGATTTCCAAAACAAGACCATAGAAGGTGATACAACTTCTTCCTGGGACTTTTGGGATGCTCAGTCGTGGAACATGGCCACCATGCTGTGAGGAAACCCAGCAACCACAGGGAGCCATGTACAAGTGTTCCTGCCAGTAGCTGTAGCAGAAGTCCCAGTCCCTCGAGACATGTTAAAAGAGGCTGCAAATGATTCCAGCCTTCAAGTTACCCTGAGCATTGTGGTCTTCCCAGCTGAGCATTCAGACATCCCTCCTATCCCTACTGTGCCTTTTACAAATTCCTGATCCACAGAATCTTGAGTGTAATATAATTAATTGTTCTTTATTCCATTAAGTTTGGGTGGTTTTATTATGTAGCAATAAAAGAATGATACAGTAAGCAACAGCTGGGCAAATATTTCTCATACCACTCTAACAGAGATCCTAATACCTTGGAGGTATCACTAAGTTTTCTGAGAAAAAAATTAAGGTGGGAGAGGAAATGGTAGTTCTGTGGTCACTCATACTATATCTCTTCTTAAAGATTCCCATTGCATACAAGAAAACAAATGATTTTAATAAGTCCAGAAACAACAACACAAACCACCTACTATTGTCAATAGAACATTCCTCAAATATATTTGACATTGGGCTCCTTTTGTCATTACACCCAAAACATCCTCCCCCCTCCAACTACTATTTGTAGAAGAGTCTGAAACACGGGGTTACATTAATTTAAACTCACCAAATTAAGCAATCCCAAATACTGGCCAATTGGAAGAGAGTCTTATTTTGTTAAAGTTTTATATTCAGGAGGTGTGGCCTTAGGCAAGAAATAGAAATAGTCCGGTTGCGGTTGGGAGGTTCAGCTAGCACACTGTACCTTCCCTTGGAGTTTCTATAGGAAATTAGTTCCAGAGAGAGGGGAGGGGAAGGCATTTGACAAGACTCCATACATGTGTAGTCTGCATAGAGCATGCAGGCCCTTGCTTCTGCTGTATTAACATGAACACAGCTGTCCCTGGCAAGGAATGACAGGTCTGAATGAATGCATTCAAAGATGGGAAAAGAGGGAGACACCTGCTCAAAGGTAGACTATGTTCCCAAATGGCAAAAAAAAACCCTTGTTTTTCTGCTTGGCTTCTTTCTATTCCAAAATAAAAAAGATTCACAAGCCAGAGTGGAAAACTGACCCTCAGATAGCCCAGAACAGTTAATCTTAGTTGTTCATATGTGGTAAGAGCCTTGTAATCAGTGAGTCTGTCTCATACCTGGGGCTTGAGGCTTAAGGCGGCATTTTCAGTTCTCGGGTTTTCCATCCACTTATGTTATTAATGTTCTGCATCAAAATACCAGAGCCTTGCTCTTTCGGTGTGATTTGATGCTGATGAGAGAGAGGCAAGGTGGACCACAAGGTTATCCATCACCTCCAACCAAGTGGCTGGCTCTCAGCACGATTACTTGAGCTGTGGGTGTGCGCCACTGCCACCTAGTGGCTACCCACCTAAAGCACACTCTCCTTCCTCAACATTTTAGTGGAGTCCAGATAGCTGTAACTATTAATGAAATTCTCTAGGTCAAGAAAGACAAAGTAAAATATCTTATCTTCATCTTTATTTCAAAGATATCCATCAGTTAGCACATTGAGATTATCTCCCATTTGGAAATCAAGAAGAAACAACCATATAGCAGAAATCTCCTGGACTTTATCTAAACAGAACTAGATCGGCAGTATAAAGGTAAGTGATTATGAGTAAATCACCGTATCTCTCAGAGGCTCTATTTATTCATTTAAAATTTAGGAGATATTATTTACTATAGTGATATTATAAATATTGGTAATATATATTGTGTATATATATATAAACATATATGTGTAAAATATATATGTGAAACACACATACATTTTATTGTCACTTTCACAGCCAATAAATAAATGGAGATTTGCAGCATATCTATAATGTATCAAGGACAAGGGGGGAAAAAAACCACCTTTTTTTAAAATATGTGCTTTTCAGTCTACTGTGTGGACCATGGGTAATGAAGAACTGGGCTAAGTATTAATTCACCACCTTCTTTAGTTCCTGCTATAGATCTATGACTTAGATAATATTTCTCCCCATTTTAGGGACAAGGGAATCAGAGCTCACTGATTCTTGTGCACGATTTATAGTCAGTAAATGATGGATGATTCTAAATTTGTTTGGATTCAAAAGTTGGCTCCTGAAAACACAACCTTCAAAAGAGGATGCCATATAAACTTCATTGTAGTATCCTGGGCAGTAAAAGAAGGTCAAAACTGGTGAGAATTCAAAACCCTACTAGCACAGGATTTGCAGGATGGGTTCCATAAAGGAGATTCACTTGTTCTTGTCATCTTACTGCTGTCATTGTCTGTATCAATTATTTACTACCACAATAATGCTGAGTAACAAATAATCACAAAGCACTACTAGAATACGAAGTAAGCATTTGTTGATCACGTGCCTCAAATAAACTGGCTTTTCGCTAGGAAGTCTACTGATCTTGGCTGGGCTCAGTCACATGTTTGAAAAAGGTATGACTGCCATCTAGGATGACCAGGCAACTGCATTCTACTCCATGTTCCCTTATTCTCCAGCAGGCTACCTCGGGCACATGTTTAAGCAAGAAAAGCAGCACAAATGCAAAGGCAAAGTCCAATTACACACAAGTACTTTTTCCAAGCCTCTGCTTGCATCACATCTGCCAACATTTGGTTGGCCTAAGCAAATCATATGGCTCAGTCCAGTGTCAGAGTAGGAGAGCACTGCAAAGTTTCATGGTTGTATTAGATTCCTAGGGTTGCTGTAACAAGTACCATAAACTGAATAGCTTAAAACAACACAAATTTATTCTATCACAGTTCTGGAGACTATGCCTTGATATTAAGGTATCAGCAAGGTTGGTTCTTTCTGGGTACTCTGAAGGAGAACCTGTTCCATGTCTCTCTCCTAGCTTACGGTGGTTTCTGCAATCCTTGATGTTCCTCAGCTTGTGGAGATACTACTCCAATTCCTGTCTCCATTGCCACATGGTATTCTCCCTGTGTGTGTCTATTCTGTTTTCTCTTCTTGTAAGGATACCAGTCATTGGTTTAGGGTCCACTCTAATCCATTATGACCTCATTTTAACTAACTACATTGGCAAAGATGCTATTTCCAAATAAGGTTACCTACAGAGCTTCAGGTAGACATGAATTTTGGGGGGACACTATTCAACCCAGTGCAATGGGAAAGAATGTGGATACAGGGAAGGATGAGGAATTGAGCCCTTTCTGCATAAATTGCACTATCACTGAAGTCATGAAAATTTGTATTTTTTATTTTATTTAAAAGGAAGTTGCTACTAAAAAATAGAGATAAAAAATTGCTGGTCTAGGACAATTATTTTTCCTTTAAGAGATGAAGAAAATGAAACCCAGAAAGCAGGTGGCTCAGGCTAGTGGTGCAAGCAGGAACAGGACTCAACTCAGACCATCTCTTCTTCCACTACCCTGCAACACCACAGAAGGCAGCAGGTGCATTGTTGTTGCTGCTGCTGCTGTCATTGTTGAAAAACAGAGTACCATGTCGGACACTGTGGCTGGCAGAATGATACTCCTCTCCCCCAAAGATTTTCACATTTTAATCTCTGAAAACTGAATAAATTATGTTCTACATCAAAGGGGAATTAAGGTTGCAGTTGGAATTAGAATTGCAAATCAATTGACCTTGAGGTGGAGGATTATCCTAGATTATCCAAGTGAGTCAAATGTAATCACAGAATCATTAAAAGTAGAAGAGAGTCAGTCATAGGAAGATGTCACCACAAAAGAAAGGCACAGAGAGATGAAATGTTGCTGACTTATTGAAGATGGAGGAAGGGCACCACTAGTCAAGGGATGTGAGTGGCTTCTGGAAGCAAGAGAAAACAAGGAAGTATTTTTCCCTAGATCCAGAAAGGAACACAACCCTGCCAACACGTTGTTTTTAGTCCAGAGACTGACTTCCACAACAGTAAGATAATACGTTTGTGTTGCATAAGCCTCTAAGATTTTGTTATAGCAACAATAGAAAACTGATATGGGCACTGTGGGGAATAATCTCTACTCTAAACCTTTATTTTGGGTAAGAATACTTTTAGCTACAAATTAAAAGAATGGATTCAATAAATAAGGGCTTGTAGTTCTCAATAACAATAAGTTTGGAGTTAGCAGGGCCAGGGTAGTTCATTTGCTCCGTGAGATCATGAAGGAATCAGTTTCCCTCTCATCAGAGGCACCCCTCTATCAACCAGTCTTTACTGTATGTGTGTCTTATCAGCCTAAACTGGATTACATAACTATACCTAGTTGCTAGGAAAAGTGTAAAATCTAGTATCTGGAAAAGAATAAGAGCACTGTCAGACTAGATCAACCAAGTCGTGATTCAATGCTTGGGGCTGGGCATATTGCTGTCCTGAAACAAGCTGGCCAGGATGCAGGAATTGTAAAAG
This sequence comes from Herpailurus yagouaroundi, assembly GCF_014898765.1. Lineage (NCBI taxonomy): Eukaryota > Metazoa > Chordata > Mammalia > Carnivora > Felidae > Herpailurus > Herpailurus yagouaroundi. The sequence goes on along the minus strand of NW_024412418.1, from coordinate 21,498,124 downwards.
CTTACAATTCACAGGGTGTTGGGACAACTACTGATTTCTATAAGCCCTAAGAACCCAAATAAGGCACTTATAACCAGATACACCTAATCGAGGCATACAACGTGCAAAGGGAGGACACGAGAGTACACAAATTATGCATAAGAATTAATACTCTCAAGGGGGCATACAGGGTGAAAGTCATTCTTCTCACTTAAGAGTAAGGAAACTATCTCTTGGGCTAAAAGAGGTTAAGTGGTGTGCCTAAACTCACTTGGTGAACAAAGGTCCCAGTTCAGATTCTCATTCTGCTTTTCCCTGATTAAAAGAGTAAAAGAGGAGTGACTGGTGTTAGTTAGATGCTGGTCATTAGGAACTTCCCAGATCTATCTAGAGGGGCATCTGAAGAAGGATAGCCAAGCTATTGTTACTATGAGGTCACTGATAAGGCCAGTTTTGAGGAACAAGGAAGGAACACATGGAAACAGGCATAGGGGTTTTTGCTTACTCACTTCTGAAACTCTATTATTTCTTCTGCTACAAGAAATTAAATTTCACATAATTTTGAACTCTTCAGAAATTGAGGGCTACTTATAAGTCTTACTTACTAAAAAAGAAAAAGCATTCCCTTGACCTGTCACCAAAGACTAATTTCATAATAGTGGTTACCTCTGAAAAGGAAAGGGAAAGGGATTAAAAGAGGTATACACTCTTACAGACACTATAAGCAAGACCCACAAAGTCACTGCCCTCAGGGAGGTGAAATTCTAGACAAGGCAGACAATAATCAGACAAGGCCATTTCAGAGAGTGTTAAGTGTACTGAAGGAATAAAACGGAGGAATGTGATAAACAGTGGCCCAGAAGATGTTGTTTCTCATTCGGGTAGACAGGAAGAGGAACATCAGTGAGGAGGTGACTTTCAGTCTGAGAAATGAATTATAAAAAGTCAATGAAAGAATAAGGAGAAGAGTGCTCCACAAAAAGCAATCAGAAAATGCAAAACACCCCTCATTTCCCCCACCCTGCCCAAAGCAAAGGCTCTGAAGCCTTACAACACTCTGAAAACCAAGAGCAGCCCAGTGTTGTTAAGGCACAGCAAGCCACGCTGTGAGAGATGTGGTCAAAATGGTGGGCATGAGGGCACTACAGTCATGGCAAGAAGTATACATTTTATTAAAGTGCAATGGGCAGCCAATGGATGGAAGGTTGAGGGAGAGGGTTGAGGGAAGGAAGCAAGATGATCTAGTACATTATTATATTATTATCATTTAAAAATAGTACTCTGCTAAATGGGCAATGATGCAAGAAAGCAAGAAAAAAATAGAAAATTTTGCTAATAGCCTACAGAAATAATTCAAGCAAGAATACTGGCTTGGAGGTAAATCCTATATATCAAAAAAAATTTAAGCAAAAAAATATTTAAAAACAACATGATAACAACATATCCCAGTTTACCCAAAAAATGCATATTATTCACAGGCAAAAAGTTGGGGAACATTTATATGAATATGGTGGGATTTTATGTGGTGACTATTTTTTCTAGTTGCTTACCTATATATTCTCACTTTTCTTTCATTGCCCAGACATTAATCCTGACTTCCAATCCAGTACTATTTCCAGGGAATCATAAATGCCCTTCCTATATCTGGCTGTCCCAGTAAATGTTTTAGGAAGAGTTCCACTGGCTCTCAGACTAACTTTGGATTTCATCCCCTGTAAGTGTCTGGTTTTCAATGCCTGGGAGGGAAAGAATGGTAAGGGTTTGTTTGTTTGTTTATTTTCATTTTTTTAAATGTTTATTCATTTTTGAGAGAGAGAGAGAGAGAGAGAGAGAGAGAGCGAGCATGAGAGGGTAGAGGCAGAGAGGGAGACATGGAATCCACAGCAGGCTCCAGGCTCTGAGCTGTCAGCCCAGAGCCTGATGCAGGGCTCAAACTCATGAACCAAGAGATCATGACCTGAGTCAAGCTGAAGTTGGACATTTAACCAACTGACCCACTCAGGCACCCCAGGTAAGTTCTCATTTTAAATATGTCAAGTGTGAGATATCTGTATTAGTTAGGACAGCCATAGCAAAGTACCACAGACTGAGTGGCTTAAGCAACAAAAATTAATTTTCTCACAATTTTGGAGGCTAAAAGCCCAAAATCAAGATGTCAGCAGGGTTAGATCCTTCTAGGCCTCGCTTCTTGGCTTGTAAATCACCATCTTCTCTTGTATCTTCACAAGGTATTCCCTCTGTTGTCAATACTCTACCCTAATCTCTTCTTACAAAAACACCAGACATCTTGAATTAAGACCACCTTAGTAAACCCATTTTAACTTAATTACCTCTTTAAAGACTGTGTCTCCAAATATATAGTCACATTCAGAGGTACTGGAGGTTATGACTCCAACATCTGAATTTGGGGGGATATTGAGGAAGTGACATAATTCAGCCCATTATATATCCATCCAGGGGAAGATTTTCAGAGGATGCTAGAAACATGGCTCTGCAGCTGAGCATAGCACACTGGCCTGGAGGTAAAGACTTGGGAATCTTTCACGTATAACTATAAATGAGCTCACCCTAGGAGAACCAGTAACATGAGGAGTCAACGACAGAGGGAGGCAGAAAGAAGGTGTGACCCAAGAAGTAGGACAATTAGAAGAGAATGAGGATATGTGAGTGGTCAACAATGTCCCTTTCGTGCTCTTCAAAATCCTTCAGAATTAGCAGCACAGAACTGTTCTTACATGCTTGCCCAAAGTTCTGTGACCTCTGTCCCTTGGTACATGTTACCTCCTTACACAGGAATGCCCTTTCCATTCACTATCCTTATTCTGAACCTACCATCTTTCAAGGGCAATGCCATCCTTAACAATTTCTCTGTATGAAGTTGATTTCTATGTCTGTTTGTTGAACTGGGCTGGGGACTCCTTAGGGAAAATCTCTATTTTTTATGTCTGGCACCCTTTGAAGCCTGCCATGGTGCCTAGTATATAGCAGGTACTCTAAAAATGGGTTTTTGAATAAATGAACTAATGTTGTTTTGTACCAAGAAGATTAAAATAAGAATTTAGCAGCTGGCATTTGAAAATGTCGATGCTACTGTCTCACCTGTTTGGGGGAAGGGATGAGTTTTAACAACAGTGACTTTCACATCTGTCCGATATGCCTTATCCTTCTTTAATGTGGTCACTTTTTACAAGGAGAGACAGTTACTCAGGATTCAGGTATTTTCATACAGTCGGATTATTATGTCTGGAATTTAATATTGCTCTGTCCTTTGATATTTATTTCAGGGTCAGTAGAAACATAACCATCCTCTCTATTTGTGTTCAATCTAACCACTTAGCAGGAGGGTTACACTGAGCACACACTGGTTTTTGAAGCTTCAGGAATGAATTTAAAAAATTTTGCTGCTATAAATACTTTCCAAGTGTATTAATATGTGATAATTATTACTTAGTACTTGAATCTTAACATGCTACTAGCCTCTGAGTATAATATAGATAATATATGTTAGGTTATAGGTGTGTACAGTATACAAAAATTTTTCTACAGTGTTTTATTGTAAATAAATGTACAGATAATGTAGGGTACTGCTTCCTTCAAGACCTTCACCAAAGTCAAATTGGAATTTTACTGTGAAGTAAGGATGTAAAAGCATTCATTACTGTAATATAGTAATGTAACATATGATGCTTTTCAAAACTTTTCCATATGTATAAACTCATGTAACAGAGCTTTAGGATAGTTTAGCTAATGTTATTATGACCATTTTATGCATTAAAAAACTCAGACACAAAGAGATTATTTAAGAAGATATATAACAAGTTGTCAGATCTGCAACAGGAACAGGTCTTCTTTCCCTAATGTGGCGAACTTGCAAAGACCTTAACTAAATAAATCTCATTCCACAAATAATTAGTGACTGGATTAAATGACCTTTAATATGTCTTCTAATTCTGAGAGCTAGGAGTCCACAGGCAATTATATTCTTTACAATAGACCTTCTATATCAACCTCTATTTTTTTATTAGCTGTAGCACTTAATGGTTAAGAAGCTGTGATCTGAAGTGAATCAGAATCACAGTATTCTAAGTAGGTCAATTATAATATAGCTTTAGGCAAGTTATATAATTTTACTGAATTTCAGTTTTTTCATCTGTAATTTGGGGATAATAATAGTAATAGTAATAAATACGTATATATAAAGTTCTTACCAAAGTACCTAGGGCATATTAAGCACTCAATAAAAATTAGACACTATAATTAATGTTGCTGTGCTACTGTTATCATTGTTATTACATTCTAGGATATATTTGTACTTTTAGAACTATGTTCTATGAGTATTAAAAATAAACTATTTAAATGTCTTCCCTATATGAATTTTATATAAACCAGGGTCATGAAATATAGTTAGCCAATTGACCATTCATGCTGTAGAAGACAGAGCATTTATATGCTCTGGAATAGGAATTCAAACATGAATTAAAATATCTAGTCTGCTCACTGTAATAAAGACAAAATCTCTAGTGGAAATGGTTTACCAAGGATTTATTAAAACTTTCTTGCACGAGAAAAATATTCAGTGGATTTCAGTATATTTTAAGAGGGAAATATGCAGAATCAGAACTTAAACCTCAAGGCTTTGATCTTTCTTTATAAAATTCAATACAAGTCCTTTCAAAAAATATAATCCATTTAAATATTTACCAAACCTTATGCTAAGGTGAAACTGCTGTCAAATCTCAAATTAGAAAGTCTCCTTTTTAGTTAACCCCCATTATATTTGGTTGCAGCATTTTCTGTTATTTGCATTGTAAGGAGAAGAGCATTTGCACAAAAGCTTCAATATCATTGATGGAAACTGACAACCCAATGGAAATGAAAACACAACAGCCAAAGACAGAATGGATTTCTTGTGTGCTCTGTAAAAGGGAAAACCACTTCTTTGGTTATTAAGAATGCAATTAAAGAAAAGTTTTAAGGTAATATTTTCTATCAAAGATTAAAGAGATGAATATTAAATCCCTATTATGAGGCAAGTATATAAGTATATCCTATCAATTACTCTTTCTACAACTTTATAACAAAAAAGTATTATTCTTTATCAACCTAAAATGGTGCCGAGACTCTTAAAGGGGGTTGAATTTCAAAGATGCACCAATGACACCATACAGATTTATAAGCATGCAAACTATGAGCACATCATCGTTTAACTTCACTAGCAGGGCCCCAGTGATCCAATCCCTAAGCATACATCCAGAGTTGATCTCTAGGGATGTTCCTGAATCTTAACCAGTCCTTCCTGAGTTCCTAATCTAGTATGAACTTTCAGCCTGAGGATGAGAAGAATAATGAGAAAGAAGGTAGATGACTCCACACAACATATTGAAGCACAAAATCAACTTCCCTTCAGAAATACTTGTTAGCTTTCAAAAAAGAAAAGAGAGGGGCGCCTGGGTAGCTCAGTCCATTAAACGTCCAACTTCAGCTCAGGTTATGATCTCATGGTTTGTGAGTTTAAGCCCCACATCGAGCTCTGTGCTGACAGCTCGGATCCTGGAGACTGCTTCCGATTCTGTTTCCATCTTTCTCTGTCCCTTCCCCACTCATGCTCTCTCTCTGTCTCTCTCTCTCAAATATAAATAAAACGTTAAAAAATAAAAAAAAGAGAAAGAAATACTTTTTACCTTTCAATATCTCAATTAAAATTTAAAGGACACTGTTCTGTTTTGGTTAAAGGAAAGTACAGATTCACATGATAAGGGCAAGTATTTCAGAGTTAACTGCTTTATGCTCTCTCCCACATTAGCACACCAGCCAGACTAGTGGGGGCTAAAGCTATGTTGAAACTAGAGTGAGCTCAAAATTATAAAACCTCACACATAGTTTTCACAATCCACAAATTCTCTCCTTCCATGACACAGCTTTTCCATACACTGTCGTTATCTCCTCCCCATAGTAATCACTATCTTTTGTGCCATGTTCCTTTACCTAACCGGGATGTTAGGATGTTCAGTTCCCCCTTTGTTCACTCATCATCAAAACTTCACTGTGATTCTTTTATGTGTCAGGCAACATACTATGGGCTGGAAATATCATAATGAAGGGACCCGTCTCCTCCCACATACATACCAACTAACAGTCTACCACCTGAGCAAATCTTCCTGCTTACATGGTGGTAGTAAAAGATGGCTAAAGTGCTTCTACTAGCCCAGGACTGTCAAATATGGAGAACAAGGAGAACAATTAGGTGCACTAGTGTCAGCCTGTTGATACTCAAATCCTCGAGATGGCCTGGTTATTTGACCTTGGGCAAGTAATTTATGTCTTTGGTGCCACAGTTTCTCCATCTTAAAAATAAAGATAATAATAGCTTCTAGCACATAAGATGATGTGAAGATTTAAAAAGAGAGGATGTGAATGTTTAAAAAGAGAGTACATATTGATTATCTAGAACAATTCCTGACACATGATACGTGCTCAATAAGTGTTAGTGTGTGTCTTTTCTTGCAAAGCTGGCTAGTAGTTATGCTGGCTGGGATTATTTGGATGCAGATGTGATACAGGGATGCAAAAGGTTTATTAAGAAGTAATATCTGTGAAAGGAAATAGAGAAGTAGGATTGAACAAAAGGAGCTATCTCTGCCAGCTAGCCATGGTAGCTATAGCTGCCATCTAACAGTTCTGGAACACAGACTGACCCTTAAAGTCGTCTCAGATTGGGCAGAAATGGCCAGGCCCTTATGCCCACAACTCTGCTCAGGGCTTGAAAAGCAGCTACCCAGAGAAGAGTACAATCTAAGCTCAAAAGCAGAGAGACCCCGAAGTATCATACTCTTGGCAGCTGGGCAGCAATTCTTTTCCTAAAAGGAAATGTGAGGAGCACGTAGGTGGCTCAGTCAGTTAAGCATCAGACTTTTGATTTCAGCTCAGGTCATGATCCCACAGTTCGTGGGTTAGAGCCCCACATCGGGCTCTGTGCTGAACCTGCTTGGGATTCTCTCTCTTCCTCTCTCTCTCTGTCCTCCCCTGCTCGCTCTCTCTCTCTCTCTCTCTCTCAAAATAAACTTTTTAAAAATATTTAAAAATAATAGACTTGAGCAGACATCTCCATGTTGGTCATAACAGCCTGTATGGGGTTCTGGCTCAGAAGGATTATGAGGAAGTGCTGGAACTCAATGAGCAAAGGCAAGTGGAGACATCAAGATTAAGATGTAAGCCATGGTTCTTGAACAAAGAGAGTCCCCACCTGCCAAAAATATGCCCTACCCAAGTAGACTGTTTCAAAAGGCTCCTCCACCTCTGAAAAACTCAGTTCTTTACTCCTTCTGCAGTAGTTTCTCTGAGACCCCAAGACTGGCAGGAAATAATGCCAGGACACCGCTGCCCCCCAAATACTGCAGTATATACCATGCTCTTCTAAGAAAGGGGTAAGCTGCCAACTGTCCAGAACTCCAGATTTATAGAATCATTGATCATTGCTCAAGGCCTGACCACCAGCTTTGGTACTGTGAGTCCTTCTTAGAACCTCATCTAAGGCCCAGAGTTTTTCAGTTGCATTCAGACTGTCAGGCCAGCTCTGGAAGAATGACAGCTTGAGTTAGAGCACCACTAATTATTTACACCCAACCTTATTTCAAAATATAAGTATTCAAAACAGTATAACTTCAAAAACAGTATAACTAGGCTAGTTCATCTTACAAAGACTTTTATCTAAATTAATGATGTGCTAGTGCAAGAAACTAACAAAATATAGACAGAGTACAACTGCAGGGAAAGTTTCTGCAGAAAAGAGACTTTGGATAAGAGGAAAATGCTATCAGGGAACAAAATCAGAGTTATCAGCTCAAACAGGTAATGGATCATTTAGCACTTAAGTATTTTCTTGTTGTTTTGCAACTGTGCTTTCAGCAGGAGGGATCTGTGATTTAGTAATAGGGCTCATTTTTGCTGTCCACCGTATTTCATTTATAGGTAAGCACAGTGAGAATCCGGGCTATGGTGGGTGTGTGTTCAGCTGCACCTGCCAGAGAGCAGGAAGGCTGAACAGCTGATGGCAAAATCTAGTTCCAGGTCTCACCTGGTGGCAACCACCTGCAGTGAGGTAAATCTCCTAGGAAGAAACTAGAAGTCTCAATTGCAATTTTAAAGTCTTAAACCTCCAAATTCCAACTGTACAAAGGAACTAAAACAACCCCTAATGTTAATACCTGAATTTAAAGTTCCAAATATGTTTAAATTTTTAAAAAATATGTCTTTATGAAGCATTTTGGTGGTCATGAACAGTGCTAGAATGGAGCTGGCTTCTCAGTTTCATAACTGCTTGCTGACTCTGCAAGAAATAACAAGATAAAGTTGTCCTCTATCCTTGAAGTTCATGAAGCAGATTTACTAAGTTTAAAACCAACACCTCTTGGGATGCCTGGGTGGCTCAGTTGGTTGAGTGTCCAACTTCGACTCAGGTCATGATCTCACAGTCTGTGAGTTCGAGCCCCGCATCGGGCTCTGGTGCTGATGGCTCAGAGCGTGGAGCCTGCTTCCGATTCTGTGTCTCCCTCTCTCTCTGCCCCTTCCCTGCTCATGCTCTGTCTTTCTCTGTCTCAAAAATAAATAAAAACATTAAGAAAAAAAATTAAAAAAAAAAAAAACACCTCTCATCCACTACCTGTTGACCCTAACGTCTTCTCTAGGGTTCCAAATCATAGAATCATCACTCTTCTCCCACTTACTCCCCCACCCTCAATTCCCTACATGTCATCAATGTCTCGTTGCTTCTTGAGCCCTTTAGGACACTTGCCCCTGACCTTTGCTCCCAACACCCTATAAAAACAGCTGAGCTCAACAAGGACACCCATCAAAATCCCTGGTTTGAGCTTCCCAAGGCTTACCTCAGAAATTTAGACTGCAACTCATTCTTAAGGTCAAGAATGTAAAGGATCAAGAGGTGAACCTTGGGAGAGCTCCAACTAGACTTCTAATGGGATTCTTCCAAAATGCCACAGCCATAGCTTGGGCACCTTTCCCACTTCCAGGCAAAAAGCACCAGGGAATACTCTGTGACTCATCCTCAGCAGCTGGTTTGAGGGCACCTGAGCTCCACAGGCTGAACAGGTGGGGGTTGTCTTCTCTCATTTATTTGACAGAGTTTTCTAAATAGGCAAGTACTAGGAGAAATGAAAACTGCAGTCACTGCTCTTAACCTTCTAAAGATACACAAGGTTAGCTTTGGGCAAATTTTGATCTTGGGACATTGGGCTTTTAAGGCTTTCCAACTTCATTTTTTGACATCTTTTTTACTCTATGATGCTTCTGAGTATTACTCCAACTCTCCCCTGACATATACTCCCATATCAGAAAATATCTATGAACATCTGAGAAGGTTTCTCTGACCCCAATGGGGACTAGTTGTTCCCCTCTATGTAATGTTATTGGAACATACTGTAGCCCAACTTATATTGCATTATTGCTGGTTATCCATATATTTGTCCACCTTGATAGACTGTAAGATCCCTAAACGCAGGGACCAAGTACTACCCATCTTAACACAGCACATAGTAAACTAGCTGAAATGTAACTGATTTGCACTGAAGCGTTAGAAGGAAATTATGAAGGAAAATATTGGTATGTTTGGCTATACTAAATTTAAAGATTTATAAAAATAAAGATATCCTTTTACTCATTTAACAAATGAGTAAATTAGATGAAACCAACAATTCACCAAATGCAAATAAACAAATAAAAATATTCAACCTTACCAGTAACTAAGAAAATAGTTATAATTTTTTGAGTTACTGCCAAACACACGCACGCACACACGTATGCATACCCTTTTTTAAGAATTTCAATGTACTGCCAGCAGTTTAAGGAGAGTAAGGAGAGGCCTTGTTACCATAGTGTGTGTGTGTGTGTGTGTGTGTGTGTGTGTGTGTGTATTTTGCCCATGTGTGAGAATATTGGCCCTTTAATTTTCATTTAAAATCAGTTTCTTTAAATATTTTGGTTACAAGGTCTCAATAGGGAAGTCACAGTAGATGCTGCAGGCACTCAGTATTGGTGTCCATTCCTTCCCCCTGATACACCCCCAGACCTTGCTGCTTCACTTAAGATACAGATGAGCACTCTGCACTAGATAAATGGCCTCTAAGTCAAGTGTCAGCAGCCTCAGGCCTGGATGAAAGTTGGATACAAAGATAGGAAGCCCAACAGTTTTTATGACAAGATGGATGCATTTAACCATGCTCCAAGGAATCCCAATAATTAATCACAGACATAATTGGCAGTACCACAGAGGTGACATCAGCCATTTCCCCACTGTACTAATAACATGGGGCTGGTTTCCACTATAGCTCATCTGCACCCAAACCTGTGTTCTGCAGAAGAAGAGTCAAGGCCTCACTCCCTAAGGAGTGATAATGCAGGCCCTCCCTAAGGGCCATAATGCAGGAAAGAACAGAACTGTCTCTTCAAGCCATGTGCTTACAGCAATGGAATTTAGAATTTCAAGTCAATCTGAGCCAGTCCACAGAAAGCCTCCCTCACCACAACTCCAACACACACACACACACACACACACACACACACACACACACACACGTAGAGAGAAAGAGAGAAAGGGAGAGAGACAGAGCATGAGAGAGACAGAGAGGTAGAGATACAATAATAATCCTACATCTAAGAATCTGATCTAAGGAAAAATCAGACATTCAGAATTACAAATAATATGCTTGCAATGTTCTTTGCAATAGTTGGGGGGGGGTGTTGAAAACAGCTTGTCTAACCATTGGGAAGTGGTTAGATTAACCAAAGTTCATTCAACAACTGAAAATGAGTTTTATAAGAATATTTAGTGACATGAATGAAAGCTCATGATAAAAATGTTAAGTGGAAAAATACCAATATTTTTTTAAAGAGGAAAATAGTAAAAATGTTATACAAACGTCATGTAAGACAAAGTTTAAAAAGGGAATAGCGTATCAATTTGGCAGTTTAGGAAGTCAAACCTACCCTCACAAAAGTATTTTTTCTTGAGTGGGGGAGTGGGAGCAGAGGAGAACCCTAGGCTCACTCATCCCCCAAATACAACTAGATAACTATTAAATGTCCTAAATACCCCAGAAATCAACCTGAAGTCTGGCAGCACAAACTCAACAACTAATGGTATAGAAGAGGCCACATTGAAGAAGGTAGGTAGTTCAAAGATGAGCTTTGGGAGAGAAATGAATGGTGGCCATTGTGGTGGGAAGGGAGCCATGGTCATGGAGAAGGGTAAGAGACAGACACATAGGGAGTGCATGGGGAAAACAAATCCCCATAGCAATTGGCTTGGAAAGCAAGGGGGACCAAATTTCATGAGTTCTTGCAATCAATGGGGTTTAAAGCCTGGTGTTCTAAAGATCAGCAGGCTTGGCTCAGGGAGAGCCCAAAGGCATTAGGGCTGCTCTTGGCAAGAAGGAAGGACAAATGGCAATCTAAAGAGCACCTGGGACACACAGAAGGGAGGTTATTCATGCATCCCAGAGAGACAGCATTCTTGGAGAGACCCCTCTGGGAACAAAAGAACTGGAAGATACCATTTCCCTCACCTGTCCCTCAGCATAAACACAGGACCACCTGTGGGAACCAGCAGAGGACTGACAAATGCTCCCTAATTTGTTACACCGCCCCTTACGATCTTGTGCTCCAGTGGAATCACCCTTCCTAGTCATGCTTGCCTCAGTCCCAGCGCAGAGGGCCCTATACCCCAGAAGAATAGCCTAAATCCCTGTCAACACCACATCTACTGACTCAGGAGTCTGTGGAGCCTTGGTTCCAGCAGCAGAGGCAACAGGCCTTATTTCACAAGCACATCAAAGAACACCTAGTCAAAACATGTCACATTCAAGCCAGGGACCAAACACTGCCACAACAGGCAGAAAGAGCCTCTGTAGACGACTGACCTGAAGGATAAAGTGGCCAGGACACAACACCAGAGCACATGCAGAACACAATGGAGACATTCTCGGAAGCACCAGGCCCTGGGAACAGGGGACACTACACTGCAGGGCACTACAGAACCTCTTCTTCATAAGGCCATTACCCTCAAGAACAGAAGATGTAGCTGATTTTCCTAACACAGAGAAACAGGCAAAACACTTAGACAAAGTGAGAAGACAGAGAAATTTTTCCCAAATGAAGCGGCTGGAAAAGTAACAGCCAGAGATCTAAGCAAAATAGACATAAGTAACATGCCTGATGTAGTATTTAAAACAGTGATCATAAAGATACTCACTGGACTTGAGAAAAGAGTGAAAGACATTAGTGACACAGACATAGAGCACAGACATAAAAAAGAACCAATCACAGATAAAGAATACAATAAACGATATTAAAAACATGCCTGATGCTATGAAGCAGAGGAATGAATTAATGACCTAGAAGACAGAGTAATGGAAAGTAATCAAGAAGAATAAAAGAGAGAAAAGAGAATTATGTAAAATGATAATAGACTTAGGGAACTCAGTGACTCCACTAAATTTAAGAACATTCCCATTATAGGAGTCCCAGAAGAGGAGAGATAAAAGGGGGCAGAGAATCTATTTGAAGAGAAAATAACTGAAACCTTCCTAATCTAGGGAACGAAACAGATACCCAGATTCTGGAGGCACAGAGAACCCCCAATAAAATCAACAAAAACAGTTCCACACCAAGACATACTATAATGAAAATGGCAAACTATAGTGATAAAGAAAAGAATTTTAAGCATCAAGACAAAGGAAGACAAAGAAGACAGTTACATACAAGAGGAAATCCCATAAAGTTATCAGGGGATTTTTCAACAGAAATTTTCTAAGCCAGAAGACAGTGGAATGATATATTCAAAGTACTAAATAGGAAAAATTTGCAGCCAAGAATATTCTATCCAGCAAAGCTATCATTCAGAATAGGAGAAAGTTTCCCAAACCCAGCAAGGCTATCATTCAGAATAGAAGGAGAGAGAGTTTCCCAAAACAAACAAAAACTAGAGGAGTTCATGACCACTAAAGCAGATCTGCAAGAAATATTATAGGGGCCTCTTTGAATGGGAAGGAAAGACCAAAGTTACAGTATGAATTTAGGAAATATAAAAGCAATAAAAATGAATATTTTTGTAAAATATCAGTCAGGGAACTCACAAAATAAAAAGGATGTAAAATATGATAATATACCTAAAACATGGAGAGGAAAGGAGTAAGTGATGGGTTAAAATATAAACAACCATCAAATTAAAATAGACTGCTATGTGCAGAAGATGTTATATACAAACCTAATGGTAACCACAAATCAAAAACCACTAATAAATACGTAAAGAATAAAGAGAAAGAAATCCAAATATATCACCAAAAAAACCCCAGCAAATTATGAAACAGAGAAAGGCAAGAAAAAAATCAGAGAAAAAATCTTCAGAAACAGCCACAAAACTAGTAAAATGGCAATAAATATATATCAATAATCACTTTGAATGTAAATGGACTAAATAGTCCAATCAAAAGGCAAAGGAAGACAGAATGGATTAAACAACAAAAACAACAACAACTAGACCTAGCTAATTGCTGCTACAAGAGGTTCATTTTAGACCTAAAGACACCTGCAGATTGAAAGTGAGGGGATGGAAAATATTTATCAGGCAAATGAATGTCCAAAGTTGAAGCAGCAAAATTTATATCAGACAAAATAGACTTTAAAACAAAGACTGTAACAAGAGACAAAGAAGGAAACAACATAATAAGAAAGGGGACAATCCAACAAGAAGATATAGCAATTGTAAATATTTATGCACCCAACCAACATGGGAGTACCCAAATACATAAAACAGTTAATAATAAACATAAAGGAACTGTCCACAATAATACAATAATGGTAGAGGACCTTAACACCTCACTTACATCAATAGACAGATCTAACCAGGAAATCAACAAGGAAACAATGGCTTTGAACCTTACATTGGACCAGATGGATTTAACAATATATTCAGAACATTCCATTCTAAAACAGCAAAATACACATTCTTTTCAAGTGCACATGGAACATTCTCCAGAATAGATCACATATTAGGCCATAAAACAAGGCTTAGCCAATTAAAAAAGATTGTATTCATGCCATGTATCTTTTCTGACCACAACACTATAAAACTAGAAGTCAACCACAAGAAAAAAATCTGGAAAGACCACAAATACATGGAGGTTAAATTACATGCTAAACAATGAATGGGTCAACAGCAAATCAAAGACAAAATAAAAAAGTACATGGAAACAAATGAAAATGAAAACACAAGAGTCCAAAACCTCTGGGATGCATCAAAAGTGGTTCTGAGAGGGAAGTTTATAGTAATAGAGACCTACCTCAAGAAGGAAAGAAAAAAATCTCAAATAAATGACTTAACCTTACACCTAACAGAGCTAAAAAACAAACAAACAACAACAACAACAAAACAATAAATGAAGCCTAAAACCAGAAGAAGAAAGGAAATAATAAGATTAGAGCATAAATAAATGATACAGAAACTCATGAAATAATAAAACATATCAATGAAAACAGGAACTCAATCTATTTTTGTTAAGGTTTATTTATTTTTGAGAGAGAGAGTGTGAGTAGGGGAGGGGTGGAGAGGGAGGGAGACAGATGATCCCAAGTAGGCTCTACACTGACAGTGGCAAGCCCAATGTGGGGCTAGAACTCACAAACTGGGAGAGCACAACCTGAGCCAAAGTCTGACACTCAACCAACTGAGCCACCCAGATGTCCCAAGGAGCTCATTCTTTGAAAAAGAAATCAATAAAACTGATAAACCTCTAACCAGACATATATAAAAAAAGAGGAAGGAATAAAATAAATAAAATCACAAATAACAGAGGATAAATAACAGCCAACACCATAGGAATACAATTTTAAGAGAATATTATGAAAAACTATATGCCAAAAAACTGGACAACCTAGAAGAAATGGATAAATTCCTAGAAACATAAACTACCAAAACTAAATCAGGAAAAAAGAGAACACTTGAACAGACTGATAACCAGCAAAGAAATTGAATGAATAATTAAAAACTTCCCAACACACAAAAGTCCAGGACTAGATGTCTTCACAGGCAAATTCTACAAAACATTTAAAGAAGAATCAATACCTATTCTTCTCAAACTATTCCAAAAAACAAAAACAAAAAACAAAACAGAAAAGGAAGGAAAACTTCTAAATTCATTCTATGAGGCCAGCATTACCCTGATACCAAAACCAGATAAAGACATCACACAAAAAAGAGAACTACAGGCTAGTGTCCCTGATGAACATAGATGCAAAAATCCTCAACAAAGTACTAGCAAACAAAATCCAACAATAAATTTTTTAAAACTCATTCACTACTATCACAGGAGATTTATTTCTAAGTTGCAAGGGTAGGTCAATATTCTCTAATCAATCAGCATGATATATCACATCAGTAAGAGAAAGGATAAGAACTATATGATCATTTCAATAGATACAGAAAAAGTATTTGACAAAGTATAACATCCATTCATGAGAAAAACCCTCAACAAAGTAGGTTTAGAAGGAAAACACCTCAACATAATAAAGGCCACTTATGAAAAAACACAGCTAACATCATACATAATGGAGAAAAACTGAGAAATTTTCCCTTAAGGTCAGGAACAGGACAAGGATGTCCACTCTCACCACTTTTATTCAACATAGTACTGAAAGTCCTAGCCACAGCAATCAGACAACAAAAAGAAATAGAAGGCATCCAAATTATAAGGAAGAAGTAAAATTCACTATTTGCAGAGGACATGATACTTTATATATGAAACCTTAAAGACTCCACCAAAAAATTGTTAGAACTGATAAATGAACTTAGTAAATTTGCAGGATACAAAATCAATGTACAGAAATCTGTTGCATTTCTATACACCAATAATGAAGCAGCAAAAAGAGAAATTAAGAAAACAATCCAAGTTACGATGGCACCAAAAAAAATAACTGGGAATAAACCTAACCAAAGAGGTCCATACTACCCAAAGAAATCTACAGATTCAATATAATCCCTATCAAAATACCAACAGCATTTTTCACAAAGCTAGAACAAGAATCCTAAAATTTGTATGGAACAACAAAATATTCTGAATAGCCAAAGCAATCTTCAAAAAGAAAAGCAAAGCTTGGGGGCCGCCTGGATGGTGCAGTCGGTTAAGTGTTGGACTTCAGCTCAGGTAATGATCTCACAGTTTGTGGGTTTGAGCCCCACATCAGGCTCTGTGCTGACAGCTCAGAGCCTGGAGTCTGCTTCAGATTCTGTGTCTCCCTCTCTGTCTGCCCCTCCCCCTCTTGTGTGCGCACACACGCGCGCTCTTTCTCTCTCTCGCTCTCTCTCAAAATTAAACACTAAAAAAATTTTTTTAACAGAAAAGAAAAGCTGGAGGCATCACAATTCCAGACTTCAAGTTATATTACAAAGCTGAAGTAATCAAAACAGGATGGCACTGGCACAAAAACAGACACACAGATCAATGAAACAGAATAGAAAATCCAGAATAAACCCTTAATTATATGTTCAATTAATCTTCAACAGAGCAGGAAAGAATATGCAATGGGAAAAAGTCTCTTCAACAAATGGTATTGGGAAAACTGGTCAGCAACATGGAAGGAAAGAGAGAGAGAGAGAGAGAGAGAGAGAGAGAGAGGAAGAAAAGAAGGAAGGAAAAAAAGGGAGGAAGGGAGCAGGGAAGGAGGAAACTGGACACTTCCTTATACCATACACAAAATTAAACTCAAAATGGATTAAAGACCTAAATGTGAAATCTGAAAACATAAAAATCCTAGAAAAGAGCACAGGCAGTAATTTCTCTGACATTGGCCACAGCAACTTTTTCTAGATACATCCCCTGATGCAAGGGAAACAAAAGCAAAAATAAACTACTGGGACTACATCAAAATAAAACCTGCACAGTGAGGAAACATTAAAAATAAACTTGAAAGGCAATCTATGGAATGAGAGAAGATATTTGCAAATGACATATCTGATAAAGGATTAGTATCCAAAATAAATAAAGAACTTTTAAAACTCAACGCCCAAAACCAAATAGTCCAATTAAAAAATGGGCAAAAGACATGAACAGATATTTCTCCAAAGACATACACATGGTCAACAGACACATGAAAAGATGCTCATTATCACTCATCTTCAGGGAAATACAATGTGATATCATCTCAAACCTGTAAGAATGGCTAAAATCAACAACCTAATTAATAACAAATGTTGGTGAAGACGCAGAGAAAAAGTAACCCTCTTGCATTGTTGGTGGGAATGCAAACTGGTACAGCCACTGTGGAAAACAGTATGGAGTTTCCTTAAAAAGTCAAAAATAGAATTACCTTATGATCCAGCGATCAGACTACTGGGTATTCACCCAAAGAATACAAAAAAAAAAAAAAACAAAAAAAAACAAAAAACAAAAAAAAACCCACTAATTCAAAGGGATACTTGCACCCCTGTTTATAGCAGCATCATTTAGAATGGCCAAGATATGGAAGCAGCTCAGTGTCCATAGATCAATGAATGGATAAAGAGGAAGTGACACACACATACACACTGGAATATTATTCAGCCATTAAAAAGAATGAAATCTTTCCATTTACAAAAACATGGATGCTTAGCATTATGGATGTTAAGCAAAATAAGTCAGGGAAAGACAGATACCATATGATTTCACTAAATGTGGAATTTAAGAAACAAAACAAAGGAGCAAAGGGGGAAAAGAGAGAGAGAGAGAGAAACCAAAAACAGACTCTTAATTATAGACAACAAACTGATGGTTACCAGAAGAGTGGTGGGTGGGGGGATGGGTTAAATAGGTGATGGGAATTAAGGAATGTACTTGTTGTGATGAGCACCAGGTGGTGTACAAAAGTGTTGAATCACTATATTGTACACCTAAAACTAATAAACACTGTATGTTAACTAACTGGAATTTAAATAAAAACTAAAAAATTAAAAATAAATAAAATAGATATTATCCAGTTATTCTCTTAAAAAAAAAAAAAGGAAGCCTATCCTGTCACATGCTACAACATGAACGTTGAAGACATTATGCAAAATGAAATAAGTCAGTCACAAAAAGACAAATACCTTATGATACTTCTTATAGGAAGTATCTAAAATAATAAAATTCACAGAGAGAAAATAGAATGGTGGTTTTTGGGGGGCTGAAGGGAGGAGACATGGGGAATTAATGGGTATTTGGTACAAAGTTTCAGTTTTACAAGATGAAAAAGTTCTGGAGACCTGTTGCACACTACTGAACTGTAAGCCTAAAA
This sequence comes from Herpailurus yagouaroundi, assembly GCF_014898765.1. Taxonomy (NCBI): domain Eukaryota; kingdom Metazoa; phylum Chordata; class Mammalia; order Carnivora; family Felidae; genus Herpailurus; species Herpailurus yagouaroundi. The sequence goes on along the minus strand of NW_024412418.1, from coordinate 21,479,830 downwards.
ATGGATAAGACGGTAAATTTTATGTTATGAGTTTTTTCCCACAGCAAAAATAAAGTGTTAAAAAACAAGAAAAATGGGGGCGCCTGGGTGGCGCAGTCGGTTAAGCGTCCGACTTCAGCCAGGTCACGATCTCGCAGTCCGTGAGTTTGAGCCCCGCGTCAGGCTCTGGGCTGATGGCTCAGAGCCTGGAGCCTGTTTCCAATTCTGTGTCTCCCTCTCTCTCTGCCCCTCCCCCGTTCATGCTCTGTCTCTCTCTGTCCCAAAAATAAATAAACGTTGAAAAAAAAATTAAAAAAAAAAACAAGAAAAATGTAGTTTTTCTTTGCCTATACCTTCAAAAACAGCCATGTGCTTTTCTGAGTGTTTAACCAACTTCTGGGTTCTCTGAGAGCTAGATGCAGAGGAAAGTACTCCAGTAGGGTATGGGTTTAAGTCTTACTTCCAAAACACATTACCTATGAGACTTTGGAGATATTACTTCAGCTTTGAGCCTCATTTTTCTCACTATAAAATTAGCATAATAGTTGTAAAGAGTCTAATACAGTAACTAGTAAATACAAATGATATTTTTTTTCCTTTTCTTGCATATAGGATTAAATATATTTATAATTACCTGTCCCACTCTCAGCTCCTGCTAATTAGACATTAACTAAATCAATCTAATCCTTGAACATAGTTGATGGGACCAGGTCAACTGACCTTAAAGGAGGTGCATCCATAAACTGATTTAATTCAATTCAAACATTTATTACCTGAAAATCTAAATAATAAGAGGGCAAAATTCCAGTAAAAGAAAGAAGGTGGAGCTAAAAGATCAGCATATAGAGTTAAACTGATAGCTACACAGTCATAGATAGAATAAATAACAAAAGCCCATTAAAAGAGAAGAGGAAAAAGATTGAAAAGAAAGGAATCAGTAGACTAATTGTATCTGTTTGTTGTAGCTGCTGTAACAAATTACCACAAGCTTCTCAGGTGCATCAACCCAGGACCAGGCTAGGGGCTTCTGTAGAGCTATCCTCCCCTGTGGGCCCACTGGCCCCTCAAGCCTGTAGAACCCCCACCCTGGGGTACTGCTTGCCAATCTCTCCCAGGAAGACTCAACCCTTTCTTTTGTCCTGGGGATGCTGGCTAGGCCATCCTTGCTGACACAGGCATCCCAATCAGGTGCCACCCCACTCTCCTTCTCCATTCAGCCGCTGGCCTTGGTAACTTCTGCCCCTGCATCCACTCTCTAACTGAGCTTTGCATTATCCACCAATCCAGGCAGACAGTGGGTAGAGACAATAGCCTCTGGCTGCCCTGGCTCTGTGAAGGCAGAACTCCAACTTGACCATAAGTACAGTCTCTGTGGCACTTGCCACCAATAAAGGCAAATTCAACCTTATCAAAAAAAGTATTGTAAGTTCAGTGACTTAAAGCAACACAGATTGATTTATCTTACAATACTATTTAGTATTTTATCATTCTAGAGGTCAGAAGTCCAAAATGGGTCTCACTGTGTTGAAATCATGGTGTTGGTAGAGCTGCATTCCTTCTGGAAGCTGGAAGCTTCCTTTTCCAGATTCTTTGAGGCCACCTGCATTCCTTGGCTTGTGGCCCCCTTCCAGGTATAGGATCACTCCAACCTCTGCTTCCATCACCATAATTTCTCTTCTTCTGTTGTCACATGGTCTCCCCTATTATGTCCCTATTATGACACTCATGCATCTCCCTTTTGTAAGGACCCAGATGATTACATTGGACCTATCCAGATCATACAGGATAGTCTTCCCATCTCAAGATCCTCAATCAAATGTCCAGAGTCCTTTCTCATGTAAGGGAATGTAGCTGGCTAAGAGAATTAGGATGTGGACAATTGGGATGGGTGGGGTGGCCTGTTAGCCTACCATGGTAACCATTCAGCCTTAGAGATCATTTCCAACCCTGACTTCATACTGCTGCTTACTGCCGTTTCGTGGGACAAAAATAATGCCTCTTCCTGGGCACATAGTTTCTCAATCTCTTTGCAGTTGGGTTGGGGTCAAGAGAAGGACTCAGACTAACAGGATGTATTTAGAAGGGAATTAAGCACTATTTTCTCAACGTGTGGTCTGCAAGACAGCAGCAGCAGCATCACACTGAAGCTTGTTAGAAATGCAGAACTCCAGGCTCCACCTGCAACCTCCTGAGTCAGAATCCTCCTTTTAGCAAGATCCTGGATGATTCTACTGCACATTAAAGTTCAGGAAGAACTCATCAGACCACTTCCAACCCCTAGCACTCAGAAATGTCGTGCAACACCCAATCCTCCAGCTGTCTCTTCCTCTACTGCAGTTACCTCAGGGACCAAGAACTCCAGGTAGCAAAGCCACAACACAGAGGCCACCCAACCCACAAGAGACTGTGACACAAGCAAAAAATACATTTCTGAGTCAAGGCACCAAGACTTTGGAAATTGCTTGTTGTAGCAGCTACTGTTAATTACTCTGGTTTTCAGTAAGACATTTATCTGAGTTAGCTTGTGCAGATTCCCGTTTCTCTTGATCAAAAAAGCTTTGCCCAAGATGGCGATTCTCAAGCAAGTGTGTATCAGGATCACCTGGAGGACTTCTGAAAATACATACTGCTTGGCTTCATCTCCTACAGGTCCTGATTTAGTAGCTCAAGGGTGAGGCACAACAATTTGTCTTTCTAACAAGTTCCCAGATGAGACTGATGCTGCTGGCCCTGAGACCACATTTTGAAAACTGTTGGTTTACAATTTCACTGTTAGTTGCTCTCTATCACTATACAACTCAACTCAGAAAACACAGACCAGGAGTCTGCACACTATAGGCAACAAGCCAAATCTGACCCACTGCTGGTTTTCACACATGAAGTTTTATTGGAACTTGGGAACCTAACTACACCTATTTATTTATGTACCATCTGTGGCTGCTTCCTCACTACAAAGGCAGAGTTGAATCACTGCAGAAGATATGCCCTAGTGCTATGGACTGAATGTTTGTGGATTAGTTTAGGGCTTACCCACTGGTGAGCTGGCACATATTAGTCCCTATATAAATTCATTTGGTGAAACCTAAACCCCAAAATGATGATATTAGGAGGCAGAGCATTTGCTTAGTGCTCAGATCATGAGGGTGGGATTATGAATGTTATTAGCGCTTTTACAAAAGGGACCCCAAAGAGCTCCCTTACCTTGTCTGCCATGTGAAGATGCAGCGAGAAGATGGCCATCCATGAACCAAGAAGCAAGTTCTCAACAGAAACTGAAGCTATAAAGTTAATTTATTTACTGTGTGTGTGTGTGTGTGTGTATGAGAGAGAGAGAGAGAGAGAGAGAGAGAGAGAGAGAAAGAGAAAGAGAGAGGGAGGGAGGGATCGAGCAGGAGGAGGAGCAGAGAACAAGAATCCCAAGCAGGCTCTGCACTGTCAGCACAGAGCCTGACGCGAGGCTCCCACTCACAAACTGTGAGATCATGACCTGAGCAGAAGTCAAGAGCCAGTTGCTTAACTGACTGAGTCTCCCAGGCATCCCAACAACAACTCAATCTTCCAAAGCCTTGGTCGTAGGCTTCTAGCCTGCGGAACTTTGAGAAATAAATTTCTGTTGTTTATAAGCTAGTCTGTCATAGTTTGTTACAGCAGCACAAATGTACTAAGATATACACGAAACCGAAAGTATTTACTATCTGGCTATTTACAAAAAAATGTGCCAACCCCTGATAGAGACTACAATAAAGTTTTCCTTATAATACCCTACAAAACACTGAATAGAGAATACAGAATATTGACCTGCTTGAGGATATTCATTGATTATTCTCTATTTCCACTATGCCCTTTTCCACTTTGGCAACAAGCACAAGAAAATTCTTTGAGAACTGGTATTTACTAATACTATTATGTCCCTAGTAAGAGCCACTTGTTATCAAACACAAATCTCTCCAGTATGGAACTCGAAATATTCTGGGGAAGCAATAAAGATTTTCAAAGAACTTCGTGTGTGAAAGCTGGGGTTGTGTTAGCATACCTGATTACAGAGGCAGAAGGGAACAAAAAGCAGGCAGTTTCCAATGCTATGAACACACTCTTAATGACCTTATGACCTTTCTGCTTATGTTACAAATCCAAATGGGCTTTTATGACTTTCATCATGCTAGGGTCAACTTATTTTATTAAAATTAAGCTGCCTGTCATCTTCCAGAATGGTACACAAGACTATAATATATGCTCTCCACCCACTTCAAAAGCCCTATGACCCATTTTTTTTTTATCCTTAAATATGCCAACCCACACAAAAGCACTGTCTTTTTTTTTTAAACTACTCTTTCAGGTTGTGCCTTTTAAAACAGTAGTGTCTGCAGAAATGTCACATCAAAAGAAATTGCTCAGAGGAAGAAGTACTTAACTGAAACTGCTTTTATTAGTATATTGGAGGAAATTTGCTGGTCTGAGAAAGGAAAGAAGGACTGATACTGAATAAAAACACAGTGTTCCCAAAAAGGGAGATTTTTTTCTATAAAAAACTCACCTTATATTTTAAAATCTAAGTAAGAAGATTCTCTATGGACCGTAGCTAGTTTTTTTTTTTTTTTTAATAATAACCCTTTCCTAGTCTCCCCAGAATTCTGATGCATAAACAAAGCTTAGGGCTAATCCATTAGGCTGGTAGGCTGGCACATCCACTGGTCTCCATAGGAAGTCACAGTCTCTGCTGCACAGTTGTCAACTATGTCAAGCCTCCACATGACCTGGTGGAGCTACTCACACCGGAGCTCTTAGTAGGCACCAAGCTCTCAATTTTCTCTGGGCTTTGCACACTCATCCTTTTGAAAAATGTTAAGTCCTCTGTTTTGATGAATCCTCATTCAACCACTTATGATTCACCATATGCTCAGATTTTGATGGCCATTACCCCCTTCCCCTTCCAACCATCTCAAGGAGAACCCTAACTCCCACAAGTGCCCCTAATTCTTTAGGAGGTTTGCAAGAAGATGCTTCTGTGCCCATAAACCAGTTATCCAACCCCATTCTTTACCCAGGGTCTGCACTGTTTCCTCTCATGCTGTGGCTTTCCCTGTCTAGGATTTGAGAGTAGTCCCCACTGCAGATGAATGCCAGTCATGATGCCAAAGTTCATGCCATGGATGTTGCTGAAAGTGCTAAAATGGGGAAGAGGGATACTGGCTTTCCTGTTGAGGTAGAACGTTCTTCTTCTCTAACCCTATGCCATACTTTGTCACTTGGTCTCCAAAGAAAACATTTCTTTCATCTTCCCGGAGCAAGTCCCCAAAGAAGAATCCATACATCTTTCTCTGACAACATGCAACAGTTCTTCCTCAGGTTAGTCTAAATCTAGTCAATTGAAAATATATTTCCCCCAAGTTCACATTTAACCAACAGGGCATTTTCCTTCCAATCAGTGCCCCAGTAATGCCTCCACAAACATGTCCATTTTATTAGAGATGTTTAGATTTATATAACCCCTTCTCCTATCACCTACAGCACTGGGCAGACATAAAGGTGAGTAAATATATTAGAAAACATCTCGGGGCGCCTGGGTGGCTCAGTCGGTTGAGCGTCCGACTTCAGCTCAGGTCACAATCTCGCGGTCCGTGAGTTCGAGCCCCGCGTCGGGCTCTGGGCTGATGGCTCAGAGCCTGGAGCCTGCTTCCGATTCTTTGTCTCCCTCTCTCTCTGCCCCTCCCCCCGTTCATGCTCTGTCTCAAAAATAAATAAATGTTAAAAAAAATTAAAAAAAAGAAAACATCTTAATTAGTCTCTTAGGAATACCCACAGAGAGACACCTAAGTATCTCTCCACTTTTCCTGATCACTTTCATCCATACTGAATCAACCTCAGATGGACACCTGGGCATCTTCTCTCTCCTGATTTCCCTCTAGTTTCTCTTTTCTACCCTCTTGCTCCTGGCCAGCTGGTATCCATGTTCTCTCCTAGATCAAGGCCATGCACACCTTTATTTCTCACTCCTCTATAGTTGTAGCTTGGTTTTTCAAATATTTCACAGCTGACCATCTGTAGTCAAAAATCCCTTCCTCATCTCTAGTAACATCACGTCAATGCACTGTATCAAAATATCCCCCTTACTGCCAGTGCAGAAAATGAAAAAAACAGAGTAAAGGAAACACAAATCCGTCACATCACATGCATTTTAGTCTAACTAAAAGTTTCCCCACCAAAGATGATTCAAATCTTCATATTTTAGAAGACAAAAACAAGCAGTTTTTTAAATGGCAATTTCCCCATTTTGATGTTCCAAGGTATTAGAGCCAAGAATCATTCTTGGGGTCATCTCAAGGTATCATAGGCTTTCCCTACTCTCCAGACTCTATAAAACCTAGTTATCCTATGTATTTGACCTAAGAATTGGAGCTCTACCCTGAGATAATGGCTGTGAGACTATACATATTAGTTCAATTCATTCAGCTTCAAGTAATAGAGACCCAAAATAAGAGTGACCTAAACAACATAGAAATTGTTTTCCTCTTCATGCAAAATTCTAAAATTATGCAGATTGAGTCTGGACTGGAAGCTCTACTCTGAAAAGTCCTCCGCACCTCATGTGCTCCCCAGGTCACTGTACCACCAGCTCTACAGTGTAGCCTTCACCCTCCTAGCCCAAAATGACATATCCATGTTACAAGGAACAGGATGAAGGAAGAATGAAAAAGAAGAAAAAGGGGCATAAAGTTGCCTGCTACCTGTCTCCTGAAGTTCCTGAAAGCTGTCACACAACATTTTAATCACATCTTTTCAAACATAACCATGCCTGGTTGCAAGGGAGGTGGGTACATTTTACTCTTTCTTCCAGGCAACCATATGCCCACCTGAAAAATCTACTGCTATGGGAGAATGGAGAAAGAATGGATATCAGGAAACAACTAGCAATGTCTGTCACTCGGGCTCCTCAACTCACTATCTTTTTCTGGGCTAAAAATAAATTCTGGAGTCACCTAAAATAGAATGCTTTAAATTCCATATTCTTATAAAAAGTTGAAGTAGAAGTCAAAACTCTGGCATTTGATGTAACTGTCGGGAAGTCACTCAGTGGTTTAACTCTCTGCCTTACTCGATAGGAAATACACTGAGATGATAAAGGTGAAAGAAATTTTTGAAACATGACATAAATAACTCTTGAAGCAAAATAGAATTAGAGCAATAAATTCTCTTTTTCTCCTTTAAACATATGTCTCTCATTCAAATTATCTCCATTATCCTTTTAGGTCTCTTAATAAAATGTGGCAGATTTATTTGCATACAGCAAAAGACCAGAAACAAAGGTATGTGGTCTGATACTAGGTGATTCGGATAGGGTCACTGGTCTATCAGAGAAAGAAAAGGAAATTCTCTAGAAATTGCCAAGATTTATGAAGTATCACACTATCAACATGGTCTCTCCAACCTACTTCCTATATTTAATTATCATTAGATATAGGATTAGATCTTCATAACAGAAGTTATTGTTTTTCTTTTTAAAAATTTTTTTTAACGTTTATTTATTTTTGAGACAGAGAGAGACAGAGCATGAACGGGGGAGGGGCAGAGAGAGAGGGAGACACAGAATCGGAAGCAGGCTCCAGGCTCTGAGCCATCAGCCCAGAGCCTGACGCGGGGCTCGAACTCACGGGCTGTGAGATCATGACCTGAGCCGAAGTTGGACGCTTAGCCAACTGAGCCACCCAGGCGCCCCCAGAAGTTATTGTTTTTCAAGCAAAATTCTAATAATTACAGTTCTAGCAACTGTGTTTTGCAGAGAAAGCTATCCTGGCCATTTAGGGCAAGCAGAACAGCTAAAAAACCAGCTTTTATAACTTTCTGGAGTGTTTAGTTTTGCTACCACTATTATTGCTTCTTCTGTGGTTTGTTGAAAAGCACTAGAAAGATGGAATGATTGGAAATCACCTAGTGATTCTAAACTGCTTTAAGGGAGGGAATGAATCAAAGGGAGTCTTGGTAAAAGTAACTTGTATTGATGCTATGTTTTGCCATGCTCTGCTGGAGGAAGAAAGAGAACACAGAGTGAGCAAAAGGTGTGGTGAGGATTGAAAGCTTTGGAAACGCAGAGGGTGATTCTGAAAATCATATTAGAACAGATTCCAGGCTTTGAATGTATTTTTCTTCCTCTCCTTGTGGTTTGGAATCCTATAGTGTCAAGTAGACTACTAACATGCCCTCCAGGGAACCTGGTAGAGGCCTCTTAGTCAGAATAGGCTGGGTAATGGTGCAGTAACAAAAGAACCTCAAATTCGCAATGACTTAACACAATAAAGGTTAACTGCTTTCCTATACTACATATCTAACATGAGTCACAGGCGACTGTGCTCTACACATTCACCCAAGGACACAGGCTGTCAGCGTCTCTCCTAACTTACAGCTGCACCACCTGGAAGATGAAGACTCTGCAGTACCCACAGAAAGAAGAGAGCATCAGAAGTCATGCAAGAGATTTCTACTGGCTCAGCCCAAAAGAATAGCAGGGACTCTGGAGTCTTCTTGCATGGTCTGGAGTTGAAGCTCTGCCACTTACTTACTGTGACATTGGGCATCATAATGCACTGCTCTGACCCTCATTTCTTTATTTGCAGATATTAGTAATATGTACTTCAGAAGGCTTTTGGGAACATTCAATGGTTCCATGTATGTATTTACCACAGTGACTAGTACAGAGTAAGTGTTCAGTAAATGTTTGTATTCTGTAAGATGAGGACCATAATACTACTCTCAAAAGATACACATGAACTTAAGGAAGCTGTGAAAGCACCGTAAATGGTTATGTCAGCATTGTCTACATGTGTATGTGTGTGCATACATATATATGAGATGCTCCCTCCGAAAACAAAAGATGTACAAACAACTGGAATCTGTATTTCATGATGGGGTAACTGCCACTCCAACATTTGATTATTATCTTTTCACATTATTTTCAGTATAGGCCACATCAAGAATCAATATATTGTTAGCGCTTAGATGTCCATTCTATTCTTAGTGCTTCATTCTTTTGTTTCTAGAAATTTGCCAACTAGCATCAAAACAAAAATCAAATCCATAAGTATTTACTGAATGCTTACTCTATGCAAAATACAATTGCTATAAAGCTTAGGAAATATTTTTAGCTTCATGCATTATCAGTTGACTGATACCAAATGTACTGCCTTCTTAGTGGAACACTATCATGGAATATTCTGAGTGCCATTACTGCTTTTAAAAGAGTTTCTATCAGGAGAGCTCTATGCTACTATATTCCATCTTGCTCTGAGGAAAAGAAAATCCAATAAAGATGAGCATTAGATTTCATTTCGTTGTTCACAGTATGCTACTGTCTCAAAGAATGAAATAAATTAAAGTTCCATCTGACTGCCCCAGTGGATAAGAACAAGAAGTTTACCTGCTAACATGAAGACTGACCCTCCTGACCCCATCACTGAAAAATATAAAGTGCATTATTGTATCTTCATGTTAATAAACATGTCAACCAATAGACTTTTCACTTCATTAATTTTTAGTTCTATCAGTTGACCTAGACTGACAATGTGTAATACACAGAGCCAGACATTAGACCAGTAAACAGGTCTTATAACTTCTGAAAATTTACTCATTAGCCAACATGTTCTATAGTTGTGCTGTCCAATAAAAATATAGCATGAGCCACTTATGTGATTTAAAATATTCTAGTAACCACATTTTAAAGTAATTTTAGAGTAAAAGGAATAAGTGAGATTGACTTAGTAGTATTTTATTTAGCCTAATATATCCAAAATAATGTCATTTCAATGTAACCAATAGAAAAATCATTGAGTGGGGCGCCTGGGTGGTGCAGTCGGTTAAGCGTCCGACTTCAGCCAGGTCACGATCTCGCGGTCCGTGGGTTCGAGCCCTGCGTCAGGCTCTGGGCTGATGGCTCAGAGCCTGGAGCCTGTTTCCGATTCTGTGTCTCCCTCTCTCTCTGTCCCTCCCCCGTTCATGCTCTGTCTCTCTCTGTCCCAAAAATAAATAAACGTTGAAAAATAAAAAATAAAAAAAAATGTTTTAAGAAAAATCATTGAGATAATTTATATGCTTTCTTTGAAACCCAGCGGGTATTTTATACTTACAGTACATCTTAGTTTGGACTAGCTGCGTTTCAAGTGTTTAATAGCCACAAGTGGGTGGTGCCTACCATACTGGACAGTACAACAGCTCCATACTATTGTTGGGTAATTCGGTAGGGTAAAATATAAAAATTTAGTACTTAATATGGAAATATCCCATAATATGTATTATATATTACTGTGTAATTTAAATAAAGGAAATTTTTTTTTATTTTGTTAACATTTTTTTTGAGACAAAGAGAGAGACAGAGGGTGAAAGCAGGGGAGGGGCAGAGAGAGAGGGAGAAAGAGAATCTGAAGCAGACTTCAGTCTCTGAACTGTTAGCACGGAGCCTGACATGGAGCGTGAACCCACGAACCATGAGATCATGACCTGAGCCAAAGTCGGATACTTAACTGAGCCACCCAGGCGCCCCTAAAGGAAATAAATTTAAATAACTAAGACTAATTTGAGTAACTAAAAATGACACGTTTGAATTAGAAATTATTTAAAATACATTAAGCATTTTTAAAAATCTACATAATGAAACATAATTCACATAGGCAAAGAAAAGGAGAAAAAGGATACCATAGAAGGAAAAAGTAGTTTATCAAAATACAAGCATGAGTACTTAATTTCCTATTTTTTAAACTCAAACATTTAAAAATGACTTTACAAGTTCTTTTTTTATAATTAAAAAAAACTTATTTTTGAGAGAGAGAGAAAGAGAGAGAGTGCAAGTGGGGGAGGAGTAGAGAGACAGGGAGACACAGAATCCAAAGCAGGCTCCAGTCTCTGAGCTGTCAGCACATAGCCTAATGAGGGGCTTAAACCCATGAACTATAAGATCATGACCTGAGCTGAAGTCAGACACTTAAGCAACTGAGCCACCCAGGTACCTCTAAAAATTCTTTATAAATGAAAGAAGAATGTGAGTCATTGAGCATATGTACAGGTAGAAATTCTAGGAATATTACACAGTTGAGGTCATTGGTTCACCAGAATTCACAAGGTAAGTCTGTTTCACATTTAAATTATAATGTGATAAGGGGTGGCTCAGTCGTTGAGTGTCCAACTCTTGATTTTGGCTCAGATCACGATCCTAGGGTTGTGGGATCGAGTCCTGTATTGGGCTCTGCGCTAGTCTCCCCCACTCGTATGCTCTCTCTAAAATATATATATATATATATATACACACACACACATATATATATTTTATTATGTAAATATACATATTTATTTTAAATATATATCTAAAATATATATATTTAAAATAACTATATATACACACACATACATACATACATACACACAAATAAACACATACACATAGAATATGATGAGTGTTAACATTGAGATAAGTCCTGGGAACTAATGAAACAAAACAGAAAGCACTGGACTGAGAATAATGACTACTGTGTAAGGTGGAGTGAATGCACACTAAAGAAGCTACATCTAAATGAAGTCTTATAGTAGTGCTTGTAGGAGTAGCTTAGGTGAAAAGGAGATCTAGCCTAAGGAACAGAACCTTTTGTCCTTCAAGGAAGAGGGAAAAAATACATGGTATATTGGGAAGTGGGGAGGTGCTTCAATAAAGTAAGAATTTGACATAGGGTTTCCCTGAATAATGTTCAATATTTCATCAAATATGGAATTAATAAAAATAATACAGAGCTAGAAATAAAGGCAGGTGTTATCAGCTTCCAACCAGGAAAAGAGCAATGACCCCTAATACAAAAAACAGAAATTTTAAACAGGAATTTAATCCAGAGAGTTGACTAGCAAGTGTTAGACTTGCTAAGAACCCAGACAGGGAAAATGAGGCAACCCAAAAATCAGCACAGCACAGGAAGTCCGCTTACCCTCAGGACTGGAAGACACAAGTGGGGTTTCCATAGCCAAAATGTAAAACCACCCAGCAGAAGCTCAAGCCATAAGAGGAGTTTCCTCACAGAAGCCGGAAACACTGAGGGAGGAGCTGTCTGATATGACCTGGACCCAGAGAGAAAATGCAGCTACTGCCAAGAAAAGAAGAATGTAAAGGAGAGAAATACTCTGACTTCTTTCTTTTCACTCTCCAGTCTCCCTCCACAGAGGTGAATCCTGCTGACAATGGAGCTTGGAAAGACAGCCTGCAGAGGTCTTCCCCAAATATTTTCCTCTCTCTACAAAACCCTCAGCAATTCCTCTACCATCCTTATTCTCAGATGATGATCTTACTTCATACTTTACTAAGAAAATGAATTAATCACAGGAGAGCTTGCACAGAGCCGTTCACCACACCTACCACTCCCCATCTTCTGCACCCACCACATCTCTGCACCCACCAGCACCTGCCCTCACAAGCTCTGCCTCCTGCCTGATACTGGAATAATCTCTCCATCCTCCTGTCTAAAGCCAGTCCCTCCACTTAGGCTTTAAAGTCAGTTTCTTCTTACCTACTCAAGAACACTCCAGAAATTCTCTCTTCTTCCAACATAGTCATTTCTCTCTTTCTACTCAATCATTTGTATCATGATGCAAACACACAGTTATTCCTTCCATCTTAAAACAAAGATATCAAAAGAAAATTATCTTTACGCTATTTCCACTTTACCAAATCACCTACTTCTTTGGTCATCATTGTATCAAAACTCCTGGAAAAAGTTGTCTATATTCAACTTTTTTTTTCTCTTGTCAATAACTAAAATACACATCAATCAGGGTTTTATCCCCCTCACTCCAGAGAAAGTTATCTAGCCAAGGACACTAGTGACCTTAACATTGCCACATGTACTGTACAATTCACAGTCCTCATCTTAACCTGACAACAGCATTTATCACAGCTGTCACTCATTCCTTGATACACTTCCTTAGCTTCTGGGACACCACATTCTCTCCATTCCTGTCTTTCCTCAACAGGCCTTCTCAGTTTCCTTTAGAAAAAAAGCAGCAAAGGGGCACCTGGGCGGCTCAGTCGGCTAAGCGTCTAACTTCAGCTAAGGTCATGATCTCACGGTCCGTGAGTTCAAGCCCATGTCAGGCTCTGTGCTGATGGCTCAGAGCCTGGAGCCTCCTTTGGATTCTGTGTCTCCCTCTCTCCTACCTTCCCCACTAGCTCTCTCTCTCTCTCTCTCTCAAAATGAAATAAACATTAAAAAAAAAAAAAGAAAAAGGCAGCAAAAAACACCTTCATCTTATCCCTGACCTCTTAACGTTGGAGTATACCAGGCTCAACTATTGGTCTTTCTTTTTTCTCTATTGTACCCACTCCCTTGGTAATCTCTTTCTAGGCTCACGTCGACAACTGCCAAATGTATACCTTCAGCCAATATATGTCTCCCAAAATCTAGATTCAGCATTCTATTTAGATGTTTTCAAGACATCTCAAGCTTAACATGTCCATATGGAACTCTATACCTTTGCTAAAAACTTACTACATTGACAGCCTTCCCATTTCAGTTGATAGCAAGTTTATCCTTAAAGTTGATCAGGCCAGAATCTCTAGTCATCCTTGATTCTTTTCTTTCTCTCACACTCAACATTCATCTGTCAGAAAATTCTGTTGGTTCTACTTTCAACATATATCCAGAATCAGATTATGTCCCATTACCTTCATTGCCACCACACTACTGTGAACAAATATTTCTCACCTGGGTTGCTGCAATAGCGTCTAATAGGCCTTCCTGTTTCTACCTTTCTTCCCCTACCTTAGCAAGGGATCCTTTTAGAACAAAATCAGAACATGTCACTCCTCTATTCAAAATCCTACAATTGATCCCCTCTCACAGACAGTAAAAACCAAGGTTCTACATGATTTGACTTCTGTTATATCTTTGAAATCATACCCTAATATTTCTACCATTGTTCTTTTGTTCCAGCCACACTGTTTAAATAATAGATATTTGTTAAACAAATCAATCCCAGCCTCCAAGGAGCTCATATTTTACTGGGAGAAACAGAGAGATATTAATGATTCCAAAACAGAAGGTGGTGATTAAAGCTCTCCTCCATTTCCCATCCTAAATTCTGGCAGGTGAGTGTGGAAGGTTGAGAAATTTACCAGGGATGGGAATGATGTTGGAGAACACAGGTAGGAAGCAAAGACATTTCAGGCAGGACAAACACGGCACATGTAAAGATCTGGAGAAATGAATCAGCACAACATTTAGAGAATTACAGGTAAAGCATAAATTAAAGAATAACATTTGAGATTAGAGGATCTGGACGTGGGAGGTAAGACAAATACAATTTATACTTTAGATAGGAGTCAGATCATGAAAGACTTTCCATTTGTTTGTTTCTTCCCTTACAGCTTTCAAGCTGCTCTCAGAGTAATTTATTAATCATATCTTTTTGATGCACCCTCTCAACAGGGCTAAAACAATACTTGGAAAGGATTCTGATTTCCCTGAGTTAAAGATACAAAAGAAAAACCTAGAGTCACATTTAATTTGACAAGGTAAAGGAGTGGGTGTGCTACTATATCAAATTTAATTTGTACAAAATCATAATCTCTGGTAACATTATTTTTCCTGATCTACTGCGTTTAGACTACTTTAGTAAGGCTTGATCTCCCTGTCTACCTAAACACTGATTCACTTACAGCAAGCTTCAGGGTAACATTGGTCTTATTAATACCCAACAAATCCACAAGGTGTTAGTTGCACATGATTTTGTATAAAAGGTGAACTCAGATGACTCAGTCTACAGCTTTCACCAGACTAGGCAGCCAACCAAAGGTGAGTCTTGACATCTATAGTTATCAAGTGGTGATGGTTACTTTTAAAATTATAGGTTTTCCAGGATCTGGAGAACAAATCAAGACCTTTTCAACTACTGTTGTGTAGACAATTTGTGCTTGTCAACTTGACTCTTAAATATGGTTAATATGCTGTAGTCACTCTTAGCAAGCAATTGAACTTTACATAGACCAATTCACCTGGCTTCTTAAAATAGTCTTATTTTAAACAAAGGTGAGCAAAAGCAAATGATGATATTTATGAGATGCTAAAAATGATGAGCTAATTTTATAGTATAGAATTTCTTTTTTCTTTTTAAACAAAAATAGTCTTTAAAATGGTAATGAATGGATAAATATGACAATCACAAATTACTATCCTCAGAATAATCACTTAAATACTCTAATCTTTATATTATTGCTCTGCTTAAATCATTATATTGGAGTTTTGACCTGCAATATGGGTTTACTTTGGCAAAAAAAAGAAAAAAAAAAACAAGAAGGAGTATAAGAGGAAATGTTTGTTCAAGAAACAAAGAAGGAAAGAAAAAGGAAGGAAAAAATTGCTGAAGCAAAATGTGACTGGGGAGGATGGGAAGATCAATTATTTTTGGTTTGGCCAACTTACATAATGATTATAATTATTTGTTTTTTTGTTTCTCATAGTCTTAATTGTTTGCTTTACAGACCAGGATGAAGTCAGTCCAGTTTTGCTTCCTTTTCTGTTGCTGGAGAGTAATCTGCTGCAAGAGCTGTGAGCTGACAAACATTACCATCACAGTGGAGAAAGAGGAATGTCGCTTCTGCATAAGCATCAATGCCACTTGGTGTGCAGGCTACTGCTACACCCGGGTAGGAACTTTGCTTTGCTGGAAGTGAGGGTGGTAAGGGTCTATACAAGGCTGGCTTCATTAATTCTCACTTTATGAATATTTTAGCTTTTCAAAATAATAGCCATGAGTCCTTTAGCCAATACTGCCTGTGTTATGATTGCGGTTAATTGCCATGATATCAGTTAGATGTTTGGGATTGGGTTTGATTAGGATAAATCTAGGGAAGCCTCAGATTTGATCTGACCAACTTGGAAATATGCCAATTCTTCATTTCCAAAAAAAAAAAAGTAGTGCTATGGTAGATTTTACATATAGAGAGATAAACACGTAAACATACGTATATTTAATAACAGATCTAAAATATTCCCCAAAAGCCATTTTCTGTAATTGAAGCCATATCTTTGCAACAGAGATAGTATCAAAATATGTTTCTATACCACATAAAAAACATAAACAGCCATATTTTTTACAGTTATTTATTTATTTGAGAAAGAGAGAGAGAGATACAGCATGACTGGGGGAGGGACAGACAAGAGGGAGAATGTCAAGCAGGCTCTGCACTGTCAGCATGGAGCCCAACACGGGGCTTGAACTGGTGAACCATGAGATCATGACCTGATCAAGAACAGACTGAGGCACCCAGGTGCCCCACAAACAGCCATATTATAAAAACTGCCTTATTGGTCTACCTGATTAGAAATGGCAACAAGTAGCCTGAGAACACAGTCAATGCATACAGACTATTAGAACCAAAATGAATCAGCAATCCTACTCACTTCTTCATGTCTTTGAGAAAAACAAAGCACAGAAGCATTAAAGCACTAGTTTGTATTCACTCAGCTTCTTTGCATTAACTCAAGTAAAGAGTTTCTACTTTGTTTACTTTGTTCTCCTATAATACCTGGTTATCTATGCAAAATTTCATTCTATAGACTGAAACTGAAAATAACTTTTTAATGAAATATATTTATTGGGCAGTAAATGAGTTTGATCAATAGACCTGGTAGCATGATATTGAAACAAATTAAGCAGCACTGCAAATTTCCTCTCGTGATGCAAACAATTTTTCTAGAAACTATTAGAACAAACCTATTCTGCCTGGATTAAAAGTTCTCATATGCAGGGGCAACTGGGTGGTTCAGTTGGCTGAGCATCTGACTCATGATCATGGCTCAGGTCATGATCTCACTTTGGGATCAAGCCCCACCTTGGGCTAGGCTCTGTGCTGACAGGGCGAAACCTGCTTGGGATTCTCTCTCTACCTCTCCCCCATTTCATAGTCTGTCTCTCTCTCTCTCTCAAATTAATAAATAAACTTTAAAAAATGTTTTCATATGCAAACCGTGTATGTTTTGAAACTGAAAGCCCTGCAAAATATACAACATTTAAGGGAGGGAAATGTCTACAAAACAGTAAAATATTTAAAATTTTCCATGAGCTTTCATAGTCATGTTAAGCTAAGCATTAACATTTCCTATTATGTCTTTTTTGGCCTTTTATAAACACCAAGGGACAATGTATTTGGAAACATTTTTTGAGAAATTAAACTTCAGTATTTTATGGTTCAAGTTGTCATTAATACAGCTTTTGACTAAGTACAAAAATCAACTTAAAATTTCTGTTATATTTCACTTTTCATCTTTTTCTATATTGAAATTTAAAATTTCTCTACAGTTTGAGAAATATTTAAGATTTGATATTGACATAAGGAGTAGGAAAAGGAATGACTTATCTTTTCTGTACGATTTCCAGAACCAGGAAATAGGATATTTATAAGATCATATTTCCTTGGTTAGGAATTCCTTAAGTGAGCTTTAATGGGTAAATGTTAGAACAAGCAATATTAAGTTTCCATCTCATTTTGATTATGCTACATAGAAACTCCCAGCATATTTTAATCTAATCCTCTCCTTTCTAAACTCCTCAGGATCTAGTGTACAAGGACCCAGCCAGGCCCAACAACCAGAAAACATGTACCTTCAAAGAGCTGGTGTACGAGACAGTGAAAGTGCCCGGCTGTGCTCACCAGGCAGATTCCCTGTATACATATCCAGTAGCCACTGAATGTCACTGTGGCAAGTGTGACAGTGACAGTACTGACTGTACCGTACAAGGCCTGGGGCCCAGCTACTGCTCCTTCAGTGAAATGAAAGAATAAAGAGCAATGGACATTTCAGGTGACCTATCCTTGTCCTAAAGGACCAAAATATCCAAGAAGTCTGTGTGTGTCCATATGCCCAGGCTGCAAACCACTGTGGACCAGGGGATCATTAGACCCCTGATCCCTGTTCTCAGGCAGAGGAGGTCCAGGAATTAAGAATGCTGGGGCCAGGAGCCTGTCACCACTCAACCCTGTATACCTGGTTCCATAAATTTTATTCGGTCTTACTTAACTTATAGACATGTGGGTGCTTTCCTATTTAATAGCCTTAGAAATCCTCTCAGGCAACCCCTTTCCTTAAAAGGAAGGGATTTTAGGCCCAAAGGGCAGAAATAAGATGGGAATGGATCAGAGTACTAAAGGCGGCCTTCTAGACATTTGAGCCCTCAAAAGCAGGGCCAGCATCTTCATGATTATAGTCTCAATGCCTAGCACCATGCCTGAAATTTACTAAGAAATTCAACAATGGCTTCCTTAAGGAAAGTAAGATCTGAAAGGTAGGGATAGGAAACACTAAAAGAGCATGTTTGACTCTGGCTGATGAGATTGCCTTCAGCAATGCCAATCAGTCCATGAAAGTGGGGGCATTAACCCCACCTCACCTCTCCTTCTCTGTCACATGAAGTACTGAGATATGATGCATCTTGCATGAATTGCTTAGTGTATATGGGGGTTACCAGAGCTCAGGATTTCTAACTATTACTACCAAACCCTTCAGTTAAAGGGCAAAAGCAAGAAATGTTAATGAGGGCCTGGGAAAATTAGCCCGTATCTATTTCATCATTTAAACAAATTGAACAAATATTGTCAGGCTCCTGCAACTTCCCTTTGAGAAGTAGAAAAAAAACTACATCACCCTGCTCTCCAGGCTAGGATCCACTCCTCTGAAGAGAGGTGGATTTGAAAGTAGATTGGAAAGCAATTTTGTCAACTTAGAAAGTACATTTATCCTATCTACAAACACATTTGTGTAAAAAAATATCTTTTTTAGAAAGAGTTAGCTAGGAGGAAAAACTACCTGTTTTCTAGAATCCTCTGTATGTCAATCTTTTGTCTATCCATGTTCTCCCATATCTGTTTCTTTCAAGAGGATAAATATTAAAACTATTTCATGAGTTCATTTCTTTTCAAGGTGTTACCTCTCTTAGTCATGGAGTTATTTCATACTTATATTGTTTAATTTATTTAAACCTTATTTTTTTAATAAAGATGCTAGCCACAGAGTCTTAGATTTAGATTTTTTCATGTATAAGCAAATGACTAAAATATGTCTTATCTTTATAATATTAGTAGAAAGAATATTAAAAAATAATTCCTAGTTCTTCTGTAATATTTAATTGTCCTCACCTTTGAAAACATTAAAATTAATTTTGTTGCATTTCTAGAAGTGTTTACTTAAATTTCCTATCATTTTTTGAACTCAGTTTCTGATGGAGTGGGGGGGCGGGCAGTGGGAGACAAAGAATCACAGAGTGGGTGGGGACATTAGAGATTTTCTAGTTCATTTTTGAATTTTTGAAATGGAAAAACTGAAGTCTAAGGATATTAATTGACCCACCCAAGATCACAAAGACAGTTCATGGCAGAACCAGGATTAGAACTCTGGCATCTTAGGGGCCTGGGTGGCTCTGCTGGTTGAATATCCAATTCTTGATTTTGGCTCATGTCATGATCTCAGGGTTGCAGGATCAAGCTCCACATCAGGCTCGACACTGAGCATGGATCCTGCCTGAGATTCTCTCTCTCTCTCTCTCTCTCTCTCTCTCTCTCTCTCTCTCTCTCCCTCTCT
>NW_024412418.1:21417039-21460156 GCF_014898765.1 Herpailurus yagouaroundi | reverse complement strand
CCCCCCCCCACACACACACCTCCCCGCCTTGCACATGCACAGACACTGTCTCTATGTCTCTAAAACAAAAATTAAAAAGAAAAAAAAAAGGAACCCTGGCCTCCTAGCTCTTAGCCAGCTCTCCTATGACTACTCCACCATGTTAAGAAGTCATTTTGACAAAGATTGAAGCAAAATTGTATGTATTGATAATCAAGCTATGCCCATTCAAATCTGGTACTGATCGTGGCTTATTTATATTCTCTACAATATTGTGACACACTGAAATTAGGGCTTATTAAGCAAAGTTGAATAAGAGTTTTAAATTATAACAACGTTTTCCTTCTCGCTATACTTTTAGAAATCAAAATAATTGCCTTCCTGTTAGAGACAGTACAGGGCAATGGCTCCAGAGTTAACTTGTCTTAATCACCTTGTCCAGATGTAGCATCTTAAACAAGTTACTTAAATTCTCTGGATCTCTTTTTCCTCAGCTGTAAAATGAGGATAATAATATTTACCTCAGAGGGTTATACAGATGATTAAATGGGAAAACACATGTAAAGGGCTTAGAACAGTGCCTGGCACACAGCATTGCTCAATAAATACCAGATGTTATGCTTTAAAAGAGATGATGTGTCAAGATGGTAAGTCAGACCTAAGTAAAGCAACATAGCTTAGGTTCTTTCTAGTAATATTAGGCAAGCTATTTAACTACTCCGGGCATCACTTTCCTCACTTTTAAAATGGAGTGAAGATGGTAACTATGCCACAGGGTTGCTGTAAAGATTAAAAAAGATAATGAATGTGAGGTGCTTTAGGAGTCCAGCAGGACTATAATCTTGATGTAGAGAGATCTCTACAACTTAGCTTAGAACATCAAGGTCAAAATGCCAGGAAGGAGCAACATTTTCCACCTGAGACACCCCCATGCCAAACTGAAGTACAATCCTTTATGAAGCAGCAAGAAAGAACATTTGTGAGCTCTCCAAGTGCTTGAGAGCCTAACCCCATGGACCACTATTTTAGTTGATGCCATATTATCTCTCCTTAGCATTATAGCAAGGGTCTTTCTACCTCTGAGAAGTCCTCATGGCTCAACTCCTCACAAATCACAACTTTGATCATGTCTAATAATGAATGGGATTCCTCTTTCTTTTCAAAATAAAATCTTAATATTTAGCTGACACATGAGGCTCATCATGGTCTGACCTATGACTACCTCTCAACTTCCTATCTCCCCATTCCCTCATTCCCAAGAGGCTGCTATACCTGAGACCATCTACGAGGGTTGAGGGATGATTTTGTATCTTCCACCGTGGAATGCGTTAACCAGAATAACATGCCTTTCCTCCCATGAGAGATTTTGCCAACTATCGTAGAATTCAGTAGTGCTGACTTACTGACCAGTTTAAGTGATTAAAAATGTGGTATCAGTATACAAGATTAATAAATACTAAGTTCACAATAGCGAGGAAGGATAAAGATGAATGGAACTGGAGGAAAGTACTTAAGGAACCTCAAACTAGATTTACAATGTTTATATCTTAACATAAATCAAAGTCACAAATATGGTATAATGTTAACATATATATAATCTGGGGAAGAGCTATCCAGGTACTCATTATATTCTTTCATACATACAAAGTGTTTGCTAGTTAACAAGTGCAAAGCATCTTTATATGCTTTATACATTTAATCCTGAATTTATGCCCATTATAAGAAAGTTGAGATGGGCCCTGAGCCTAAAGTCACACAGCTAGTGTGCAAGGCTCAGTCATTAATATTCATTTAGGAATTGAGGCAGAATTTAGGATGTTCACCAAGATTTGTGCTTACTTCTTCCTGGCTATAAAGCTGAACTCCATTTCCTAGCCTTCCTTGCAATCAAGTTATATCCGTGTTCCAGTCAATAGAATGCGAGTGGAAGTACTAGGAGATATTCCATATCTGTTCCCTGAAATCCTCTCATAAGCAGTCATCCATTCTCTTCCTATATCAGCTAGATGTCAACACCCAGGATGACCTTGAAAGCTTTGTGTTGATGATAACAGAGCCACTGTCATCCTGGATTCCTGAATGCTTGCATGGAGTAGTATGCCCCAACATCAACAATCCTTACAGCAGACTGGATGGACTTTAGATCAATGAAGAAATTTTCTATTGGGTTAAACTACTGGCATTTGTGGGTTTATCAATTAAGAAAAATTGCATTATTTTAAGTAATATATAAATTGGCACTGGAAGTAGAGTGCTGCATTAACAAAAAAATTAGCAGATGTGGCATTAGCTTAGTGGTTGTACAATAGGATAAAAAAAAGTGATAATAAGAGTAAAACTTTCCGCTGTAAAAACGTGAAGGCCAATCACATGTTTACTGAGCCTTTAGCAAATTTATCGCCTATGGCCCAAATCTGGCCCATCAACTTTTTTAAAAAATAAAGTTTATTGGTACATAGCCAGTTATCTATGGCTGTTTTTGCACTACAACAGAATTCAATAGTTGTGACAAAAACTGTTTATGGCCACAAAGTCTAAAATAATTTACAATTTAGACCTTTACAGAAAAAGTTTGCCAAAAGGTTTACAAAGAGTTCAAATGTTAACAGAATTGGCTTTTACCCTCTAGTTATTAAAGCTATGGTTTGTTTTCAAATAGACATAAAAGGGAACGGAAACAGTCTAGGATTTGAAGACTTGAGGTTTATAATAAAAGGTTATTGCTTCTAGACCCCAAATAGTAAGAGATAAATGGATTTGAGGAACAAAGATCTATTAGGATTCAGTCCTGAGGTAGACAGATTTAAGGTGTGGCCTTATCACCTAGGTCTTTTATCTCAGATAGTATCCACAATAGAACCACTAAGCTGTAAGGAAGCAAAAAAAATAAATAAATAAATAAATAAATCAGGATTTAGGATCATGTTTAGGAAAAGAACTTTAGATATTTTTGTAGGCGCCAGGAACAAAATGAAAGTATTTAAGAGAGTTGTCAACAAAACCAAAAGATTAGACTAAAAATGCCTTTGATTATTCAAACAACCTTTGAGTCCTAAAAGTTGGTGAGCAGAAAGTACTCTACTAAACTTGTACAACTCCAAGGAGGGCCACTTTCCATACCTACTTCAAATGTGATGATAGAGCCAGAAGCTATGGAGAACAAGGACATGGAAAAAAAAATGTTCCTCTAGAGAGAAGAATCAGCATCTAATTAAGGAATTTCGCCAACTGCCAAGGCAGAAGGATTTCATAAAGCTTGTCCAGTAGGATTTGATCCTTGATTCCATGAGCTGTGTCTCCTAGTCTTCTCTTTTATGAATGGGAATGTTATTGTGATTACTATTATGGTGTAGAAGTGCCACTACTTCATCACTGAATACTAGGTGGAGAGGGAAAAGGAAGATAACTTGTCTTTTTAGTTCATGGGTTGCTAGCACATAAGAAGCCACTTGTGGAATGATGGCGAGAACTTTATCATCTGGAAAGTAGTGACCTGGAACTGGACTCAAGTATGGATGAGCTCTTTGGAGAGGCAAGGAGGTAGTTTGACATGAGGGAGAAGGATGAAACTTGTATTGTTCTTAGATATTTGGACTGTGACAGAGATTGTTATATGCTCACCAGAACCCTTTTTCTTTTCTTCTTGGGACCATAACTAGTCTACCTTTCTCAGTCTTACCTGTAGAAAGGTCTGATAATGTGACTGAGTTCTACCAATGGAAGGTTATCATAAATGATGTGTGCTAATTCTAGGTCTGGCTCATAAATCCTTCCCATAAATGAATAATACTTCCTCTCTTTTCTGGCTGAGTTTTATGCTTAAAGCAATCTTGGAAGTCATGTATAGAAGATGGCAGAACACCCATCAGCCTGTCTCTGAATGACCAGAGGATCCATATAACCCTACACACCTGTTCCCTCTGAGAGGACTTAGTATCAAGAATAAACTTCTCTTGTGTTAAGTCACTGAAACTTGAGGGTTTACAACAGGTAATGCTACCTTAACTAATCTAGGGATCCACAGTTGTCAAGAAACTTAATGTTTCATACCAATCCACATGAACCAAATACAAAGTCAGTTATCTAATATTGTTCACATATATGCCCATAGATTACTAGCTTCTAATGAAAAACTTGTCAATTAGTATTTTAACTTTGAGCCTGGATATGTGTGTGTGTGTGTGTGTGTGTGTGTGTGTGTGTGTGTGCGCGCGCACGCACAATTTCCCTAAATGAAACTTCCTTCGTCTTTCAGTCTGAAAGTAGATTCAGGGAATGACACTGAAGAGCCCTGATGACCAGTAAAAAGACCTCCCCAAAAAAGGCAAGCTAGTGCCTCCTTCCTGTTTCCCTGGTAAAGTCTCTTTTCTAAGGCATTACGATCATAGAGATATTAAGTGGGGAATCCAAGAGTCAGGAAGTTCCCATGATTTCCATGCCTGTGTGTACACAGTAATGCTCCACTGTTTCTCCACAGGCTTCATTGTGAGGGTAATTTGAGGGTCCACTGAGAGGTAGACCACCTGGCAACATTTGAGTAGGCCTTAAAATTCAACCTCAGGTCGAAGCCAGGAATTCATATCACACTAAGATATGATGCTGTCTATTGAATATAATTATTTCAAAGCCTCACCTCACCTGGGAAAAGAAAGGGTGACCCTGAGGGAGAGGTAATAATGATTAGACCAAATGCTAGAGATTAAGTCCAGTGAGAGTGATAAAGTACAGAGGAACTAGGCAAAGAATTTCAGTTATTAAGCAATAAGTCCTCAAAGGCTCCCATATGTGGAATACATTTATTTCCATCTAGAGCAAGATAGTCTATTCCTTTAGCATTTTTTCTCAAGCTCCAATACAGATCCTGAAAAGATCACCAAATAACATCAATAATAACAAAACAATCTGAGCCACTTTGAAGCAATATACATAATGATCATATTAAAAGTCCATACATAGAATATGGTCTGTTGGCCCATGTGATGACATGGATATACAGACAATCAGCTCACACTAAACAATGAAAATAATAAATATCCACTCAGAACCAACTGAAATAATAGATGTTACATTCAGGAAGTCAGCTGTCCTTAAAATAAGCAGGAAAACAAAAGTCCATCATATAGCAGCTCAGACAGGTGAGCCCTGAAGATGTGGCTATGTTAAGTGTGCAATGAAATTGGTGCCAGTTTACCACATTCCTCCAGACAGGGCCTTTTTTGGTGTCAAAGGACAGACACCCATCATGTTTCATTGTAGTAGAGAATGATTTTACTTTAAGAATGCTCATGGAATTGGAATTAAAACTAAAACACTTAAAAGGATCAAGACAGCATCCTTGTTCAGGGGTCCCCAAGGCTCATTTCTAACATGTCTCTCTCTCTGCACAATAGCTCCAATATCTTCAGTATGGATGTGGCTGTTAATTAGAGACCCCTTTCAGCACAGCACCCAAAATCCATCACAACTTCTCTGTAAGTCTCTTAGCTTAAATCCCCAAGAGAGAAGATTTGATTGACTCAAATGGTATCATCTCTACTTGGGCAGAGTTCTTCACACAGGCCATGATGAAGGTCACTAGATGCCCCAACAGTGGGCTTCTGAGTTACCTAAAAGCAGGCTGCCTTTGAAGGCAAAATATAACCTTTGTCCCTTCAGTAACTTCCCATAAGCAAAGAGCAGCCTGAATTTGTTTTCTTGAGCAAGGCAGAGGTAAAAAGCCAGTTTAATCTCAAAAGGGAAGTTGAACATGGCAGGCAGATTGACTGCCAGATCTCAAATAGATATTGCTGAAATCATACCCAACAATTTTAATGGACTTGAAAAGCCTAAGTAATTGTTCTGCACTTGAAAACAGAGGTGATTAATCGAGTTCAAGATAGGCATATTGATCTGATTTCAGGCCACTTTCTATACATTGGCCCCAACATATAAATATTATATGCTATTGTCATCAGTACACTGAAAAAGTAGGATTCGTGGAGTGTGATCCTAAAAGCAATTTTATTTGTTCTCCCACTGTCCCTTTGAATTTGTTCAGAGGCAGCTGTCCCTTCCCTGACACTGCATAAAAATTTATCAGGTTACATGGCATCACAGGTCACTCTTGGGTAATAAAAAATCTTCATTATCATTTCACAAACGCAATAGCAACCCCAAAGCTCCAGTCCGGCTAACAACAAAAACTTCAAACAGGAGCTGTTATTAAACTTTTTCCATCCTTGCTGGAGTGGGTAGTTGATCCTTAACTCTCCCTCTCCATATAGATTTCCTGCAGGTTGCTGGCACCCCTGGATGGGAATACAGAGTAGGGAAAAGAAGGACAAAGAAGATAATTGCATGCTTTTAGGACCTGACAACTGTTTGAAGCCGACTCTCTCCGAGCATATGTCTGTGTTCTCCAGAGGCGAATCTGCTGGGACTCTCCAACTGCAATTCCCTGACATGGGTAGTGCATCACCATAGGCATGCCTGTCCTGAGCCCCTTACCGTCTTTATCCAACACTGAATCTCCAGGCTCTGACACAACCTCTTGAGCAGTATCCTTTATTAGACAGACATTCCTAAAGTGGCCTTCCCATACAGACCCAGAATTTTTGAGTCACTAGTCCGATATCAGAGAGGAGAGAAGTTACTTTCCAGATCCTGACCTTCTACTCTGAAGTCACAGGAAGCTTTAGCCAGTTTCTTAATGTTTAGCTTTCTCAGGCATGACTCAGGTGTCAGTCATACAGTATATGCATCAACTCTAGAGAATGTATATTAAGCTGTCTAAGGGGTCACATTGAAGCCTCCCATCCTTGAAGTAGAAATGAGGAGAGAGTACCTTTGTACTTTGCAACAGGGAACAGAGTGTGAATTTCATACAAGCTCCTCCAAAGCACTCATCTTCATAAGACCCTCTCATTTCCAACCATCAGCATTTAGTTAATTCCTTAATGAGAGTGATGCTCTCTAAAAATTTTTTGGATGTCTGCTCTGAAATTCCTAGAGGATGGTCAGTTCATTTTAATATCTGAAACCTATTATATCTCAATGTCTTGAAACCTTCATTTTAACATCCTGTTATACTGCCTAATACATTGTGAGAAATCAATTGATCAAAAAGAAACATTATGCTCATGGTTTTTATTTTTCCCTATCTTCAGTCTGATGCAGGAACCCAGCCTTAGCTATGCACTTACCTTCAAATCATTCTTAAGTAATTTATTCTTGATGATACCAAAAGAAATGCAGTAGGGAGTGCTAGTACTGATACATGGAGGAAACGGAAATGGAAATGATCTCTAGATAGACACAGGCACTGTGAGATAACTACATCTCCACTCAAATGCAATTTTACCATCTCCTAAATTCCATTTTCCCCTCGAGTTCAGTTAATATGCACCTGCAGAATGCTGTCTCAAAATTTAATTTTCTTCTGGGTAAAATTCTCATCCAGCCTTGGACATGTTTTATGTCCTTCTGTACTTTCTTAAGTAAAAGTTGTAACAAAGACAAATGGGCAGAAGTTGGAAGGGGACACATGGGCCAATGAAAGAAAAAGAAAGAGGGAAAAAAGCAGTCTCAGGAATTGTCTTAGTCAGTTCAGGCTGCCATAACAAAATACCACAGACTGGATGACTTAAATGACAGAAATTCTGGAGGTTAGAAATCCTATATCAAGGTGCCAGCCAATTCAGTTCCTAGTAAGAGCATTCTTTCTGGCTTATGGAAGGCCACCTTCTCACTGCATCCTCACGTGGTGGAGGAAAAGGGGAGGAAAGGGAACAAGTGAAGAAAGGAGGAAAGTGAGGAAAGGAGGAAAAAGAAGTGGGCAAGGGGGAAGAGAGAGGAGGAAAGGAGGGGAGGAGATGGGGAGAGAGGGAGGAGGGGAGGAGACAGGCAAGAGGAAGAGAGCATTTTTTGTGTCTGTTCTTCTGTTTTTTAAGTTATTTGAGTATGGCTGCCACATAATCTTACATTAGTTTCAGGTGTGCAACATAGTGATTTCATAATGAGTCTTTATGTTATGTTCACAACTGTAGCTATCATCTGCCACCATACATCTCTATTACAATATCAATGACTATTCTTATGCTGTGCCTTTTATTCCGATGGTTTATTCGTTTCATAACTGGAGGTGTGTATCTCTCACCCCCCATCACCCATTTTTCTCAGTCTCCCACTCCCCTCCCTTCTGGCAACCACAAGTTTATTCTCTGTAATGGCCAGCCTGATTTGCTTTTTTAAAATTTACTCATTTGTTTATTTTTTAGATTCACATATGAATAAAATCATATGGTATTTATCTTTCTTGGTCTTACTTCCTTTAGCATAATACCCTCTAGGTCCATCCATGTTGTCTCAAATAGCAAGATATACTTTTTATGGCTGCATAGTATTTGTGTGTGTGTGTGTGTGTGTGTGTGTGTGTGTACCACATATTTTTTTTTTTTTTTTTTAATTTTTTTTTTAAACGTTTATTTATTTTTGGGACAGAGAGAGACAGAGCATGAACGGGGGAGGGGCAGAGAGAGAGGGAGACACAGAATCGGAAACAGGCTCCAGGCTCTGAGCCATCAGCCCAGAGCCCGACGCGGGGCTCGAACTCACGGACCGCGAGATCGTGACCTGGCTGAAGTCGGACGCTTAACCGACTGCGCCACCCAGGCGCCCCATCACATATTTCTTATCCATTTGTCTACTGAGGGACACTTAGGTTGCTTCCATATCTTGGCTATTATAAATAATGCTGCAATACATATAGGGGTTCATATATCATTTCAAATTCATGTTTTCATTTTTGGGGGGTAAAATGCCCAATAGTGAAGTTACTGATTCATATGGTATTGCTATTTTTAATATTTTTAGGAACCTCCATAGTGTTTTTTCTACAGTAACTGCACCAATTTACATTTCCACCAACAAGTTCCATTTCCCCCATATCTTTACTAACACTTGTTATTTCTTGTCTTTTTGATTATAGCCATTCTGAGAGGTCTAAGATGGTATCTCCTTGTGGTTTGGATTTGCATTTCCCTGATGATTAGTGATGTCGAACATCTTTTCATGTGTCTTTTGGTCATCTTATGTCTTCTTTGGAAAAATGGCTATTTAGTTCCTTTCCCATTTTTTAATCATATTGTTGTTTGTTTTTCAGTGTTGAGTTGTAGAAGTTCTTTATATATTTTGGATAGGTAACCCCTTATTGGATATATCATTTGTAAATATCTTCTCCCATTTACTAGGTTATCTTTTTGTTTTGTTGATGGTTTCCTTTGCCATGAGAAAGTTTTTCTTTTGATGCAGTCCCAATAATTTATTTTTGCTTTTGTTTCCTTTGCCTGAGGAGACATGTCTAGAAAAATGTTTCTGTGGCCAAAGTCAGAAAAATTACTGCTTATTTTCTCTTCTTGGATGTTCATGTTTCAGGTCTCACATTAGGTCTTGATTCCATTTTGAGCTTATTTTTGTATATGGTGTTAGAAAGTGGTCCAGTTTCACTCTTTTTTACATGTTGCTGTCCAGTTTTCCCAATACCATTTATTGAAGAGATTACCTTTTCCCCATTATGTATTTTTGCCTCCTTTGTCATAGATTAAATAACCATATAAGTGTGGGTTTATTTCTGGGCTCTCTGTTCTGTTCTATTGATCTATGTTTCTATTTTTGTGCCAGTACCATACTGTTTTGGTTACTACAACTTTCTATATAACTTGAAATCTGGAATTGTGATAACTCCAGGTTTGTTTTTCTTTCCCAAGATTGCTTTGGCAATCTTTGGCAATTCAGGGTCTTTTGTGATTTCATACATATTTTAGTATTATTTGTTCCAGTTATGCGAAAAATGCTATTGGTATTTTGACAGGGATTGCTATGAATCTGTAAGTTGCTTTGGGTAATATGTACACTTTAATAATATTAATTCTTCTAACCCATGAGCAAGGAGTATCCTTCCATTTATTTATGTCATCAACAACTTCTTTCATTAATGTTTCATAGGTTTCAGATTACAAGTCTTACACCTCTTTGGTTAAGTTTATTCCTATGTATCTTCTTCACTTTAGAGCAGTTGTAAATGGAGTTGTTTCCTTAATTTTTCTTTCTGATACGTCATTATTATTGTGTAGGAATACTAATGATTTCTATGTATTAATTTTGTATCCTGCAACTTTAGTGAAACAATTTATTACTTCCACTAGTTTTCTAATGGAGTCTTTAAGACGTTCTATGTATGTCATATGCAAATAGTGAAAAGTTTAACTTTTCTTTACCAATGTAGATGTCTCCTATTTCTTTTTTATTTAATGTTTATTTTTTAGAGACAGGGAACAACCAGGGGAGGGTAGAGAGAGAGGGAGACACAGGATCCAAAACAGGCTCCAGGCTCTGAGCTGTCAGCACAGAGCCCAATGCGAACTGCGAACCCACAAACTGTGAGATCATGACCAGAGCTCAACCAACTGAGCCACCCAGGCGCCTTGCCTCTTATTTCTTTTTCCTGTCTGACTTCTATGGCTAGGACTTCCAGTACTATACTGAATACAAGTGGTGAGAGTGCACGTCCTTGTCTTATTTCTGACCTTAGAGGAAAAACTTTCACTTTCAGTTTTTTACCATTGAGTATGATGTCAGTTGTGGGCTTTTCATATAAGGCTAAGCCCACTTTGATGAGAGTTTTTAACATGACTGGATATTGTACTTTGTCAAATGCTTTTTCTGCATCGATTGAGGTGATAATATGATTTTTAACTTTCATTTTGTTGATGTGGTATATCAATTTGATTGATTTACAACTATTGAGCCATCTTTGCATCACGAGAATAAATCCCCAATCATGGTGAATGATCTTTTAATGTACTATTGTATGCTATTTGCTATTATTTTGTTGAGAATTTTTGCACCGATGTTAATAAGGATATTGGTCTGTAGATTTGTGGGGGTCTCATAAGATGTATCTGTAAGCTTTCCTTCCTCTTCTGTTTTTTGGAATAGTTTGAGGAGAATAGTATTAACTCTTCTTTAAATGTTT
Source organism: Herpailurus yagouaroundi (assembly GCF_014898765.1). Lineage (NCBI taxonomy): Eukaryota > Metazoa > Chordata > Mammalia > Carnivora > Felidae > Herpailurus > Herpailurus yagouaroundi. The sequence goes on along the minus strand of NW_024412418.1, from coordinate 21,449,166 downwards.
GGTAGAATTCACCTGTGAATCCATCTGGTAGTTTTACTTTTTGGTACTTTTTGATTACCAATTCAATTTTTGTTAGTTATAATAATTCTGTTCAATCTTCTAGTTCTTCTTGGTTCACATTTGGAAGACTGTATGTTTCTAGATATTTACCCATTTCTTCTGGATTGTCCAATTTGTTGGCATATAATTTTTCACAGTATTTTCTTATAATCCTTTGTATTTTTTTTTTAGTTTATTTTTATTTATTTTTGAGAGAGAAAGAGAGAGCACGCAAGCCAGGGAGCAGCAGAGAGAGAGGAAAAGAGAAAATCCCAAGCAGGCTCTGCATTAACAGCTCAGAGCATGACATGGGATTTGATCTCATGAACCACGAGATCATGACCTGAACCAAGATCAAGAGCTGAATGATTAACAAACTGAGCCATCCAGGTACCCCTAATCCTTTGTATTTCTATGGTTCCAGTTGTTAGTTCTCCCTTGTTTCTGATTTTATTTGGGTACTTTCTCTTTTTTTCTTGATGAATCTAAAACCAGGTCTCAGTTTAATTTATATATATTTGTGTGTGTGTGTGTGTGTGTGTGTGTGTGTGTGTGTGTGATCTCTGTGTCATGTACTTATGCTCTGATCTTTATTATTTCCTTCCTTCGACTCACCTTGGGCTTTCTTCTTTTTCTAGTTCCTTAAGTGTAAGGTTAGATTGTTTATTTGAGCTTTCCCTTGTTTCCTGATGTGGCCTATATTGCTATATATTTCTCTTGTAGAACTGCTTTTGCTAAATCTCAATGATTTTAGTCCATTGTGTTTTTATTTTCACTTGTCTTCACGTTTTTTTTTTTATTTCTTCTGTGACTACTTCATTCACCCATTGGTTATTTAGTATCATGCTGTTTAGCCTCCACATGGTTGTGTTTTTTCCAGCTGTTTTCTTGTCATTTATTCCTAGTTTCATAACACTGTGGTCAGAAAAGATACATAGTACGATTTCAGTCATCTTAAATTTATCAAGGCTTTTCTTGTGGCCTAATATATAATCTATTCTGGATAATGTTTCACATGTACTTGAAAAGAATGTGTATTCTGTTGGTTTGGGATGGACTGCTCTATATATATCTGTTATATCCATCTGGTCCAATGTGTCATTCATAGATACTATTTCCTCATTGATGTAAGTAGGGGATTAAAGTCCCCTATTATTGTATTGCCATCAATTTCTCTCTTTGCTTTATATATTTGCTTTATATATTTAGGTGCTTAACAATGGGTGCATATATATTTACAATTGTTATATCCTCATGCTGAATTGTTCCCTTTATCATTATATAATATCCTTATTTGTCTCTTGTTACAGTCTTTGTTTTAAAGTCCATTTTGTCTGGGGCTCCTGTGTGGCTCAGTCAGTTAGGTGTCCAACTCTTGATCTCAGCTCAGGTTATGATCTCAATCTCAGGGTTGTGAGTTCAAGCCCCATATTGGGCATCATGCTGGGCATGGAGCCTAAATAAATAAATAAATAAATAAAGTCTATTTTCCCTGATATAAGTATTACTATCCTGACTTTTTTTTCTTCCATTTGCATAGTAAATGTTATTCTATCCCTTCACTTCAGTCTGCATATATCTTTAGGTCTGAGGTGAGTCTCTTATAGGCAGCATATTGATGGGTCTTAATTTTTTTATCCATTCTGCCACTTTATGTTTTGATTGGAGCATTTAGGCCATTTAAATTCCAAGAATTATTGATAGATATGACTTACTGCCATTTTGTTATTTGTTTTCTGATTATTTCTGTAGTTCTCTATTCTTTTCTTCTCTTGTTCTCTTTTTTTGTTGTTGTTTTTTTTTTTTTGTTTTGTTTTTTAAACGTTTATTTATTTTTGAGACAGAGAGAGACAGAGCATGAGCAGGGGAGGGGCAGAGAGAGAGGGAGACACAGAATCTGAAGCAGGCTCCAGGCTCCGAGCAATCGGCACAGAGCCCTATGTGGGGCTCGAACTCACAGACTGTGAGATCATGACCTGAGCTGAAGTTGGACGCTTAACCGACTGAGCCACCCAGGCGCCCCTCTCTTGTTCTCTTTGTGATTGACAAATCACTGTAGTGTTATGTTTGGCTTTCTTTCTCTTTATTATTTGTGTATCTGTTATAGGTTTGAAGTTTGTAGTTACCATGAAGTTGATATATTCATAATATATACAAGTAATTAGGAGTCTATATTAATTTGGTAGACATTTAAGTTCAAACACATTCTACTAAAAATGGAGAGGGAAACTTTCTTTTATTTTTTTCCTTTCTCTTCTTTCTTTTCTTCTTTCTTCCCTTCCTCCCATTTTCGCTCCCTCCCTTTCTTTTCTTTCTCACCCCTCTGTTTTATGTATGTCCTGGATGTTCTTATACAAACACTAATCCTATCACTATTACATCAGGGCTCAGACCTTATGATTTCATTTAATCTTAATTACATGCATAAAGGCCCTATCTCCAAATATAGTCACACCGTGGTTTGAGGTTCAATATATGGATTTTGGGAAGACAAGTCTATAATATTATTCCATATCTGGCAGACCAAAATTCATGCCCTTCTTATATGCAAAACACATTCATTCCACCCAATAGCCCTCAAAGTGTTAACTCATTCTAGCATCAACTCTAAAGACCAAAATCTCATCCAAATATCATCTAAGTCAGATATGGGTGAGACTCAAGGTATGATTCATCTTGAGTCAAAGTTCCTCTCCAGCTGTGATCCTGTAAAACTAGTTATGTGCTTCCAAAATAAGACAGTAAGGCAGGCAGAGGATAAACATTCCCATCCAAAAGGGAGAAATAGGAAAGAAAAAAGTAGTGATGAGTCGCAGACAAGTCCCAAACCTAGCAAGATAAATTCCAGTAGGTCTTAAGGCTTGAAACTACTCTCCTTTGCCTCTATATCCTGTCTTCCAAGTAACTGGGGTGGCAGCATCACCCCCCACAGCTCTGTAGTGACCTTCTCCCCCTCCCCATTAAGCTCCTTGCCCCTGTAGCCTTTGCTCACATGGCTGTCTGCAGAGGCTCTGCACTCTGAAACCAGGGAGGAGAAAATAGCCTGGCTACCTGGGCCCCTGGTGAAAGTGGCAGCCCTGATGATCTCTGAATAGCCTCTGGGTCATTGTTCCCCTTCCCTGAAGAATAGCACATGTTCACAGGCAAACAGCTCTGTGCTCTGGTCCTACAGAATCCAACAAGTCAGACAGCCTTAATTCATTCCACCCACTTTCTCTGCCAGTTTATTTCTTTTTTTTTTAATTTTTTCTTTTTTTTTTATATAATTTATTGTCAAATTGGTTTCCATACAACACCCAGTGCTCATCCCAAAAGGGGCCCTCCTCAACGCCCATCACCCACTTTCCCTCTCCCCCACCCCCCATCAACCCTCAGTTTGTTCTCAGTATTTGAGAGTCTCTTACGGTTTGCCTCCTTCCCTCTCTGTAACTTTTGCCCCCTTTCCCTCCCCCATGGTCTTCTGTTAAGTTTCTCAGGATCAACATATGAGTGAAAACATATGGTATCTGTCTTTCTCTGCCTAACTTATTTCACTTAGCATAATACTATCCAGTTCCATCCATAGCATAATACTTGCCAGTTCCATCCACATTGCTACAAATGGACAGATTTAATTCTTCCTCATTGCCAAGCAGTATTTCATTGTATATATAAACCACATCTTCTTTATCCAGTTGTCAGTTGATGGACATTTAGGCTCTTTCCTTAATTTGGCTATTGTTGAAAGTGCTGCTATAAACATTGGGGTACAAGTGCCCCTATGCATCAGCACTCCTGTATCCCATGGGTAAATTTCTAGCAGTGCTATTGCTGGGTCATAGGGTAGGTCTATTTTTAATTCTTTGAGGAACCTCCACACTGTTTTCCAGAGCGGCTGCACCAGTTTGCATTCCCACCAACAGTGCAAGAGGGTTCCCGTTTCTCCACATCCTCGCCAGCATCTATAGTCTCCTGATTTATCCATTTTAGCCACTCTGACCGGCATGAGGTGGTATCTCAGTGTGGTTTTGATTTGTATTTCCCTGATTAGGAGTGACGTTGAGCATCTTTTCATGTGTCTGTTGGCCATCTGGATGTCTTCTTTAGAAAATTGTCTATTCACGTCTTCTGACCATTTCTTCACTGGATTATTTGATTTTTGGATGTGGAGTTTGGTGAGTTCTTTATAGATTTTGGATACTAGCCCTTTATCTGATATGTCATTTGCAAATATTTTTTCCCATTCTGTCGCTTGCCTTTTAGTTTTGTTGATTGTTTCCTTTGCAGTGCAGAAGCTTTTTATCTTGATGAGGTCCCAATAGTTCATTTTTGTTTTTCATTCCCTTGCCTTTGGAGATGTATCAAGTAAGAAACTGCTGCAGCTGGGGACAGAGAGGTTTTTTTCCTGCTTTCTCCTCTAGGGTTTTGATGGTTTCCTGTCTCACATTCAAGTCTTTCATCCATTTTGAGTTTATTTTTGTGAATGGTATAAGAAGGTGGTCTAGTTTCATTCTTCTGCATGTTGCTTTCCCAGCAGCATTTGTTACAGACTTTTTTTGGATATCATTGGATATTCTTTCCTGCTTTGTCAAAGATTAGTTGGTCATACATTTGTGGGTCCAATTCTGGAGTCTCTATTCTATTCCATTGGTCTATGTGTCTGTTTTTGTGCCAATACCATAAAGTGTACTAGAACTGATACATGAATTCATGAACATCGCAGGATACAAATTAATGTACAGAAATCAGTGGCATTTTTATACACCAATAATGAAGCAACATAAAGAGAAATAATGAAACTTATCCCATTCACAATTGTACCAAGAACCATAAAATACCTAGGAATAAATCTAACCAAAGATGTAAATGATCTGTCTGCTGAAAACTGTAGAAAGCTTATGAAGGAAATTGAAGAAGATACAAAGAAATGGAAAAACATTCCATGCTCATGGATTGGAAGAATAAATATTGTTAAAACATCAACACTGCCCAAAGCAGTCTACACATTCACTGCAATACCAATCAAAATTGCACCAGCATTCTTCTCAAAGCTAGAACAAGCAATTCTAAAATTTGTATGGAACCACAAAAGACCTCAAATAGCCAAAGTAATATTGAAGAAGAAAACCAAAGCAGGAGGCATCACAATCCCAGACTTTAGCCTCTACTACAAAGTAATCATCTGCCAGTTTATTTCAAACTGGCAGTGCCTTTGATGGTATTATCTCATCTTTATTCCTGTTTTCTGCTGAGAGGGTTGATTAAATCTATGAATTGTATCCATAATCTCTTTATCAAATGTTTGTTCAGCCACACATTTAATATTCTCTTAAAAACAAGCCTTCTCATTTTTGCATTATGAATAGGCTGAGAATTGTCCAAATCTTCAAGTTTCAGTTCCTTTTTGCTTCACAATTCTTTCTTCAATTCATCTCTTTCCTCTAGCATTTTACTATAAGCAGTAAAGAGGACCCAATCTGTACCTTCAATACTTTGCTTATAAATCTCCTCTGCTAAATATTCAGTTACACAGTTTGCAGATTCTATGTTTCACAAAACACTACAAGACAATTCAGCCAAGTTCTTAGCCACATTTCCTTCAGTTTCCAACAAACTGTTCCTCATTTCCATCTGATACCTCACCAAAATGGCCTTTATATCCATATTTCTACCAACATTCTGCTGATGATTATTCACATATTCTCTAATAAAATGGAAGCTTTCGGGGCACCTGGGTGGCGCAGTCGGTTAAGCGTCCGACTTCAGCCAGGTCACGATCTCGCGGTCCGGGAGTTCGAGCCCCGCGTCGGGCTCTGGGCTGATGGCTCAGAGCCTGGAGCCTGTTTCCGATTCTGTGTCTCCCTCTCTCTCTGCCCCTCCCCCGTTCATGCTCTGTCTCTCTCTGTCCCAAAAATAAATAAACGTTGAAAAAAAAAATTTTTTAAATGGAAGCTTTCTCTCCAGCACTCCTTTCTTTCTGAGCTCTCACCAGAATCACCTTTAACATCCATAATCCTACCAACAGTCACTTCATGACAACTTGACTTTTTCTAGCATGTACCTCAAAACTCCTTCAGCCTCTACATATCACTCAGTTCCAAAGTTATTTCCACATTTTTAGTTATTTATTAAAGCAGAACTCCACTTCTTGGTACCAAAATCTGTCTTAGTCACTCAGGCTACCATAACACAAAACCACAGAGTGGGTAGCTTAAACAACAGAAGTTTATTTTCTCCCAGTTCTGAAGGCCAGAAATCCCAGATCAAGGTACCAGCCAATTCAGTTCCTGGAAAGGACTCTCTTCCTGGCTCTTTCTTTTCTTTCTTTCTTTCTTTCTTTCTTTCTTTCTTTCTTTCTTTCTTTCTTTTTTGAGAGAAAGAGAGAGAGAGCAAGAGAGAGAGTACAGGAGGGGCAGAGAGAGGGAGAGAGAATCCCAAGAAGGTTCTGCACTATCAGTAGTGCAGAGCTTGTTATGGGGCTCCAACTCAAGAACAATGAGATCATGATATGAGCCAAGATCGAGAATCAGATGCTTAACCAGTTAAGCCACCCAGTTTCCCTTTCCTGGCTTGTTAATGGCTATCTTCTTGCTGTATCCTCATGTAGAATACAGAGAGGGAGAGAGAGGGAGAGAGGGAGAGAGGGGTGGAGAGAGAGAGAGAGAAAGAGAGAGAGAACATGCAAGTTCTCATATCTCTTCTCAAAAGGACACTAATCCTATTGATCAGGACCCCACCCTTGTGGCCTAATTTAATTACCCATTTCCAAATACAGGCACATTGAGGGTTGGGACTTCAACATATAAATGTGGCAGAAACACAAATATTCAGTCCAAAACAAAAATGATTATATCTTCAGCCAATTTAACATTATTTTGCCCCATGCTGTAAAGAGCCCAGCAACCTCTACAGTTGGAATGGCTAAATATGAAGGCTACAAGGTGATGAATTTCTTTTAGTGAATCACAGGCCACATTAGAATGCTCTAAGCTTATAAAACCTACTGTGGTAGGCCAAATGTCCATGTGCCTTAAATATTTGAACCTGCAAATATTATGTTACACAGGAAAAGGGACTTTACACATGTGATTAAGAAACTTGAGATGGAGTGATTACCCTGGATTATCCAAGTGACTTCAATGTCATTTCAAGGGTGCTTAAAAATGGAAGAGGAAGGCAGAAGAGGAAAGTCATGGAGAAACGTGACTATGGAAGGTCAGAATGATGCAATGCAAGGACTTGACCTGCCATGGCTGGCTTTGGAGGTGGAAGAAGGAGACCATAAACTAAGGAATGTGGGATGGCCTCAAGAAGCTGGAAAAGGCAAGGAAATAGATTCTCCTTTAAAGCTTCAAGAAAAGCACAGTCTAGCTGACACCTTGAGTTTAGCCCAGTGAGACCTATGTTGGACCTATAATCTACACAACTATAAAGTAATAAATTTGTGTTATTTTAAGCCATCAAGTTCGTGATTATTTGTTATGGCAGCAATAGAAAACTAATATAGCTGTAAAAAGCTCTCATCCACCTCCCAATAAAGTGAGTCAAGCTCTTCCAGTCAAGATCCATAGCCGAAATCTGTTACAGGTGCAATGTGCCTCCAGCTACACTCTGGGTGGATTGGCTAGACACATGGGGCCTCAACCAGAACAGTTTATCAGATGTCTACACAATTTCATAATAGCTTATAAAGCAAACAGGCTGGTGGAGGTAAAGACTAAAGTCAGGATCCTTTGAGGAGATAACTTAATGTCTATTTCTGATGCTAAATCCTCTAGATTATAAGCACTCCTTGAGGGTAGGAACTACCTCTTCCTCTCAATTCAGTCTTCAGCACCTACAACCTCAGTGTTTGACATATGATAGGCACTGAATAATTATTTGTTGACTATTAAAGTAACCATCACAGACTCTGATTGAAATTTTAGGAGAAAGGTGAAGCCTGAAGATACTTTATGAAGTGCCTGGTGGCTCAGTCGGTTGAGCATCTGGCTCTTGATTTTGGCTCAGATCATGATCTCATGGTCATGGAATTGAGCCCCACGTTGGGCTCAGCGCTGGCAGCATGGAAGCTGCTTGGGATTTTCTATCTCCATCTCTCTACCCCTCCCCCCATCTCTTGCTCTTGCTCTCTCTCTCTCTCTCTCTCTCTCTCTCTCAAATAAACATTAAAAAAAAAAGATACTTATGGGGCGCCTGGGTGGCGCAGTCGGTTAAGCGTCCGACTTCAGCCAGGTCACGATCTCACGGTCCATGGGTTCGAGCCCCGCGTCGGGCTCTGAGCTGATGGCTCAGAGCCTGGAGCCTGTTTCCGATTCTGTGTCTCCCTCTCTCTCTGCCCCTCCCCTGTTCATGCTCTGTCTCTCTCTGTCCCAAAAATAAGTAAACGTTGAAAATTAAAAAAAAAAAAAAAAAAAGATACTTTATGATTTTTCATTCTCAATTTTATTGTAAATAAATCTATTATATTTGTCAGGGATTTTTTTTTCCCTTAGTTTATAAGAACTAGAAACCCAAGCAAATGAGGGAGTTTGTAATAATATGATTAAGAATAGCCACCATAGTTCCAGTTTCATGTAGTGCTAAGTCCAGGGTAGTTCTCACACTAAGTCCTCAGGATCCTCTCTGTTGTTTGAAAATTTATTCCATTACTAAAATTGAAAATTAAAAATATAGATCATTAAACTAAATAGCCCGATGATTCCTTTCTTTTCTGACAGCTTATTGTTTCATAAGAGAATGTCACTTGCTTACCCAGGAAAAAACAGGATTAAAATGTATTTGCAGTTATATATCTGAAATAGCTCTCAAATAAACATGAACAAAACAGATTTTATCATATCCACTTTTAGAGATATTCATTTCCCACACCTAAAGTCAGCAGATATGACCATTATTTTTTAAGATAAATCATTATAATATAGATTTAAATATTTTATGAGTGAAATTATCTCTCTTCTTCTCTCTCCCCTAGGTTTTAGTTTTAGCAACAATGGAAACTGTGATAAATATAATCTGATATTCTGTCCTCTAATATATTATAATCTAACCAGGGACTAAACTAGCACTATAGGTAAGATGAATTTATTTTCTGAACCAAAAATTGGTCTGAAACACATCCCTCTAGCCATTGCCTTCAATATCAATATGACTATCTATTGCTAGCTCTGGAATTAGAGCAGAAATCACATATCCTTGCAAATATTAAGAGAGTTCATCTTGCCAAAGAATTACGGTATTACTTCAATTATGAGACCTAGTTTGTTGGCTCTGATTTATACATTGTAGTCATAGAATTGTGGCTAATGTTGATGGTTTATCCCATTTTGTAAAGATTTTGAGATCATGGCCTGAGCCAAGGTAAAAGGCTTTAAACTAAGACTGGTCACAAAGTCTTAAATAGAAGATCATCTAATCAAAAGAAAAAGTTGAAAGGACCCAGGAGAAAGCAGATAAATTATGAGACTTCATTCTGATCCATAAGCAGCTTATATATAGTGGAAAAGTAAAATAATGTAAACCAGAGGAAAAAACAAACACTAGAAAACAAAATACAGTCAAAGTGCTAGGATACATAATGCAGAAGATGAAAGCTACAGAAGAAAAGAGAAACAGCTATCCACTTCAGATATTTTGCATTCACTTCTTGAATTTCAAGTGATTGTATGTATTTTCTCTCTTCACAGTCACTTATCTCAGCTTAGTAACTGGGATTTTTATTAAGCAAAAACCTAGCCCCTAGTCCCCTTTCCAAATGACAGCCCATGAGAATAAACCTTTTATCCTACTCACTTGGAACAGAGCCAGCCTCTCAATGACTTCAGCAGATCAAAAAATTAAACCTTTTAGAGGAAATATATTTGTGAAAGAAATGTGCTAACTGGAATACATAGCCACTGATCATGTATTATATAATAGCTACCAGGATGGCATTGTGGAGGAGAATTTTGGCCCACTTAAAAAATAAATTGAAGGCTCAAAGTTCTCTGAAACATGACAGACAAATAAACAACTGAAATTGTTATGGGAAAGATAATTATATGTAACACTATATAATGTGTACGGTAAGACCAGAAAAACAGACCAGTATATCTCAACTCTAGCAGAGATCAAGTCAAGTGAATTCAACAATGTTAAAGCAAGCCACATGGCTAATCTACTTTTAGTTGAAAACAGTGTTTTTAAAAACCAATCTCTCATGTTCTACTTACAAAATCTCTAGATCTTTCCCTCTATCTTCTTGCAGCTGACTTTTAAATAAATATTTTGTCTATTTCAGAATGTAAAATTTAGTTTATCAGGGTCCCTTTCTCATATTAATAGTTTACTTTTATGATCTTTAATTTTTACAGATTCTGGGTTACAAGATCTGTAAGTAACCTAAAAAATCCTTTCAAGTTGAAGGTCCTACAACCAACATAGAGAAATCTTGAAAGAAGTGCAGGACAAGCAATGTTGCAATGATGGTGGCAACCACTTCAAACTTTGCCAAAATGATGTAAAAGTATCCATTTAATAATAAGATTACTATTCAATCTGAAAATAATTATAAATGGGCATTTAAATCCATAGTTATTTGGTCTAGAAATAGCTAAAAGTTCATAATTGTAAACATTCCCACTAAAAATTGCAAATATTTATTGAAAAGATATAATATACTAGAAACTGTAGTAGGGACTATGAAAGACACCAAGTATAAGGCAGATCTTTCATTCAGTAACTCTATATAATCTAGTAAGGTAACATACGAAATATAATGACTTTTGGTGGGGACGAGATGGTGTAGAACTATTTCTCCCTGCTCTTCCTTCCTGCTAAGCATAACTATGAATCCTGGAAATAACATAAAACACAAACAAAGGAGAATTCTGAAAGGTGTTCAGAAGAAAGTGAACTTATGTAGGATCCCATTTAGAGGGACAACTGCAGCAGGGCATCTTATATCCTTCCAACTAAGAGAAGAAGGCAACCCAGATCTATTTACTAACCCCCAACCTCATTCCTCTCCATGATCCAGCTAGGGCCCCTTAGACAACAACAGGCAAACCCAACCCAACCACCGGGTTGACCAGAAGGTCTGACAACAAAAAGGGGCCAGAAAAGCACTTATCTCTACTTTCTACCAACCCCTCACACCCTCTTCAAGAATGTGTTTAAAAAGACCCAACTATATCCTACTCACAAGAAACTCATTTTAAATTCAACATAGGTAGTTTTAAAGTATAAGGATGCTAAATAGTATGCCATGGAAACGTCAATTAATTTTTTTAAAGCAGGAGTGTCTATGTTAATATGTAATAAAATAGATTCAGAGCAAAGAAAATTACTTAGAGACAAAGAGGACGGTGGCATAATGACAAATCCACAATTAGAGCTGAATACTTCAATAACTCGTCTCAGCATCTGACAGAAGTACTAGAGAGAAAAGCATCAAGGATTTAAGAAGTCTGAACAACACAATCATTCCATCACCAATAACAGAATACACCTTTTTTCTCAAATGCTTGTGGAACATTCACCAAGAAAGACTATATCCTGAGCCATAAAGAAAACCTCAGCAAATTTAAAATAATTGAAATCACACAGAGTGTGTTCTCTAAACATAAAGGAATAAAACCAGAAATCATTTTTTTTAAAAATACAAGAAAATCTCTTATATGAAACTTAAACAGAAAACTTCCAAATAATCAATGGATCAAAGGAGAAGTCCCAAGAAAAATTAAAAATTCATTGGACTGAATGAAAATGAAAAAGTAGAACATATCAAAACTTGTGGAATACAACTAAGGCAGTGCTATTTTTATCACTAATGCTTACATTAGAAATGGCAAAATTCTTTTTTTTTTTCAACGTTTATTTATTTTGGGGACAGAGAGAGACATAGCATGAACGGGGGAGGGGCAGAGAGAGAGGGAGACACAGAATCAGAAACAGGCTCCAGGCTCTGAGCTATCAGCCCAGAGCCCGACGCGGGGCTCGAACTCACGGACCGCGAGATCGTGACCTGGCTGAAGTCGGACGCTTAACCGACTGCGCCACCCAGGCGCCCCAGAAATGGCAAAATTCTTAAATCACTAATCTAAATTTTTTATCTCAAAAGAAGAGGATAGCAAATAATCTGAAATTAAAGACAAGAAAGGAAATAATAAATATCAGAGTAAAAATCAATACATTAAAAAATAGGAAAATAGAGAAAATCAATGAAACAAAAAACTAGTTCTTAAGAAATTTTCAGTAAATTAACTTCTACCAAGTCTAAAAAAAAAGACACAAATAACCAATATTAGGAATTAAACAGAGGTTATCACTATACATTCAGCAGAGATTAATAAGATAAAGTAATACAACAGCTTTATGCTCAGACATTCAACAAATTAAAAGATACTGACCAATTCCTTGAAAGCCACAAACTACCAAAACTCAACCAAGATGGAATATGCATCATGAATACCTCATAACCATAAAAAACTGAATTTGTAATTTAAAAGCTCCCAAGAAAACACATCTCCAGGCCCAGATGATTTCACTGGATAATTCTAGCAAAAATTTAAAGGATTAACACCAATTTTACACAATATATTCCAGAAACGGAGGAAGAGAGAATATTTACCAAACCTCTGGCTGAGAATACCTAAACCTATGCATTTAATAAAACTGCAGAGAATTAAATACACATTCACAAATACGTGAGTTCAAGTGAAAAAGGGAAATCTGAATAAAATAGGCAAATTGTATCAATGTCAGTATCCTGGTTGTGCTATTATACCATAGTTTTGTAAAATGTTAGCATTCAGGGAATCTGGGTAGAGTGCACCCAAGAGCGCTCTGTATTATTTCTTACACCTGCATGTGATTCTACAATTATCTCAATAAGAATTCCCCCAAAGATACTATCAGTCATTGCTGCAAAGCACAAGTTTGTTCTCCAGGCAAGTGTTTGTCATAACCATTCTCAATGCACTTGAGAAAACTAAACTCCCAGAAATTACAGGGCCTTTATAGATTGCATTCAGTTTTACCAATATCTAATTCCCCTTCTTGAAGTCACATCTGGCCTTAGCCCTAGATTTGATCTAGGAGCACCTGAGTGGCTCAGTCAGGTAAGCATCTGATTCTTGATCTCAGCTCAGGTCACTGTTCATAAGTGTGAGCCCCGTGTTGGGCTCTGCGCTGACAGTGTGGAACCTGCTGGATCCTCTCCCTATTTCTCTGCCCCTCCCCTGCTCCTGCTCTCTTTCTCTCTCTCTCAAAATAAATAAACTTAAAAAAAAAAAAAAGCTAGCTTTAGTCAACATAATATGTAAAAAAGTGACACATGTCACTTGTGGGCAGAAGTTTTAAGAGCCAATACATGCCCAAATTTGCCATGTTTTTTTTTTTTCCCCTCTGTCATGGCCATAGCAGTGTTTCAGGCAGTGGCTGCTCTGTCAGCCTGAGCCCCCAAGTGAGAATGATAATGACTTGGGAGCAGAGATCCCAGTCGACTCATGATGGTTATATATAGTGGGAGCAAGATATAAATTCTGATTGTTTCAAGCCCTGTGATGTGGGTGCTCTTTATTACTGTGGCATAACTTAGCGTACCTTGCCTGATACACAGTCCAACATGTCTCATGTTACAGCTAATAAAACTAAGAGCCAAGGGGCTAGAGCCCAGGTACCTAGGAAGTTAGTGATAGAGATAATACTATCACCTGGATAGCGACAGTCCCAGACTGGTGCCCTTTCCAATACAAATTTTATCAGTAAGCCTCAGGTTATTTTGTTCATAAAAATAAAATTAAAATACAAATAAAAGCTCGGCACCAAACTGAATAATCAAATTAGTTGCAGTTAATAAGCCCAAAGTGAAAGAACATATTTTTAAAAGTAGACTGAATGAAATGCTAGCATTTCAAATTTTATCATGTATTTATGAATCAGTAGCCCGTCATTCAGAGGGAGAGAAAAAAGAACTTGACTCAAATGAGTCATGTCAGAGAAATCCTTGATATTTTGAAAATTCAAATGTCAACAAGCCACATAATATGAAACATGGGAGTCATTGGCTCCAACCTTTTGAGCAATATCTACAAAATGAATCAAAATCAAGTATCAAGACTAGAGGTTTATTAACCTACAAAAAGATGTCTGGGTAATTCTGCAAAGAGATGCTTCCATAGTGGTCATGACCATTTGTAAAATTAAAAGAGAATATGTGAGGGGCACCTGGGTGGCTCAATTGGTTGAGCGTCCGACTTTGGCTCAGGTCATGATCTCATGGTTCATGAGTTCAAGCCCCGTGTCAGGTTCTGTGCTGACAACTCAGAGCCTGGAACCTGCTTTGGATTCTGTACCTCCCTCTCTCTCTGCCCCTCTCCTGCTTGTGTTCTGTCTCTCTCTCTGTCTCTCTCTCTCTCAAAAATAAACAAACATTAAAAAAAGAGAGAGAGAATTTGTGAAAGTATGGAGCATGTTTTCTTCTAAGGAAGGGAATGTTTTACTCAGCCATTTTTTGTGAATCTGCTTAAGACCCAAGAGACTTCTTGTGGTATGCATTAACATTTGAAATTTGATTATTAAAAAAATCTTAAGAGATAAATCTATTCCAGAATCATTTAAGAAAATATTTACTCCATCCTCATTTGCTGCATATCACATAGGAAAAAAAAATTACTTCTCTATACAAAAGAACCTCCTAAAAATTGCCAGTCACCAAGTCAGTCAGGCATTAAGGCTTTATTGCAAATATTCTACTATAAAACAGCAAGCAGTTCATGAAGAGAAAAAGATGTAGCTGAAATGTTCTTTTCGGAAAAAAAAACACTTCACCTTGTCTTTATTTAGCTATTCTATTTATAGATCACTTCTTAAAACCAAGAATTTTTTCTCTTCTATTTTAATTCTGATGATAAACATAATAGGGTCATTAAAGAAAATTTGGGAAGGGCGCCTGGGTGGCTCAGTCAGTTGAGTGTCCAACTTCGGCTCAGGTCATGATCTCACAGTTTGTGAGTTCAAGCCCCATGTCGGGCTCTGTGCTGAGAGCTCAGAGCCTGGAGCCTCATTCGGATTCTGTATCTCCCTCTCTCTGCCCCTTCCCCACTCATGCTCTGTCTCTCTCTGTCTCCCAAAAATGAATAAACAAATTTTTTTAAATAAAGGAAATTTGGGAAGTATAAACAAGATAAAATGAAAAAAAAAAAGGTTTCCTACAATCGTTCCACCTCGGCAAATAGTAGCATAATTTTAGAAAATTTCCTTTGACCTTTTTTCTGTATACTTTTCTTTTTTTTTTTTAATGTTTATTTATTTTTGAGACAGAGAGAGACAGAGCATGAATGAGGGAGGGGCAGAGAGAGAGGGAGACCCAGAATCGGAAGCAGGCTCCAGGCTCTGAGCCATCAGCCCAGAGCCCGACGCGGGGCTCCAACTCGCGGACCGCGAGATCGTGACCTGAGCTGTACTCGGACGCTTAACCGACTGAGCCACCCAGGCGCCCCTGTATACTTTTCAAATATAGTTGAGTTGACAGTTTATAATTCTGAATATTTCTGTGTTCCAGTCATCACTATGTCAAAAATATTCTCTCATATTAAAAACTCATGAGTAAGCTCATGTCATTAGATGCACAAAATTCTATTGTCATTATACACTGTTACTTATTTATTCAGTCCTGAAACACAGGACATCTGAGTAATTTCTTCTCTTTCATCATCATAAAGTATCTGAGTTAATTCAACTTTATTTCACTTTTATTCAGTATTGTTTTTATTTATCCTGAGTTTTAAAAAAAATTATATAATATAGACCTTTCATTTCCATGCTGCCCTGCTTCTTTCCCCCTTAAGCTGCTGCTTCTGTAGATTGTCCTAAGAATCTTGAACAATCTTCTCTCCACAGATATAGTTAAACCTTGCATTGCAGCAAGGTTGAAAAAAAAGCATTTGATTTTTGGTGCTCTCACTAGTACTGAGAGAGAGAGAGAGGAGAATACCTCACATTTGAAAAATAAATAAATCCATCAGTAATTGCCTAAATAAAATAATCCTTTATGTCTGTTCCTTTTTGAAGGTAAATATAATGTGATGAAAATGGAAAAGCATTGGATTAAAGTCAGATTCTTTTTTTATTGAAGTACAGTTGATACACAATGTTACACTAGTTTCAAGCATACAACATAGTGATTCCACAAGTCTATAGTTCCTGCTACCCAAGCATGGCTACCATCTGTCACCATACAACACTAGTACAATACCACTGACCATAGTCCATATGCTGTTACCTTTTATTCCTGTGACTTATTCATTCCATAGCTGGAGGCCTGTATATCCCACTTTCCTTTACTCATTTTGCCCATCCCAACACCCCCTCCCCTCTGGCAACCATCAATTTGTTCTCTGTATTATGGGTCAGTTTCTGATTTTTGTTTATTCATTTGTTTTGATTCTTAGGCTCACACATGAGTGAAATCATATGGTATTTGTCTTTCTCAGTTTGACTAACTTAGCATAATACCCTCTAAGTCCATCCAACTTGCCTCCAATGGCAAAGTCTCATCCTTTTTAATGGCCTCATAATATTGCATTGTGTGTGTGTGTGTGTGTGTGTGTGTGTGTGTGGGTGTGGGTGTGGGTGTGGGTGTGTGGGTGTGTGTGTGTATACCCCCACATATTTCTAATCCATTTGTCTATTGATGGACATTTAGGTTGCTTCCATATCTTGGCTATTGGAAATAATGTTGCAGTAAACATAGGAGTGCGTATATATTTTCAAATTAATCTTTCCCTACCTAAGTGAACCTTAATCTTAGCAATTTGATTATGATGTATCTTGTAAAAGGAGATTTCAAAATGGAGCAAGCTAGCCTAGATAAGAGAGTCCCTTTTAAAATAGGGTTGAGGGGGGGCTCCTGGGTGGTACAGTCGGTTAAGCGTCTGACTTCAGCCAGGTCACGATCTCGCGGTCCGGGAGTTCGAGCCCCGCGTCAGGCTCTGGGCTGATGGCTCGGAGCCTGGAGCCTGTTTCCGATTCTGTCTCTCCCTCTCTCTCTGCCCCTCCCCCGTTCATGCTCTGTCTCTCTCTGTCGCAAAAATAAATAAATGTTGAAAAAAAATTTTTTTTTAAAAATGGGGTTGAGGGGCCAGAAGGGAAGAGAAATGTATGCATGTACTAATAGAAGAAATACGAACATTTTGCCAGGAACAGATCCTCAGCCTGGACTTAACTACCTCCTCACCATGACACCTGAATCATTGGCTTTCTTCACTTCCAAAGGAGTCTATGCAGTTTAACAAATGTTAATCTCTCATTTGCATATTAACGCAATCAATCTCAGCTAACGTAGTTTCAATCCCTGTTTTGCATAAAGTACCTTAAAGAGAACTGCACTCATGAACTTTTGTCTTCATAACTCTGCCCCCTCTTTGTCTTCCTCAGAGCACAGGTCAAGTTTCTACCTGAATCTATGTCTCCCAAATTGCTACTCTAATTGCCCAAATAAATGCCTGTTTGCTTAAATTTTCAGTGAATTCTTTCTTGGTGGACAACTTCCATATGGTTTTGAGTCTAACCTACTTGGGGTTCACTGAACTTCTTGGGACTGGGTTTTAGAATTTTCATCAAGTTTGAATTTGAATATTTTCCAGCCACTATTTCTTCATGTATTTTCCTGTCCTATAATCTTTTTTCTGGGACTCCAAATAAATTGATATTTTCTACAGGTTACTGAGGCTCTGTTGATTTTTTTCAGACTTTCTTCTCTGAGTTTCAGTTTGGATAGACTCTATTTCATATATAGTAAAGTTCACTGATGTTTTTATTTTATAGTATCTAATCTGCTATTAATCTCATCCAGTTAATATATTAGGTATTGTATTATTCTGCTCCAAAAGTTCCATTTGGTTCTTTTTTATAGTTTATGATTCTCTTATCATTATTTTCATGTTTTCAGTACCTTTAAAGATATGAATGATAGCTGTTTTAAAGTTCTTTACTGCTTTAATATCTTTTATCAGATGTCAGTCATTGTTAATTTTATATTCTCGAACACTAGATTTGTTTCAGCTTTTAAATAGTGTTGCACATTGTTCTGCCAGGCAGTTAATTTACTTGCAATAATGTTGATCTTTTCAAAGTTTCCTTTTCGGCTTTGTTATGAAAAGTCTAGAGTAGCTTATGTTAGGGCCAGTTTTGCCATACTTCTAAACTATGACCTTTCTGGGGTTTCTATGGAAATGTCCTAGGTTTTAAATGAGGACTCTCCACTCTATCTGGTCAGAATTTTAACATCTCCGAGCCCTGTGTGAACTATGGGAATTCTCAGCTAGTATCTTTCCCTGGCGTCACTGTTTTCTATCTACAAATCTCTAGATTTGTATTCGGCATCAGACCCCAGGGACTCATGTGCAGATTTCTGGAGCTCTCTCTCTGCATAGCTTTCTCACCTCTCCTGTACTCTGGCCTGCAAATCCCAGCTATCTCATCTCTTTTCCACACTGGGATCTCTCTCCTGAAATCAAGGAGTTCATTCTGCTCATCCTGGGACTCCCATCCCTGTTCCTCTGGCAGGAAACCAAAGTGATTTTAGGACTCACCTTATTTGTTTCCCTTCTCAGGGATCAGAGTTGTGGGATTGCCTGTTATCTAGTGTTCTTAAAAGATGTCATTCTATATATTTTGTCCAGTTTTCTATTTGTTTAAAGTTAGAAGGCTCAGCTGGTCCCAACTTCTCCATCAAGCCCAGACGTCAAAAGCCAACTCATTTTCTTTTTATACTGCAAAAAGTAGAGCTTCCAACCATCAACAGCCTCAAAGAAAACTTCTTACAAAAGGTGTACGTGAATTGTATCTCTAGCACATGAATTTCAGGAACTGACACACTATACAATCATGAGACAATTAATTTTTCACAGAAAGTTCAGGAGAAGAGTAGCTATTTTGGAGTTCTTTGCTGCCAGCAGGGAATCACAAATGATTTTTTTTTTCCTGCCTGTAACTATTTTTGGCTTAGGTCACTGAATTCAGGCCCTTTTTTGTCAGAACTCTTTCTTCAGCTAGTGGAGCAAGTATATTCCATAGTTTGGCAGTTGGATAAGCTGCTGACAGGTACTGTCATTTGGTTTGCAACTTTGGTGATGGTGCAAGGGAAAAATGCCTCATCCAGGGTAACCAGATGGAATACCCAAAGGCGGGAGAAACAGAGAAGACATAATGAACGAAAGATGAATTTATTCCCTCATTGTTTCTGTCTTAGGGAAGAAATGCCATGGGAGGTGTTGGCAGAAGTTTGACATAAAAGAGTGGAGTGTAATCATTTCGCTCCTCGTGGCAAAGGGTAGAGCAGTTGGCTTCTCTAAGAAAATAGAGAGAAGTTTCAGGGGAAAGCAACAAAAATATTCAGGCAATGAAAAAAAAAAAAGAATCCGTGGGGAAAAAGGTTTATGAATTGACGTTGTTTATACTATGAAAAACTACTAAAGTGACTTCACATGTAGATTAGATTGCATTTATGCAACACTTTAAAACCCTTTCACAAAACACTGCTAGATTATCTGATGTTATCTTCGTAATAACCTGTGAGTGCAGGATCTTATTTCTATTTGTAGAGACATAGACTAAGGAGCAGAATTTAAGGGATTTGGCTCAAATCACAGAGCCAGTTGATTACAGAGACAAAACCAAATAATCTAACAACAACAACAAAACAGTTCAGTTCATTCCACAAGAGTATTTTGGCTACTCATTCTTCATCTCCATAAAGGATGCCACAAGGGAGATTCATTTCAATAAATAAAATCAGAAGCACAACATCACAACAGACTCCAGAAAGAGTATCTTGACATTTTCTGGACTTCTGGGTAAACTTGGAAGACTGAATACACATACCAACTTCCACTACCTATCAAATATCCACTAAAATAGTAAAGGGATTTTTTTAAAGGTACAAATCCACAAAAACATGGATAACATAAAACAAAAACAAATTGGGGGAGAATACAAAGAAAAAGAAAAAGAAAGAAAGAACTTAGCTGCCCTAAGAAAACTGAATCCTCAGCTGGTGGCAAAAGACTCAGAAATTGTCAGTATCAGGCATTTCTGAAACTGTGGATAAAGGAATAAGGGCTTTAAAAAGGGAAATTATCTGAAAGTCTAGTAGGCCTCAAATCCGCAACCTACTATGAATAGTCAGGAAACTAGCAATGCTCTGTTCCAGCAAAGATTGGAGGTCCTGGCTTTAATGTAAGATACAAATAAAAAAAAAAAAAGTAAGATAGAGGCACCTCCCTTCTGGACTGATGTCACTGACAACAGTGACATCAGCTGACCTTAAGAGACACCTTACTAAAAATAGAGGAGATCTCTACCCCACTGGGCTCACATCATGCTGTCAGCTAGCCTTCACCACCCAGGAAGGGGACTGAAGATTCTCTGAAAAATCTCACCAGCCCTGGAGGATATAAATGTCAGAGGTTCCCATTCAGAGGCCTTGACAGAACAGCCTGCAAGGGAGCTCAGTCAACAAGCCATATTCATGTTTTCATATTTTCAGTTAGCTTCTTAGTTCCCTCTTAAAACTACACAGAAAGCCACAGAGCAACACACATGTAAGGAAAGCTTCTTCCAATGGTGTGGTTTTTTTCCAACACCACCGAGCAATTCTCCAGTTCTTATGAAAAGTCACTGGGTATCCTACAATTTAACTCAATTTTGATACTTTCTACCTGGAGATAGCATCAGATCCCACAGGTTAAGGATTCAGTCCTAGAAGACTTACCCCGCTCTACTCCAATCCCAAGTCCAGGCTATGCTTGTAACCAACTAGCTATAAATCAGAGGTTCCCACAACTCCCTGGTTGGATTCAATTAATTTGCAAAAACTGCTCAGAGAAACATTTTGCAGAACTCAAAGAAACATTTGCTTATGTTTACTGGCTTTTTTTTTTTAATTTATTTATTTTGAGAGAGAGAGAGAGAGAGAGAACATAAACAGGGAAGGGGCAGAGACAGAGGGGGAGAGAGAGAATCCCAAGGAGGCTCTGTGCCTTCAATGCAGAGCCAGACATGGGGCTCAAACCTACAAACCACGAGATCATGACCTGAGCTGAAATCAAGAGTCAGATGCTTAACTCACTGAACCACCCTGGCACCCCATGTTTACCAGCTTCTTATAAAGGGTATTATAAAGGATATAGATGAACAGCCAGATGAAGAAGTACATAGGGTGAGGTCCAGAAGAGTGTCTAGAGCAAGAGTTTCTGTCCCAGTGGAACTGGAGTGTACCACCCTCCCAGTATATAGAAAGTTTATCAATTTAGAAGCTTATCAAATCTTACTGTTGGAAAGGTTTTATACAGTTTAATCTGTAGCCTTCCTCAACCCTGGCCTAGAGGTCGGTGGGTGGGGCTGAGAGTTCCAACCCTCTACTTACTTAGTCTTTCTGGTGACCAGTCCATCCTGAGACTGACTAGTGGCACCATCCTAAGTCACCTCATTAAAGCTCAGATGTGCTCAAAAGGGGCTCCTTATGAATGACAAATGACACTCCTGTCCTTCAGGAAATTCCAAGGGTTTGAGGAGCTTTGAATCAGAATCTGGGAAAAAGACCAAATATATTTCTTGTACCAGAAATCGGAAAAAAGAACAAATGTATTTCTTATACCATACTTCTAAACTAAAGATGCAGGAGGAGGGGAGGAAGGGAGAGGAAGGAATGAAAGAGAGAGACTATGTAGCAGAAGAATCACCCCAGTCCTTACCAAAACAAACAAAGAAAAGAAAAACTATTGGGCATTTTTTGATCACTGGGAACAAAGAGAATATCCGTCAACCTACTAGAAAGGAAAAATGGGATTCAAAGTGGCTTAACCTTAATACTGTGAGATGACAATGGTGAATTCTTTCAAAATTCTGATGAAAAATTATTTTCAACTTAGAATTCATTACCAAGCCAAACTACCACTTAAAAATAAAGGAAAAAATGTATTTTCAAACATGAAAAAATTTCAAAACAATTATTTTCTATAAGAATTAAATAAGAAAGACAAGAAAAATCAGAAATAGGCTACAAAACAGAAAGAAGAGGTAAAGAATACCTCAGGATGATTATGAAAGAAGGTCCCAAGAAGGTGATCAAATATATATCAGAGAGGGAGTCAATTCAGACAGGTACAGCTAAGAGCAGTACAAGACAGACTTCTTCAGGAAGACAAAATAGAAACCTGAATGTGAATGAATGCATTCAGAGGCATTCCAGACAGTTGTAGAAGAGTCTGAGGCTAGATTAATAACAGGTACTTAAAAATTAAGCAAATAAACAAAAGGGGACAAATATTAAAATTGTGTAGTAGAGAAAAGGTAATGATATGTCTATACAGGGCTCAGCTGTGATTATGGAATACAGTCCTAATATAAGAATAGTGAATATATTAAACCAAAATTAGATCATCACTGTATTGAGAATGAGATAAAAAGGTCACATGTATTTAGTGGGGCAAAGAGAGGAAGGATTATATGATTATTTTTCAAAGAGAGAAATCAACAGCTTGGAAAAATGAAAAAGTATCAATGAAACAATGTTATTTAGAGACACTAGAATAAATGTGGAACCAGGTAGGTTGTATGTCTTGCTTTGCTGGGAAATACTGGGCCTACTAAATCCATATAATATCAAAAAGGCAACACAGCATGATTCTGAAAGGCATATTTGAGAATTGAACACACCTGGATTCTAGTCCTGACTCCACCATCTATTGGCTGTGATATCATGGGCATGGGAAGTTGAGGCTTCCTCATTCATAAAATAAAAATAATAATAATAGTTCTATTAAATAAATATTTTTATTATTTTATCTAAAACATTATCAGGCATATAGTTGGCACTCAATATACATTTATTTAATGAATATTGGTGAAGAAATAGTGCATGTAATATGTTTAGCCTGATACATAATAAATATTCAGTAAAAATTAATATTGTGTTTACTAGCTGGTCTGTTTATAAGCATGTTCTAAATGTAAGCTCTTCCACTTCTCATCAAATTAGTGAGAGAGAATTAGTTATTATACTGACTTTATTCTCAGAAACTTTGGAGGCATATTTAACTCCTGACTTTCTTGGCCAACCTTTCACAATAATCATTACACTCTATTAATTCACAATATTAACCACTTTATATTATCTACCACAACATCTCCTTCCTCTTCTGAACTACCCTTATCTTCTCCTATTTGCCTTTGGCAAAAGTTTCCTAAATGGTTTCACTGCTTCAAATCTCTTACTTCTCAACTATATCTTCCACCTTGCTGCTACAGTTACCTTTCTAAAAATATGTATCTCATCATGTCACTTCTACACTAATACTTTCTAGATCCCCTCATTACTTGTGGCAGGGCACCCCCTGCTCTTCATAGTATGCCCACTAAGCCACTATATAATCTCATCCAAACTCACCTTTTGTCTCCTGGTATTTCCCAACCCTCCTCTTTCCAATTAGCTTTCCTCCCCTATATTGCTTAAACACATTCCTTCCACAGTGCCTGCAACGCCATGTTCTTTCTCAGATCTGGGGCTTTGGACATACGGTTCTCTCTGCCTGGAAAGCTTTCCCTTCTTTCCCTTTTCCACTTGGCAAACACATTACAAATTAATTGCTTGTTGGTCTCTCCAGCTACACCATAGATTCCTTGAAGTTTGCACTATCTTACTTCTATGTGGCCCACTATTAGGTGCTAAATAATTGGTGACTAAAGGACTACAGCCCTATAATGACTAGTCATCCATTTTAGGGCTTTTGCTTACTAATAATTAAGGTGGTTGATTATTCCACATTACAAAAATTATATTCCACTTTTAAACAGTCAGATTTCCAGTTTTCCTTATATAATATTCAATATTTAACTTGGTTAAGTATAGAGAAATCTAATATGCTCACTCCTCTGTAAATGAAGACAAGCTTTCCACTGTACCTTACTTCTATCCCCTCTAAGAAAACAAAATCAACTGATATGCACATGCCCATTTTAATAAACGCAATACCTGCATTTTGGTGACTATTTACTTTCTTTCAATTTTTTTATTGGCTTAATTCCCACCTACCTCACTTCCTGGGAAACCCTTGTTAACAACCAGTATGTTTGCATGTATATCTTTAAGTATTGAGATATGTAGATAAACACACTCAACGCATCTATATGCACAACAATCCTCTATTCTACATCTTGCTTTTCTCATTCAGTGGAATCTATGGAAAGTCTTCTAAGTATATTAATTCATGTTGCATTGGCTGCATAATAATCCATTGTATACTTAGATTTTTATGAAAGCTCTGCATTATCTTCTGGCCTTAGTTCGGGCTGATAAAAGAATATCATAGCCTGGGTGGCTTATAAACCACAGAAATTTATTTCTCACAATTCTGGGGGCTATCAACACATCAGTAGCTTTGTTTTCTGGTGAGAACCCCTTCTTGTTTCATTGGCAACAGTCTTTTTGCTGTCTTCAGAAGGTGAAAGGGGAGGGGAAGGTTTCTCTGGAGTCTCTTTTATCAAAGCACTAATCCATTCATGATGGCTTTGCCCACTTGACCTAATCACTTTCCAAAGTCCCCACTCCAAATACTGGCACACTGGTGATCAGGTTTCAACTATGAATTTGGGGAGTCACAAACATTCACTCTATAGCATGGCCAGTGAGAATAAAGCATTAGAACCTTCCTTGCCAACCAAATAAAAGAAAACCTATAGCTCAAAATGTTTGGCAGAGCACTTGAGTGGCTCAGTTGGTTAAGCATCCAACTCTTGATTTCAGCTCAGGTCATGATTTCATGGTTCCTGAGATCAAGCCCTACATGCATCAGGCTTTAGGCTGACAGCACAGAGCTTGCTTGGGATTCTCTCTCGCTCTCTCTCTGCCCCTCCCCACTGACACATGTGTTCTCTCTCTCTCTGTCAAAATAAATAAATAAACTTAAAAAAATTAAAAAACAAAATGGTTGGCAATTTCAGATTTCTGTCAGAATCGAGAAGATGTAAACAAACAAAATCTTAGCTGAATGTAATCAACTATGAAAGTTGGGTTAATGATTTATATACATATGTTGCTAGAAACATTTTCAAACTGTCTCAGGAATTTGCATTTGATTCATTTATATTCACTACAACAAAAACAGTACTGCAATTTATATGGTACCTCCAGGCATTTCATTTGTTAGACTGATTTACAGTAAATTGGTTTATTTCAGCATAATAAAGAATACTCTTTGCTATATGCCACTAAAATAAATTAATCAAGCAATTTAAAATTGAATTTTCACACCACAATCTTGTTTTGTTTTCTCACATATCTAAAATAACAGCATCTATCATCATTTAAAACCAATAATGTGATTTGTGTTTTGCAGAAACCAACAAATTAAAGACCAAACCTTTGCATTAGTAGCAACAGAAACAGCCAACAATGTTTGAGAAATGAGTCTGATTTTTCCTTCACTGTTACTATAGCACTTGAAATCTGGGAGCAAATGGAGCCTAGTACAATTTTGTGATTGGTTTAAAAGCTGTAACACTTCAGGACAATGCAAATAGGTTCTCACATTAAAAAGACATTAAATCGCTCAGCAATTTAGAAGAAAAGGCATACAACTGCTCTTGAATTTTAAAATGTATTTCTGTGAAAAATTACCTCTGAGTTGTAGGAGACCCTGAGGCTATTGTGATGTACCCCTTCATGTGTGCTGTAAGTGATGGTAGCCTTCCCCAGGCTTTCCAGGGTTGAGAAAGGCAGCAGTCCTGTTGTTCAAAATATCTAAAGTGAGTGATTAATCATGAGCTCTATCATAAGCACATAAAGTGACGAAGATGGAAACACTGAAAAGCCAAGAGGCTTTGTGGAGGAGGTATAATCAACCCTCAATTAATTCTGCTAATGGAAAGAAGTGTTACGGATAACACAAACATCATTAAATGCCAAATGACAACCAGCCTGACTTTGTCCCAAAGATATAATGTTGAAACACATTTTCCTCCCATGGAACTATTACCCATGGGGATAGGTCTAAAATTTAACACAAACATTATCTTCAAAAGAATAATGCTTTGTAGTGTTAAAGGAGTTAGAGTGACAACATCTGACAAAGAGAAATACATTCCAGATACACCCCTTTCTAGAATAAGCACAGGTTTCTATGTACAGCCCCCATTCCTATATTCCTCAACCTTAACACAGATGGACTAAAAATTGTAAAGGTGAAACTGTTGGAAAATTAAAATTCTGCTGGAGTTTCCAAAAGTCACTGAGGATAGATGGGTCTGATAAAAACAGATGAAAGTAATCCAGGCTTATTAAAGTTTTTTCTTTTACAGGTATACAAACAGGGCTATACCCACATACACACTCATCAACATAGGGAGAACAGCCCCCTATTCATCAGTCATTTTTATCCAGACTTGCATAATGAATGTTCATTCAAGCTTCCAAAAATTAATATTCAGCAGGCATTAAGTCCTAGACAGTGTGCTAGATACTAAGGATGGACTGATCAACAAAACAAACTTGGTCACTGCCCTCAAGGAGTAAAACACCCAACAGCTCTTAGCATATAAGTTCACAGTAAATATAACTATTGTTTTCCATTCCCCTTAGCTTCTTTTAGCTTGTTTACTCTTTTGTTAAATGGGAATAATGATATATACCTTAGAGCATTACTAAGATTAAGAGTTCTAATAAAATTCCAAAAACTGTTGATTGATTCGGAAATCTCCCTGAGCTGAGCAGCCAGCTGCTAAAATATCAACTTATATTAAAAAGGGGGTGGGTATAAGGATTTAGGGCAACATGCTGGCTGTCACTTCCTCTACAATGGCAAGTGCAAATAAGAAAAGAAATCAAATCTAATATAAAATCCATGGGGAAAGATGGGATCTTAGGAGTTTAACTAATGGTTGTCAATATTTAAGAACATGAAAGAAGTGAACTGAAAGGGCATCAGATTCCCAAGGAGATTGTTCTAAGTTTAGTGCCAACACAGAAAAGACCAAAAAAAGGTTGGTAAAATGTCAAAAAAAAAAAAAAAACATACAAAATTAAAAATGATACTTGATTACACCAAGTGAACTTTGAGAGTTGGGAAAGAAGGTAGGAAAATGCCTAGTCAATAAATCAAAGATTATTCTTAAATATTTTTACTGGATTCCTTATTATTCATATTTATTGGTTGGTTTTATCACTGTAGAAAGAAGAATCACAAGATTTTGACAACCTACACACAAACATCCAAGCCTCTAGAATTCTACCTGGAAGATTTCGTTATTTCTCATTTAGGGCCATATATATGGAAAATGAATTGTCCAGATTTCCACCATATGTTTGAGTTTACAAATCAGTTATTCTCAATGATCTAGTACCCAGCTGAAATAAATACACATATAGCTATGTTCATGTGTAAAGAAACACAGGTGAGAACAAGATTTCTTTAGCCTCCTCTCTGTATAGATGAATTAAAATCCAACTGGAAAAAGGAACATATACTAAAAGCCAGAAATATTCTGAAAAAGAAAATGAGAAAGGATAGCTCATCCTGATAATTAGACATGGTAAAAAGCTAAATTAGTTTGGTACTGAAGAAAAAGCATATAGATCAATAGAATGGAAGAGATAATTCAAAATCGATGTAAATCCATTTGATAAATGAGTATTTCAAATAAATTGTCAAAAAGAATAGATTATTCAATAAATCATGTTGAGGCAACTAGGTAACCAATTAAGAAAGTAAGGAGAGATTTATATCTAGTTTGTAGCAATTAAATAATTTCCAGAAAGGTATAAGATTTAAACACTTAAAAATAAACCCATGTAGCCCCAATAGTTTATTTTTACTTTTGTTCCCCTTGACTGAGGAATATATCTAGAAATACGTTGGCATGGCTGATGTCAGAGAAATTACTGTGCATGCTCTCTTCTAGGATTTTTATGGTTTCAGGTCTCACATTTAGATCTTTAATCCATTTTGAACTTATTTTGGTGTAAGTGGTCCAGTTTTCCCAACACCTTTGTTGAAGAGAGTGTCTTTTTCCCATTGCATATCCTTTCCTGCTCTATTGAAGATTAATTGGCCATACAATTGTCGGTTTATTTCTGGGCTCTCTATTCTATTCTATTCTATTCTATTCTATTCTATTCTATTGATCTATGTGTCTATTTTTGTGCCAGTACCATACTGTTTTGATTACTACAGCTTTGTAATATAACTTAAGTCTGGAATTGTGATACCTCCAGTTTCGTTTTTCTTTTTCAATATTGCTTTGTCTACAGGGTCTTTTGTGGTTCCATACAAATTTTAGTATTATTTGTTCTAGTTCTATGAAAAACAATCTTGGTATTTTGATAGAGATTGCCATTAATGAATCTGTAGATTAATTTGGGAAGTATAGACATTTTAACAATATTTGTTCTTCCAATCCATGAGCATAGAATGTCTTTCCATTTGTTTGTGTTGTCTTCAATGTATTTTATCAATGTTTTATAGTTTTCTGAGTACAGGTCTTTCAAAGTACAGCCTTTTCAAAATAAAAGCTTCTGCATAGCAAAGGAAACAGCCAACAAAACTAAAAGACAACCTACTGAATGGGAGAAGTTACCTGCAAATGACATATCTGATAAAGGCTAAGTATCCAAAATATATGAAGAACTCATACAGCTCAATACCCAAAAAACAAATAATGCAATTAAAAATGGGCAGAACACACGAACAGATATTTCTCCAAAGAAGACATCAAGATGGCCAACAGACCCACGGAAAGATGCTCAATGTCACTCATCATCCGGGAAATGCAAATCAAAGCTACATTGAGATATCTATCACCTCATGCCTCTCAGAATGGCGAAGATCAAAAACACAAGAAACAACAAGTGATGGCAAGGATGTGGGGAAAAGGAACACTTGTGCACTTTTGGTGGGAACTTAAGCTGGTACAGCCCCTGTGGAAAACCGTATGGAGGTTCCTCAAAAAAACTGAAAAGAGAATTACCCTGTGGTACCTGGGTGGCTCAATCAGTTGAGCATCCAACTATTGATTTCGGCTCAGGTCATGATCTCATGGTCCGTGAGTTAAAGCCCCACATCAGGCTCTGCGCTGACAGTATGGAACCTGCTTGGTATTCTCTCTCTCTCTCTCTCTCTCTCTCTCTCTCTCTCTCTCTGTTCTTCCCTGCTTGCACGTTCATGCGCTCCCTCTCTCTCACACAATAAATAAATAAACTTAAAAAGAATAGAACTACTCTATGATCCAGTAATCACACTACTGGATATTTACCCAAAGAATACAAAAACATTAATTTGAAGGGATATATGCACCCCTATATTTATAGCAGCATTATTTACCATAGCCAAATTATGGAAGCAGCTCATTCATCAACAGATGAATGGATAAAGAAGGGGTTGTATATATACATACATATATATGTGTATGTATGTATATAGATATTCAGCCATAAAAAAGAATGAAATCTTGCCATTTGCAACAACATGGATGGATCTAGAGAGTATTATGCTAAGCGAAATAAGCCAGTCAGAGAAAGACAAATATCATATGATTTCACTTATATGTGAAATTAAGAAAAAAAAACAAAGGGAAAAAAGAGAGAGAAAGAGAGACAAACCAAATAACAGACTCTTAACTATACAGAACAAACAGATGGCTACCAGAGGGGAGATGGGTGGGGGGAATGGGTGAAATAGGTGAAGGGGATTAAAAGTACACTTATCTTAATGAGCACTGAGTAATACCAGGACTTGTTGAATCACTATATTATAAACCTGAAACTAATATAATACTGTATTGTTAACTACACTGGAATAAAAATAAAAAACATAAATAAGCCCATGAGTGTTCTAGAAGAAGGAATCAATAAATGCAGGCCTTTCTAAACAAGATACAATTTAGAAGTCATAAGACTACATTAAAAAATTATTCATCAAAAAAATTTTAAAAATAATACTCAAGACTGGGGAAAATCTTTATAATACATATATGAAAGGAATAATTTCCTTAACAAAGAAGTTATAGGAATCAAGATTAAGATAAGTAATCTAATAAAAAATAAACAAAGAATATGAACATATAATTTAAAAATAAAAACAAATGGTCAATAGGCATGGAAAAAATTCATAATTCAAGAAATGCAAACCAAAACAAGATGTTATTTCCACCCATAAGATGAGCAAAAAATTTTAAAGTTTAACCATGACCAATACTGACACTGTTGGTAGAAGTGTAAATTTATGCAACATTTTGAAGGCAATTTGACAACACCTTCTAAAATTTAAAGTGTATGTACTCTTGGACCTAGCAAGCCATTGGAATTTATCTACAGCCACCCTTGCAAAAGCCAACCAAGATATATATATATATATATATATATATATATGTATGTATATATGTATGTATATATGTATGTATATATGTACATGTGTATATATGTATGTATATATGTATGTTTATATGTATATATAAATACACTCACACATATATATATATACAAGACATATACATATATATACAAACACTATTAACTGTAGCTGAAAACGGAAACACGTTTCAGCATTACAGTTCTTACTAAATAAAATATGACATACCCAGATTATGAAACACCATGCAGCCCATGACACAGGATAGAAATCTATATTAGCTGGTAATGGAAAGATAGCTAAGCCATATTGTTGAGTTATAAAAGTGCAGAATAGTATATAAAGCATGATCCCTTTGTGCGTAAAAACACAGAAAAATTTCTATATGCTGGTAAATGCATGGATGAAGGACTAGAAGTTATTTAGAATCTTTCTATACTATCTGGGTTTACTATAAGCAGGTCAAACCTTATTTTTTATGTCATAGCAATACAGGCAATTTCCTAAAATATATTTTACCATATGTTTAAAAATGAACAATTTCAGTTAATATTAAAATATCATATCAGTTATTCGGAACTCAATTAATCATCCACTGAGCAACATAAGGCTAAGAAACCTCCATCTAGTCACACATGCGACCGTATGTTCCAGTCCCTATGTTCCTCTGACCATGAGGAATAAAGGAACAGAGATAGGATTTTTTCCTTAATAAGGAAACTAGTAATTAACCCTCTGCTAATTAGGATATCCGAAAAATATAATCATATACCTAGGAGTTTGCCTAGATAATTTCCTTAATAAAAAATCTTACTGAGACCTAAGCAAGTCCTAACCCTAGAGTCTAAAAAGATCTCTGCACAAAGGCAGTTGTGTGAGTTATGTTTAGGCTGAAAAGTCTTGCAAGACAGGAAGAGTGAACAATAAGTACTTGGAGTCGAGTGGAGCAAAAATTAAAAAAATAAATAAAATGGCATTTTCTTTAACAAATGAATTGCAACAAGGAAAATAGAGATGGAGGGGAAAACAATAGATTAAAAGAGACTTAAATGATGTATTCACTGCAACAGATTAAGAAAAAGTGTCCCCTTCTTCAGTCTACCCTATGCAATTTAAGTTTGTAGTGCTTTCCAATCTGACACTAACTTGGCAATGTTACTTGCTTTGACCAAAAGAATGAGATAGAAGTGATGTTGTGCCACATCTAAGCCCAAACTAGCATGCTATTACTGTCTCACTCCTTTGCCACTGCTATGAGAACATGCCTGGAATAGTTTACTGCATGGTGACAGACATATGGATTAGGGCCAAATCATGCAAATCACCCCAGGTATGGCCCATCCACATAGCCAATAGCCAGCCAAACCCAGATATTCAAATGAACCAAGATCAACAGAGTTGCCAAACTGACCCAGCTACACTGTGTTAAAAAGAAACAGACCCAAGGGGCACCTGAGTGGCTCAGTCAGTTAAGAGTCGAACTCTTGATTTCTGCTCGGGTCATGATCTCGCACTTCACAAGATTGAGCCCCACATAGGCTCTGCTCTGACAGAGTGGAGTGTGCTTGGGATTCTCTCTCCTCTCTCTCTGCCCCTTCACCACTTGTTCGTTCGTTCCCTCTCTCTCTCTCTCTCAAAATAAATAAACTTGAAAGAAAGAAAGAAAGAAAGAAAGAAAGAAAGAAAGAAAGAAAGAAAGAAAGAAAGAAAGAAAGAAAGAAAGAAA
>NW_024412418.1:21408177-21417029 GCF_014898765.1 Herpailurus yagouaroundi | reverse complement strand
AAAGAAAGAAAGAAAGAAAGAAAGAAAGAAAGAAAGAAAGAAAGAAAAAAGAAACAGATCCCAAAAAGAAACAGACACTTTTGCTAAGGCCCACCAAGATTTAATACCTGAATTAACTGCAGTTTCAGCCTCCCCCAGTAGTGAAATTTTAAACCAATCAGTCTGGTATTTCTTGATTAACACTAATGAGTTAATATGCATGATAAGATCCCCCGACTTCCCCTAGGAAAGGAAACCTTGCCTGAAATAATCCACTCTTCTAACTTCCTTGTTCCAATGCTCCTTTTGCCTATAAAATCCTTCAATTTTGTACCTCTCAGATCTTCTCTTTGCTAGATGAGATGCTGCCTGACTCATGAATCGAATAAAGCCAGTAAGATCTTTACATTTACTCTGTTGCATTTTTTTTTTTAACAATTAGCAATAACTTCTTGTTTGTTTTTACCTCAGAAGTATCGTGGGGTTTGTTACAAAGCATTGCTGAAGGAATAAATGATACATCCACCAAATTGCAATATAGAGATCTTACGTTTTGATTTGAGCAAACTGTTAAAATAAATATGTCAACTGAGAGACCTAACAGTATTTGCTGACATTATGGAAATATTCCCCTTTTTTCTCTCCCATGCTGACACTGAGTTGTAATTCACTTTCTTTGCAGTCTGATGATAGTAATGTAACTGTATACCTTAAGAGTCCTACTCTCGGGGCGCCTGGGTGGCGCAGTCGGTTAAGCGTCCGACTTCAGCCAGGTCACGATCTCGCGGTCCGTGAGTTCGAGCCCCGCGTCAGGCTCTGGGCTGATGGCTCGGAGCCTGGAGCCTGTTTCCGATTCTGTGTCTCCCTCTCTCTCTGCCCCTCCCCTGTTCATGCTCTGTCTCTCTCTGTCCCAAAAATAAATAAACGTTGAAAAAAAAATTAAAAAAAAAAAAAAGAGTCCTACTCTCTTAAAGACATACTAAAATGATAACATACCTTGGATTTACTTGAAAATAATTTGTGAACCAGGGTGAGGAAATGATGTCAGGTAATTTGATAATCATCGAAGATGGGTGATGGTTATTTGGGGCTTAATACCATTCTCTCTACTTTGATATGCTTGCAATTTTCCATAATTGAGAAGTCATGCCTGGGGGATAAAACAGGTTTATATCAGGAGCAAACAATTAAAACAGCAGTACATCAGGAGAAAAAAATACATAGGTTAGTTGAAATCAAACTGGCTTGTATTAAATATATCACTTATTCATTAAAAAAATAATAATATATGTGTGCCTAGTATTTGTCAAGGACTGGGAATAGAAGAGTGAACAAAACAGACAAAAGTACTTGCCCATAAAGGAACTTACATTCTAGCGGGAAACAGATACTAAATAAGTACAAAATTATATATCAGACAGTGATCAGTGCTGTGGAGAAAAATAAAGTAGGGAAGTGGGATTGGGGATACGAGGAGCCAGGAGAAAGTAGTTTTCTGTTTTAAAGAGGGTGGCAAGGAAGGGCTGGCCAATAATGTAGCATTTGAGCAAAGGGGAGCAGGAAATTAAATGCCTGATAATTTACAGAATAGAAAGATACTAAATTTCCCAGACACTTAGAAACATGCATTGGCCTCTCATACTGCAATGCAGCCTTCAGAGATTTTCACACGTCAGTCTGAGCAATGCGAATTTTTTTTTTTTTTTTGCTTCATTCTCAAAGACCATTTACTAGCCATATTTCAAATTCCTCAGGAAACCTTGCTATAGTTCTTTATGTTCTGTATTCGTGTATATAGATATTTGAATAAGCTTAATAAGTTATACTTCATAGAGAACACAAACCTAAACATGAACTGCATACTCTGTCTATATCAAGAATGTGATTAGTATCCCTCATTTCAACTGCAACTACGGGAGCCCAAATTACCATCCGCACCGAATTACTACAACAGCTTCCCAACGAGTCACGTGCTTCCACCCTTTCCTACGGTCTATTCCTAAGACAACAGCCAGAATGAACTTTCTGAAATAAAAGTCAAGTTAATCACTCTTCTTTTCAGAAC
Source organism: Herpailurus yagouaroundi (assembly GCF_014898765.1). Lineage (NCBI taxonomy): Eukaryota > Metazoa > Chordata > Mammalia > Carnivora > Felidae > Herpailurus > Herpailurus yagouaroundi. The sequence continues at coordinate 21,414,985 of NW_024412418.1, read as the reverse complement.
TCTCTGACTCCCTATTTTACTCATAAAAACATCCAGACTTCTAACATGGCCTAAGAGGCACTAATGCTGCATCCTGATCATTCACTTCCAGCCAGTTCTTACTACCCTTACTTATCCTCATCCACTCTGTTCCAGATGCACTGACATCCCTGACGTTCCTCACTTGTCCCAGACATGCCTCCAACTTGGGTATCTGTACTGACTGCTCCATCTGCCCGGAGAACTTTTCACCAGATAGCTACATGGCTAACTTCCTCACCTCCTTCAATCCTTTGATCAAGTGATAACTTCTCAGTGAAACAATACCCTTTCTCCTCTTCTACAGATTTGCCCTTGGGTTAACATTTTAGCACTGTCCCCTAGAAATCTGATAAAGGTGGAAGAACAGCTATAGTACTAAGAACTGTGATTATTGTAAAAACAACTCCTGATTGCTAAGTAGCATCTGCACTGAAAGTTATGTGTATGAACCATAAATTCAGGTTGGATGTCCCTGAAAGTGTTAACTCTTGTAAGTAAACACGTCCCTTGAAGGAACATGTTCCCATTTCTGAGACTATGAGATACCAGGTCATATTTGGAACATGAGGCTTCTAAGCCTTGAGTGGATAATGTACTTACCCAATTAAATCTCCTCTCCTCACACCTGAGCTAAAACTTGGGTGCAGGTGCAAAAAAGACTGGCTCCTGGATGACAATGCAGATGGTTTCCAGAACTACTTACTCCCACTGAAGAGAAACATCTGACTGCTTTGCTGGCATGCTATTTTTCCTGACCACTATCCCCATAAGTGAAGCTTATTTTAAGTCTGGCCTATGGTAATTTAGCTGAACCTAAGAAAACTTCCAGGTGGTAATCATACCCAGAGCTGAAGAGTAAACTGGCTGGAAATCAGCCATGAGGCAGGCAGACAGGAATGTGGGAGAACTAAAAAGGCCCTGAAAGAGATATATGGGCATGTGGACAGTCCAGGAATGCAAGACTAAAAGGTCAGGAGCTGAAGTCTGCAGGCACTAAAAGGAGAAACTGTGAGTAAGCTCATCTACATAGCTACCCTGCTGTTACCCACCCACATCTAGGATGTCTGCAACCTGCTTCCTGGCCTTTGGATGGATCCTGTGCAGCAAACTCTTAAACTCCCTATATTGCTTCTTGCACCTGCTGGTGGAACTCAAAATTGTCTGCACCTGGCTGGAGTGGAGGCCACAGCCAATCAGCAGCAATTTCCGGAAAGGCCATCCTGAACAAGTACAGTGGCTGAGTCAGAGCCTTAAACCAAGCCAGAGCACCTCATACCAAGGCAGCTCTGGCAACAGCTGGAACATGTGAGAAACTATGGCTCTAGGTCCAGAATGTTGGGTCCAGGGACTCAAGATCTAGCTCTCAGACTTCCTCCTCCTCCACCCCTGTTTACTGCTCTGGCCAGATTCCTCATCACCCACCCTCAGTCCAGATATTCTCTGGCTACCACAAAGCAGGTGCCATGTTCTAATATGTTCTTGGCCTAATCTCTCAATTTATATAAAGGAGATTTTTGAAATTGCCTGAAAAAAATGCTTTTGAGTTGTATTTTGAAGACAATGACAAAAGCTAACCCATAAAATCTCTCTGGCATTAGCTCCTGGGGAGAAGTTTATAATCTCTATTCACAATGTTCTGTAGGGCTTGGTTTCCTAATCAGCAAGTGGGCCATGTCAACAAAGGAATATCCCATTTCCAGAGACCCTTCACAGTGTGACTCCTATCAGCTTCTCTAGTTTCATCTACCTCCACTCCAGACCTTTCCTGTCCTGCCTACTCCTGACATGCTGCACATTCTCACCATGTTCATTTCTACACATTAGGCCTTTTCACACCTCTCTGCTTTGTTAAATATTATTTTCTCTGCCTGGCATAGACTTTTCCAACTCACTTTCTCCATTTAACTTGGAAAAGGTCCCTGTAGGCTAGCTGAGTCTCTTGACCTAAAGTCACCTTTGCTGTAGGTGGCCCTCTCTCTAGCAAGTGCTTCTTCCCTTTTACCTTCAGACCTGCCCATATCTTCATTAAATTTTTCTCAAATTATTCCATTTTTGTGTGTTCCAACTCCTTCCTACTGGGACTCTAACTACATTTACAAAAATGTGTTCAGCTTTTTTACAGGTCAGTTTTTTAATGAAGATTACACTTGCCTCAAAAGTGAAGACTCAATTATTTTATCTATTTGTTCAGTAGCTTAACAAGTATTTACAAGTTCCTCCACTATTTCAGGGATTGTGCTAGACCCCAGGGATAAAATGACAAGCAATAAAGGCCATGCCCTCGTGGAATTTACTGTCTACTAACAGTCATTAAAAGACTTCCTTGGGAATTCTTAATTTGGAAGGCCACATCACACATCATATCAAACATTTTTAAACCTGCCAGTAAGAGTTATGAAAGTAGTCTTACAAATTTGTGTTAACATTATTGGACACAAGTAGTACATGTAACTCATAAATTATTATGATTTTATGGCAATTATACTTATTGAGGACTTTTTTAAAAATATAATTTATTGTCAAATTGGCTAACATACAGTGTGTAAAGTGTGCCCTTGGTTTTTGCAGTAGATTCCTATGGTCCATTGCTTATATACAACATCCAGTGCTCATCCCAACAAGTGCCCTTCTCAATGCCCATCACCCATTTCCCTTCTCCCACACACCCCTATCAGCCTTGGTTTGTTCTCTGTATTTAAGAGTCTCTTATGGTTTGCCTCCCTCCCTCTCTGTAACTTCCCCCTCTTCTCTTCCCCCATGGTCTTAAGTTTCTCAAGTTCCACATATGAGTGAAAACATATAATATTCTGTCTCTGACTTATCTCATTTAGCATAATACCTTCCAGTTCCATCCACGTTGCTGCAAATGGCATGATTTCATTCTTTCTCATTGCCAAGTAGTATCCCATTGTATATATAAACCACATCTTCTTTAACCATTCATCAGTTGATGGGCATTTAGGCTCTTTCCATAATTGGGCTATCACTGAAAGCTCTGCTATAAACATTGGGGTACATGCACCCCCTATGACTCACCACTTCTGTATCCTTTGGATAAATTCCTAGGAGTGCTATTGCTGGGTCATAGGGTAGTTCTATTTTTAATTTTTTGAGGAACTTCCACACTGTTTTCCAGAGAGGCTGCACCAGTTTGCATTCCTACCAGCAATGCAAGAGGGTTCCTGTTTCTCCACATCCTCATCAGCATCTGTTGTTTCCTGAGTTGTTAATTTTAGCCACACTGACCAGTGTGAGGTGGTAACTCAGTGTGGTTTTGATTTGTATTTCCCTGATGATGAGTGACATTGAGCATCTTTTTTCTTTTTAATTTTATTTTTTTTTAATTTACATCAAAATTAGTTAGCATATAGTGCAACAGTGATTTCAGGAGTAGATTCCTTAGTGCCCCTTACCCATTTAGCCCATCCCCCCTCCCACAACTCCTCCAGTAACCCTAAATTTGTTCTCCATATTTATGAGTCTCTTCTGTTTTGTCCCCCTCCCTGTTTTTATATTATTTTTTCCCTTCCCTTATGTTCATCTGTTTTGTCTCTTAAAGTCCTCATATGAGTGAAGCCATAAGATTTTTGTCTTTCTCTGACTGACTAATTTCACTTAGCATAATACCCTCCAGTTCCATCCACGTAGTTGCAAATGGCAAGATTTCATTCTTTTTGATTGCCAAGTAATATATACATTGTATATATATATACCATATGTTCTTTACCCATTCATCCATCGATGGACATTTGGGCTCTTTCCATACTTTGGCTATTGATGACAGTGCTGCTATAAACATGGGGGTGCATGTGTCCCTTCAAAACAGCACACCTGTATCCCTTGGATAAATGCCTAGTAGTGCAATTGCTGGGTCAAAGGGTAGTTCTATTTTTAGTTTTTTGAGGAACCTCCATACTGTTTTCCAGAGTGGCTGCACCAGTGGCTTGCATTCCCACCAACAATGCAAAAGAGATTCTCTTTCTCCGCATCTTCACCAACATCTGTTGTTGCCTGAGTTGTTAATGTTGGCCTTTCTGACAGGTTTGAGGTGGTTTTGACTTGTGTTTTCCTGATGATGAGTGATGTTGAGCATTTTTTTATGTGTCGGTTGGCCATCTGGATGTCTTCTTTGGAGAAGTGTCTATTCATGTCTTTTGCCCATTTCTTCACTGGATTATTTGTTTTTTGGGTGTTGAGTTGGATAAGTTCTTTATAGATTTTGAATACTAAGCCTTTATCTGATATGTCATTTGCAAATATCTTCTCCCATTCTGTCAGTTGCCTTTTAGTTTTGCTGATTGTTTCCTTTGCTGTGCAGGAGCTTTTTATTTTGATGAGGTCCCAACAGTTCATTTTTGCTTTTGTTTCCCTTGCCTCCGGAGATGTGTTGACTAAGAAGTTGCTGTGGCCAAGATCAAAGAGGTTTTCGCCTGCTTTCTCCTCGAGGATTTTGATGGCTTCCTGTCTTACATTTAGGTCTTTGATCCATTTTGAATTTATTTTTTGTGTATGGTGTAAGAAAGTGGTCCAGGTGCATTCTTCTGCATGTTGCTGTCCAGTTTTCCCAGCACCACCTACTGAAGAGACTGCCTTTATTCCATTGGATATTCTTTCCTGCTTTGTCAAAGATTAGTTGGCCATATGTTTGTGGTTCTCTATTCTGTTCTCTATTCTGGGTTCTCTATTCTGTTCCATTGATCTGAGTGTCTGTTCTTGTGCCCGTACTATACTGTATTGATAATTACAGCTTTGTAGTACATCTTGAAGTCCAGAAATCTGATGCCTCCTGCTTTGGTTTTCTTTTTCAAGATTGCTTTGGCTATTCGGGGTCTTTTCTGGTTCCATACAAAGTTTAGGATTATTTGTTCTAACTCTGTGAAGAATGCTGGTGTTATTTTGATAGGGATTGCATTGAATATGTAGATTTCTTTGGGTAGTATCGACATTTTAACAATATTTGTTCTTCCTATCCAGGAGCATGGAATCTTTTTCCATTTTTTTGTGTCTTCTTCAATTTCTTTCATAAGCTTTCTATAGTTTTCAGTGTATATATTTTTCACCTCCTTGGTTAGATTTATTCCTAGGTATTTTATGGTTTTTGGTGCAATGAGCATCTTTTTAGTTGTCTGTTGGCCATCTGGATGTCTTCTTTGGAAAAGTGTCTGTTCATGTCTTCTACCCATTTCTTCATTGGATTATTTGTTTTTTGGGTGTTCAGCTTGGTAAGTTCTTTATAGATTCTGGATACTAACCCTTTATCCAGTATGAAATTTGCAAATATCTTTGAGGACTTTGAAATTAAGAAACAAACTTCTCAAATGCAATGATGTTTGTGAATAGCCAACTCAATAATGGAGTCAACATTTAATTATTTATTAATTTGGATTTTCTTTCTTTTTTAATTTTGGATTTTTTTATTAATTTGAATTTATAAATTTAGATTTTTCAGTTTTATTTTCCCATTTTTTAATTTGGTAGACACAAGAATAGTATTCACCAATATCTGGCTCTCCTCTCTTCTGGATAAATAGAAAGCTATACTTCTCATTCCCTACAGTTGAGCAAAGCCACGTAATTAGTCCTGCCCAATGGAAGGTGAGTGACGAGGCAGAGAAAAGCCTGTGCTGAGCTCTTCAGGCGCTCTCTTATTCTACCTTGACAATCATGAAGGCTGTGTTTTCTACGTAATGCAATTTAAGAGATGGTGGAAGTTCTATCAGCCTCAGTTCTTCAGGGACTTTGGGAAGCCCAGAATGCCCTTTTTCTCTCTCTCTTTTTTTTAATGTTTATTTATTTGAGAGAGAGAGAAAGACCTCGAGCAGGGGAGGGGCAGAGAGAAAGGGAGAGAAAGAAAGAATCCCAAAGGCTCTGCACTGCCAGCACCGAGCCTAATACAGGGCTCAAACTCACAAATCTATGAGATCATGACCTGAGCTGAAATCAAGAGTCAGATGCTTACCTGACTGAGTCACCCAGGTGCCCCCCAAATGCCCTTTCTCTTGTCATTAACATGTAACTAACATGTAACATAAACTAGAAATAAAGTCCTCTGCATTAATACACTAAGACCTGGGAAATAATTGTTAATGCAGTGCAATCTAACCAATGCTGACTAGTACAAAGCCCCATTTTGTTTTTTGCAGGTCTTTTACATTTTCCGAGGCCCAGCTTTCAGGCTTTAGACATTATGCCATCACCACCTAGTAAAGGAAACAATCCTAAGTCTAGTAAAGGAAATAGATCAAATGAGAATTTAAAACTGAATAAATGCAATTCATTCAACAAAGAGTTATTGAGCTCATACTATATGGAAAGAAGATCAGGTCAACTTCCCCTAAATTTCCTAGGTAGCATGAGAGAATAGTGGATACTGGGGCCGATTCATAGTCTACAATTCAGACTTGGAGAAAGAAGAATGGATGCTCTATAGACAAACAGTGTCTGCTACAGGTCCAAAGCTATAATGGCTTCTTTTACCAATGGCCCCAAACAAAAAAAGGATAAGACATTTCTGATACTAAGGAAATGATTATTTCTCTAGAAAGATAAACTAAGACACTGCACTATGTTGTTTTAGTCTGCAGGCTATTAACAGAGGCTAAAGAGGATGGTCTCCTATAAGGAAAATGGCCATTCCATTAAAGAGATGAAAGCACTTTCTCTTCAAGTGGGGTTTGAGAGAGAAAGAACCTGGCTACCTAAGAGATGACACTAACCAGGAAAAAGAATAAGAAAAAGAAAAAGAAAGAAAGAAAGAAAGAAAGAAAGAAAGAAAGAAAGAAAGAAA
>NW_024412418.1:21193043-21408167 GCF_014898765.1 Herpailurus yagouaroundi | reverse complement strand
AAAGAAAGAAAGAAAGAAAGAAAGAAAGAAAGAAAGAAAGAAAGAAAGAAAACAAGGGAAAAGTTCTTAAGGCTTCTGGCCTAGGAAGTACTCCGATCTCTTTTTGGCTTGCTAGTGATTCTATAGTTAAAACATCACCTTGCATAATGCTCCCTAGGAAGCCAAAGCAGGGAGGCATACGCCATGCAAAGAAAGCTAGCCTACAAAACTGGGAGACAAAAAGCAGAATTTGTGAGGCAGAGAACCACAGAGAAGAGAATAGAACTAAACAGAGAAAAAAATGCCAGAAATCTGCATTAGGATCTCAAGTCTTGGCTGATTCTAAGATCCCATACAGCTGGTCAAAGAGCAACTACAATGAAAAGAGCAAGTATCAGGTTGCTATAAACTGACTTGTCTACGGGTAACACTGAGTTATGACCAAACACAGTAGAAACTTCATGAACACCTGAGACATTCGATAGAAACACCAGAAAGGCCACACCTTAGTCTATTTTTCTTAGGTTCCCTAAAGAGCCTTCCAACTTGATTATAGCAGGATATGTCTTACTTTTTCCTCCCAGAGAAATAGGCAACTTTCTTCAGCATCAAAATTGTTTCATCTACCCTTAGATAACATGAATAAATTATTTGAATGGCAACAAATTCCAAAACCAACAGAGAAAGGAAAAGAAATCTTAAATAGACTGATATCAATTAACAAAATTTCAATTGTAATTAGAAACCTTCCTAGACAGAAAATGGAAGTCCATTTCTGCTTCACTCAGATGGAATTCCATTAAACATTTAAGAAAGATGCAACACCAATCTTACAAACTCTCCTAGAAAATAGGAAAAGACAGAACACTTCCCAAGTCATCTCATGAGACCAATACAACCCTAAAACCAAAACCTGCCAAAGATATTACAAGAGAAGAAAAGTACAGGATAATAACCCTCAAAAATAGAGATGCAAAAGTCGTTAACAAAATATTAACAAACTGAATAACCTCAACATAGGAAAAGTTAAGTTACAGATAAGGTTTACCCCAGGAATGGAAAGTTGGTTTAACATTTTTAAATCAATCAATATAATTCACCATATTAACATAATTAGAATATTCATATGATCATCTCAATAAATGCATATAATAATTAAATGAACTCAATAATTAGATGAACTGAATAAAAGTTAATATCCATTCATAATAAAAACTCCCAGAAGACTAGAAATAGAAAGAAACCCATCCTGATAAAGCATATTTACTCCTCAGCCAAAAAAAAAAGCCCTACTGCTACATAATTCTTAATAGAGAATAAATAAACATGATGCCACTAAAATCAGGAAAAAATGAGGTCAACATTGTAACAAGAAATGTTCTAGCCAGGACAATTAATCAAGAAAACAATTGCAATGAAAGAAATATATAGTTTTTAGTTACAGATGACAATATTATGTAAAGAGAAAATTGCACACTTTTACTTCTTCATTCCCCTAGTGGTGACCACTTCGGTTGCCTCTGAATGACAACAGTGATAAATTTCCTTACATGCACATGTAGAAAAATTTCCGTGTGATATAGGGGCGCCTAGGTGGCTCAGTTGGCTAAGGCTCCAACTCTTGGTTTCAGCTCAAGTCATGATCTCCCAGTTTGTGAGATTGTGCCTCCTGTTGCTTTCTGTGCTGACAGCATGGATCCTGCTTGGTATTCTCCCTCTCCCTCACTCTCTCTCTGCCCCTCCCCCTCCCTCTCTCACAATAAATAAACATTAAAAAAAAAGAAAAAAGAAAAAGAAAAATTTCTGTGTGACACATACCCAGAAATGGGATTGCTGATTCTTAGGGTACAACCACACTATTAATTTAATTTCCAGAAATACTAAACCAGTGCCCATTCCAACCAGCAGTGAATCATGTATTTTGAACTTAAACTTATTTAAAATGTATTCTGCCATTTAAAGTGGCAGAATAATCTATTGAAATAATTTTGTTTTGTTGCTGGCTACTCTACAGCTACACTCATTAGGAAGAAAGGAAGGATGTCATTTCCACATCCAGTCAGGGGGTCAGGCCTTGATTTCTCAGGACTGGGCCAGATCTAAAGAAGAATAAACAATCACATTGTGTGTCAGAGCTCTAACGAGGAGTTACCATACAGGAATCCACTACCGAGAAGATAGCCCCTAAAAAGGGCTTTATGCTACAAAGGTCTGGGTCCATTCAGAGAATGAAAGAAGCTTTGGAAAGTAGAACAGAATAGAGGTTTTATGGAGTATTATCTGGCAGGCTGATAGTTGTTGATCCTCTAGGATTGCAAATTTGCCATAGATGGGTATCAGGACTGATCTGCCTAAAATGCCTGTACAGTAAAAGAACAATAGAAGGCTCTGATTAGGTAAGAATTGTTAACACTCCTGGGAGTCTAAGTGAGAGTCGCTCTGGTTAAACTTGGTGCCGTGGAAAAGAAGCACCCACTGGAGCATTAACCTTCAGTAGAATGTTATGCTGGCCTTTAAGGACCTTGTGAGTCCCCAGCGTTCTTGCAAAAGTCAAGCAAGGGAAAGAAATCTGTGAAATAAAATGCCTGATAATGAACTTTCAAGCAATCTTCACAGATGGAACCAGAGTTAGCCTCATTTTGACCCCCATCTCCCAAAAAAGTAAGTCCACCAAGGTATAGTCTAAGAATCATTTTTCTTATCCCTGTACCTTCTTTCCCTTGTTTATCTCTTAGATTTCTACAGCTTTAAATGCCATCTATATGCTGATGACTTCTATTTCTATATCCAATTAGGAAATGCACACACTTATACTGAACATAGTCCCTATAACCATATCCCCTACTTTTTCTTCTTTGAACTTCCCATTGTTTGTTTGTTCTAACATGTTTGCTCTCTATCTTCTCAACTAGGTTGTATGCTAAGCAAGGCAGGAACCACATATTTTTTATTTACCAAATACATACCATTTTGTCTCTAGTCCCTCATACAGAGTACATGATTAATAAACACAATAAATGGATGTGTCGTTTCCCTAGAGTTATACAGCAATCCATCTTTGTTACATTTAAAAAAAGAACACTCCTTAAAATCTTCTCCCATTTGTCATACCACATGTACTTTCTTTAATAATCCTGGGGCATAGGGGCCTCTGTGAACTTGACCCCATCACTTTCCACTCTCATCCCTGATGCACAGAGGAGGACCCCCTCCCATAAAAATGAACGTTAATGCTCTATGACTGACTTATTATTCAAAAAAAAATTTTTGTTTGCTTTATAGGCGGTCCATTTAAGGAAATAAAAGTTCACCACTGATATTCAAATATGGAGTCTGAAATAGGTTTCCTGGGGAAGCAAAACACACCAGAGCCCAGCAGATAATAAAGGAGAAGGGAGAGAACAGACATAATAAAAGGACAGAGGTCAAGACACTGAAAAAGAAGATATTTCTTCGTGCTTATCTGACGATTATTCTGTTTAGACTGAAAGGTAACCCAATGGCAACAGGAAAGAAATGTTTTACATCATTCTCTGAACTATGAATATGTTTGCAATAACCATTTGTAAGATTAGATTCTTTTTTGTAATATCTAGACTCATCCATTTCCAATACAGAGTTACAGTCTAAAAGAAGCCCTCTGGTTCTCAATGAATTAGAATCATTCCTCAACTATCACATTGCTAACATCTGAGTTAGGAACTATAGACCATAAATTAATTTCCCATCATTCTATTTCAGAGTAGAATAAAACATTACAAAGAATAGGATTAATAAGAGTACTGTAGAAGGAGGCTAGAGAGTAAGAAGACAAGTGATGAGTAGTTTGGAATCTGCACTTCAGCAAGGATCTGGGGAGAAGAGTTTTCAGGTCCTGTTTTTCAGGGTCATGGAACTTTTCTCCAAGCCAGCAGGTAAAACAAAAGTTAATCCCCAGGATCCTCTACTTGGGTCTCCATGGTACTCCCAGTTTAAAATAGCTACAATAGATAATAAATGCCATGGCATTGCTAATTTATTTAAAGAGAGTCCTCATCTGTGACTTTCCCATCTATGTCCAGCCAACTAAACTTTGCCTGAAGCAGAGAACATGCTGGTGGTTACTAGACTATTACTAATCTTTGTAGGTTTAGCTCATTAAAAATGATTTTGGGGGCGCCTGGGTGGCGCAGTCGGTTAAGCGTCGGACTTCAGCCAGGTCACGATCTCGCGGTCCGTGAGTTCGAGCCCCGCGTCGGGCTCTGGACTGAATGCTCAGAGCCTGGAGCCTGTTTCCGATTCTGTGTCTCCCTCTCTCTCTGCCCCTTCCCCGTTTATGCTCTGTCTCTCTCTGTCCCAAAAATAAATAAACGTTGAAAAAAAAATTTAAAAAATGATTTTGGAGCCTCTCAGTACAATAAGTATGACCTGTTGTCACTAATTCTATTTTTATTTCTTTGGGATATCACCTAGAAAGGCTGAATTAAATAATAGCAAGTGACTGTAGCAAAGTGTGAGGAAATGTGAAGAACAGAGTCTTCCTAGGTTTTTGCTACATTCTCAAGAATAGGTGGGAAATGACACTGGGGACTTTAAAGTCAGACCTGGATTTGCCAAGGGGAAGTTATTTAACCATTCTAAGCCCTGGTTCTCATATCAGTAAAGGTATAACAATAATATATATGTTGCAGAATTGTTGTTAATAATTAGAAGAAACAGGGGCGCCTGGGTGGCTCAGTTGGTTAAGCATCTGACTTAAGCTCAGGTCATGATCTCACCATTCATGAGTTCAAGCCCCACATCAGACCCTATGCTGTCAGCACAGAGCCCATTTCTGACCCTGTCTGCCTCTCTTTCTGCCCCTCCCCTTCGCACACTCTATCTCTCAAAAGTAAATAAACATTAAAAAAATAAGTAGAAGAAACATGTATCTAACACACAAGGCATTTGATTGGGGGTTGATAAATGGCACTTGTTATAGCTCTCAGAAGCTTGCCAAAAAAATTAAATCCTCATTAAATCATATGAGTTTTTCCAATACATCCCCAAATTTTCATTAGCAGCTTACAGATACAAGCACAGTAGCAGTCATTTTGATACCAGAGAAAGAGACATAACTATATGGAAAAATTGTAATAATAAAGTAACTCTCCTGTCAGTATCAGTAAAGCTTATACCAGACTCAGTCATGACTGCAAGCAAAGTGAGAGGGATTCTATTTCCAGCTATAGTAGCGCAGCTTGTAGCAAAGCAATGTATCCCCACATCAAGAAAAACTAAGAAAAAATAAATCTCTGTTTGAAAGCACTGAGGACTGCTGAGGCAACCAGGAGTTAAAAGGGCAAGATTCTAAAGAAAGGTGAAGCAGAGAGAGGTTAATGGGTAAGTTTCTCTTGGGGAATTTCCTAATTCTTAGTGCTGGATGCAAGGCTAAGAATCTGGTCAGGGAGCGGTTGCTAAGAGGCAGAGTAGCTGAAGAAATTTTTGGTAGTGTCACAGGACAGAAAAGACAAAAAAATAGGGCCAGAGTCACCGACATAGCAAAAATAGGGGGAAGCACACAGCAAGCATGACCCACAGTCAATTTTTTAAAGATAAACACAGCAAAAGGTCTAGAACCTAAGTAGAATGCCACTTAAAAGTATGGTATTTTCAATAGTCTGACAGTGCCATGGAGACAAAAGACCACATGACTCATCAAAAAGAAGGAGTCCTATTGAACACCCCAACCTCTCAGTTAAAATCCTTCAAGGGCTATATCCCCAAGAGTGGTAACAAGCCAAGTGTATATTAGTCTTAATAAAAATTATAATATAGACGATTTATAGCAACTCAGTTGTTGATCAAATTAAGATGACCTGACCCCCACCCTAGCTTCCTAACAGACAAGAGAGTGAAACCTTTCTAAGAGAAGATAAAAGCATCTGGAACTTCTGCAATTTTTCATATACAATGGAAACCATTTAATGGAAGATGATAAGACATACCAAGAAATAAACAGAAAACCCAGATGATATAAACAGACCTTTGGATTATCTAGATCAGTGCTATCCAACACAGCTTTCTGCAATGATGGACACATATAACTACTGGGTGCCTTACCTGAAGAACTGAAATTTTAAAATTTTATTTTCCCTATTTATATTCATATTCATTCTTTTTTTTTAAAGAGAGAGTATGAGCAGGGGGGAGAGGGGCAGAGGGAGTAAAAGAGAGAATCGCAAGCAGACTCCATGCTCAGCATGGAGCCAAATATGGGGCTTGATCCCATGACCCTGGGATCACGTCCTGAGCCGAAATCAAGAGTCAGATGCTCAACCGACTGAGCCACCCAGGCACCCCTACATTCCCATTCAAATTTAAACAGATATATGTATCTAATGATTACTCTATTGGACAGCACAACTTTAACCACTAATATAATCAATAATTCTAATGTTGATAAAGAGAAAGGATAATAAAAATATTTGATTAATCCAACAAAGGAGGAAAAAAATCAACATAGAACAAATGAGACAGAGAGTATAGCAGTCAGCATATACTCAAATATATCAATAACTATTACAAAAAGTATCTATACATTAATAGAAAAATAAAGACTGTCACACAGAAAAAAAGATTACTATACGCTTTTACAACCATCACATTCAATTACGGGAAGTTCTTTAAATGCCACCTCTCTCCACTCCTTCTTTTCCTCTAGAACTCTCATTTTGCTAAACATATGCTCACCCCATCAGTTTATCCTCTATGTCTTAATCCTCTATCCTCTGTGTCTTTTCCCTAGTTTTCATTTTATTTATCTTTGCTACATTTTGGTTTTCTCAACTCTTTCTTCCAGGTCAGTAATTCTCATTTTTACTATGACCTATCGTTTAACCCTTCCATAAAATTCTTAATTTAAATGATTTCATGTCTAAGAGTTCTTTTCAATTATTTTTCCGATTCACACATTCTCATATCACAATATCCTATTCTTTCCTTTTGATTTTTACTCCTCCTTTTGTCAACTTAAGTGTTAAGCATAGTTACTGTACAGGATCTTTCAGATTTTTGTATTTTTTCTCAAGTTCTTAAAGATCTAATCTTCTTCACCATGTCTAACTATTCTCACATGTGAATTATTTTCTTCTATGATTTATAAGTTTTAGTCACTAACTCTTCTTGAGTCTCTTATTGCCCTGGACTGTTGGAAGTATTGCTACAGAGAGCTTTACTGCTGCTGGACATCCTAGGGTTTAGTGGTGTGAACGATGAGTGTTCACATTAAAATCCTAGGAAGAATGTCAAATGAGACTTCACATCTGTATATGGAAAAATCTTGGAGCTTTGATTTATCAGGGGAACTTTTGTTAGTTTTTAGTTTTAGTGTTTAGTTGTTCTAATTCCCTTTTCACTGAGAAAGAGTGGTCTAAGGTCCTTTCAGGAAGGGACCTCAGTTCTAACTTTCTGCCTCAGACAAGCCAAAGCTTTCTTTTCTGTCCCCAGGAAATCTTTGATACTATAGCCTTTAGCTCCTGGGTGTTATATTCAATCAACAGCCTCCCTCCCCTAAGACACCATAGCATCATTTGGTTAGTTTATTGCTCTAGCTTTAACTTTCCTTTTCTTGAACCCAGTGACATCAGATTACAAAAAGTTTGGTTTTTGTTTTTGTTTTGTTTTTTTTTTTAATCCACAATTTCTTCTTGGTTAATGGAAATAAGTAACTCTGCTTTGACTCAGCCCAGAACTACCTGCATGATTTCTACACTATGCTTTCTCCTCTCTCTGCTTCTACTCCTAAATTTGTTCAGGTTAGCTTGTTCCTGTGCCCCCTCAGATCTAGAAGCTTCATTAGCTTACACAAAATTTCTATTCATACCAATCATATCTACATTTTTATAAATTGCCTAAGGAAGAAAGAGAACCTCATTATAGTATGCACTCCTATCTAGTTTTTTGTTTTTGTTTTTGTTTGTTTTGGTTCCCAGTAATTCTTTCCTAGTGTATAGAAATGCAATTAACTTTCTATATTGACCCTTTGAGCCTTTGTTCAACTTACTAATTCTTGTAGTGATTTTATAGTATCTATAGGATTTTCTACATAGACAAACATATGGCCTGAAAATAAAGTTTAACTTCTTCCTTTCCAATCTGTATGTCTTTTTATTTTTTTCCATTATTGCAGTGGTTAGAACCTCCAATACAGTGATGAATAGAAAAGGTAAGTACTCTGCCACCAAAGTAGCTTATCAGCTTGACTCATGCCTTCTTATGCCTTCTAGATTTTCAAAGAAGAAGTCAAGCATTAGTTCACTATTTACTGTTAAGCTTTCTAAATAATCTTTTGAGAGCACACTCACCCACATAGGTTTCCAGTGCAGAGCAAAGAATCACCTACCTCTCCACCTTGTAAATATAAGGGAGCAGAGAAGCAGCTTTCTCCAAAAAAATTCCTTCACTAATTCTCACAAGTTTATTTTGATCCTCTTATATCTGTAAGTGAGGGTTTCTTCTTTTCTTATTAATAGCCATGAAACTAATTTTTGGTTTTTCTTTTGAGAATCTGAATATGGTTATCAGATAGCTATATCTGATAGCTATATCTAACAGCTATATCTTTACACTTTAATCCAAACTTGTGAAGTAATATCCTTTAAAGTGTTGTTACATCAGCATTCTTCATTCTTTTGTGCAACTGTCCCTCAACTGCAATTGATCCAGTAAAATTTAAACTGGATCAATGTGATGGTCTGTCTTCACTCCTTAGTCAACTAGAAAGCTGAACACTGAGAAGAATACCTCAAAACCATACTAATTGTTACCCTGATCAAATATGATCTCTCACCTTGGCTGAACTCTCATTTAGAGTTTCAGTCCTTTACTCATCCTCAGTCACTCCACAATCCCATATCCAATAATGACTACTCTACACTTTCTTCTAAAGTTCCTACTCAAAGCTTCCTGTTAAATCAAGAGAATCAAGCTCATCAAGCATGATGTCTCTCAATATTCTGCTTCCATACACACATTCACATACATCTCTTACTTTCTTTTAAGCTCAGAATTTCAGTGTCCCAACTCCTGAAGGTTAACTCCTCAATCTGTAAGCTTCATCTTATTCCCTCCCTCCTTTGTGAGTTCTTTTCTCCAATATCCTCTCCTGGATACCTTCAATCTTTCCACTGTCTTCTTTCCCATAGCTGGTAAACATATTCAATTATCTTTCTCTTCCTAAAAATAAGAAAAAATCTCTTTTCTGCCAGAATCTTCGCTAACTAATGTTGGACCTCTTTCTTCTCCTCACTGAAAACATCTGAAGGTATCATTTATTCTTCTTGGTTGTACTTTCCAATTCAATTGTACTTTCGTTTTTCAACCACCTGCAGTCTGGCTTCTACCCAACCATTTTACTAATACTGTTTTTATTTAGATTAAAAAAAAACAGACATTTTTCAGGATATATTTTAAGGAATTCTCTGCTGCAAATCACATTGTAGATCATTCCTTCCTTACTATTTCCTTCTCCTTAAATACCCTATTTCCTTTTTCTCCCATGGCACTGTACTCTCTAGTTCTCCTATGTAATATTTCCCAAGGTGCTGGCACCCAGCCAGTACTCCTCTCAAACAGCATACTTTCCTGGTTAGACCTCAGTTACTACCTTTATTTAATTGAAACTTAATGACCCATGAATCCAATTATTCAACAACAGTTTTAAAACTCATATTAAGTTTTAAAACTCATATTAAGTTGCAGCCAGACATTGTCCTGTGGTCATCCCACAGGCCTCATTCTCTATATATCCCAAATCAAATTCATCATCTCCACTGGAAGAAGTACCCTGCTCTGTATTCTCTGCTTCAATTGGAGGCACCATCATTCACCTATGATAGAAAGCTGGGAATCATTCTTGACTCCCCCCTCTCCTCCACCCTGCACATCCATGTACAGTATAACTTGGTGATTGAGAAACTAGCACCAAACAGGTCTCTGTACATAATGCCTTACCTATATTGCAAGTTTTTAGATGGAAATGTTATATGGTTCAATCTAGTCCTCAGTCTCTTTAAGCTTTTTTTTCCTCCATCTGTAAAATGGGGGAAGTATCATACATATTACACAGAGAATTGCTGTGAAGATTAAAGAAGGTAATGCATGCAAAACATTCATTCTCCTGCTTAATATGTAAGTGCTCAATATATATAGCTAGTTTTATCAAACTCATCAAGCCCTATTTCCAAAATATATCATGAATTTATTCCCTCTAACTCATCACTATTTATTTACTCACTCATTTATTGATATAGCAAATTTTTATCGTGTAACCATGTGTTCCAGGTACGAAGGCATGGGAATTACCTCATTTAACTACCTTGGAAATTCACGATGAACAAAGTAGACATGCCCCTGCTCTAGTGGCACTTTCAGAATGAAGGGGAAGATAGGCTGTTAGAAAGTAATCAAATGAAGTCATTTGACCCTAGGATTTGTCAAGAGCCTAGGATTTGTTTTGGTTAGGGTCTTAAAAAGTCAAGACCCTAGGATTTGTTTTGGTTAGGGACAGAACACATTTTTCATATCCCATTCCCTTACCCCAGGGTCCTAAGTGATGGAACAACATATTATAAACCCAGAGATGCAAGAAATGTTGAAGAAACTCCTGCCAGAGTAAGCCATCTAAACCACAAATCTATGTCAGTGTGCCACTTATTCTATGGCTCTTCATTGCCTTCAGAGTAAAGTTAAACTCCATAGAATGATAAATTTCTCACCTCATTTGTTAGCACTCTTTCTCTTATGTTTTAACAAAATACTTAGAATAGTTTTAACTATTTCTATTTCTCCTACAGGCCATGCTTTTTAATGTTTCTAGCTCTTTGCTCCTGTAGTCCCCAAAATGCCCTTCACCCTCTCTCTCTGCCTCAGTAACTCTTTATACCAGCTGGGATTCTTGTGGCTGCAAAGGAAAGAAAGCCTACTCTTACCAGTTTGAGAAAAAAAAGAGACTTATAAGGATACTGGGCTGTCTCATGAAACCAAAGAACCGGGAAGTGGCTGCACATATATTATGGGTGACAAAAGAACCAGAGGCTTGAATGCTGGGAGGATGCATTCTCTACAGTTTGTGCTTCAATTTGTGTGTCAATGTAACTCAGGTTATTATTGCTGTTTTCCTCTGACAAAAGGCAGAAAACAAAGCAGTTAACAGTTCTCCAGTTTCACTGGGTCCCATATTGAAAAATCCTAGTAAGGAACACTGATTGACCCAGCATGTTTCCTTTTTCATATTATTTAAAAATGTTTATTTATTTGGGGGGCGGGGGTAGGGGTAGAGAGAGAGGGAGACAGAATCCCAAGAAGGCTCCATGCTGTCAACACACAGCCCCATGCTGGGCTTGAACTCACGAGCCGTGAGACCATGACCTGAGCCAAAACCAAGAGTCAGACGCTTAACCAACTGAGCCACCCAGGTGCCCTACCCAGCATATTTCAGATGTCCACTTGTGGACCAAAAATTTGTAGCTTAGGAATGCAGTATAATAGTGTACTGAATGGCCACTCTCAACATAACCATGTGAATAGGGGAGGGAAGATTAAAGAATACATTGAATAGAATACATTCCTACTCCTTTATTACTTAGCTCTGATGGCCCTACTCCAGAAACCACTCCAGATCCCCTTATTGGGTTGAATGCTTGTGTTCCATGCACTCTTACTGCCCCAACCCATACGCCTAATTGTCTAATACTGCCATTAGATTTTTCAGTGATCTGTTTCTGTGTCAATCTCTCATGAACTCTTTGAGGATAAGTGTGTATCACATTATACCCCAAACTCTGAAGATACAAAAACAAAGCAATAATGAATGTTTAAACACCAAAGATTTCTGGAAAAATGAGATGATTACTTCAACTGATATGTGGATTTTATTTCTAAAACTCTTTGTATCAAAAGTCACCATTTTAAACTTTCTCTGGATTCAGTATGTATTCATCCTCTTACGTAGCAAAATCAAGTGACTAATGAGATAATTCCAAATCTTACTACATTGTTAGTTTCTCTCTGAAGTAGTTATTAAAAGATAATATATATATTTGATTACATATATTTAAAATCACTTAAGTTGCCCAACATTATGGGGAAAAGCATGTGAAAGCCACACAAATTCCTAATATGCTTAAAGACTTTCAAAACCCAGTTCATTTGACAGTCTATTGACCAATAAGTTCAGTAGAATTCCAATTCATTGGTAGAAGCATTCTCTATCCTGCCCCGAAAAGCAGGAAAAGGTAATATTTTTCTCACCACTGTCAAGGAATAGATCAAATATGTGTAAAAAAAATTAATAAGAGGTAAAACAGTAAGGAGAAACTTGGTGAAAATTGGCAAAACAATGTTCTGCTCTCCCTCTGCTGGCTCCTAGGCAGTATTGCTGTACAAAGATCCACCCGAAGGCCTAAGGAGGGTTCTCTCATGCAATCCCTGAAAATATTTAGAACTGTTCATATTGTTCACCTAAATAAGCCCTATGGCACACCAAAACATCCCCATCAAAACCAACAGTACCTACTCCCGTCACTAATAATGATTAATATAGAAAAGCCAAAACATGTAGCCTCTAATAACTTGGCTCCTAATATTCCAAGAGAGTAATTCAAAGGAGAGTTATATGTAATATTATATTTTCTGGTTTTCTAAGAATATGATCCTTACTCACAGATTGTGTTGTAGGCCGGTAAAGTACAAAAAACAGTGAATTTTGAGTTAGATGATATGGGTATGAGTCTTTTTTCCCCCTATTACTTACTGGTTGTGTAACCTTTACTAATTGTCACTTATATATTGGTTGTATAATATTACTATTTCTGGAGCTGAGTTTTATCAATCTCTAAATGAAGAAGCTGTGCAACAGAATTGTTGGATCCTTTTCCAGTTGTAATATTTTATGATTCTGAGTGCTGTTGAATTACAAAATTTTAATGATTTATTTCTGCTTTTTCTTTATACCAGTTGGGTCATTTTCAGACATAAGCAAAATGGTCTAAACCAATTCTGTGATCATCAGCTTCCCTCCTTGATGTAGTGCCAAATACTGTGGACATGCAAACGAATCTTAATTGATACAATAATGATTATGATGGCAATGAAGAGCCCAGGGATTTTAATTTGAGCCAAATTCTCTACTGGTTATATGGCTAGTATTTTGAGTAGCAGCTGTGAACAGATCTGCATTTCCTTCCCCACGCCACCCCCACAACAGTCTGAAATCTTTGCTTCAAATGAGAAAAATCAGAAGACGCTAAAAATGCAACTTCAATCTGTCCTACTGGACAGTAATTAAATTCCCTATATCACATTTCTTTACATCAATCAACTCTTAAATATTGTTGTAAGGAAGGAGGGTACAAAGTGGTGAGAGGGAAGTCAAGAGATACAGGTTCAAATACTTCTCAGGTTAATATCCATCTTTCAAGATTAGAACATAGCATGCCATGAATGACAGAACATATGTGAGCTGATCATTCCAGTGTTTCCAGATACATTTGGAGGTTCATAAATAGTAACAAGAATAATTATAGCTACCAGTTATTGAGAGCTTACTGTGTGCTAGGCACTTTCTATATATATATGAATGAGATATTACATATGTATGTGAAGGGTATTGTGATATTGTAATCCATAACAAGAAATTTATATTTGGTCTTGGTCTCCTTTCCTGGCAGGAATTTAAAACTCTTGTAATTTCCTAAGTGGTAAGTGTGATTTAAAGTGTCTTTTGTGATTCATAACAAGCCCCTTATAACCACACCATAGTTTATGTTAACAAAGGGACTATTGAAAAGCCACAAGGTTGGGGAGGGGGGCTGGTTACTCTCTCTACCTCTGGGAGGGAAATGGAACTGGAGATTAAGTTTAATCATCACTGGCCAATGATTTAATCAATCATGCTACTTAATGATGCCTCCATAAAAACCCGAAAACATGAGGTTCAGAAAATCTCCCGGGCTGGTAAACACTTGTAAGGTTCTAAGAAAGTGGTGTGCCCCAGAGAGGGCATAGAAGTTCTCTGTGTCTCTTCCCACATTTGTCCTATGCATCTCTTAGACTGGTGGTTCCTGTTACACCATTTTCTTTAAAAAAAAAAAAAAAATTTTTTTAATACTTATTTTTGAGACAGAGAGAGAGAGAGAGAGAGAGAGACTGAGCATGAGCAGAGGAAGGGCAGAGGGACAGGGAGACACAGAATCTGAAGGAGGCTCCAGGCTCTGAACTGTCAGCACAGAGCCCAACACAGGGCTCAAACTCATGAACCGCTAGATCATGACCTTAGCCAAAGTTGGACACCTAACCAACTGAGCCCCCCAGGCACCCCTACACCATTTTCTAATAAACTGATAAACTGATAATCTATTAAGTAAAATGTTTTCCTGAGTTGTGAGCTATTCTAGCAAATTAATTGACCTGAGAAGAGAATGATGGGAACCTCTGATTTATAGCCAGTGGGTTAGAAGCACGCTAACAAGCTGGATTTATAATTAGCATCTGAAGTAGGCAAGGGGCGGTCTTTTAGGACCGAACCCTTAACCTGTGGGACCCCACACAATCTCCCAGCTGGTGTCACAGAATCTGTGTATCTGTTAGTACTGCTGCAACATTAATTGTGTCCCCATTACCTAAAACTTAGTCACCAAAGAAATCACAGATTTTTTGTATCAAATTAAAGTTGTTACAGATATCTCAAAGTATCATTTATATTCATCACTACTTTGAAATTATGGTAGTTATTAGATTTGGTCCTAGACTATGCCATCTTTTGCATTCTTTTAAACATATCTGGGGCGCCTGGGTGGCGCAGTCGGTTAAGCGTCCGACTTCAGCCAGGTCACGATCTCGCGGTCCGTGAGTTTGAGCCCCGCGTCGGGCTCTGGGCTGATGGCTCAGAGCCTGGAGCCTGTTTCCGATTCTGTGTCTCCCTCTCTCTCTGCCCCTCCCGCGTTCATGCTCTGTCTCTCTCTGTCCCCCCAAAAAATAAATAAACGTTGAAAAAATAAATAAATAAATAAATAAATAAACATATCTGCAAATTTTTTTATATTCCTCCCATCAAGAGGTGTAAGCCATGCTCCCACCTCTTGAATCTGGACCAAGTTCAATGACTTGCACATAACCTACAGAATGAGGTAGAAGTGACAATATGTGACCCTAGGGGATAAGTCATAAAAGGCAAAGCAATTTTCACCTTGCTTGCTGCAACACAAGCACCAGGAGCTCTGAACCACCATGTAATAAATCCAGCCACCCTATGGCTACTATGCTGTGAAGAAAACCAAACCAGCCTAAGCAGAGACCACATGGAGAGACCTGAAAGACAGAGAAAGTGAGCAAGCTGGCCAGGATACACCTGGTCTTATTTCAATTGGTAGAAACAACTGGTATTACAATTGGTGTTACAAGGTTTCTCTACTATGGTTGATGGAACACAAACTATTCCCAGCCCCGTGTAAGCATCAGAAATTGTTGGGCCTGTGGCTTTTGGTGGTCCTTTCCCAAGTCTCATGAAGTTTCAGTCTTCCATTGTGCAGATCAATACTCAGCCAAAGAACAAGGGGAAATCACACCTGACCAGACAGACCTCCGAGACTCTCTCTCTGTGTCTCTTACTCTTCTATCTTCCCATTGGCTTCCTTCAATTTCCATCTCTGTCTCTTTCACTCATGAAACCACTGGTTTCTGTTTAGGTTCCTCCCTGCTCTGTATCCTGAACACTGCCTCCAGGCAGCAAGCTGGAGTCATTGTAGGACTTGCCTTATTTCTCTTCTCTCAGGGATCACAATTCTGTATTGCCTGTTGTCCAATGTCTGACAACAGTGACTTCATATATTATGCCCAATTTTCTAATTGTTTTGCAGGGAGGACAATTCTGCAAATGCAGAAATTCAAATATAACTGTTAAAATTTACATAAAGGGGCGCCTGCGTGGCGCAGTCGGTTAAGCGTCTGGCTTCAGCCAGGTCACGATCTCGCGGTCCGTGAGTTCGAGCCCCGCGTCGGGCTCTGGGCTGATGGCTCAGAGCCTGGAGCCTGTTTCCAATTCTGTGTCTCCCTCTCTCTGCCCCTCCCCTGTTCATGCTCTGTCTCTCTCTGTCCCAAAAATGAATAAACGTTGAAAAAAAATTTTTTTTTTTAAATTTACATAAAAAGCTGAATTATGCTGTCTGATCTTAAATTCATACTCAAAAGTACAAAGCCCCTCATACTATATTATTAATTGCAAAAAATTTTGAAAATGTTCTCAGTGGTAGCTGTTATCTCTAACTTTCCACTGTTTAGCTAGGCATATTTTGGCTTCTTCACTGAAAGAGCTCTCATCACATGATCTATGACCACCCTTATTACTATAGCTAAAGCTTATACTTTAGTTCTTTTCTTACTTGACCTTCTACAGCTGTGAGATACAATATGGTAGCCACTAGCCACATGTAGCTCCTGAGTACTGGAATTGTGGCTAGTTCAAATTAAAGGTGCTGGAGGTATAAAATGAATACCAGATTTCTAGGACTTTGCATGAAAAAAAAAGGATGCAACATGGCTCATTAATTTTATATTAATTACATGTTAAAATGTTTTAGATATAATGGATTAAACAAAATATACTTCTAAAATTAATTTCACCTATTTCTTTTTACCTGTTCACTACTGCAACAACAACAAAAAATTATTACCTACGTGATTTGCATTATACTTCTAATGGCCAGTACTGCTTTATAGCAACCTCTTGTACTAATAACACTCCTGCTTGCAATTCTCTCCTTCCATGGTTTTTGGGACTCTGCTCTTCCCTACTTTTCCTGAGACCAAAAACTATCATTCTCAAATTCTGGCATGCTGCAAGATCACCTAATTGCTTGCCAGAAATGCAGATTCTTAGCGTTTACCTGCAGACTCTAATTTAATCTAGTACAAACATTTCTTATTAAGATAAGAAAATTCTGGGGCACCCAGATGGCTCAGTTGGTTAAGTGTCTGACTTTGGCTCAGGTCATGATCTCATGAGTTTGAGCCCTGTATCAGGCTCCCTGCTGTCAACACAGTACCCACTTCAGATCCTCTGTTCCCCTCGCTCTCTGCACCTCCCCACTCATTCATTTTCTCTCTCTCTCTCTCTCTCTCTCTCTCTCCCTCTCTGTCAAAAATAAACATTTAAAAAATTAGGAAATTCTTATCTTCCAGCTCAAATTCTTCTCATCTCCTCTCCTTTTTCCACCTGCTTACTGTACATTTTGGGGATGTCTCAAACTTAACATATCCAATGTTTAATTCTTTATCTCCATTTTCCCTAACCTATTTTTCCCTTTGTCCTCCTCAGTAACCCAAGCTCAGTTACTCCTAGTTGCCAAGTTACTCATTCTCTTTCTTCCTCACATCTATATATAATCAGTTATAAAATCCAACTAAATTGAATTGCTTAACCTCTATCCTCTCTATGCTTCCTTAAATCCCTTACTTCTCAGTCTTGGGACTACTGATATTTTAAGCCAGACAGTTCTCTGTTGTGAACAACGCTTGGCTTGGGGCAGCCAAGCGACTGTGGCCTTCATCTGAAGTGGAAGAGCTGCACCCAAAGTACCGAAGTATAAATCGATGTGACGGACGGAGACTGTGTCTGAGATTTGCTGCAAAGTGGAAAGAGTGCGGTGCGCCTGAGGACATTTTCCAAAGGCAGCCGCAGCCCCTGCTCTGCCTCCCGTTCTCCCATGTGACCTTGATGCCCCTCCCACCTGGGCGGGGCCTGTAGCCTCTCCTTAAATCTCTACCAGTTTGACATTTTCTTGTAACCAATAGAAGGTGGAGAAAAGTGGTTTGTGAGGCTGGGCCGGGAAAGGCGATGCTGTCCCGCCTTGCTCTCGGGAACGCAGACCGTCTTGTGCATTGTAGGATGTTTATAAGTTTCCCTGTCCTGGGGCACCCGGGTGGCTCAGTTGGTTAGGCTTCCAACTTCGGCTCAGGTCATGATCTCCTGGTGCATGAGTTTGAGCCCCGCATTGGGCTCTGTGCTGACAGCTCAAAGCCTGGATCCTGCTTCGGATTCTGTGTCTCCCTCTCTCTGCCCCTCCCCTGCTTGTGCTCTCGCTTGCTCTAAGAATAAATACTTTTTAAAAATTAAAAAAAAAAAAAAAAGAAGTTTCCCTGTCCTCACCCCAGTATTTATCAGTAGAAACCCCTAGTTTGAACAATGAAAAATGTGTCCAAATATTACCAAATGTTTTTGGGGGCAGGGGGATCACCTCTAACTCCATAGAACCACTGCCTTGGTTGATTGAGGCCCTCATTATTGATCAGCTGCATTAGGGCAAGAGATTCCACCTGGCCCTCCTGCCCAGGCCTGTACCTCTTCCCTATTTTCCACTCTCCTTATAGTTTTACACTTTTCTTCAGTATAAAATGTAGTATCTTAAATATGTCATAAAAAGTGTACCATCTGTCCTCTACTTACCTCTCCAGCTTCTCACTCCAACTATACTGAATTCCTTGCAGTTTCCTTAAGGATGGAAGAAAGTCATAAGAAGTGTTAGTCACAAGAAGTGTTAAGTACACTAGTAGCTTATGAGACAAATGCAAACCTCCTAGGATGTTTTATATATAGAATATGAGTAACTATGTACTTTCTGAAACACAAGCAGAATTGTGTTAAATATACATAGTAAGTTAGTAAACTATAAGGCATGCCAAAGCTAAATAAAAAATATGATGGAAGAGGGTCATTTATAGTCAAACAGGGATGGAAAAACTAAGGTATGAATAACTCTGCCATCTCTGGGACGAAAGCTTCGTCAGCCCTAAATTAGCTACCCACAAGTGACACCTAGTATAGTCTCATATGTGCTCTATCCAAGAAATGCAAATAAAACCAGCACCTGTTCATCAAGCTAATTAGTAGGCTGTGGCTGTGGCCAGGCCTGTTTCCTTATATCTATCCAACAGAGTAGATGTGTGTCATTGGCCCAAAGCACTTTCTGCCTGTAGGCCTTCTTGCTATAACCCCATCTCTAGTCCTCATAAGCATATCATCAGTGGAAAAGGCAGATGTGGCAGATAGAACATACGAACATCGCATAACTCAAGATTCAGGTGATGTCATCCTTCTACATGTTTACACCCCATCCTAAGTGTGTCAACTCCAACTCTTTCCCCTGCCTGGGTATTTAAGTTGATTTAATAAACCATGTTTTTCAAGTATCTTAATGTGGTCTGTGAGCCTTCTGTTTCATTACCATTAGGATGGCTTAATTAGTAGTGTACTTGGAGGTCACAAGTGCATCAAGTTAGTTTTCTACACAACAGCTCAATTCAAGCATTAATCTCTACTGAATGCCCCTGCTTTCATGTATCTCATTATATCCTGTTCATATTCTTGTGTTTCTATCATGGTGTTTATCACACCACACTGTGATTAACTGTTTACTCCTCTGTCACTAGGCTGTGAGTTCTTTCAAAGTAGAGATAAATTTTATTCTTTTTGTCTCATTATTCCTTAGCAAAGCACCAAAGTAACAAAAGAACTATTGAATGCGACCTCTTGCAGACACAGCTGAGGGGATTATCTCTTGCTTTTTGCCTTTCTCCCATTCCCTAGTTCTAAGATTGACCCAGCCTGGTTGCAGAGCAGGCAAAAAAAAAAAAAAAAGTGGTAGGAAGGGCCATAGGCTCACTGCAGAAAACAATTTACAGTAGGTGTGTTTTGTATCACAAACAAGCTGGGGCCTTGGTGGACCTTATCTTCTTTCCCGGTCTCACATTTTTCACTTGGGTGGTCAAAAAAACAATAGTTTGGGTCTTTCCTCCCTCCTATCCCCACCTGAAAATGGTTGAAGGCTGAGTCTTCAGTCTAAGGGATCACAATCTCTCAAAGATTCTAGATGAATAATACTCACTCCAAAAACTGAGCGCCTAAACTGTGGCAAACAATAGGGATACAAGAAATAAACTGTTTTCTTCCCTCAGAAAATTTACAAGCATCTTCCTGGAGACTACATTTTACTCCAAGTAATAAACATAGCTATTTCTATTGTTTGTAATTTAAAAAGATGCATTTTGCAATATATTTCGTTTGAACAAAAATCACACAAAACGTGAGACTATAAATAAAGGGTCTGTTCGTGACGTTCTTGTAACTCATTCACTTCTCCAGGGATTAAGAGGAATGGGGTGCAAAAATTTGGCCTCACGCACAGGCATAGGAATTTGCGAACACAATCCAAGTCAGCGGAACCTGTATCTCCCAAGAAATAGCCCCAGGGAGCTCCCAATTCCCTAACCTCACAAAACAAACGCAAAACCGAGAGGACTCCTGAAGCAACCATTGCCTCACCTTGCATATTCCGCCAATTAACACCGCCCAGCCCATTCCGCGCGGGAGGCGGGCCAGGCTCGGATCCGCTCTAGGCTTCTATCGGGCGTCGCTTCATGGTAGCGCTGAGCCTCTCTAGCCCTTGCCAGCCGTCCTCTCAGTGGTAGGACGGGGAAGAGAGGAAGAGCTGGCCGCCAAGTCGGCTCTACGTGAAAGCGGGTGCAGCACAACCTCGGCCGGGGAGAGCTCGAGCTAAGGTGGAAGGGGCCCGGGGGAGGCTCTGGGAAGGGCGGGAGTGAGGAGACGGGTCCTTGGGTGGGAGGGGGGCCCGGGCCGGTTCACGGAAGTCCCTAAGGAGAGGTGGGAGAGGAGGCCCCGACACATGAAAGGGATTTCAGCTTCCGGCTTAGGGCCTCCTGCAGCCGGCTACGCTGCTGTGGCTCCGACTCCCCCAGTTCTTCTGCGGCCCCTTGTGTCAGGGCCCAGCATAGTTTCCGGCGCATCTGTCTCCTCCGCGGGTTGTGGCCCCTTTTCGGGAGACCTGGAGCCCTCAAAGCTATGATTTAGGCTTATACTATGTACATGAGGGATATTATGGCCCTGAATCTCGTCCACATCCTGTATCGCTGCCTATTCGCTTTCATTTTTTAATGAGCATCCTCCCAGCCCTAGCTGATTGAGGCTGGAGGCCGACCAGTATTCATTTTTCCATCCCAGTAGCATGAACATAGGAAGTGTTCATTGGATGTATTTGGTAGCTTGACACATGATGTGACTGTCACCTAGGGGCGTTATGCATGTGACCATCATGCTGTTGGAGTGGGAATAATTGCAGCATCCTGGGGACCTAGTCACCCTGATTTGGAGAGATCCATCCTTCTTGATGTGACATGTGACAGTTTCTGAACATGGAACATGTATTCAAAAGACGTTAAGTGATTACTTAGTGCCAGTATTATGCTAAAGAAGCTACAACTGTAAACAGGAACTGGTTCATTCCTTGTCCTCACAGAGCTAATATATTATTGAAAAACTAACAACAACAACATAAAAAAAAAAAAAAAACAAAACCCTGTGATTGCTATGAAAAGGGAAGTCCCTGATGTTCCTCTTTTGCCTTTGGGTGATGCAGAAAATAAAAACATAATGCTCCTGCCTTCCAACAGCTGAGAATAGAGAAAAAGTTTTATTGCACCATGAGATTGCTCTGCAGACACAGAGGAAGAAGGACCTATAATAATAGTACTTGGGTAAGGCACACCAGATAGGTTTAGACACTGGTACTGCCCTGAAGGATAAGTTAGCATTGCCTGGCACAGAAAGGGCCATTGGCTTTCCAAGCAGGAGTCATAAAGTGTAAAAGAACTTTGCAGGCAGTGTCGTTTGGCCTGGAGTATGTGGCATTTGAACAAGTCATGCCATGCTAGAGAGTCCAGACTCTTATCTTCTAGGAAGAGATGAAAGTATTTTCAACAGAATGATTCAGAGTTCAGTTTCACAATCACCTACTCAACAACTGGAGTGTTAAGTATTTTTTGACAATTTGGGCCACATCCAGAATCAGGTAGAACCAAGAGCTTTATTTACTCTTCTTGGTCTGGAAGCAGTCTCTCCATTGCTGAAATCCCACTTCAGTTTTCTTTGGCCTTTAAGGGCTAGAAGACTAGAGACAAATTGCGAATGGGGTTTGGAAGCCTGAAGGTTTGCTAAATTGTTCCAAAAATGATCTGAAACTATACTAGACAAAGCAACAAGAAAATCTGAGGGGAAGATGTTAGATAAACCTAGAATAAATCATTAGGACCTAATTAAGAGATTCTTCATATAAAAGTAAAATTAATTTTTGTGGGGTTTTTTTTGGTTTTATTATTTCAGCAAGAACTTGAATGTTATTACAGGCTCTGTGCTAGGCTTGGTAACTGGAGCTCTAAGCCTCAGTTTCTTCACGTGTAAATGGGGATGATAGTATTTATCTCACTGTTGTAAAGATTAACAAGATGATGTTTGTGCTTGGTGCTATACCTCACACTTAGTAACTACAGGCACCAAATATTTTAAGTGATACTTTGACTATATTTTGGTTTTAACTTCTCTTTATCTTTTTTTTTATTAGGCCTGAGTCTTAAGACTCAGGAAAGCTTGCTGGAGTCATTTCCTTGTGTGAGCTCACTCAGCTGTGTTTAACCTGCCTATTGTAGAGTTTTGTAATGGATAGCAAGTGATAATGCTTAAAAGCTTATTCCATAGAATCTAAATATATATATATATATATATGTATAAATTTTAAATAAATCTTTTTTAAAAATCAACTCATAGATAAACAGAATAGATTGGTGGTTGCCAGAGGTAGGGGGTTGGCAAAATGGGAGAAGGGGGTCAAAAGGTACAAACTTCCAGGTATAAAATAAATAAGTAATGGGGATGTGATGTACGGCATGGTGACTATAGTTAACAACACTGTACTGCATATTGGAAAGTTGCTTAGGAAGTAAATCTTAAAAGTACTCACAAGAAAAAAAGTGTAACTGTGTGGTGATAGATGTTAACTAGACTTACTGTGGTGATCTTTCACAATATGTGCAAAATATCAGACCTTTACCTTGTACACCTGAAACCAATAATGTTATATGTAAATTATACCTCAATTTAAGAAAAAAAACTTGTTTTTTGAGCTTGCAGTGTTCAAATCATATGATCATACAAGGAGAAAATAATTTTGTTTACTACCTAAGGTGGTAGAAGGGGTCTAATCTGTTCTACACTTATTTCATTGTTTCTTGACTCTTCTAGATTGCTGTTAAGAATATTAAATGTTAATTTTAGAATCACAAAACATACTATATTTAGGCACTGAATAAAGTGTTGGCAACCCTAAAGCAACAGAAAGTCCAAAATGCAGAAAGTTTTGGGGGATTTTTCAAATAAAAAAAAAATCCAGAGTTAGTAAGGAGAGACTTTATTTGAAAGGTATGACAATAGGGGAAAAGGAACTATTGCAGTAGAGAGAATTCTCCGACCAAAAGATCTACCAGCATCTCCAGGGAGGAGTAAACTGATGCTACAACAGATCTCCTTGATCCAAAGTTCAGGGACCTGGGGGAAGAAGAGAAACTTAAAATATGACTAACAAACATTTTTGTTCTGACTGGTCAGTTTTAACATGCAGTTAAGATTCACAAATTTGTAAATGAGGCAAAGATTGGGAGTTTGGACGACCTTTGTCCTAGTGTCAGGTAGACAAGGGGGTATCCTCAGAGTCTTATAGAAGCCATAAAGAGAGTAGTGGAAGGATTTCCTTAACCATGACTCTTGAAGAACCAGAAACACAGGCCTCAGGTAAAATTCAACTTCTCAAAAGGCTATTTGAAATGGAAAATGAGTGTACAAATAAAATTCATCCAAACCTCTCTACAGGAAGGCCTTAGGAGACCCATTGATCCTTCAGGAATTAACTGTTAGTATTTGTAAATCCTACGTCACAAAGTACAGTTTAAAAGTATTTGAAGACCTGGATCTCATTGGTATCAGAGTGAAATCTTACCAAAAGGTAGGGGAAAAGAACTGAATTAATCAGGCCTAAATGAACACATTTAGGTTTTTTGTTTGTTTTTGGTTTTCATCTTATCCGATTAAAAACAGGACTTTTTGGGGCACCTAGGTGGCTCAGTCAGTTAAGCATCGGACTCTTGATTTCGGCTCAGGTCATGATCTCACCGTTCACGGGTTTGAGCCCCGCACTGGGCTCTGCGCTAATGGTGAGGAGCCTACTTGGAATTCTGTCTCTCCCTCCCTCTGCCCCTCCCCCAGTTGTGTTCTCTCTCTCTCTCTCTCTCTCAAAGTTTAAAAAAATTAAAGTGAAAAATAAAAGCAAGACTTTTTTTTTCCTTTCAAGAGGCATAGTAGGTATACTGCTTAAAATGATTGACTGGAGGTAATTAATCTCTCACTACGTTTAAAAGAATTTTCCACCAAAAAAGGAGGTGGAAGTAAAATCATGACTGTTACATAGATATAAAATTATAAACACATGATTTTTGTTTACATTATTAATGAGGGAACTATGTTGTAACCAATTCAAATGACAAAAGAACAGACATATTTATCAATCAGGACTATTGAAATGAGCAAATGGAGGCAAACGGTCTTCCACAGTGGGCCAAGCAGTCCATTGAGCCACCATTAGACAGAATTTACAAGACTATAGACAAGAATTGGATTTGCATTGCTATCCATTATCCATTATCTACAGTTGTCAGTTGAAAAATAGCTGAAAGGAATTCTGTGTGGAAGACACAGAATGTGAAAACCCAGATCTCTGTGCTTTCAATATGCATATATTTCTCATATATATATCAGTTTTATCAAATTTATGACTCAACTCCCCTCATAGTCTTCCTTAAATGTTAGACTTCCTGAAAGATAAGTTCATGTTTGGGTGTGTATCTTCCTTTTTTTTTTTTTTTTAAATATGCTTTATAAATATGGAAGATGCTTGGTTAATATTCTCTTAATTGAATTACCTGAAGCAGTGGATCTGGATCTCAAAGTAGTATGCTTACATGTCACCTGGGGGTCTTTTGTTGTTTTGTTTGTTTGTTTGTTTTAGTATAGATTCTGATTCAGTAGGTCTAGGGTCCTTACTGAGATTCCTCTTTTCTTTTCTTTTTTTTTTTTTTACATTTTTTTTTATTTATATATGAAATTTATTGTCAAATTGGTTTCCATACAACACCCAGTGCTCATCCCAAAAGGTGCCATCCAAAATCTATAAAGAGCTCACCAAACTCCACACCCGAAAAGCAAATAACCCAGTGAAGAAATGGGCAGAAAACATGAATAGACACTTCTCTAAAGAGATTCCTCTTTTCTAATTCGTTCCCAGCTGATGCCAGTACCGGTTCAGAGACAGTAAATAGTAGTGCATTTCTGACTATGTTAATTAAGGAAGGTGTTCGATTAATCGTTACTGGAGAACATTACATCATGCTGTAGGTAAAGGGAGCAACATGGAGCTACTGGACTGTCACTGGAAGAAAAGAATAAATATGATTTGTGGGCCACATTGCCAGAACATAGACCAAAACGAGCAAAAGAAACAGTTGCTGGGAAATAGATGAAAGAGCTGTACAGCAGAACTTTAGCTTAGGGAGGAAAGACAGAAATAAAGACATCGGGTACTACAACAGGGGAGGACCAGCTAGAGGCTGTAATTTTTAGAAGACAGGCAATAACCACTTAAGGTCACAGCCGAAATTTTGTGCTCCTTGAGTTAGCCTGACTTTTCTTTAGCATACATGAAAAAACTGCCTAATTGTAGATCAGGAAGGTAACTTATGTAAGACTTCAAGCAGTGAAACTTTACTGACACAGGTGTATACACTTTTACCTTGACAGTTTTCATTTTTTTTTAATGTTTATTTTTTTGAGAGAGAGAGAGATAGCATGAGTAGGGGAGGGGCAGAGAGAGAGGGAGACACAGAATCCAAAGCAGCCTCTAGACTCTGAGCTGTCAGCACAGAGCCCAACGTGGGGCTCAAACTCATGAACCATGAGATCATGACCTGAGCCAAAGTTGGACACCTAACCAACTGAGTCATCCAGGTGCCCCTACCATGACAGTTTTAAATGAGTGGTACAGTTGTGCCATTGAGTTTTAATCAGTGTGTAAAATTTATTTTTTTACTGTGACTTGCAGTTTATCTTCTATCTGATAGGACGTTTTAATTTTAAACTGAGCATGTCCTATAATTTGTTCATGGGAAGTTCATCTTTCTTTTAGCAACAAGTTGAGAAATGGTGCATAATGTGAAGCTGGTACCAAAGAAATATTTCTACTTCCAGGAAGATGCAAAAAATGAGGTTGCCAAATTTAACAAATAAAAATACAGCATGCCCAGTTAAATTTGAATTTCAGACAAACAACAAATTACTTTTTAGCGATATTTGGGATATACTTAAAATATATGTACGTTATCTAGAATTCATGTTTAATTGGCCAGTCTAATAGTACGTATACCCTAACAGTGACACCAGAGGGATAGCTGCTTAGAAAATGGTATTGCACAGCAGTGTAATTCCTGCAAGTGTTCCTCCAAAAATTCTAGTACTCAAAAGTGTGCCAAAAGCTCAAAATAGTTGGAAGCACCTGTTTACCAGTAGAGGATGTTTTCAGGGACTGAGAGGGTCATGGCTACATTGAATTAAAAACACATTTAAGTCTATGCTTTCCAACTAAGAGTTCAGGTTCATAGTAGTTTAAGATTAATAAAAGAATTTATGGTATTGTGGAATTTCCAAGCAAATACTTAGAAAAAGGTGGGGCTGCCTGGGTGACTCGGTGGGTTAAGCATCCTACTTTGTTTGGCTCAGGTCATGATCTCATGGTTGGTGACTTTGAGCCCCATGTCAGGCTCTGCGCTGATAGCATGGAGCCTGCTTCAGATTTCCCCCCCACCTCTCTCCCTCTCTGTCTCTCTCTCTCTATCTCTCTCTCTGCTCCTGCCCTGCTTGTGCATTCTCTGTCTCTCTCTCAAAATGAATAATAAACATTAAAAAGTGGTTTAATATGAGTTAATCATATTTCCAAGTTTCCGAGAGAGATCATTTAGAAATAAGTACGCTGGCACAACTAGCAGTCCTGCTAATAAACTCTAGTGAACCATGTTGTAATTTAGACAAGATAAAAGGAAAGTAAAGGAACAGATGCCCCAGTAGCCAAGGAAAAGAATTCCCTAGTGGGTAAAAATGTATTAATTCTGTAGACAGAATTTCCAAAATGAATTTTCTAAGTCACAGGATGGTTTTCCTGTCAAATACGGTTAGGGTGAGGCAAGTGTTTGCTAAGAAATAATTTTATGTTCGAAAAATCACCGATTAGTGGCTACAGACTGGGTATAGTACCTACAAATATAAAGAATCGAGCATTAGTAAGACATTAAACAATAGCAGTTTCCATAATGTGCGGGTCAAGTTTTTTTCTTTGTTTTGACTGTTAAGAAAGTTCAGAGCCAGGTTTGTGTCCCATATCTCTTAAAGTACAGTACAGCATAGTTTGTAGTTTTATAATCATAGCTCTGGCTTCCTCTTTTCCACTCCTTAATTTATTTTAATCAACATTTCTGTTAAAAGAAATCTGCTTGTATAATACAAGTCATTTTGTCTGATATAATTGGTACCATTACTTGGAAGTTAAATTTTAAAAGTTGGTTAAAATAGGATAAAAAATATATAAACATGCTCCACCTTAACTAGCTTTTAAAAACATAAGTTAAAATGTTCAGTGACATTTTGAACTTTAAATTGTATTCTATTTTTTAACTTTTTAAATTTAGTATTTTAACTGAAAACAGCTGCATAGTCACCATTTTTTGTTAACATGAGACCAGAGTCCTCTTTGTATATGGTGTTTTCTTTGCATATGGTTTCTTTGTATATGGTTTTTCTCTACAGAAAACATGGCAAAGTAAGCTTTCTAACGATTTTTTTTTTTTTTTGGAGCAAAATTTATAAAAGCACTTGCAAAACTGCAGGATCCTAGATTTTTCAGCACTCTGCCACCATTCAGATTTCAGTGATTCACATATATATTTTTTAATGTTTTTACTTTTTTTAATATTATTTATTTTTGAGAGAGAAAAAGAGTGCACAAGCTGGAGAGGGGCAGAGAGAGAGGGAGAGAGAGGATCCGAAGCAGTCTCCACCATCAGCACAGATCCCAATGCAGGACTCCAACTCACCAACTCTGAGATCATGACCCAGGCTGAAGTCAGATGCCCCATTGACTAAGCCACCCAGGCGCCCCTCACATATATTTTTCCTAGTGACTTGTATTTGTTGAATTTTTTCTTAAGAATTCAACTAAGGTTTTGTATTTGCTTTGAAAAATATTTATGAAATTTTCAAATAGTACAGAAAATGAAGCATGTGTGTAAATGCCACCAAGTTTTATATTCCATAAATATCTTTAAAAAGGTTCCTTCCTCCTTAGAAGTATGTATACCACAAATTTGTATTTCTTTTTTTTTTTTTTTTTTTTTTAATTCTTTATACTTAGAGAAAGCCCTCACATTTGGACGTGTGCCCAGGGGAAGGGTAGAGAGAGAGAGGAGGAGGGAGAATCCCAAGCAGGCTCTGCCCTGTCAGCACAGAGCCCAATGTGGGGCTCCATCTCATGAACTTTGGATTAAGACCTGAGCTGAAATCAAGAGTCGCAGATTGTTTAACCCACTGAGCCACCAAAGTGCCCCAAATTTGGCATTTCTTAATCTGATATATATATTTTATCATGATTCATATTTTATCTATAAACCATGTACACTCTTTTTTGTTGTGTGTTTAAAATTTTAAATAAATGGTATGTGTCCTTTTACAACTTTTTCACCTAAGATTGTCCTTGAGATTTATCTATGTTGATTCATAGAATTCCTGTAGGTTAGTCATCTTACCTGACCTGTAGGAGTCCCTGTTGAGTAACTCACGGTGTCTCATTCCTAAAATTAGGTTCTTTCCAACTTTTCACTGTCAAAGACAATAAATGCTCAAAGTCCTTGTATATGTAATGTACAAAGTCCTTGTCCTCATGTGGGACATAGATTTTTCTGGCATGGACATCTAAAGCTGAAAGTGCAAGGTCCTCGGATGTGGACTTCTTTAATTTTGCCAGAAATCGCCAAAAATGCTCTAAAGCCATTGCAGTTTACATTTCTACCAGTGTATAAGGAGCATGTAAGAGTTGGCCACAATTTAACCAGCACCAGGTTATCAGATTTTAAAATTTTGCCATGCAAATGTTTGAGAAATAGTATGTAATTTGCTTTTTTTTTTTTTTTTTTTTTTTTTTTTTTTTTTTTTTTTAAAGCAGTAAAGGCTGTACATCTTTGCATGCATTTCTTGGCTATTTTGTTCTCTTCCTCTGTGAATTGCCTATCTGTATTTTTTTAGTTTTCTGATGGGTTCCTTGTCATTTTCTAATTGATTTATAGAAGTCAGGATATGTTGTTTTTTTGTATATTTGGGATAATAATCCTAACCATACCTTTCAAGTGTGGCTGTTTTTCCTCTTTTAGAGTTATAAGGAAATGTTTAATTTTGATATATAATCAGATATATCCATCGTTTCCTTTGGTATGTGCTTTCTTGTTTGAGAAATTCTTCTCCCAATGTCACAAAGTCTTCTATGCTTGCTTGCTTGCTTGCTTTAAATGTTTACTTATTTATATTTGAGAGAGACAGGGAACGTGAGGGGGGGAGGGGAGGGGAAAGACAGAGGGAGAGGGAGAATCCCAAGATTGTGAAAGCATTACCTGAGCCAAAACCAAGAGCTGGACCCTTAACCCACTGAGCCATCCGGGCACCCCGTCTATGTTTTCTTTTAAACATTTGTATAGTTTTTCTTTTCTTGTTTGATTATTTAATCCATCAGGAATTGATTTTTGTTTGTGAGTAAGAGATCTTAGTCTATTTCCATGTGGTTATCTGGTTATCCCTAATATTTTAATATTTTCCCCATTAAGGTGTAATACCCTATAACACTGATTATATAAAATCATATGTCATATGTCACACCAAACCCTTATCGTTTCATGGATCTATTTGTCTATACTGTACTGCCACCACAGATTTAATTATAATAGCTTTATAGCAAATAAATATGTCACTTTGTTTTCCTTCAAGACTATCTTGACTGTCTTGGATTTTTAGTCTTCCAAATAAACCAAATGCTAAATTCCAAGGTGGAATGAGTGGAATACCTACTGGGATTTTTATTGGAATAGTATTGAATTTATAGATAAATTCCTGGAGAATTTATATACTTTGGTCAGAGTTCCCATGATTAATTTCTACATTCATTTAGGATAACTTTTTTGTCTGTTTCATAATTTTCTCCATAAAAGTCCTGCATATCTGATGTTTATTGTAGGCTTTTGGTAAATGCCATTCTATTCCTCACTTATGAAGAGTTTCTTTCTTTTAAATAGGTGTTGAATTTCAGCAAATGCTTTTTCAGTTTCCCAGATAA
Organism: Herpailurus yagouaroundi; assembly: GCF_014898765.1. Classification (NCBI taxonomy): domain Eukaryota; kingdom Metazoa; phylum Chordata; class Mammalia; order Carnivora; family Felidae; genus Herpailurus; species Herpailurus yagouaroundi. The sequence continues at coordinate 21,377,856 of NW_024412418.1, read as the reverse complement.
AAAGTTTGCAGCACAAATCTGACTCTTCAATTTTTTCTCTAGGGCAATCAGCACATGACCTACTTGAGAGAGATCTGTAGACAAAATCTAACAAGGGAAATTTGCTAGAATCAAGAGTGATGGATCCATGTTCAGTTGGAGTCCAACTCCGTACCACGAATGAGTGCCATAAAACCTACTATACTCGTCACACGGGTTTCAAGACTTTGCAAGAACTGTCATCAAATGATATGCTTTTACTTCAACTTAGAACTGGAATGACACTTTCTGGGAACAATACCATTTGCTTCCATCATGCGAAAATTTACATTGACAGATTTGAGGATTTGCAGAAGTCATGTTGTGACCCATTTAACATACACAAAAAACTAGCCAAAAAAAATTTGCATGTAATTGACTTAGATGATGCCACTTTTCTGAGTGCAAAATTTGGAAGACAGCTTGTACCTGGGTGGAAGCTTTGTCCAAAATGTACACAGATAATCAATGGAAGTGTGGATGTTGATTCTGAAGATCGGCAGAGAAGAAAACCTGATTCAGATGTATGTATGGCAGCCATTTTTGTCTCCTGTGTTACTTCTACAATGTGGGGTTTTGTTGAACTATAAAGAAATCATTTATATTATTATGATACTAATTGTAAATTAAAGTTGGGGAGGTGAAAGTAAATGATTTTCTAAATATTCCCATGTACCTAGACTGGATGATAAACCAGGCTTGAGAAAGGAATAACATACTATGCCCAAGACTCAAGCTGTAACTCCTAGGGCTAAGATGTCAGGAGTGACTTTTAGAACATTCTGGTAAAGCCAGGATCTAGTTATTATCTTAGCTTCTTTTCTAATACCAAAGTAACTCAATGGGACATGCCAGCCAGTGAGGATCTGTATAGCACAATGAATTCCCCTTGAAAATTACTGCTTTAAAACGAACACCAGAAAAATCACTTCCAATAATTGTTTCTTCAACCTTTCTTTCTTCTTTGGCATTAATACTGTTCTTTGGATTTCTTTTGCTTTTAGCTCTGAATTCTTATTTGATATGATCAGGCTAATTTTAGTGCTCCCTATGGTCAAAAAGCATACATTTTTACATTGTAAATACTAAATATTTATAACTCTCCCTTATTCATATGCCTACATTCAGATTATTTAACTACATCAGAAAAAAACCCGAGATTTCATAAAGCTATCTTTGGGTGTAGAACAAAGACAAGTATATCAAAGGAGCACTTCTCAAAATTTCTATTTCTAACCAATTTATAATTCTTGCTGCTGGGATATTTTTCTCAATTTCCTCCTTTTCATTATATTAATAAACCAAATTAAAAGATAATTAAAATTTTAAATTATATGTAGTACTTCCCTTTTGTTCTCCCCTCAAAGGCATATCTCCAGGACCCAGTGTTACCTTGCAGTTCATACTAGGTACTTGCACCTGTCACTATAGATGTCTTCTCCATTCCATTTATTTGTTGCTCTGTGTAATATATCACATAAACTGCTTTTTCCCCAGATAACAAACTTAAATCCTTAACCATCAAAATTTTGTTTTACCAATGCTTTTTAAAAAGATGATAATACTGTTTCAGGACTTGAAACCATTATTATCTCTCTGCTTTTAACTATGTATACAATAATGGAATCTTTTCTTTCAACGTTTATTTATTTTTGGGACAGAGAGAGACAGAGCATGAACGGGGGAGGGGCAGAGAGAGAGGGAGACACAGAATCGGAAACAGGCTCCAGGCTCCGAGCCATCAGCCCAGAGCCTGACCCGGGGCTCGAACTCCCGGACCGCGAGATCGTGACCTGGCTGAAGTCGGACGCTTAACCGACTGCGCCACCCAGGCGCCCCAATAATAGAATCTTTTCTTAAGGACTCAAGATGATATTAGGAGCCTCAGTTTTTGTTTTTCTTTTTTGTTACATTTTTAAAGTAATCTCTACACCCAGTGTGGGCTTGAACCCACAACCTGAAATCAATAGTTGCTCGCTCCACCAACCAAGCCAGCCAGGCGCCCAGGAAACTCAGTTTTATCTCATTGGGTCGTACAGCAGGGTTGTTTTTTTTTTTTGCCTTTTCTCCCATATTGACAGAAGCCATAGCAGTTTTCAGCAGGCCTATTGCCCCTTCTAATAGGCCAGAGACTAAAATTAGGTAATGGAAATATTACAAATAAGTTAACCAAAGTTAAACTTTGAATATTGTCTAGGGCTGTGTAAATTTCATTGCACTTGGGTTCTAAAACCTTTTTCTTTTTTGTGAATTCCAGACTGTCCTTCAGGTTAAGGAATAATCAGGGTTAACATTAAGTTAAATATTAATGTATTCATGGTCTGTTGTCAAGATTTGAGTTGATAATTTGTTTACCTTTATTCAGGGAAGAACTGCTAAAGCTTTGAGGTCATTGCAATTTGCAAACCCAGGAAAACAAACTGAATTTGCTCCAGAAACTGGTAAAAGAGAAAAAAGAAGGCTCACAAAAAATGCAACTGCTGGTTCTGACAGGTAGGCTGTGTGTTCCCTGAAGACCTTTGTTAGCTTGCTGCGTCTGTCTGTTATTGTTTCACATCTTTCTCTGGAGTTTTGAATTTTTTGGGTAGATATTTTAAACTGGATAATCTGCAATTAGTAGGAATCTCCAAGGGCTGCATATAAAATGAAGGCGTCCCTTTCAGCTCTAAAAATTTATTTCTAAGGAAGTGTCAATGAAGTGAACAGGTTAACATTTTTGGCATGAGAACTAAAATTCAAACATATTTAAAACAGTTTTTTGAAAAGTACTGGTATTATGTAATTGGTATATCACCCTTCTATGGGTGGCAGCTAAAAAGTAAATCTTATGAAAATTCAAGGTTGCTTTTTATTTTTTACATGTCTAAAATAGAAACAGTTATGGTATAGTCAACAGAACGAATGAGAAAAGTAAATTGTTTAGAATATGACTTTTTAAACTGAACATTTCTAAAACACAGGTTGACAAAGAAATGTTAGTGTAATCATTCAGAATTATTTTCTACATATGCCATTTATTCCATCTGTTAAGATTTTCCAATGAGTCATTTAAGTGTTTTTAGGCCAGATTTGCTCGAGTCCGTTAAAGAACAAGAAACAGATTAATTGCAGTATAAAAACCAATAGGGTAATAGAGATTGGTAACCAACAAAATGTACCATTATTAAGCAGCCATTCTTTGTTGTTGTTGTTGTTGTTGTTGTTGTTGTTAAGGGAAGGGGAAAATATTTTTCACAGAAATAATATTTTTTTGGAAATAGTTCTGGTCCATTCCTTTACTGAGTTGACTTTTAAATGGACTTCTAGAGGCATTTTCAGGCTCTTTGGATTTGTCTCAACACTTTAGAATGAGGTCTCTTCTCACACACAGTTCATTACTAGTAATTATAGAGTAGGCTTGAGTCTGGTAAGTTATGTACCAGTTTTGCAGGACTTCATCCCTAATTCAAAATATTTTACTTGCTTCCATTTTTTTTTTTACCTTTTTTTCATTTATTTAAAAATAATGTCTTTGTGAAGTGTCAATCATCTTGTTTTCTTTTACAGACAAGTGATACCAGCAAAGAGTAAGGTCTATGATAGCCAGGGCCTGCTGATTTTCAGTGGAATGGACCTCTGTGACTGCCTCGATGAAGACTGTTTAGGATGTTTCTATGCTTGTCCTGCCTGTGGTTCCACCAAATGCGGAGCTGAATGCCGCTGTGACCGCAAGTGGCTATATGAGCAAATCGAAATCGAAGGAGGGGAAATCATTCATAACAAACATGCTGGATAATTTGTGGTATCAAATTATGGGAAAAGATCCCATCTCTATTTCTAAAACTCTGTCACTCTCAGATGCATTCTAAAGTTGACTGCCAAATGATGACAATTTGAAAACCACCTCAGCATGCACTCATTATGCATTAGTTTTGCAGTTAGGGTGCTTTAAGATTTATTATTTGATGTCAGTTTATATGGCCTTTTACTCAGCAGTCAGCTTTAAGCCTACCCAGGCCAATGTCAACAAGTAGGTAAAGGCAGTCCTCCATTAGCACAGTTCACATTTCAGTTCCATGGTATATACCGTGGGTAGTTACATGAAGTACAAACTTCCCTGCTGGCTCTTTGTCCCTAAGTCATTATGTAACAGATGTGCCTCCTCATCAGTGACCAGTCCATCCGTGACCTTCACTCAGACCCCTCTAGTGGTTGGTTACCGCACATCTGTCATTCAGTCCACTCCTAGACAGCAAAGCATGTGGTTGTGCTGTCTCCTTGTCACCCATGTGACATTTTCCAAAAGTGGATCATCAAAATAACTGTCCACCAAAGATAAAAGAGCAGTGAAGAAATGAAAAATGATCATGCTAGATGTGAGATATGCATTGAACGTAGATGGAGTTGTAGAAGAAATCACTTATGGGAAGGTTGATGTTGCTGTTTCTCTAGAGCCTCAGTATGCAGCTAGAGGAAGCTCGCGGGGGGGCTGCTGGGGGGAGCAATGTAAATAGGGAAATAGGCTGTGATGAAAAGCTTGAATATATCCCAGAGGAAGTGATAATAAAAAACTTCACGTTAAAGGAAATTACAGTGATTTTACAACATTGAAAGCACAAATGAGAAAATGGTAGAAGCAGATCCAAACTTAAGTATCTGCAATGGTATAGCCTACTTTGTATCTTAAGTTAGCAAAAAAGCAGGCACTGTTCAAACCGCTCTTGATTAGTTTTTTGCAACGGAATAATGCTTTAATTCTCAGTGTTTCCAATGTTTTTCAATTACAGTGTACTAAAATACCTTTTTTTTTACAGTGTTTTCATTTTCCTTTACATTTCTAACAAGAGTTTTTAATATTTTGATGGGTTTTTGGAGGTCACAGAACATTTTCCCCATAGATTATTAAGGTTGCTACGAATGGTCATTTTTATGGCCCAGCACTACTGTGCAAGCCAAGGACTGTAGCTGAGAACAGTGCCTACTTCAGGAAAAATTAATTTCAATAAAACTAGGTGGTTGAGTGTTAAAACTATTTTGGAAATAATCTACATATCTAAGTGCTAAAATTCTTCTCACTACTTACCCTTAAAAAGTTTTAGCATTGTAAACCTTTCATTGTTTAGCCATACATTCTTGGTGAAAATTTGTTCCTGGTGGCAAAGATCTTACTATGTATAAAGCATGGATATTCATACAATACAGAAACAGGGATACATGGTGTCTATGTTATTAAAGTTTTATAAGGTGGTGATTAGGATCAAAAGGGCTAAAAAAAAAAAAAAGCTTTAAGGCAGTTAGTAATGAAAAGGAAAAAAAAAGTGGACAAACAGTAGTAGAGACAATATAAATTAAATTGGAAATTGCTTGAATCTTGATGTACTAGTTCTGTATGGAATTCGTATGGGTGCTCTTTGGAGAATGAGAGTGGATGATAACTTCTCTGCTCCTTTTTCAAGCAGCTCCCTGTCTAAAATATTTTATCAGCTAGGGCATTGCCACTAAACTAGGTTTTTGCTTTGTTTTCCCTAAGTTGTAGTACTTTAGTTTAACCAGATAAGCTTTTAGTAGTTTCAGATACATTTTAAGTCATTTAAGTGAAATTTATGCAGCCAATTTGATTGGATTGACCAGTGGAGGTTTATTTTTATTTCTGTATACTTTGGTATCTGTTTAACAGGTTTTACTTTGATGGAATGCCATTTTGAACCATGGTATTGTCATTAAGTGATAATTGTCCACTGACCTAGTTATCAGAAGTATAATCAGTATCAAGTCTTTCAGATTTCAACAGAGCACTGGCAAAAAGAATAGTTTGGCTTTAAATTAGATGCTAGTTTTTTGGGTGTTTTTCTGAATTAAGGAAATATTTTGTTATAGAGGATACAGAGACTTCTAATTTTATCTGAACTTCTGGGTTCATTAGACCTTAGTTGCATTGCTACCAATGTTTTGTTTTTTTGTTTGTTGGTTTTTTTTGTTTTGTTTTGGATTGGGTTTTTTTTTGGTTCTAAGTAAGTATGATTTACTATATTGCTTAAGCTTTTCAGGGGCGCCTGGGTGGCTCAGTCGGTTAAGCATCAGACTTCAGCTCAGGTCATTTGTGGGTTCCAGCTCCACCTGGAGCCTGCTTCAGATTCTGTCTCCTTTTCCCTCTGCTCCTCCCCTACTTGTGCTCTGTCTCTCTCTCAAAAAATAAACAAACATTAATAAATAAATAAATCTTAGATTTTTTTTTTTTGTTTAAAACAGGAATATATTTTCAACAGAATAAATGACTTTAAAATTCAAACTGTTTATATTTCAACAGTCCTTAGACTATTTCTGTGTTATTTTTCAAAGATGGTAATATTTAACTTGTTTCAGGGATAAATTTCTATAATAATTTTGCTTATATTTGTTCATTATGCCTATGTAGAAGACCAGACTTTTAGTGAGCATGCAAAATGTTTACAGAGAGAGAGGTATATCTAATTTAGTCTGCTACAATAAAAGCTGTGTTTTGGGAAAATTACGTCATGAGTTCACTTACTATTTTTTACTGTAGAATTACAGAAATACAGAATACAATGAAATAATCTGAATTCTTTTTATATTTTCCATAAGTATGGTTCATGGTGGCTAAAATTATTTTAGAATACTATTAGTCTAAAAGGCAAAAATAGGGGCGCCTGGGTGGCGCAGTCGGTTAAGCGTCCGACTTCAGCCAGGTCACGATCTCGCGGTCCGTGAGTTCGAGCCCCACGTCAGGCTCTGGGCTGATGGCTCGGAGCCTGGAGCCTGTTTCTGATTCTGTGTCTCCCTCTCTCTCTGCCCCTCCCCCGTTCATGCTCTGTCTCTCTCTGTCCCAAAAATAACTAAACGTTGAAAAAAATAAAAAAAATGAAAAAATAAAAGGCAAAAATAAAAGTGATAAGAACACTTCTGCTGTATATGGGTCCTGCTTAAGAAGTTGATGTAAGGCTATAAACATTGGTCTTACACAGTGTTGGTCACAAATGTTAAAAAGTGCATTTATATATTTGAAATAAATGGCATCCCATGTAATCTTTTTTCTGTTTCTTTTATAATCATAAGAAAATAGTTACCTTTGAAATATTATTCATGAGATTCTTGTATTTTTTTAATATTATATCTATGTCTGTATAACAAGCTGTTCTACCATCTGACAATTCTCCAGAGAAATGCATTTGTGTCCTCTCAAGTACTCCCACGTTCAGAACCCCTGAATCTGTATCAGAGAACCTAGGTAATAGGAGTGTTCCGTAAACCAAAACATGTTTTCTTTTTTTTTTTTTTTTTTTTTTTTAAATGGGGATGGCTGTCTGAAGCGTGGTTTAGTTTGCTATACAGTGTTATAGGTGGGTTTTGTTGGACAAAATCTGAGCAGTCAGTTCTTTGAAAGAGCTGTTGCTGCCCTGAAAAGGCAGATTCTGCTGCGGCCTCTCAGCCCCACCCCTCCTGGGTCACGTAACACTGTATGAAACCAAGGGGTCTTAAATGGACTGCACTTTGGTAATTAGAGATTTTCTGTCGACATTAGGAATACCCTTGTACAAAGTCATATGGCACTGCCTTAGTTTTTGCTGACATCTGCTGGTATCTTGATGTAAATAAACTCTGCTGCTACTAAATGCTTAATCTCTTCACTTTTAAATTAAACTGTGAACACTAGTAGTTACACTAAAGTGGAATATTTTAACCCTGGGAGTAGAATGGTTTCTCTTTGTAGCATTCTTAGGTCTCACCCGATAGTAGTCAACCAGATTTCTTTTTTCAGGAATATGAGTCAGGATATGAAAATATGCATAGGCACTTCTGGGTTTCATTTATTTAAGGTTTATTTAAGTAATCTCTACACCCAGTATGGGCCTCAAACTCACTACCCTGAGATCAAGAGTTACAATGCTCTTCCGACTGAGCCAGCCAGGCACCCCTCACTTATTTTTATAAAGTGGAGAGACTTGGGAAAATAATGGTTTTTATTTACTGAAAAACCATCAAATGTTTCACTGAACACTTAGTTTGAAAAGCATAATAAACTCCTGTAGAATATATACCCCAATTTATAGATTATTTGCAATGGCACAGTTGTGAGGATTGACTAATTTTACCAAGATACTCTAACTTCTAGGAGATAAAGGAGATTTACCCGGTAAAACATTATTAACTGAGTTGGATTAGTAATACTGCATCTTTAAGTGCAATTTAAAAGTATTTAATTACAGTCCTATCAGTGGCACAACTAGCCATATTAAATTTTTTCCCCTTGAAACCATGAGGGATAAATGTCTTTGTGAAACAATGATTTAAAAACTTCAATTTTCTCATTTCGTATTAATCTACAAGCAAACAACTGTTTTATTAAGGAGTTGCCATAATCTTCATCTGTGTTTTTTTTGGTTTTTTTTTTAATGTTTATTTTTGAGAGAGAGAGATGGAGATAGAGTGTGAACAGCAGAGGGGCAGAGAGAGAGGGAGACACAGAATCCGAAGCAGGCTCCAGGCTCTGAGCTGTCAGCACAGAGCCAGATGCGGGGCTCGAACTCACAAACCATGAGATCATGACCTGAGCTGAAGTTGGTCACTTAACCGACTGAGCCACCCAGGCTCCCCCATCTGTAATTTTGAAATAAATGGACATACTAAAAGTATACTGCTTACAAACATTGCTAGGATGTCCAAAACCTTCCAATAGTCCCAACTTCAACAGATAATGCATGAAAACACAAAAGTTTGGCTCATGATTTTCATTGTAAACTTGGATGATACTTTTCAAAGACACATTTTGAGGTGAGGGCACATTTTTCTTAAATAGTGTAAAAACTAGACACAGGTCAAATTACAGGATCTTTGTCCTTTTGAGAGAACTTCATGAAGAGTATGGCCTGTAAAAGGAGACCTGAAACAATCAAAACAGAAATACTATCTCTGTTAAGTATCCCTTTGTTACCAATAATCAGTTACCAATCAGTTTGATCAACCCAAATTAAACTTTAGTTTTAATTATATTCTGGTAGCCCAAGTTTATGATCTGGACTTCAAAGTAGTATTTACTTACAGTTACTTTTAAAATTGAATTTGTGGGGCGCCTGGTGGCTCAGTCGGTTAAGCATCGGACTTTGGCTCAGGTCATGATCTCATGGTTCATTGAGTTTGATCCCTGCGTCAGGCTCTGTGCTAACAGCTCAGAGCCTGGAGCCTGCTTCAGATTCTGTGTCTCCCTCCCTCTCTGCTCCTCCCCTGCTCATGCTCTGTTGTGCTCTCTTAAAAAATAAACATTACAGTTTTTTAATTCAATTTGTTATTTGGTGGCATAAGCTAAAGTAATAGTGGCAATCCTAGTACCATGTAAATGGGTTCTACAAAGATCTGGGTGAAGTACAAATTTAATTTTGGCATTAAGAGGTAAAATGATTCAGAGACGTTCAGTGAACTGTGGCATCATTAAGGTTTGTAAAAAACAAACTCATGTCTACCCCAAAGGGGAAGCCTTTCGTTTTGGATTGGACTTTCCTGTATTTCAGTTCAGCTTAGTATAGAGAAATCAGATCAGTTATTAAAAGAGAACCTGGAGGGCCAATCTGATGATCTGGAGAAAACTATCACTTGAGCTTTTTTTTTTTTTTTTTCTTTTTGGTAAATAAGGTTTTAGAAAATACCAATAAACTTTAGTCATTTATGCCTTAGTGAAGGAGACTGCAAAGAGCATTTCTGCATAAAATATAGGCCCTACAAACTGGTGCGTGCAAATAAGATTATTTTCCAAAATACTACGGCTCATGGCATTTCTAAATTTGGTCACAAAAAGACTTCCCTATAGCAAATATTGAAAGGAAAACATTCCCAAAGTTTGTCAGTAAAAGTTTCCAACTCCTCTCCAAAGAGTTATAGTTGAATGCTTAATTTGTCCTTGATACCTTTTTTCGTCAAAGAACTACACATAGATTTAAGAGAGAACAGCTAAACATCCCTGACAGACCAAGCTTTCCACTGTGTGACATAACCCACAAACTCATGTTAGGAGGATCCTCAGACCTTTTAAGAGAAATGGCCCTAGGAGATTCTTACTCCGCATTTTGCTTTCCCCTGTTCCCAACTGGTTGGGCTTCGTAAGAGACCTGACCCAAGGAAAGCCAGTTAGGCTAGCAAAGCTTACGCGTTGGGCAAATATTAAAGGAAACATCACCAAGTGATGAAAGAGATTAACTGAGCCTATCAGATTATTTCAGAAATAAAATTTGTTTTAATGTTTATTTACTTTTGAGAGAAAGAGTGTGAGCAGGGGAGGAGCAAAGGGAGAGGGAGACACAATCTGAAACAGGCTCCAGGCTCTAAACTGTCAGCACCGATCCTGACGCGGGGCTCAAACCCACAAACTACAAGATCACGACCTGAGCCAAAACAGACGCTTAACTGACTGAGCCACCCCAGCGCTCCTATTTCAGAAATTTAGACAAGATACAGGAGAAAGAATTCAGAGGTTTGTAGAAAGAGAGATGAAATGGCAGAATAGCTAAGGCACGTTAGGGTTCTAGACCTACACACTTGGGAGGCAAGAGCTCTTGAAGCTGTCATTGAGTCTCCAGAGCTGCTGTCAGATTAGTACATCTGTTGTATCTTGAAATTGCCCACTATCAATGAAACCTGGCCACACAGTTAATTCCTTTATATTCATACAGATCCTTGCAAAAAATACTCTATTACTTAAGCAAACCTTAATGAGCCTTAATGAGTTCTTTCACCCAAAGAGGCTTACTAACAGACCTGCCCTGCTAACTAAGAAAAAAGAGAGTGAAGGTATAGTGTTAGGGTCCTGTGCTTGTTAGCATTGTGTTGTGGAACTCTAGACCAGTGCAAATTTGGTCATGCATCAGGATCACCTGGAGGGCTTGTTAAACCACAGTCTGCAGGCCCAGGGTGGAACCAACAGTTTATGATTTAGTAGGTCTGGAGTAAGGACAACAAATTCGCATTTCTATCAAGTTTGCAGATGAGATTGAAATGGCTAGTCTGGAAGCCATGCTTGGAGAATCACTGCTCTACAGGGCATGGTCCTGAACCTTGGTTGCACATGGAAACAACCTGTGGAACATCAGAAAAAAAATACCTTACCTGGCCTCAGCCCCAAGTATTTGATTTAATTGGTCTGGGGTTTGGCCTGAGCCATTGGGAGGCCAACTCCCTTCTGGCTCAATATGGAGATCATTCAGAATTCAAGTGGGTGACTGGGATGTTTGATTTTCTGTGTCAACTTGGTCAGGCAAGGGTATCCAGTTTTTGGTGAAACATTAGATACTGAGAAGGTGTTTTTTAGATGTGATTAACATATACATCAGTAGACTTTTAATTAAGCAGATGACCTTCCATAATGTGAGTGGGCATCATCCAGTCAATTGAAGGCCTTAAAAAGATTGATGAATCCCAAAGAAGAACAAATTCTGCCTCTGGACTGCCTTCAGACTTGAGCTGCATCATCATGTCTTCTCTAGGTGCCCAGATCACCTACAGATTTTGGGTTTACCAGCCCAGCAATCATGTGAGCCAATTCCTTAAAAAAATCTGTGTGTGTGTGTGTGTGTGTGTGTGTGTGTGTGTGTGTGTGTGTGTCTGTCTGTCTGTCTGTCTGTCTGTCTCTATACACACACCCTCTTTTATTTCTCTGGAGAACCCTGGCTAATACAATAACCTAGTAAGTCTATTCCAAATTGTTTCCCAGAAAGGCCCTGACTCTAAATCAGAATATAATCCCTTCATTAGATTTTTTTTTTTTCCTGTATCCTACCTTAGGTAAGTCCATGAATATATGGCACATTTTTTACCCCTTTCTTCTATTCATATTGTCAAAACCATTTGGTTCCTCCTTGGAACATTCTTGAATCTGCTTTGATTTTTTTTTTTTTCCTGTTCATTTTTATTTTGTCTTCACCACCCTGGTTAAAGCTCAATAGTGTTTTGCATGCTTAGTATCAATTCCCCCTTTTGGTGTTGGTACTGAAATTTGTCTTTGAATAACCGCCTTTATACTCTCAGCCCATGTTGTTTAGGTGGCATTGACCTCACTTGGTGGTTCCAGGGGTGGGCACATCAAGTCCTGGCCTTTGAGAGTGAAGCATCTCCCCAAATTTAGTGACTGTTTCAGTTAGTGACTAACTGAGCCAATCAAAGCCAGTAAACATCAGCTTTGCTGGGACTAGAGAACAAGAGATACGCATTTTTCAATGACAGTTTCTAATCTTACAGATTTAGGACTGGACCTATTGGTGGTTAATCTGGACACCACTCAAGAAGAATCTGACTTAGAATGAAAGCAGCATAGGTAAAAGCAGAAGCCACAGACCAAGACAGACAGACAGGATTTGGGTACCTGGATCCAGTTACATCTGAAGTCAATCCTGTACTTTTCAGTTAACATGAGCCCGTCATTTACACTTTTTCCCCACGATTGGCTATTAAGTGAATACAAGGAATTGACCAGATGAAGAGTTAACTCTATTCTTCTGAGGGTAAAAACCACCAGAGTTCAAAGGTAAAATGGCCTGTTTAAAAATCATGCCCTTGAGGGGCGCCTGGGTGGCGCAGTCGGTTAAGCGTCCGACTTCAGCCAGGTCACGATCTCCTGGTCCGTGGGTTCGAGCCCCGCGTCGGGCTCTGGGCTGATGGCTCAGAGCCTGTTTCCGATTCTGTGTCTCCCTCTCTCTCTGCCCCTCCCCCGTTCATGCTCTGTCTCTCTCTGCCCCAAAAATAAATAAAAAACAATGAAAAAAAATTTAAAAAAATAAAAAAAAAATCATGCCCTTGAAACATAGATATATTTTTTAACATTTTTTTTTAATGTTTATTTTAGAGACACAGAGCATGAGCAGGGGAGGGGCAGAAAGAGAGGGAGACACAGAATACAAAGGAGGCTCCAGGCTCTGACCTGTCAGCACAGAGTCCAATATGCGGGGCTTGAACCCAATGAACCATGAGATCATGACCTCAGCCAAAGTGGGACACTTCACCAACATCCACCCGGGCGCCCCTGAACACATATACATTTTAAAGAAGGAGCACAAGGGGCGCCTGGGTGGCGCAGTCGGTTAAGCCTCCGACTTCAGCCAGGTCACGATCTCACGGTCCGTGAGTTCGAGCCCCGCGTCGGGCTCTGGGCTGATGGCTCAGAGCCTGGAGCCTGTTTCCGATTCTGTGTCTCCCTCTCTCTCTGCCCCTCCCCCGTTCATGCTCTGTCTCTCTCTGTCCCAAAAATAAATAAACGTTGAAAAAAAAAATTAAAAAAAATAAAATAAAAAAATAAAGAAGGAGCACAAGCAGCTGTCACCTATAGTCACATACTTCGTCCTCCTCCAAATTCTTGCAGAAGCTTCTCTATAGTTCTCATGGACCTTAACTCAACCTACTTTAAAGGATGAATGCAGCACAGACTGTGGTACTTTGCCACCAGGGTTTGAAATTCTATAATACAAAGAATAGACTTACAATTAAAATATCACTGTTTGGTGTTTTGGTTGGTATTACTTGCTTTTAAAGGCCTTAGAATGTTTTAAAATTTTTTGTTTGAATACCTAATGCATTTTCTCTGTAACCCTATATCTAATAGTTAGAACTCATTCCTAGGTTAAATGATCTGAAATTTTTAATAGCTGAATCTGAATTAATTAACTTGTCAGGCAATTAAAGGTATATCATTGCCTTAAATTAGTGATTTATAATACATTGCTAGCAAAGTGAATTTTAAGCATTAACAGCTCTGGTTCTTCTTCCCTTCTGCCCTTAACAGGACATTTAATTCTGTATGGTTGAAGTAGAAAGTGTGAGACAAGGTTCCTACCAGAAAAGGAGAACCAGGCACACACAGTTCAACATTTTCTGTATGTCACTTCCGATGCCAATAGTGCCAAAAAACTAGAAGTACAATGACTCTGATACTTGATGGTACTTTAGAAAGCTGGGTATTATTTTTTTTTATTTTTTTTAACATTTATTCATTTTTGAGAGACAGAGAGAGACAGGGTGTGAGTGGGGGAGGGGCAGATAGAGAGCAAAACACAGAATCTGAAGCAGGCTCCGGACTCTGAGTTGTCAGCACAGAGCCCGACGCGAGGATCAAACCCATGAACTCCAAGATCATGACCTGAGCTGATGTTGGACTCTGAATCAACTGGACCACCCAGGTGCCCTGAAAGCTGGATATTCTAAATCACTTATGATAGGGATATTTAGATACATTCATCTTTTTTGATATTCCACTATATTGATGCATTTTCAAACCTTTGTTTCAGTTTTGAAATTAGATGAAACAAAGTATAGATTATCTTTGCTGTGAATTTCACAGATTGTCAGATTTCTGAAGTTCTTGTTCCAAACCATCTTTGTAGGGATATCATTGATTTCCTTGGAAAAGTACGTAGCTCTAAAACTTGTATAATTTAGAGAAATATTTGGTTTGTTCAACCTTTGATATTAGCCAACACATTGATAAAAATAAACACACTTCAGGGATGACTGTGGCTCAATCAGTAAAGCGTCTAACTCTTGATTTCAGCTCGGGTCATGATCTTGCACGTGGGTCTGAGCCCTGCATCAGGCTGTGTTCTGACCGCATGGAGCCGGTGTGGGATTCTCTCACCTTCTCTCTCTCTGCCCCTCCCCTACTCTGAAAATAAATAAACATTAAAAAAAATAAACACACTTCAGGAAAAAAAAATGCTGTTTTTATAATTCTACATTGTTGGCTTTTGTGGTTCAAAATTTAATATAACCAGGGCGCCTGGGTGGCTCAGTCGATTAAGTGTCCAACTCTTGCTTGGTTTTGGCTCAGGTCATGATCTCACAGTTCGTGAGTTCAAGCCCCACATCGGGCTCCATGCTGACTGTGGGGCCTATTTGGGATTCTCTCTCCCTCTTTCTCTGGCCCTCCCCTGCTTGTACTCTCTCTCTCTCTCTCTCAAAATAAATAAATAAACATTAAAAAAAATAAACAGACCTAATAAAAAAAAAATTGGGACAGACCTAATAATAAAGTACCATTTCACACATACTGAGTCTAACTCTTAACAGTGTTACTGCCTCTGTTAGGTTTTATCCCATTTCCTCTTCCCACCTGTCTTACTTTTCCTTCTTCAATGACACACTACAATATTAGCAATTACTGTCACCATGTTTTACATTAGATTCTCAGACCTTACCTTCTAGCTGAAAGTTTGTACCCTCTTACCAACCTCTCCATATTTCCCCTGTACACTGCTCCCCCACTGCCAGGCCCTAGAAACCACTTTTCCACACTCTGTTCCTAAGAGTTTGACTTCTTGTTTGTTTGTTTGATTCTACCTGTGAGTGTTACATGCAATATTTGTCTTTGTCTGGCTTATATCACTTAAGAAGCTACTTTTATAATTACATTTTAACAAATGAAGAAACTGAGGCTCAAATAATTTAATAACTTGCATAAGGTCACAGCTTATAAATGAAAGAGAGAGGAATCAAGTGAGGTAATTTGACTCTAAAGTGCAAAGGCTGACCTATATTCACTATATGTATCCTTTCTCCATCCAGGTTATGAATGTGAACTTCTTCCTATTCAGGATTCATTGGAGCTATTTGATTCTGATGTTCCTGGTATTATTATGGCTTGTTATTATAGTTATTAATATAGTTAGGTAATATTATAGGTTTCGTAAGGTGTGTCCTATAGTTGAAGATTTTACCTACTTCTATCCCCAGGAGACACAAAATAGATGGAAAATTATTGCTTGGCTGGTTCCAAAATGTCTTTCTGCTTCCATTCCATTTCTTACTTTGAAGAGTAAGATATACACCTGATTAATGATAACAACAGCTTTCCATTGTATCGTTGGGCACATAACTGTACTTTTGTTCTGCCGTTTAAATCCTTTGTATTCATCTCCATTGTACGATGCCCATATGTCCAGAAGAGGGCGATGTTTTACTATAAACTTCCAGTGAAGTTTTCTCCAACCTGCTTTGGACAAAGTATATACATTTAGAAACAAATTTTCTTAAGGTTAAGTGGGAGTGCCATTTGCTTGAGTACCATTTGCTTAAAGGCTTTGGTGGGGGAATGCTTCTTATAAACATGGGTTTTAGAAAACCCTGAATATTTGAATATTGTTGCTATTCATTCCTGGCTTTATGACTTCACACAAGTTACTTGGTTTCTAGAGGCCTGGGATTTCCTTACATGTAAAATGTGAACAGTGGGACCTACAGGATAGCAATATTATGAGGATTAAATGGGCCAACTTAAGAACCTAATACAGATGCTCAGTAAATGGCAATGTTCTACATTTCTGGAAAAGCAGCTAATCAGAGCAAACTTATGTGAAATTTTCTTTTGAGATGAGCCTTGGTCATTTCTATCCTCTGTTGCTTTAAACACAATTCTTGGCATATATTACATGTTCAACAAATTTTGTTGACTAAATATTTTAAATATAAAAACATTACACCTTAGGGAAAGCAGGAAGCCAGAGATAAACTGGTAATGTAGTCTACTAGGTGTGTTTCTACCTCCTTCCCTTTCCTTTCTTCTCCCTACCCCCGGTAAAAGAAGTTAGTCCCCTCCTTTCTTTGAGTCAGGAACGGGAGTTTGACCAAGTAAGAATAAGGTTTTGGAAATAAAGGGGAAAATAAACAAAAGGAAGTGTTTTGCTTGCTGTCCTCTGTTTTATCTTTGGTAGGTAAGAATCTGATGCAGAGAAGGCAAAGGCTTGGGGGCTGCAGGAAGTGCAGTGTCTCGAGTCTGGGCCCCAGGAGGAAACGGCTGTAGGTGCCAAAGGTGGGCATCAAGGTGAGCTGGCTCTGCGGCAGGCAGTGGTGAACTCTGAGAGGTATGTGCAGGTCCACAGTCACATACTGGCTCTCATTGGTTGCTCTCTCCACTCCGCTCATCCCTCCTTCTTCTGGGAGATCCTCACCCAGCTGAGCCCAGAACAGCAAGCGGTGAGTAGCTGCAGGTGCTGTCACTTTGCCTGTTGTTGGCCTTTGGTCTGGGTACTCACAGCCCAGGCCCAGCTGTGCCTGTTCCCAGCAGGTGCAATGTATCAGCTCCATCCAGGCACGAAGGTCATCATGACTAAACAACCAGAGGGTGTAAATGATGAGACTTCTTGTAGGGGGGAAATTGCCTCTAAATGACAAACATTGTTGCCACTAGGGCTTAAAAATAGAGATTTTGTACAATGATGCTCATCACGCTTATAATAGCAAAATTTGCCAACTAATTTTCCAACAAGAGGAAAACTGTGGAATAACTAATGGTATATAATATTTATGTATCAACACAATGCAAACAAATAAGTTTTTTGGAAAAATTTCAATGACATGAGGCAATACTCATGATGTTAATTATTTTTTTATGATGGAGTATGAAACGAGGGAACCAGGACAACTCCAAATTTGTTTAAAAACAAAATAAAGCAGAAAAACAGAAAGAGACCCCAAAATGTTAAGGGAATTTATCTTTGGTCTGATGTCCTTTTATATTTTTTCTATCATATGTTGTACAATTTAAAAATTTCCTGTACTGAACACTATTACTGTAATAATCACAAAAATACAGCATTACCAAAAGGTGATGAAAGTTGTTGATGCTAATGGTTTGTATCCCCTCCTTCTCATATAGCAGATGAGGCATGGCTCTTGTGGTCAAATATTTAAGAACGTTGGGCAAGTCTCTTGACAACTCTGCCCCTCAGTTTTTGCATCCTTAAAATGGGAATAACTTAATGGGGTGGGGTAGTGGAGAGGGACTCCATTCAGTTGTGATCATTAAATGAGATGACATATGTAAAACTTTCCTCAGCTCATTGCTTGGTACAGAGGAAGCATTCAGTCAACTGTAATAATTATTATTAAAGAGCAGAACAGAGGAGTCATTACAAAATTCAACCCTTGTTTCTTCAAGTTTGCCTGCCTTCCTTCTTTCCTTCCTCTCAGTTAAAAAATAGTTTATATTGGCAATTTCGTAAGATATTTACTTTGCCTCTCGTTTCAGCCCATCTCAAAAACTGGGGGACAAGGAGATGGATGCTAAGCCTTTCTGGGAAATGGATTCCTAGTGATAAAAAGATGAAAGAAGAAAAGTGTGATTCTCTGGGAATGGGAGGGAAGAGCAGGTGCTGGGCCATCAGAGATGGAGTGGTCCTGGGCTTGTGTCTGTGTACCAGGGAGAGATGGGTCGGCTCACAGGCTTAGGGTCCTGGGGCATCACAGAGAGGCCCAAGGGAGAGCACAGGTATGCAAACCCCGGCAGAAGTGAGCATCTCTTGGCTGGGCCATCCAACTCAACCCCCAACCACTGAGACCTAGAGGGCAAGAGGAAACGAAATGAATGTGAGCCACAACATCAGGTATTTAGGTCAAACACTTCATTTGAAACCTTTTAATAGTGTTCTGGGCAGACAGAAACTCCAGAGGTTAAAAAGTATGTGCAGAATCCCTTCTGTCGGGAGTATCTATGCCAAGGCCGCCTTGCAAATTCTGACCTTGGCTGGATTTGCTGAATGTACCTCACCCTCCTGCTGTCCCACCTCCTACCATGGTTCCCACCCATGTGGCCTGAAGCACCAGAAACTTAACTTAATATCAGGCCCCATCAAGGGAAACCCCTGAAAAATTTTCTGAAAAACGGGGATTGGAGAGACTCAAAATATAAACAAATGAACAATCCTGAGATGTTTTTAAAATCTGAAATCCAAGTAAAAGATTATTTTGTTATTTTGTGTACTGATAAGTATGAGCTAGCTCCCTGCCATGTTGTAATCCTCACACAACCATATAAGACAGGTGCTTCAATTATTTCCATTTTGCAAATGAAAACTTGATGATGTGGTTTCTGTTTTGTTCTCTTCTTTGTCTCAGTACCTACCACGCTGGCTGCCCTCTAATAAGTCCTCAGTAAATATTTGTCGAATCAATTAATGGTATTTAGCAATACGCGTAAGCCATACTGCTGCTATGGGGTGAAGCTGGAGTCATACCCGGGCTGGCCTAACTCCATAGACAGAGGTCTTAACTACTGCCTCTGTTTACCTTTTTCCCACTGATCGCTTAAGTCTGAGAAAGAAGACAAGGGCCTGCTGGTGGAGGCACTTCCCTGCATGATACTTAGAGTTGTTGTGTCCTTGGATATAACTGGACGTTGTGATTTCTCCAGGGTCATTGTTTAGACATTATTCACAGGATCCAGGGTTCCTCTGCTTTGGGAATATATTTACATATCAGCTGTAAAAGCTCAACCCTTCTATATAATATAATTCTCCAGGCTTTCTGTAATGCAGAATGATAAATTGTAGGCTACTTACCAAAAAATGTCTAGATACAGGCAAACATATTTTTATTATCATTTAGCAACTGTGTGAGGTGTTTGAAAAGTCTCTGGAATACAGGCAGATGAAGAAGTCCCCCCGTAGAAATGATCAAGATTAGGGCTTGGAAGTTAAATGCACTTCCCATACCTTTTAGGCTCTATCTCCTTGGAAGGTGAATAGATTCAGTTTGCATTTCTCTGTGTGATTAACATCAAGCATGCTGTGTTGGTTGAAAAGGTTCATTATCTGGAGAAGAACTTAAAAGGCAGGATGGACAACTTCAATTTAGATAATTGTTGGCTGTGATGGAGTGCTCTTCAAATGGGTCTGCACAGGGCGGGGGCGAGGAGTGCCATCCACTAAGCGCTGGAAAGGTTCTCAGAACCCACAGGCAGCAAATACCTAAGTAGAGGAAGCATGATGTATGGGATCAGAAACCCTGAATTTCAGCTCCAGCTCCATCACTTACTAGGCAAACTCAATCAGTGTCTTTGAGGTCAGTCTTGCCATCTGTAAATGTGGCAATGACCAGGCCTAACTTCCAGGTTGTTTTAAGGATCCAGTGAGATGCTGGCTGAGAATGCCTTGTAAATGCTCTATGTAAAGCTTGGAATCATCATCATCACCCTTCTGATGATCATTGTCACTAATCAAGGTTTAGGAGGATTCAAAGATGGGCAAGACAGTTTCATACAACAAGTTATACAACATGAAGTTAACACAATCTTGAGGGCCTCTCTAAGGAAAGAATACAAAATTACAGGTAAAAATTAAGTACACTGTCTTGGAAAGAACTTTGTGGGCTTCACTGTAAACACACCTCTGCCTGCATGAGAAGTGGTATAATGGTCAGAAGCACAGGTGCAGGGAGGAGCACTACGTGGGTTCAAATCCCGACTTAGCTATGTGACCCTGGGCAAGTTACTAAACTTCTCCGTGCCTCAGTTTTTCCTCTGTAAATTTTTTTCATCTGTATTGAAGATTAAATAACTTAAAATGGGTAGTGGTGTCAGCACATAATAGGAAATGTGCCTATTTGCCACCACCATTTTTTTTTAACTTTCTTTGAAGGATCTTTTCACTGAAAGGATGAAATATAACAAGTATAAATATTACCTGAGACAGAGTGTGGTGAGTGCCATAAGGAAGTACAAACCATCAGTTCCGGGAGTCAGAGAAGACATGTCTACTTGGGGGAGTCGGGAAAGGCTTCATAAAGGACAAACAGGGAAGATGTCAAAAGGCAGCACATTTCAGGCAGAGGAAGAGCTCACCTGAAGAATTGGAGGTGAGCCCCAGTTGGACATATTGGAGAATAAGGTCTATATGTACGGACTAGAGAGAAAGTGAGAAATGGACCTGGAAAGGCAGATTTTAGCCATAGCACGGGGGGGCTTTGGGTGCCCGGATGAGGGAATGCAGGCAGTGGGGAGAGGATTAGAGCCTGTGGGCTTGAGGAAGATTAACCCGGTTGCATTCAGTAGGAGAGATGGAGTGGGTTCAGTGCCACTTAATAATCCTGGCAGAGGGTAACGAAGGTGACTGGAGTCCTCCCACCTTAACAGCTCAATTTGGAATATGCCTCCAGCAACATTGGGAAGAGCAACCATTTCTTTAATGTGTGAAAAGAGAGAACTCCTACTTTGTAGTTTTCTCATTCATATTAGTGGCTGAGTGGAGTTTCTCCTTCCATTCCATCAGTATGAAAGGTGTAGGGGTTCTCCCTACAACAGAATGGAATTATCGCCTATCTCCATCCAGGGCCTTGCACTGGTGGGCTCTGACAAAGGATTGAGAAGGCTTCTCTGGCATGGGCACATCCTTCCTCCCAGGGGAAACTTTTCCCATCCCCTCTCATTAAGATAAACATTTTATATGATTTCTTTTGCTATCACCTTTTGGGGTACGTTCCCTTGAGAAATGAAGTGCTTTCATGCAGCTGCCTGGCATTTAGTTTTCTCCCGGGGCAGATGGGGCTGTTGTGTACAGGGCACTGTGCAGCCTAGATGACTGTATGTAGCAGCCCAGCCACGTAGTGAGGGCCTTATTGAGGAGGACATTTGGAGGGTCATTCCCAGGCATTTTTGCCCCTCTGGGAAAGGCAGTTGCTAGGTGTTCCCCTGAGGATTCTGCCTTCCTGGTCACAGTTGGTTCACTGGTGGGCACCTCTACCAAGCCAACTCAAATCCTTCCCTAGAAAACTTAGAACTTCAACTAAGGAAAGGATTCACCTCCTCTAGGTGGTGGGAGCAACAGAATTTGAATGGTGGGAGCACCCATCAGCCAGGTTCCCAATACATGGAAGAAGACAGTCTACGTACTAGAGAAGGGACCTCTCCCAGATTGAATTTGAGTCCTTTTCCAGTTTTCCATGAGGAACAATTCCACCCTTGTTCTTCTCTAGGTTAAGTGTAATGCTCTTTTAGAAAGTTTCTTCTTTTTCCCAAACTATTTTGAATTGGACTTCTTTCGCTTTTAAAGTTTATTTTGAGATGGAGGCACCTGAGTGTCCGACTTTGGCTCAGGTCATGATCTCGTGGTTCATGGGTTCGAGCCCTGCGTCCGGCTCTGTGCTGACAGCTCAGAGCCTGGAGCCCACTTTGGATTCTGTGTCTCCCTTTATCTCTGTCCCTCCCCCACTCTTGCTCTGTCTCTCTCTCTCTCTCTCTCTCTCTCTCTCTCTCTCTCTCTCTCAAAAATAAATAAACATTAAAAAAAAAAACTTAAGTTTATTTTGAGAGAAAGAGAGAGAGTGTGGGGGGCAGAGAGAGAGGGAGAGGGAGAGAGAGAGAATCCCAAGCAGCAAGGATCCTGATGCACGTCTGCAGCTCATGAGCCATGAAATCATGACCTGAGCAGAAGTCCGACACTTAGGCAACTGAGCCATCCAGGTGCCCTGGATCTCTTTCACTTTTGATCTAAGGGTCCTGATTCATGCACCCATGCCCTCACCCTGTGCTCATCAATTAAAACTTACTCAGCCTTGTCACCTTCTTTTCAGTGTCTTAAGGATTGCACAGACCACCTCATCACTGCTAACATAAAGAACAATGTGTTAGCCCTTAAGGACCACAGCACTCACACAGGACTTTTTAAATTCCAAAATAATTCTTCAATCATTATTTCACCTAATCCATAAAACATGCAGAAAGACAGGGCAGATATTCTCTTCCTCATTTTGTAGAGGAGAAAAGTCAGGCCCAGAGTAATTAATTAACTTCTGACTCACAATTTTTGCCTAAATTTCCCCAGTTATATTCTGCCAGAACCTGAATTTCAACCCATATCTTTTGCTTCCAAATTTAGTGTACTTTCCCAAATACCTTCTAACTTGAGGAAGTGACCTAAAGCTTAGACTTAAGGATATTGATGAAAGCCATTGAGAAAGATGGTGTGGTTAAGGGGACCTTCATAGGATCTTCAGAACTCTCTGGTTAAGCAACTTTCTACTCTGCTTATAAGAAAAAGGGTAGTGCTATTGCTTGTGTTTGGGGGGACAAAAGGAAATAATACTTGGGCCAAGACTAGGATGTAGCAAGTGAGCAGGTGAGGCAGTAGGAGACACCTATATTCATGGTTATGCAAGGGCTTGTCCTGGCCCTGTGATATCATGAAGGTCATAGCTGCAAAATTCAGACTTCAGGGGTATGTGAATAAGAACATCACTTCCACACCTAAGGAAGTGTTTGGAGGTATGTTGAGTGGAAGAATCAGATGATCAGAAACAGTCACCGGTAGTCAACTCTGTCATACCTGGCATTTCGACATCATTGCTCTAATACCTTTGCTCAGGATTTGCATGTATAATTGATTCACTTAGCTAACCATGCTCTCAAGAAATGTATTTTTTTCACTCGTTCTGACACACATATGTCCTAGGTGAAGGAAAATTACAATCACATTCCTTTGGGAACCTAGTAAACCCAAACAAATACTAAAAATCAATATTTTAAAATCTAGAGTAGATCCTAGAGATAATCTATTTCAGGTTGGATTTCTGTGACTTTTTACCAGAGTGACCAATTACTTTTGACCAATTACTATACCCATGCTGTTAGGCTGCTATTATTGATCAAAACTTACTTGTCCTATTTCCCTTTTTCTCAGTGTCAGGAAATTGAAAGTGATAGAGCCTAAGTCCTTTGTTAAGGTCATGCAGCCATGCAGTGGAAAAGCCTAGATTCGAATCCAGGTCTACTGAGACATAGTGCTCATTCTACCATACCGTTGTCCTACATTGGAGGGATATTGTCCAAAGTACAAGCAATTTGTGTGTGTGTGTGTGTGTGTGTGTATGTGTGTGTGTGTGTGTATTTATTTATTTTTGAGAGAAAGAGCAAGAGTTGGGAGCAGAGAGAAAGAGAGAATCCCAAACAGGCTTTGTGCTGCCAGGGCAGAGCCTGACGCAAGGCTTGAACTCACAAACCATGAGATCATGACCTGAGCCAAATCCAAGAGTCGGACACTTAACTGACTGAGCCACCCAAGTGCCAAAAAAGTACTAGAAATTTTTAATACCAATCATTTCATGTGTGTACGGTACTTAGAAATTTTCTAAGTGCTTTTGCATTTGGTATTTCATTTTCAACTCAAAAATTTTGTGAGTAAATTATTCCTATGATAAAGATAAGAAAATTGAGGCACAGTAAGTTTATGTGACTTCTTTGAGGAAACCCACTGAGGTAGTAGCATAGCTGTTGTTTTCCTCCACCACCGTTCATTTTTTTCCCTATCAAATCCCATGGCAAACCAAACATCTACAATTACTTGTTTAGTAACCATTTTCTCCTGCCCTATATATTAGTTATCTATTGCCATATAACAAAGTACCTTGAAACTTAGCAGCTTAAAATAATGAACACATACCTCCTCACAGTTCCTATCAGTCAAGAATCCAGGTGCCACTCAACTGGGTTCCTGTGACTTAACAGTCTCTCCGGAGGTTGCAGTCAGGTGTCGGCCGGGGCTGCAGGCTCATCTGAAAGTTCAACTGAGAGATGATTCACTTCCATCCCGTTGGCAGGACTGGGTTCCTCATGAGCTCTTGGATGAGGGCCTCCATTCCCTTCTGGCTGTCAGCCAGAGACCTCTCTCAGTTACTACATGGCCTCTCCATAGGGCAGGTCACAACATGGCAGTTGGCTTCCCTCAGAGTGAGCACATGGGAGGGCAAAACAGAGAAGCCCAAGGCAGAAGCCACAGCACTTTGTGTAACCTAATCTTGGAAGTGACATCCCATTACTTTTGCCATGTTCTATTCGTTAGAAGCAAGTCAAAAGGTCCAGCTCACTCTCAAAGGGAAGAGATTACAAAAGGGTGTGACTCAGGAGGCTGAAATCGCTGGAGCCTATCACATATCACATGCTCCAAATTAAAATTACACCCTCAAGAAGCTTAAGGTGAAATAACTCTAGAGTTAAGTGTATTATCCTTCGGTTTTTAAAGCAAAAACATTTTTTTTTATAGTAAAGCAGAAAGGCTTATTCATCCAAAAATTATAGCTGGCAGCTTGTCTGATATTTTGGAGCCATTGTGCAAAGTGGACACGTATGGATGGATGGATCTGTGATTCCGCCATCCATCTCTCCCTCTCCTCAGAGCATGCTAATTTCATAGCTTGATTTTTTTTTTCCATCTGAACCGAAAGTCTTGCCTTCCAGACAGCACGAGTGAATGACACTGCCTGCACGTCAGAAATTGCAACTGACATTTCAATTTTGCTTAATTTTTTTTTCTTTCTTTGATAGTATTATGGAGAGAATTTACATTTGAATAAAAAGCAAATAGTGCATGTCAGAGTAAGCATCAGGGAATGTCAAATTGTTTTTTTCCAATTACAACTCTATTTCAAATAGGGTAATGCAATTAAAGGATAATTACCAGAAGCACAAAGCCAAGGTTACGATCAGAAATGGTTACCCTTTCACTTGAAGTCCTGTCTTGCTAAATAAAATATTCCTGAGGGGCAAGTTACTGTTTGAAAATAGAATACACTCATCCAGGAACAACCAAACACTTGGCAGTGTTGACCAAAACATGTATTTGTGCATAAATACCAGTGTTTGAGACAGATGAAAAGACAGTAAAGGTGAGCCGCATTTTCCCTGGTTTTATCACTCTGATTAATAATGTGATAAATTAGCTGTAGGATGCAATATTAATTAACAGTATATTAGTTGCATTTTATTGCCAATAACATAACAAGCTCTGAAATAGTAGTCAGAATAAACTGCTGACGTGGGCTTTTTTGCAAACTGAGCTGTAGTTTGATTTCTCATTTGTCCAAGTGAAGCATCAGCAACTGAGTAAAACCAATTACCTCAAAACCCACCAAGCCCTCGGCAGCAACTTAGTGCATCTGAGCTTTGCCCAAATGTTATTACTTTCAAATTAGAGCCTGGTCTGAGATGGGGCACCGAAGAATTTCTACTGCTGAAAATAATTCAATATGGCAGTCTAGTTTTGTTATACTTTGCAGGGCCAGATAGAAAGCAAAGACTCCTTCCAGGCCCAAGACATCTTGAATCCATAGCTGTCCCCTTCCACAGGCAAGCTGGAGGTACAGAAGTCAGATGTAAAAGGAGAGGCATTTTCCTGACTCCCTCAAGCAAATTATATTGTTGAAAAATTCCCAGATTGTAGTGTTCGTTTTTGAGGTGAAGTCCTGGGTTTGGGTGGGGGACACTTCAGGAAAAAGGATGCAAGGCATACGGAGGTTTGGATAATGGGAGTTACGTCACCTCACTACATAGTGACAAACTCTGTAGCACGAAAATCCTTAGGTAAAAAGAGAAGTTATTGAGTTAGCACATGGTCAGGGGAATTGAAACAAGCTGGGGGAGGTGCATGATGGGTACTTGAAGAATTTCTGTCCAGTTATTTATTCACTTGTCTCCCCGACAGCCCCTCGCTCTCTGCCTCCCCCACCCTGCTCTCTTCTCTCACAGACACAGTTACTTCCTATTCCTTTATCTTGTTTAATTTCTTTCACAGCACTTCTCACTCTCCTAAATCACGTTTCAGATAGTTTAGTCATTCATTCCTCATTTACTTATTGCCTATGTCCTCACCAAACTGTAAACTCCATGAGGTCAGGGGATTTGTCTGCCTGTACCCTGCAGAACCGTGGCTGGCACATACCAGGCATAAAAATAGCTGAAGCAAAGAATGAACCCATTCACTGAACTCCATTTACCAAATGCCCAATGTCTAAGCTCAAAAGATTCCAAGATGATGAACTCCTAACTGTCCTTCTCTGGAGCTTACTATGTGCCCTCAATGAGCTAAAAAGCTTTGAGTGTAATGAGTAAAAGCTTTACAGTATCTTAACTTAATCCCCAAACAACTCTGCAAAGCATATGTTTCTTGTACCCTTTTTATTTTCTTTTAGGTAAAGACATAGCAGCCCAAGGCGCCTGGCTCACTCAATGCCACACAGCTAGAAAGAGGTTAAAGTCATGAATTAAATGCAGTTTGCCACTCTGACTCTGGGCATTGTATTCAAAGATGAATAAGACACAAACATCCTTTTTTGAAAACCTCACAGTCTCATGGTTTGGATTTGAAACATTATGTCTGAGAAGGTCATCTTTGCCCTGCTGGGCCAGGGGAAGAATCTAGAGAACAGGAGATGGAACATTTGCTATCCTGGGAATTTCAGGAATGTCCTCCTTCCTGGCAGGATCTGGTATTCCATGGTGTTTTGCCTTTGGGTGAGATCAGATTCTATTAGGGGTTCGTGAGAGCAATATATATTCTCACATCGCTGGTTCCAGGTCTGTGTGTGAGCTCAGCGTCTGTCAGGGATCCTATTTACTTTTAATAAATCCAACAATGGGTGATGAATGAGTGATGAGTCTTCCGCCTCAGAGAATCCAGCACGGGTAGGACCCAGCCAGGTGCATGGGGAGCCAAACTCTTTTCCAGCATTCATTACTGAATTCTAAACAGCCGACACCAAACTCCACAGTCAGTTCAGACCACAGACTTTCTGTACAAACTATCCCTCTCTCTGGTCCTGTGGAATAAAAGAAAGTTCCTCAGACTATTCATTCCATGAATTAAAAGAAAGAAAGAAAGATTAAAAAAGGTCTCCCTCAGTTACAATGCTATTCATGTCCTTTGACCAGAAAGAGTTAGAGAAAAACTTCAGGATTGATCTGAGGGACGCAGAGCCCAGGTTCCATTAAAGTGTATTAATGCCAAGGTCTGTGCAATTAGTGAAAAGTCAATCCCCATTACTAGTTAACACTATTGAATATCTGCTTTCTTTAATAAAAAGCCATGTCCAGTACAAAGAGAATAAATCAATAGGTTCGCTGCATTTAGATCCATTTTGCTTTCTTCTAAAATGCACAGAGAAACTCCCTGTCAGAGCTCCACTGTCTGTCTGCCAAGCTCAGTCTGTGAGCTGGCAGCTGGCCCTGACGTTTTTGCCTGGAATCTTTCATTAGCACTCTCTTGCCTCAGCTCTCATTTCTCTAATCAAAAAATTCGAGTTTACCCCGTGCCTAAAAATCCTCTATTTGAGCTTGGTCTTGATCTGTCTCTGATTTGGACGTGTTTAGAAAACAAGCCATGAAGCAGCTATGGACCTACTTCTAAGCCCCAGGTTGGCTAGCTTCAGCCCTCCCTCAGGCGAGGAGAGACTGAGGTGGACAGAATCTCTTACGAGAGGCCAAAGCACCCCTAGGGCATGAAAGAGTTTGCCCCTTTAGATATACCTTTTCCATTCTTTTACAGCTGGTTAACCTTTTTTTGCTGCCAATTTTGGAGGCAGCCTGGAATGTTCCAGATCCTCAACTGTGAAGAGCAAAAAAAGGATACACCTGTCCCTTGATGTTTACAAGCCCTCTTGGTTCCCAGCATTTTCCCAGAGGAAGGACACATTCACCCCCCTGCTTAGGAGGCTGCTTCTCTGTAGCTAAGCCAGGCTAATCATCTTCTTTGGTGTAGACCACAAGAAGGGGTAAGCCATTTAGATACTACTCTCATTACAATGCTTGGCTTATTACAGATTAAAAGGACATTTTGAACCCCACTGTCTCTCATGTACTTGATTATATGTAAGTTACTCTTAAATTGGAATATTGTATCTCTGCTAAAGTAAATTACTTTTCCCCAAATCATTTCATTTTATTTACCAGAATGCTTAGTCTTTGATTGAAAAAGGAGGATTGATATCATTTTGCTTCAGTTGGGTTTACTGCACAGAATGATTTGATATTCCTTTTATATCCTTTGGTCCTTATTTTTACTAGCAGGTCCTCATTCATTCACTGATTCAACCCTCCTGCACCCTCTCTCCCTTCCCAGAGTGTGTGTTTGCCAGTGTGGGTAGGTTTAGTGATGATAATGATTTGGGTCATGATTAGTAGGAAATATTGGGTCATTATTAGTAGAAAACAGTAGAAAATATTTCAATTCCATTTCTCCCCAGGATTCAGCAAATAAGAATAGATTATTTTTTTCCTCTATACTAATAGCAGAGATTGTCTAATTGCATAATATTATACAGATAGCATAGGCAGTTTTTTAGTTGGTTCAAGTCTGTCTGCAACCAAGAAGGTGGATCTATCTAATGAAGCGAGAGCTAGCTAAACCCATGTCTGCATATTCCTGTCACAGAGATCCTTTTACACCACTTGCCACAGCGCTCTCCCTGGTCCTGAGGTCTGCGTCTGCCATTGCAGATGATCACAAACTAGACCCTACCCTATGAAACCAAAGAATGATCCACTACTGTTGTGGATGCTTCCTGAAGCCACTGACATCACCTGTTTTCCTGTCCCAGTTCACAGAAGAGCACTGAAACAAAGAGTACCAGTTTATACCTTCCTAATACAAGGGTGGGAAATGTTCTGTTGTGAGGAGGCATTTATGGCCACACAAACAGCCAGGTTTTCTTCACATTCAAGGTTAAAGATTTTGATAAGGCAGGTTGATTAGTGACAAGAAAAGACTTAAAAGTCATAAGACAGGCTGGTAGCACCCAATAGCTCAGGTGCCTCAGCTAAAGGGACGCTGACTAAGGAACAGATGACTGGATCAAGGGACCGTAGATCTTTGTCATCCCAAGTAGATGAAGGCTGCCCTCTGGGCCGGAGGAAGTGATTCAATTCCCATTTTGGGATGGTGCTCACAAAGTGATCAGTCAGCATTGTCAAGAAATTAATCTAAGATGAAGTATGGTAATGAATGTTGGGAAATGAATAAATGCAGTCCCAAGCAATCTATGTAACATTTATAGAGGAAAACTGCCTTTTAAGGGGTTCACAGTTGTCTTTGGTCCTTTAGCAAACCCTGCTGTGACAATCTTGAAATGAATAGCAAAAGGGAGAATTGAACTAAACTATTTCACTTTTCAAAATATAAAGAGATGTTTTAAAAGTTCAAAATTCACAGAATTGCCTCCAATGCTGCAAACCTTAGGCAACACCAAGGAATCAATCCCTCTTGCCTTCAAAGTGGTGGGGGGTGGTCAGAGATGTTCCCTACTCTGTAGGCACTCCTGAGAACTGTCTTTTGCAAGAGAGTCAAGGTGCCAACCTGGAGCTGGCAAGAAAGTTACTCCATAAAATGAGAATGGAATGGAATGCACTCTCACCTTTGAATTCAAGTGCTTGTTAAGATTTTTATCTGAAATGAATTCTGATTAATATCAACTTGGACTATGGAAAAAAAGACATTCAAACATGTGTTTATACTTGTTGACACGGGTAAAGGATACACCTTAAATCTGAGTCATAATAGAGAAAAGCATATCACTGATACAGTGTTACCAACAAAGTCGACATTCCAAATCTGCCAAGAGACGGAAATTTGTTTCAATGATTGCCCCCTCTACAGCCATAAGAACAAGCTACAATGGAGTGCCCTCAACCCTCCCCACACGACTTTGTTCTTTTTAGTTATTGTCTCAGTTTCTCACTCCAATACTTTATGTTCTAATCATTTCAAGAAGAAAGAGAAATAAACATACCCTCCATGGATGCTTTAGAAGACTTGTTGCTGGTACAGAGAGAAGAGAGAGGGTTGAGTTTCATATTCTTAGGAGAGAATTGTGTCCATGGCAATGGAAGTCACACACACAAACACACACACACACACAAGAATAAAACAAGCTCATCTCCTTGGATGATGATGATGCCAGATGCCTGCAATCAGCTATCTTCATTAAACTTCAACCGTTACCTTCAGTCAAATAAGGTCTTTCAGTGGAGATAAGATGGAATTTCCAAACTGGGAAGATCTGGAGGGTGGCTGGATAAGCCCTGTCAACAAGCAGCAGCAGATTTTTCCACTTTTCCACTGTTAGCGGATGGTCTACATCCCTTGGACACTCTTCCATTGCCTATTTCTTCTTCCATGATTTTGTATCAGAAAGTATTTTAAAGGATATGAAACAATCGTATCTAATGGCTTCCCATCTCACTCAAAGTCCCTCATCAACAAGCCACCAACCAAACACTCACGCACCATCTTCATTCCTTCTACAGCCTCCTCCAGGACACTAGCCTGTGTGCTAGTCCTTACACACTCAGCATGTTCCTGATTCAGGGCCTTTGCACTTGCTGTTCCCTCTGACTGGGTTGCTGTTACTACAGTGCATGCATGGTGAAAATGGGTCTTAACTCGAATGTTGCTTTCTCGAGAGTGCTTTCCTGAGGTATCGCACCTAAAGCTTTAACCTCCTCCATCTCCCAAACATACTATACAATTCACTTTTTCTATCGTATTTAGTCTGTCTCCCGACTTGCATGTGGAAAGGACAGTTTTTTTATTCACTGTGGTGTCCTTAGTGCCTAGAACAATACCTGGTATGTAGTAAGGGCTCAATAAATTGAGTGAATAAATGAATATCAATGATTTACCAAGGGAGATACTTACGTCTCTCCTTTATTGACATAAAAAGGCCAGATCTTTTTATGCGATACTAGAAGCATTAACATGGTAATCTTCATTATAAATGGCTATGAGCTCTTACCATGTGCCAAGCATTATGCGAAATGCCTTACAAGTGTTGTCAACCCTTGGGCTGAGTGTGATCGTTTCTAGTTTACAATGAATAAATGAGGAGCCAAGGAGATCAAGTAACCTGCTCACATTGGCATATTAGTATGAGGTTGAGCTCAAATAGAAGATGAAGTTTGTCTAACACATAGGTTTCAATCAAGGGTGATTTTTGCACACCCCCTCCCCAGGACATTTAGCAATGTCTGGAGATCTTTGTCATTGTCACAACTGGAGGCTGTTATTGGCATCTAGTGGGTGGATATGAGAGATGCTGCTAAACACCCCACACCATACAAACCAGCTCTCTACAGTAAAGAATTATCCAGCCCAAAAGGTCAATTGTGCTGAGGTTGAGAAACCCTGGTCTAACCCCATAGACTGTTTTTAGTCACTTTGCAGTTTTGCTCGATTAGTTGCTAGTGGCAGTGAAAACAGCATCAACTCTTTCATAAAGCAATATGATGATAGTGTTTCTCAAGAGTGTCACATGTTTCCATACCTTTTGACCCTGAAATCATACTTCTGTAAATCTGGCCCCAGGAAGTAATCTGAAATGTAGCAAATGTCCCCAAATATTTATCATGACATTATTTGTAATAGCAAAAAATTGAAACATCACCTAATGTCTCGTAAAGGAATCATTAAGTAAACTCTGGAATATCCACTTGTGGGAACATTAAGCAGCCATTAAAATATTTATTGGCAGTTTATAAGGAAATAGGAAAATGCTTACATAGAAATGGTAAATTTTAAAAATTAGTTTTCAAAATTATGTATTCAGTAGGACTATTTGAAATATGAAAAATATTATATAAAATTATATAAAAGGTGAAGCAGAAATACACTAAAATATTAATTGTGTGGTAGGACAATGGCTGGTTAATTTACTTCTTTTCTCTTTCAGTACTTCCAAAATGTTCTATAATAATAACGTATTCATTTTATAATATGGAAAAATATTTTTTAAAAAGTAAGCCTTTTTTTCTTTTGTTAAGAAGAAACAGTGGTAAATAGAACAACTGTCCCTTATGTGAACTTCAGACCTGTTGTGGTAGATTTGTCTTGTATGTGGATTTATTGTGCTTATTAGCTTTTATTATGATTCTTTCTAGGTAGCTGTCTTTGTTCTAGGAAGAAAGGCATGGTTAGTTATTTCATGGTAGCTGGAATTAGGTCCACCTTTGCCAATTGATAGCTCCCCAAAACACGTTACTTACTCATCTTAAATTGTTTAATGTTTTAAAAACAGTTGAGCCCGTTAGATCAAAGAATTCCCACCCTTAGAATCATGGCTGCTGTCAAGACAGTTGCTGTTCAGGACCCTGAGGGATGCGAGAAGGAGGGCATGTGCATGGTTAACCTCCTTTGTATGGACATCCAAAACTAGGAGCCGTGAGTCTGCTAAGAGTGGACTCTGCACTCCAACAGGCCTTGCTTCAAATTCAGGTTCACACTCACCAATGTGTCTTTGAATCAGCTCTTAACCCCTCTATGCCCTCTCTGGATTCCAAACCTATGTTTAAATCCTCCACTAAATGCTGTTAATGTCTGATACACTCCATGCTCCTTGGATACTGTGACTTGGGACCATCCGCTGAAGAAAACCTGTCCCACAACCAGCCTCATCCTTTTCCTACACCCCACTTTACAGATGTCTTTAATTGGAAGGAAACTTTAGGCTTATCCCACAAAAGTCATGACACCACCTATGAAAGCCTAATTAAAGAGGCGCTACCTTCGTACTTTGCTTTAATTCAAACCTACCTTCACCCCATAGATGGCCAAGGGTAAGGCTTGGCTTTCTGGTCCACCTGAGGTGGCAGCCTAGGATGAATAAGGAATACAGACAAAGCAGCTGCAGAGGTAGAAAGAACAGACAACTCAGTTATTTAATTAACCCACAGAGTCTCTGGAAGGTAAAACATTTTCTTTGTAAAGCCCTGAGACCTCCTCTTGTTTCCAACCAGTAGGTCTTTATTTCCACCTCTCCTGTTCTTTCTGCTCTTGACCCTTCTGCAATGCATTGTTAGATGACTTGTTTGCACAGGATTTTTTTTCCCCCAAATTCTTGAGGCATTAGAAATTTTCTCCCTTATCAATTTTCCATGGACTTGCCCTCTGTTCCCTAATGGCACTGGATTGGTACACACCACAGACATGGCCTCAGAAACAAAAGGAAAAGCAAGAAGATAGAGATACACACAGCCAGCCTCCCTGGCTATTCCCAGTGTGTCCCATTGACAATGCTGTGCGGAAGGGAAATTGTTCTATCAGCGACTGTGTTAGATTCATGACCCCACCACAACCTTGAATTGGCCTTTAGTTGTCGCTGATGGGAACTGAAGAACAGAGCCTGTCGACATGATTGCTACTCTCCAATGAATCAGAACATACAGGGCGAGGAGCAGCACATTAAACCAGCAACAGAAATATATCACTGTACTTTTATATAGATGTATTGCTTTTGCCCAGGCATATAAATGATTGGGCCAGGCACTTATTTTTTTTTTCAAGGACTATAAATTAAAAATAAGCTAAGGGTTTTTAAATTATGTTCTTTTAAAAAAAATCAGGATAGCTATTTTAAGGCAACAGTCAAATATTTAAAGATCATTTTATATGGATATTTCAACCACTGTCATTTGGGAGGAAAATCAGCCCTCGCCACCTGCACTCAGGTTACTTAATACATGAGCACTGATTTCTCATGTGCTGTCATTTGCTAATTGATCTTTGTAAAAAGTAAATGTTTCCCATATTTACTTCTCGGCTTGCTTATTGATAAAAGTATAGTTCACAAATTTAAGTTGTGATTTTTTTTTTTAAATAGACAGCAAGCATACTCAACCAGCCTAGAACAAGGTGCTCTAAGAGTCAAGGTGTTCAAAGAAAGCTAAGAGAGGGGATCAATAATTCTTAAATTTAGAGGTTTAGAGATCCCCAGTGAGAATATGCTGAGGCCACTGGACACTCTCCCCAGAAGCACACAGGCATGCTTGCACTTATAAGCAAAATTCTTCATTCCACTTCTAGGATGCACAAACTCCCTAGAGTCAGGGCTGAAAGATCCCTTGCCTTTGAGCTCATCATGTAAAGCTATAAGGTCATGACCCCAGGATGATGATGATCAGCTCTGAAGCATGTCTCAAGTAGTTGGTCACTAACAATAGGTAAAGTGTGGATATTTGCAAATGATTTATTTTTGGAAGTATGTATGGTTGAGGAGCTTCAAAGGCTCTCCTGTGACAGGATCATTCTTACCTCTCACTATGCCAATAAGACATATGTGGTCTAAGCCCTGCCTACCTCTCTGAATCACCTCTTACGGCTTTTCTCCTCACCCTAAAAGCTCCAGCTACACAGCCTCCTTTCTAATTTTCAGCCCACTAAGTTCTTTCCTGCCTTGAGGCATTTTTGATGCTGGGTGATGTTCTAGGCACAGTTTGAACAAGGACTCAATAACTCTTTTTTGTGGATCTTACAATCTGTGGAGGGAAACAGATGATGGGTATCTGAATAAATCTACAAGTCTGATCATTTCAAATGTTATGAAGCAATTGAAATAGAATGATAATGGGATACAGAGTAATTGATAAGTGGCCAGATAATGCCTCTTTGGGGAGATGTTATCTGAGATTATATCTGAGATGAGAGAAATGTGAACTAGCTGTGGGTCAAAGGAAACATTTTACAGTAGCAAGTGCAAATGCCCTGAGGCTGTAAAGAACTTGGTGGTTTGGAAAGTCAGAAACAAAGCTATGTGGCATCTGATATGTTCTCTCCTGGAAAAGCTTAAATGATCTCTACTGCTGCCCAACTCATGGATATTCCATAAAGCATTTGTGGTAATTTCAAATTAAGTTCTATATTTCCCTGCAATAATTTTGAGTTTTGGTCAAAATCTGGATATGCCAATTGAAGTAATCCAAGACCTGGTTTGAGATGGAATAATATGAAGCCCAGAGAGGTTAAGGAATTTGCCTGAGATCACACAGAAATTAACAAGTCAACTTAGTGAAAGAGACCAAAGAAAACCCTGGCTTCTGCATTTGCAGGGTGGTTATTCTTGCATCATAGCACTGCCTCATTGACTGGGGGGAAAAAAGCAGGTTATGTAACAATGAACATTTGATTAGTCTAATTTTGGGGGAAAAAAATGAATATATGTACAATGATACCAAAATAATAACATATTTGATCTCCTGGTGATGGAATTACTGATGGTTTTAGTTTTTTCTTTGTGCTTTTCTAAATTTTTCTGATTTTCTATAATCAATAGGCATATATTTTAAACTTTTATTTTAAAATAATTTTAGAGTTACTGCTATAGGCTGAATGTATCCTCCTCAAATTTATATGTTGAAACCTACTCCCCACTGTGATGATATTTGGAAGGTCATTGGGTCATGAGAATAGAGCCCTTATAAATGAAATTAGTGCCCTTATAGAAGAGACCCCTAAGAAAATCATTAGCCCTTCTTCCATGTGAGAACACAGCAAAAAGATAGCTGTCTATGAATCAAGGAAGTGGGCTCTCACCAGCTACCAAATCTACTAATTGTCTTTGGCTTTCTCAGCCTCCAGAACCTATGAGAAATAAGGCTGAAATCAGATCAGCACTGATGGAATACTCATTTGAACTCACCAGTGTCCCCACTAATATCTTCTTGCAGGTTCTAAATCCAACCCAGGTTCCCACATTGTATTTAGATGTCATGTCTCCTTAGTCTCCTACATTCTGTGACAGTTTCTCAGTTTTTTTTTCTTATCTTTAAGGACCTCAATACTTTTAAAGAGTCCTAACTAGTTATTTGTAGAATATTCTTCAACTTGAATTTGTCTGAGGTGTTCTCAGGCTACTTTCATGCATTTTTGACATTTCTGCAAAAAGGTCACAGAATTTGTGATGTACCCTTCTCAGTGCATCATATGAGGAATTACATGATGTCAGTATATTTTATTACTGGTTTTGTTAATTTTGATCACTTAATAAGTATCTTTTGGAAAGCTATGTTGTACTATGCAAATCATCATACTTTCACCTACTAATTTTAGTATCATAATGATTCTTATCTATAAAAGTTATTACTGTTGGGGTGCCTAGGTGGGTCAGTCGGCTAAGCATCCAACTCTTGATTTTGGCTAAGGTCATGATCTCATAGTCATGAGATTGAGCCCCGCGACAGAGCTCAATCCACACTCAGAGTGGAGCCGGCTTGGGATTCTCTCTCTCTGCCCCTCCCCCCTTCATATTTGCTCTCCTTCAAAATACATAAAAACAAAATTATTACTGTTTTGTTTCCTAATATTATTCCACATTTATTTATTAGAAATCCACTATAAGAAAGACTTGTCCCTTTGCTTCTATTTATTTATTTATTCAACTATTTTTATGTACATGTGAACTAATAGTTATTTATTTTATTCGTGAGTTATCATTAATGATTTTGGTTTCTTAAACT
Source organism: Herpailurus yagouaroundi (assembly GCF_014898765.1). Classification (NCBI taxonomy): domain Eukaryota; kingdom Metazoa; phylum Chordata; class Mammalia; order Carnivora; family Felidae; genus Herpailurus; species Herpailurus yagouaroundi. The sequence goes on along the minus strand of NW_024412418.1, from coordinate 21,341,054 downwards.
GCCCCAGATTTGGCCAATCAGAGCCCCTTTAAGTTCATTCCTGTGTGCTTTTAACATGTCCCCATCCTTTTTTTCAGCACTTCTTTACTTTCTGGCATACAAGATATTCTAGAATCACCTTGTACTTTCCTCTCTTCACCTCTGGCATCAAACATTTCTCAAAGAGAAACCAAGATATGGGCACAAGATATTCCCATTGGTACCAGGGAATCATTGTTTCTAAGCCCTCCCAAGTGGATAGAGCTTGGAAATAAACAAAGTGTACTCACACATACATGCAAAAATATCTTAATTTTTATATCTACCCCTGTCTATCTATCACTGATTTCATGTTGATACCTATGATTCTAGTCAAACTCTATAGCATTAATTTTAGTATCCCCCCTTTTCTTATTTATAACCCCTTTCTCCAACAGTGAGCGACCTTTCACTATGTACATTTATTTATTTGTTCAAGCCTAGAATGTACATAGTTTCAGAATTTCTAGTACATGCCCTCTGAAAAAAAAATAAACTTACCAACTGGAGTATAGTCTTTGTACATAATTACTTTTGTCTTTAGCTGAATCATATCCAAGTACTGCTCTTCAGTGTTACTCATATTAGTTCTTTTCTTCTTTTCTCCTTTTGGAGTAGTTATATAATTAATTTGTCATACAGTTAGGTTCATTTTTATTGTTTGTATTCCATTGGGGATCTCCTCATATCCTGGTTTTTTTTTATAAACTTCATAAATTTATTTTGGGAGTGTGCAAAATGTACCTAAGAGAGCTATATATTTTTTAAAAATACACTCAAAGAAGTGTCACTCTCTCTGATCCCTACTACCCTGTCCTGTTCTCCCATTCTTTTCATCCTGTTCACCCACCACCTACCTGTCAGTAAATAATTCAATTAGTTTCTAGTGTTTCCTGTCTGTATATCTTTTGCACAAAAGACTGATACCTATATATTTTCTTATATCTCCTTCTTTCTTACACAAGAGGTAACATGCTACAAATACCCTTTACACTTTGCTTTCTTTTTTTTTTTTTCATTTAACAGCATATCCCAAAAATCACTCCAATTCTTTTTTTTTTTATAGTTACATACCACTTCATTGAGTGACTATGCCACTTCCCTATGTATGCGGATTTTAATTCTTTCTAATACTTTGCAATTACAACTAATGCTGAAATGAATAAACTTGTGCAAATGTATTTACATATTGCTGGACATATATCTTCAATATACATTCCTAGAAGTGAAACTGCTGCATCAAAAAGTAATTGAATCTGTAGTTTTGTTAGACATTGCCAAATTATCCTCAAGAACGGACATGCCAGGGGCACCTGGGTGCCTCAGTTGATTAAGCGTCTGGCTTTGGCTCAGGTCATGATCTCGCAGTTTGCAAGTTCAAGCCCCACATCAGGCTCTCTGCTTTCATCATGGAGCATGAGAGCCTCTGTCCCCCTCTCTTTCTGCCCCTCCTCCACCTTCTTTCTCTCTCTCTCAAAAGTAAACATTTAAAAAATGGTCACGCAAATTTGCATTTTTGTCAGCAATATATAAGAATGCTTGTTTCAGGGGCGCCTGGGTGGCGCAGTCGGTTAAGCGTCCGACTTCAGCCAGGTCACGATCTCGCGGTCCGTGAGTTCGAGCCCCGCGTCGGGCTCTGGGCTGATGGCTGGAGCCTGGAGCCTGTTTCCGATTCTGTGTCTCCCTCTCTCTCTGCCTCTCCCCCGTTCATGCTCTGTCTCTCTCTGTCCCAAAAATAAACGTTGAAAAAAAAAATTTTTTTTGGAAAAAAAAAAAAAAGAATGCTTGTTTCAGGGAGCCTACCTGGTTCAGTTTGTAGAGCATGTGACTCTTGATTTTGGGGTCGTGAGTTAGAGTCCCACATTGGAAAAAAAGGAATACTTGTTCCTCCATCATCTTGACAACAGAATGTGCTATCTACTGGTTAATTTTCACCAATATAATTGGTGAGAAAAAGCATATACTTTGTTGGTTCAATTTGCATTTTGCTGATAATGGCTGGTGGGTTTGAATATATTTTTTTATATGTTTAAGAGCCATTTTATATTTTTTGTGTTCATTTTTTCTCATTTTTGTATCATACTTCTGGTCATTTATCTCTCAATTTTTAAGAGCATAAAGAACTTAATATTTTTTCCCAGTTCATTCATTACTTTTGACCTTTTAAAAAGGTATTTCTGCCCTGCAAAATTTTTACTTAATTTTATGTAGTAAAATTTATCAACTTTTTTGCCTCTAAATTTTATTACGTATTTTTAAACATGTGCCTATTCTATACCTGAAAGACTTAGACACTACTTCAGTGCCAAGAAAAGTAAGAGCTTATACTGGGATATCTTAAACCCAAGAGAGAGGAAGGAAGTAGAAAACTCAAGGTCTCTGCAATCAGGTGGACTTTCTTCCCACCTCGTTCACATTTGTCTTTTAGCTGTGAGCACTCTGGCAAAGTATTTAACCTTGCAGAGCTCAGTTTTTCTATAAAATGGGATGGTAAAACCAACAGGGTGCTGCTGTAAGGATATGAAATGCTTATTTCAGTGCTTTGTGCTAAGGAAGTATTTATTGTTGTTGTTGTTGTTGTTGTTCATATTATAACTAATTCTAAGTGATAGTTTTATGACAATCTCAAAAGATGTATCTGATGTTTTGTTCCCAACATTATCTGACCAGGACTCTATCACTTCTATAAGAGCAAAGACTCTAAGAGATTTTCACCCAGTTACCTGCATGCTCATCAAAATTGTTCTCCTCTTTACTTTCTGAAATATTTTATTTTTTGAAATGCTACATGTCTCTGTTCTATAATGCATTCAGAAAAAAAAAGTGAGGATGAAAGAGTTAATATCCATAGGACACACTGAACTGGCAGATAAGCATCAAAATGAGTTCCAGAAAGGATCCTAATTAACCCAATTTATTATCACCTTATCTCTGCAAAGCTCTTTCCTGCCCCCCAATCCAAGTTCAAAGTTTTGTGGGCTTTCCCAAAGGACACGTGTTCCGCAGAACCAGGAATCTTCAGCTGACACTGTTTATTGTCAGCACCACAAAGGTACTCATTGGAAATCCTGTTGCCAAATGTGCTCTGGCCTTAACAGGCAATTCCTTTTCAGTTTCCCTGTGAAATGAAACAGATGCCCATAGGGAAGTCTGATGTCACCTTTGTTTTCAGTACCATTCAAAGCAAACACAACCAAGACTATTCCCTTAATCCTTTGGCAACTGCCTCTAAATTACTTGAACATGATGAAGTTCCCATCTACCAATAAGTTAATTAGGTGGACGTGTGTCCTTATAGAGTACAGATGTCTTGCAGGGCAAAAAGAGAGAAAGAGAGAGTGAGAGACAGAGACAGAAGGAAAAAGAAAAAAATGTCAAAGGGCCCCATGGATGAGAATGGATTTTCTTCTACTTCAGTCATGTTTGTTTTTCCCATTGTCTTATTCCCAAACGGGTGATTTGGACATAGTCCTCCACCACCCTTTTATAATTCCTCAATGCCTCAGGACTCATGCAACTGATAGAGGAAAAAGAGAATAGAAGAGACAAATAAAAGGCAACTAACTTTGATCGTACATCTACTACAATATGGGCACTACATTAGCTACTTAGAGATATATTTCAATGGTCCTTAGTCAAGGGGGTACCACCTTCAAGTGGCATTTGGAAAGTTTGTGTAGCCATTTTTTGTTGCCATAATAATTTAAGAATACTACTGACATTTATGGAGTAGTGTGGTAGAATGAAAAAAATGAACACTTGCCCAAGTTTTCTGGCACAGAGCCCCTAAAATGCTTGGAATCTCCTGAGCGATAAGAGTGTCTTGTCTTCTAATGAGATAGCTGTTAGGCAAGGAGTAGGGAATGAGATGGGGAATGGGGGAGGCTATGGGGGCCCTAGATACCTTCAGAATGAGCGGTGGTCACCAGGAAGACCAGCCACGATGATATGGTTAGAACTTTCTGTGCCCCTCCCCTCCCCTCCCCACCTCTGGGGAGGAGAGAGGGGCTGGATATTGAGGTCAATCACCAAAGTCCAATGATTAAACTAATTATGTCTACATAATAAAACCTCCACAAAGAAAAGAAAGAAAAAAAAAAACAGAACACCTAAACAAATGGGTTTTAGAGAGCTTCCGAGTTGGTACATATTTCCATCCCAAAAGTGTGGCATGACCATAAAGGGCAGGGAAGCTCTGTGCCTCTCTCTACCCTAGACCTTGCCATGTGCATATCTTCCATTTGGCTATTCGTCAATTGTATCTTTTATAACAAATTTTTAATGGTAAGTATAGTACTTTCCTGAGTTCTGTGAGTCATTCCACCAAATTATTGAGCCTGGGGTGGGGAGATGGTGGTGACTCCCCATCTGTAGTCGGTAGGGCAAAAGTGTGGGTGATTTGGGCATTCCATTTGAAGCTAGGGTCTGAAGTGGGGGAAGCCTTATGGGAATGAGCCCTTAAATGTGGGATCTGCCCTGACCCTAGATAGTTAACATTACAATTGAACAGAACTGGATATCCAGTTGGTGTTGGGAGAATTGGTTGTTGGTGCTGGAAAACAACAACAAAAGTGGGGACCAAAGATGAATCATGCTTGACATCCTTCAGTGCATGGAACAGTTCTGCAAAAGGAAGAATTGTGCCAGAGTCCACATGGCCTTCAAGGGGCTCACTAGTGCACACCTGTTTATAATTATCTGAGCCTAGAACCTGACTTCATTTGATTTACAGAGTATGTTGGCATATTTTTATATACATATAACTTTCCAGAATTGCAACTATTACGTAAACTGAGGGAAGACTGCATTTTATTTTGTGCTCCATGGTACTTGAGTTGCTAATATAACACACTTGTATTGGTCTGCATTTGTACCTGACAGATATATGGTGAAAAATGTAGGTGCAAACACTGGGCCGCTTCATATTGTCTAGTGGAATTGTGCCTGAGTATGTATAAGTTATTTTATTATAAATTACTTTCCTTTTATATCTTCTTTATATCACATATGGGCATTTGGGATTTTTTATGTGTGCATATAGATTATGTTATTTATGAATTTTATTTCAGGATAGTAAAGGAGGCATTGCAAAATATTTGTAATAAAACTACCGCATTTGTTCTAGGAGGGTTGAAACTCACTGTATTATTTTATCAACTCCTTACAATGATTTTGAGAAGATCTCTTATTAGCTCCATTTTAGAGATGTAGGAATTGGAGATCAGAGTAGCTAAGTCTCTTGCCCAATGTCAGTCATGCTAGGATTCAGTTTCTTTCTAGGTCCAAAGGCCCAAATATAGCAGAAATAAAAGGACAACGGACAGAAGGATGAATTAAGGAAGGAAGATAGGGAAAGCAAAAAAGAGAGAGGCAAAAATATGGAGGAGAAAAAAATGAAAACTAATTTTCATTTCAATTGTTAAACTCAGATGACTAATCTAAATATATGTAAGAGGTTTTCACTGATATTGTTTGGAATCTGCTATACATAATATATACTAAAGATACTGAGGATACAAAAAATAATTTTTAAGTTCATGAAAAACTTGTTGTTAAGAAGAAGGAATACATTCACTTCAATGAACAAACAACACGGTCCAGGATGCGGTAAGTGGAAAAGGAGAGGGGCAGCATGATTTATTCATCTAAATGCACAGCCTAGTTTCAAGACAACCTTGCCCTTTCATGCCATAGACAAGGAATGAGAAGCTAAATGGTTATATGTTCAATGAAAACTTCATGTGGCGGGATGATAATTTTTTCCCTCCTAAGTAAAGTTTTTTCCTGTATCTGAGGTTGATCCTGGCTTTATAAGACACAACTTACTGCCAGTTTTACTTTTCTATAGCTGATACTTGGGGGTATCCAGACTTTTACTGGAAAAAAAAATACCACATCCCAAAAAAGCAAGGATCAGTCAAGTTGCCAGTAAATGTATCATGCTTGGTGCCATATCCAAAAGCCACAGTAACCACAGGGTAGATGAGTGGCCCACTTCCTGATCCTGTCTGCTGCCATCGGTTTTCTGGGACCAGTGTTAAGGGAACTGCTTTCTCTTTGGCCCCATGGGAGTTATTTACCTTTGAAGACTCACAGGCAGAGTCAGATTTCTGTGAAGCTAAGGAAACTTAAGATTCAGGGACCTTCATTTGGGAGGGGGCACCAATATGTTTCACATGGTCACAAGCTTTAATAACATTCACTAAAGTAAGATATTGTAACTACAATTGGTTAAAGCCACTGTCTCTTTCCATTAGGGCATCCCCTCCCACCCACACCCTTTTGTGTCAAGACAGTGTTAGAGTGACAGTGTGTATTTTCAGTCCCAGCTAAGAACTTGGGATGGGATTATATTTAGTTTGGGTGTAGTGGGATATATGTTGGTGGTTCACCTTTACTTTTCTTTTCTAGATCATTGTGTTTCTTTTCCTCTATTATCTGTCTATCTATCTATCTATCTATCTATCTATCTATCTATCTATTATTGACATATATTGACATATTATATTAGTTTTGGGTTTACAACATAGTGATTCAATATATATTGTTACATGACTCATTTCTATACACGGTTAAGTATGGCTAACCGTACTGAGACAAAAATGGCTTCCAAGAATATTCTTTTCACTGATTATGCTGGCTAACCTTCATCACTGAGCATGTCATAAAGATACAAGGCTGGGGTTTCATGGCACTTCCAAAGTCTCAGTACCTGGCATCAGATGTTTATAGGTAATGTGGAGAAGCAAGGCATGAAATGTTTAGAGCCAGAAGTTGGTCTGTGGAAAATTCTTCCAAATCCTAGAGGTCATATATAAAAGAAAATTACATAGGCTTTCTCAAATTTGACAATACTAAAAATTTATTGATGTTACCCATCACAACTGGCAACCAGCATGTTTGAAAAAAATACTTCTAATCTATCAAAAATAAAAGACACATTTTGAGATTAGAAGAAAGATTGAGTTATCTTTCTCTTCTTTTCCTTAGATAACATTACAAAATAATTGTCAAATAGAGTTATTCAGAATACTGATACAAAGGTGTGCCTGGGTGGCTCAGTTGGTTGAGGGTCTGACTCTTAATTTCGACTCAGATTGTGGTCCTAGAGTTGTGGGATTGAGCCCCACATCAGGGTCTGCACTGAGCATGGAGCCTGGTTGGGATTCTCTCTATCCCTCTGCCCCTCTCCTCCACTCATGTGTGCGCTGTCTCTCAAATAAGCAAACAAAATACGGATTTTGTAAGAACATTTATTTATTTGTTTATTTTGAGAGAGAGAGAGAGAGAGCATAAGAGTGTACAAGTTCAAGGAAGAGGCAGAGAGAGAGAGAGAGAGAGAGAGAATCCCAAACAGACTCTGTGCTGTCAGCACAGAGCCTGATGCAGGGCTCAATCTCATGAACCATGAGATTATGACCTGAGCTACTAGATTATTCATTTATTATGAAAGGATGTAACTCAGGAACAGCCAGATGGAAGAGATGCCTAAGGCAAGGTATGAGGATGGGATATGGGGCTTCCATGCCTTTTCCAGGCTCTACTTTCTCCAAATTTCCACCAACCTGGAAGCTCTTTGAAACTCATCCTTTTGGGGTTTTATGGAGGCTTCTTTCTATACACACGATTGATAAAATCATTGGCCATTGGTTCAATTCAACTTCCAGCCCTTCTCCCCTCCCTGGAAGTCAAGAGAGGTAAGACTGATATTCTAACCCTGTAATCACGAGATAGATTCTCCCGGCAACCAGCCCCCTTCCTTAGATGCATTCCAAAAATTACCTCATAATATACAACAAGACACCTTTATTGTTCTCTTAACTTAGGAATTCCAAGAGTTTTAGGCCCTCTGTGCAGGAAATGGGGATGAGACCAAATATGCCTTTCTTATTATAAATCACAATATCACAGTGGTGTTTTGGACAATTTAGTAATAAAATTGTTATGTTCTTTTTCTGGAATTTGTGAAGCATGGATTATCGTCAGTTTTTTTTTTAATGTACAGTTGGTCAAAATTCATTTTCTTATTCAAAATAAATATTTATTTTTGTACCTAACTTTTCATGAGTAATTTTATATCATTTACCTTAAAGAGGGCCTTTCAAATTGCATAAGCTTCAGGTCTCACAAGACTTGGATTCATCCCCGCTCCTGAGGCCTGTGTTAGCTATTTTCAAAGTGTTAATATGCAAAGATGGCTCATTTCATACGGTACCAGAAAGGTACAGCTTTAATTAATGGTGGGAGTTACAGAAGGAAAGATTTCAGGTCAATTTAAGAAAAGCATTTTATTATTCAGAGCCTTATAAAGCTGAAGACGGAAGCTATGAGGAGTAATGAGTTTCACGACAGCAGATGTATTTAAGTAAAAGCTGCACAATCATCTGGCAGTGGCCATCGTCCTGTGGGCCCACACTTGGAAGGCTGTTTGGGCATAATGAACTTTTAGGTATACTTTGATGCTGAGAGCTTCTGCTTCTTCTTGTTTGATATACCCTTGGACCCCTCCTTGCATCCCCAACAATGCTCTCACGGTAGAATCTTCGGGAAGGGTGGGTGGTGAAACAGGCGAGAGTAATGAGGGCAGAAAACAAGGAACACAACAATCTTTTTATGAAGAGGATCGGAAGGCTCGGAAGTGAGATTAATGCTGTGGCATGTTCAGCGGTTGAGAGGGAATCCGCAGCAGACAGTTTCAAGAAACACCTTCTACAAGCTCCCTGAAGACCTAATCATGTCCTAAGGGAAAGGCCCAGCTTCTCACTAATGGTGGAGGCAGTTGCTTTGCCATTAACCTTTTCAAAGGGTCACTTCCACACTATGAGCCCAACATGCCACCCAGAAAATGTAACTGAACATCAGTTTTGCTTTTCCTCTTGCTTAACTGTTTTAAATGTCCTTGAACTGCATTTCTCCACCAGGCTTAATTTTATGGATTGTGGATTACATTTACTGCTCAGCACTTCTTGCTCAACCCTGGACAATCGCAGACCTACTGAGTTGTTAACTCACATGGTCAGCATTAATGTCTGAGACTAGTTATACCAAATGACCGTAGCATAGTGTGATTAACACCTGGCCTTAGAGCATCCCAATGAAATCAGCACTTTGCTTCTTCTTTTTCACCCAGCACAAACCCAGGAGGAATGTACAAGTGATGGCTTGGGTTAACTGTGCTTATCTTCCAAAGAGTTCAAATTTTTATCCCAATCTTACTAGATGCCTTATCTCGGAAAACCGTATTTGAAAGCTGCAGGATGGCCACTTTTCCATTCCTGCGTGCAGGTTGCAAGATTCCAGAGAAAGATGTGACTTCTTCGTTATCACACAGAGTCAGTAGGTTTTCCTGTTCTTTCTTTTCCCCCACTAGCCCAAGTTACTTGGTTAGGAGAATTCCAAAAGGTTGTTGTGGAAGCTACCAAAAGCTTTAGAATCACAGAATCTTGAACTTGAAAAAGACCTAAAAAGTCATTTATTATTTGCATCTTTCCATCTCAAATAGAGGTGACAGAACCTGCTGCATGTATGACCTGTGGCCAAAGCCACCTTATCTACTGATCAGGATAGAAGTCCACTACTGTCAGATGAATGCAGCCCAGAGGGCGGAGCATAGTGAGGGTACCTGCTCTCCGAGGGCACACGAGATCATTACCAAAGGGTTCCCGGTTCAGTGTTAATAACTTCGTCAACTTTTCTGGGTCTTTTTCTCATTTTGTCAGCCCCATTCAGTGTCGATTGTCGTTCTGTGAAAGTCTGACATATGTCAGGATGCTCAGGTTAAGAATGTCAGCAATTCTATTTAGGAGGAGGACAATCTGCAGCTGCTGAGAGTAGGAAGAAAATTCTGAAATGTCCTCTCTTGGTTCACTTAACCATCCCTCCCACTGCTCCTGTGAAGGGGAGGTTGACAAATTCCTGATATCAAAACCAGCTGTCAGAACAACATAGGGTAATAGCTGTCCTTGTCAAATGCACCAATTAATTCACCTGACTGTCAATGCTAGGATAATTGATAGACTCCACAATCTGGCTGAGTAATGAAAGTCAAAGGCATTACTAAGTCCATTTCACCCCCTAACAGGTCCTGTAGTGGAACTGGGGCTGGCAGGGCTGGAAAATATTAATAAACCTCTGCAAAAACTAGAGCTTGATTTTTAAAAGTATGTGTGTAGGCATGGGGAGGGAGTTTCCCTAATCAACTGTATCTGTTACTTTGTGACCAATTCCTAAAAATATTACCAGAAAATGCTCAATTCCTAAAAATATTACCATGGTAGGTAAGTAAACATTCTACTGATTTATTCTAAGGTCTGTTTGCATGTGACTACATCACTGCTTGGGCATGCCATTTAAGACTGCAGTAGCTGAGGGGTGTCTGGGTGGCTCAGTCACTTAGGCTTCAGACTCTTGATTTCAGCTCAGGTCATGATCTCACGGTTCATGAGTTCAAGCCCCACATTGGGCTCTGGGACGATACTGTGGAGCCTACTTGGAATTCTGTCTCCTTCCCTCTTTGCCCTTCCTCCATTTGCTCTTTGTATCTCAAAATAAATAAAAATAAACTTAAAAAAAAGACTGTGGTAGCCTGGACCTTTCTGCACTATTTACTCACTTTGCTTAAAATAGAAAATACAAGTCTGGATCAACAGAAGTATCCCCAAAAGACTGGGTAGAAAATATTCCTTATTCTTGTGGCTGGATAATCCAAAGACTACCATGCCATGAGAAAACTCTCATGGTGAGAGATCTCTGCTGAACATATGGTGATATAAAATGTGGAATTCCAGGGTGACAGTCACAATTAAATCATTCTGGCAGGGAGGACCAGGGAAATTAAATGCCTGGTAGATTCCCTAGGAAGGTCAGAGGGTCATTTCCAAGGAAGTCAGCTAAAGAGAGGCAAGTAGGTACACTAGGTCTGAACAGGCAAGGTGTCAAATAGAAGAGTCGTAAGATCTATGCCTGTGAACAAGGTTGAACTCTGGTCTGTGCATTCTAATTTTGCGATGTTTCTTATACTAAGGTATACTATTTGCTGAGCAAGGACCATCATCAGCCCACAAGTAATAGTGATAACAAATAACAATTTATTGAACACTTGCTATGTTCAGGCACTTTGCTTATATTTTATGTATATTAGGTCATTTACTTCTCACAACAACCTTATGAGACAGATGTAAGTGAAGGCACATTTTCAATGTTCATAGACTTCTAGCCTAACAGAAAGACACCTGTGATCTCCATCTCAATTTTCCCCCAATTCCTCCCTCCCAAAGAGGAAGGATTCTTTCTTGCTGGTAAAGGGACGAAATACTGATATAATTATTAAAATACTGATAGAAGGGTAGAAGAATGCCTTGCTGCTGATGGGGGGTGTGGGGTTAGATTTTCAGGAGTACATGAGGAGACAGGCTTAGAGCAACTGTGGGAGTAAACTAAGTGGGTGGGAGAGTATAAGAAATGAATAAATACTGCTGTGAACCAAGTATTTAAATTGTCTATAACATCTTCTGAGGAAAGCCAGCGAACACTGGAATAACCTTTCAACTACTTTTGGGCTGTTGAAATCAATATGTGACATTACTCTGAGATAGAACTACATGATCTGTGAGTTCATTTGCATTAGGATATAAATATTACCCATTGAAAGACAAGGATATTGGAACTCAGAGAAATTACATAATTCACCCCAAGCTTTCAGTACACATTTGTGGAACTGTGATTTAGCAGCACAGACGAAACTACCCATTTTTGCATTCCTTCCCATGATATTCTGGAAGAGTTCCATATTCAAGGATTGTCCTTGGCCAATTACACCAAATCCCTTAAGCCTCAACTCACAATTTAACTGCTTTTCTCTCCGTAATATTACTTTCAAACACAGAGTGCTTACTATGTGATAGGCTACGCCAAACACTCGACTTGTGTTTTCTCATTTCATCCTCGTGTGACCCCCTGAGGCAGGTATCATTGTCTCCAGTGCACAGAAGAGAACACTGAAGGTGCAAGAGATCAAGTGAGTTGCCCATGGTTGCACAGCTAGCAGATAGCCAAGTCCAAAGTTGAACCCAGCTCTGTCTAAATGCAAGTCTCTCCTCCCTCTGTTTCCCTGAGATTACTGTGTTGCTTCAGGTAAATGCAAATTGTCTGTTGAGAGTGGGAGGATCTCGAATCTTGCTCAGAAACACTTGAGGCATCCTTCTCACCTCTGCCTGTTTTCTTTCTGACTGTTTGGGTTGTCTGTTCGTCTACAATGGCTATACCATTTGAACAAGCTATGTATGTGCAGGAAAGAAATGTCAGGCAAAAGATCGAGCAGTGAATCCCAGGCAGGCTGGGGCACAGGGGATCTGGCATTGGGAATTAGCTTCCCTGGAACAGCCTGATCCATAAGCTGGGATTTGTCTACGCAGTCAGCCTTCAACTTGGATTTGTCTGAATCAGGAAGATTTGTTTTCTTCTGTAGTAACGTGAAGTTCAGAGTGAGTTCAGGTAATCTTGGTTCACCTTGATTATGATCCTTATGACCATGTTTCTCAAACTACCTACCTAAGAAAACACCAGCATAGATTTGTGTGGTGTCTTCCAATGGGAATAGTTTCTCTTGAAAAGTAAAACATTTTTCTTCATTTCTATATTTCCTCTTGAGTGAAGTTGTTTAATGGAAAAAATAAAAGATACAATGAAAGAAAGGAAAACGAAAGGAAGAAAAAAGGAAGAAAGGTCCTGTCCTGATTTTTTGACCCAAGGATAATGAGGATGAGCTCTCCTAATTGGACCTTGTGTCAGTGAAAAGTAGATACTTGGTGCCCACTAAAGTCATCCTTCTTCTCCCCTATCATCCCAAAGTCAAGAGGCTTTCATTTCATTTCATTTCATTTCATTTCATTTCATTTCATTTCATTTCATTTCATTTTTACATTGGCCAACTGAAGCTGTCGTGTTCAGGAGCTAAATGTGTTGTCCTGTGTGGGCATCACATCCATCAATTAATGTTTCTGCCTTCTGTGCTAAAGGAATTATCTCCAAGTTCATCTTGATGAATTTTTCTCTCTACCTCATTACCCAAGCTAGATACAGCAGAGACTTTTCATGTTTAATGGCAACCATCTTACACACATTCTGATTCTTTTGAATGCACACATGCCTATTTATAGAGGCCCATGAGCATCCATTGACTATTTATGCATTAAAGACCCTTAAATTACAACAACCATACAAGTCCCTTGTAAAATAAAATCGAACATTATAGAAGTGTTTTCGAAAAGTGAAAATCCCAGAATAGAATTTCTTTTCAATGAATAATCAAGAGTAGAATCACACTATATATATACTGCAATTTAATTTTTTTTCACTTACTTTATTTCAAATCTGAATACATAGTAATAAGATGGACATTAATAACTGTTAAACTCTCCCATTTTTAGAGTGTATTTAACTTTTACAGCACATTCACATTTAATTTCTTAGTTGTTCCTCAGACGGAGGATTTTATTTATGAGATTTTATTAGAGAAGACCCTCAGCCACTAAGATTCCTGAGGTAAATTCCTTATGTATTTCTCTGTGTTTATTATATTCTTGCTCTTTCAGTAGAATGCAAGCTCCATGAGGGCAAGGGACCCGGTTTGTCTATGTCAGGACTATTTCCCCCTGGTATATAGTAAGTGGTCAATAAATATTTGTGTACAAATAAACAACAAATAATTTATTTGAAATAGCTCTATCTTCTGGATAATTGAGTTTGGGTTTTTAAAAATGTAAATGAACTCATTGCTGAAATATATAAAAGGCTTTCTCACCTTCTTAACTGAAGCATATTGTCCATAATTTAGCTATTTTGGAGAGGTACAGATCATTGTTATATCATTGTTAATTACTTTGTTATGTATCATACTACCATGATTTTAGGGCCCTTTGCCTCTACCCTAAGAGACTTAGACATTCGTTTAATTCTGCTTGGCTTTATGAATTTTCTGACTTTAAAAAAATCAGTAACAATTGATAATATCAATTTTATTTCAGTGAGCATCTACCTCAAGTACCTAAAATATGCTAGATTTCATCATAAGTACAAAAAAACAAAGATACAGTTCTAAGGCACAATATCATGTGATCATAGTTCCTGGATGTCAGTACACAGGAATCCTTCTCATTTTGTATTTGCTTCTGCTACGTAATGCTATGTATGTGGTAAATTTAGGAACGGAAAACCAAGTGCGTTAGCAATGTGTGTAAAGTATGAGAAAACAAGTGTAGAAATAAGGTATCTCCAATTTGTATTGTTAGGAGATTTTGTATGTGGATTGTAGAAGATCTAGCCTGATGCTTATGGAAGGGTTTTTGTTTTTTAATTGCATTTGATTTTCAATCATGTATAGGGGACCTGGGTTCTTTGTAGAGAGGTATTACTCTATGCTCGTACGACAGAAATGAAACTGAAGTCTGAAAGAATAAATTTCTCGTCTAAGCTTTTATTGCTTGTTAGAAGCAGAGCCAGAACCAAACTTCACCTTTCTTAATCACTCATTCTATAGATTTCCTACCGGCCCACAGACTCACAAGAATTTGTTACATGGGGCACCTGGGTGGCTCAGTAGGTTGAGTGTCTGACTCTTAATTTCAGCTCAGGTCATGATCTCATAGTTCATGGGATCGAGCTTTTAGCACCGAGCCTGCTTTGGGATTCTCTTTTTCCTCTCTCTTTGCCCACCCCCGCCCCCCAACTCATGTCCTCTCTCTCTCAAAATAAATAAATAACCACTGAAAAAATTAAAAAAAAAAAAACAGCAATAGGACATAGTAGCCAATTCAAAAGATAATCAGGTATAATCTCTTGCTATTCTCAAATCTTAAGCTTTTATAGTTGCTCTAGATACTTGCTTGGTGGAGCAAAGCACCAAGCCCATAGAGAACACAATGTCGACACAGCTTTACAGCTAATCTTCAGCACAGGCTTTTCTTGGGCTTCTTGCTTATATTAGTTTCCAGAGCCAGGTCACTTGTGGATCAGGCCTTCTACTGTCTTGGGTGTTTGAATTTTCATGATAGTTGGTGACATTTGTGTTGACGATGCTGTGAAGGGTCTTCATGCAAGTGCACTATTACTAGCCAGAAGGACCTTCCCGACATATAAATGAAATCATGTCCTTTGACTACTTAAACCTTTCACTGTCTTCCTATAGCAATTAGAATGAAATCCTAAATTGAAATTTGCTAAGAGAGTAGAACTGAAATGTTCTCACCTATATGTGTGTATGTGTGTGTGTGTGTGTGTGTGTGTGTGTGTGCGCGCCCGCATGCACGTGTGTGTGTGCGTGTGTGCACGTGTGTGATGATGGATGTTTTAATTAACTAGTTGGGAGGAATCCTTTCACAATGCAAATGTGTATTAAATCACCGCAGTATAAGCTTTAAATATCTTACAGTTTGATTTGTCAGTTACACCTCAATAAGGCTGAAAAAAAAAAAAAAACAAAAAACAAACAATTCGAACTCTTACCAGAGCCTGCAAGGACTTGAGTGATTTGGCTCTTGCCCCAGTCCCTCGCCCTCTGCTCACCAATTACGGCCACACCGGCCTCTTTTTCTGCCTCTCTCTTACTGGAAGCTCAAAGCTCTGCATTTGCTGTTTCTTCTGCCTGAGCATTTCCAGATCTTCACGTGCCTGCCTCATTCTCATTGCTTAGGTTTTCACCCAAATGTTTTCCCATCAGAGACTCTTTAATGTCACCCACCCACCCTACCCTGTCAGTCATCTTCTATCCTATCACTTGGTTATTGTCTTCATAGCATGTATCACAATTTGAAATTATTTTTTAAATTTACATTTTATTTTCTTTCCTCACCCAAAGAATAGGAGTTCCACAGGGGCAAGGACTTTTAGATTTTCATTTACTGTTGTTTTCCCCAAAAGCCTAGGATAGTGCCTAGCACATATAGAAGTTCAGGATTCGGTTGTTGAATAAATGAATAAAGAGCTCACAGATTAGATGAACATGGACCTCTCATCACTGCTCAAGCGCGTGTTATGCTCTCAAACTCATTCACAACAGCCAAGCCCTTCTGACTGTGGTAGATTTATAGTCAATAATTCTTGCCCACACTCATACCAGTAGGATCATTATAGAGTCCATATTAATAAATGTGTTTACACGTCATATATAATGACTGCAGAAGCAACAATAATAATCATAACTATTATTATTATTATCAACATGCATTGAGTTCGTGCCAAATGTTGGAAACAACACTTGCCTCACATTATTTCTAATCCTCACCACAGCCCTACAAAGTAAGTGTAGAATCCATGTTTTCCAGCATAGAAAGCAAGGGTATGCATTCATTATGTCTCAAACCTATCTGCAGACTCCCACATTCCTCTCAACATGGACAGGAATGCTTATTAATAAACTCCTACTCCGAATAGATATTCTGTTAGGGACTGGGGTCTTGGGGAGGGATAGGAAATGAGGGTGGCCTCAGTGCTGCTGGCACACATGGGGCTGGAGAGGCACTGTCCTCATGCTCTGTACCAGCCAGAAAAGAAACTGAGCAGTGGGATGGAGCAGGGTGTGGGAGTGACCCCCATAACAACTAAGGGTTAATTAATTTCCTGCTTGGGGGGAAATAATCAAGAGTATGATAAGCATGTCAGGTTTTTTGAGATTCTGCCTGCACAACCCTATCCCCTTTTTTCTTATAGTGAACACTTCTAGCAGAGCCCCATCTGCAAACGAAATTTCCACGGTGCCCCCTCCTGTCCAGCTCTCCACTGCACTTCACTCTGTGACAGTGATGGCCCTCACTCCAAACAAATGCCCAGATCTGGCCCCTTCAGAATTCAGAGTTGGGGACCAATGGGGGAGGGGCAGCCATGTCGTGTCCTTGGCAGATGCCCGACATTGACATGGTGGGGAGGGCTTTGTGGGAGGAAGGTGGGAGCTGGGGTGTGCCCAGCTGGAAGCCGCCCGTAATTTAACACTCACAGATGGAGACTGAGGGTGATATGATACCCCCAGCTGTCTGCCACTGCCGCCTTCAAGGCCCCCTTCGGCTGCCTGGGACTCGGGATGCTTTAGGAAGGGCCTGGTGCGGGCGGGGGCAGCCTAATAAAGCAGCTGGTCTATTAGAAGATAAGCTTTGTGGAGAATCACACAATCATTCCGAATCCCCCTAATCCCAAACTTTATTGCCCTAGATAATAAGCTTTGGTGGCGACGCTCCATTGAAATATGGAATTGTCTGCAGGCTGGAGGCACCTGCTGTGTCACTCAGCTCCGGGGGGGCGGCAACTGCCTTGAACACAATTCAGGGGCAGGTGCACGGCTCCCGCCTGGGCTCCAGGAGGGAGGGAAGGGGGACAGTGGAGGGAGCCAGTCGCGCTCCCACGAAGGGCTGCAAATACTCTGTTCCCAGGAAGCCTGGCTTAGGCCTGAGAATGTTCTCCCTGAGGCTTGTGTATTAAGCGGTTTGGGCGCTTGAGAAAGAAGGTGCAGGAAGGAGCATTTGTTTGTTGGGGATGCTGAGGCTTAGAGAAGGAACCAGCTCTGTCTGCAAACCTCTGTGGTCAGTGGATGATCAGTCTCTCTCTTCCTCCTGCAATTCCTTCTTGAAGTTGCCCCTTAGGCCCACCTTGGCACAGGCTGTTTCCTCTTCTGGCAGTTATCTTCTGCCTCCTTCCCTACATGTCCACCCGGTGAGCTTCCCTGTCTCTTCCTCCATGATGCCATCTGTGTCCCCACCGAAGAGAATTGTGTGTCTTCTCCTATGTGTCTCTCTAATTCTTGATTCACTTCAGCATTGTATCCCACACAACAATTAATCAAATAATCAATTAATTTCTTCTATTCCTGTTTCTTCCACTACACTAGGGCATCTTTAAGGAGGCAAGGATCATATCTGATTCATCTTGTCCTCAGAATCTTTGGAGATGTTCAGAAAGCATCCAAAAAAAAAAAAAAAAGGGAAAAAGAAGAAGGAGGAGGAGGAGGACGACGACGACGACGAGGAGGACAAGGAGAAGAGAGGGGGAGGAAAGAGATGAAGAAAAAGAAAAAAGAAAAGGAAAAAAAAGACTAGAAGCAACCTAAATGCACATAAAGTGAATCCTATATGGCCACTGAAAATAATGAGGCAGATCTAAGCATACTCACAAGGAATGAGGTTCAAAGCACATTGTCAAGTGAAAATAATGCAAAATGTAAACAGTGCCAAGAATGTTATCTTATGTTAAAAAATAATAATGATGATAATAATGGTTGTCTCTGGAAAGTATACATGGAAAGGGGTCAAGATGAGTAGAAGGAGACGTATTTTACCCTTTAGCCCCTCTTGTAAACCTGAAATTTTTAGCATATGTGGATATTGCCTTTTTGAAAGAGTAAAAATAAATAGACTCACGTGTAGAAAGATAGTTGCTGAATGCACAAACAACCTGTTCATGCTCAGGTCTGTGTTACTCCTCTTATTCATTTTCCAAACATGATCTAAACGGTGGGATGTGTCTACCCAAAGGCATGTGTAGCCTGTTCAGTTCCCTGAATGCAGATGAACATTTTGGGCTGAACAGGAATTGTCAGTTGCCATCAATGAGCTAGGAAGCTATGGGTGAGAAGCTTGGAAGGCCTGATGCAGGAACTCAATGCCTGCTCCAGAATGTTCAACTATGGATGGGAAACAACCAAACTGGCCTTTGAGGAACCTCTTAGGAATAATAGATCTGACAGGAAACATGTTTAAAGAAACCTGTCAACTTTTCCTAATTGTTCTGATTAGGACAAAAATGTTCAAATTCCCCTGATGAACATATTCTTTCTTGCTTCTCCTTTCCTTCCCACCTCCCTTCCTCTCTGTCCCTCAACTACAGTTACAGATGCCCTTTCTAGAAGGTCTGCCCTCCCTCAGATGAACATGACCTAAGTTATTTGAATCCATCTCTGATGGTGTATTGATTACTTCCCCATCCCCATAAACAGCCCTTTGGCAACTCTCCAGGGGACTGCCTGCACTAGATTAAATTAAGAGCAATCTTGGCTTTTAACAGGGCCTCTCCACCAAGCAGTTGCTTTGTAGGAGTGATTCATGAGTTTAGTTAATGATCCTAATGGCCTCTAATAAGACTGATCCCTCCTTGCAACATAGTCTCTGGGCTATATAGACTGGATTTAAGGAAACTTCATTAAGGATGGGTATATTCCCAAATACTACAGATAGAATATCAGAACAAAAATAGCGTGTGTGGTCACTTGCAGAACCAGACTGAGAACTCGACTCAGGCGGAAATGGCAAATTCTCATCTTTGAAAATGGCATCCTGGAGATTACCTATTCTTTGTGGATTAATGTGGCAGTAGAGTTCTTTTGGTCCCCCTGCTAAACTGCTATGCCAGCTTTTGCTTCTATGTTCTCATCAAATGTGTGGCTGTGGTTATGACGTACAGAAATTCAGGTATTCCTTGCTTCCTTTCCTCTGGTGGGATTTAGATTTTAAATAATTCTCAATTAGCTAATGAACAATTTAGGAATCTTTAATGGCTTCATTTAAGTATCCCGTGATGCATTTTGCCCCACAATCCTCTGTTTCTCTAGAAAGAAAAAAACATACTGCTTTTCTGTGACCTTTCTGCTGATGTTAGTCACGTTGATCTGCCTCACATAGCATATGAGAGGCTAAGGCAGGTGTGGCTGGCTTTTTGGTAACTGACATGGGTAGATAGGGTGCCCTTAGTTTTAGGAATTCCATAAATTATCTTCTTCCCAAAGGTAGGAGAGTATAGCACAGTGAAAGTTTGGGGCATTGGGTAAACCTTAATGGCCAAATATACAGAGCTCCCAGATCCATCAGCACACAAAATGCCCAAGCCACTAAAAAATCTTCCTATGCCCCAGATCATCTACCTTTTAGGGAAACATCCTATGTCATTTATTCAAGTACAATGGTTCACATTAAATATATTTTGTGTATCATTGTGAGTGTTGAAATGCAAGTAACCAGTTGGCATGTTATTACATTTTCAGATATCCAACTATTTATTGGTTTTAATTTTCCACTTTAAAAAATTTATTATTATTATTTTTTTTGTTTATTTATTTATTTTGAGAGAGAGAGAGAAAACATGAGTAGGCTCTATGCTGTCTGTGCAGAGCCCAACTTGGGGCTCGATCCCATGAACTGTGAGATCATGATCTGAGCAGATATCAAAAGTTGGACACTCAGCCAACTGAGCCATCCAGACACCCTGAATTTCCACTTAAAAAAAACCAAAACCATATATATATATATATATATATATATATATATGAACAATGTTTTTCAGATCTCAAACACTGTCAATCTAATAGTCTGGGTGCCTATGTGGCCTAAAGGATAAAAGAGCCCTGAAACCATCCTTTGTTCCCTGGAGGAGCTTATGGTAATGAAGGCAGGATTCTGGAGGGCTTCATTTCGTTGAGTGAACAGTGGCAACCTTTGGAGCGTTCCAGAGAAGCGTGTTGACCAAGGGTGCACCCTTCCATTGCTCTGAACTTCAAAGGAACACTGTTTCAGTTAATCTTTGCTGTGTGACAAACCACCTCAAAATGTGGCTAAAACAATGATTTATTATTTTTCATGACTCCGTGAATTAGCTCCAAGGTTTCTGCCTGGGTTCACTCAAGCAGCTGCACTTGGCCAAAGGGTCAGCTGGGCTCAAAGAAAAGATGGTAGTGCACCTGGCATGTGTGGCAGTGGGTGCTGGCTGTTGGCTGGGATGCCTCACTTCTCTCCCATTTGACACCTCATCTTCAGTAGGTTAGATCAGCTTCTCTGTATGGTGGCCTCTGGGCAGCATTCAAAGACGGTGGAAGTGGATTGGTCCCAGTAAGTCACAACCCCAGTCCAGAATCAAGGTGTGGAGAGACAGACTCTCCTCCTGGACAGTGGAGGGTGCAAAATTATAGGACAAAGGGGCCCGGACGCTGGAATGGAAGGAATTCGCAGCCATTAAGCAACATACCACAGCCATGTCACACAAGGACTGCAGGTCCCAGAAGCTAGGGAGAGAATGTCTACAGCCTGCTCAAATAAGCATTCCATTCTTTTTCTTGAGCTGCTGCTGCACCCTGCAGAAAGACTGCAGATCAGTCCTTAGGTTCCTCACCGAGGAAGTGTGGAATAGGTGCTTCGCTTTATCTGTCAGGGGAGGTACCATGGCACCTAACGAACAGCAGAGAAGAGTAGGTTCTCCAATCAAAATGCTGGGTTTGAATTCTGGCTCTACCATGCACTGGCTGTCATATATAAACAAGAGACATAAACTCTCTAGGCTTCAGCTTCTTTCTCTGTAAAATGGGATGATAACGGAATCTTTTTTTTTAAGTTTATTTATTTATTTTGAGGGAGACAGGGACAGCACGGGGGCGGGGGGCAGAGAGAGGATAGAGGGAATCCCAAGCAGGCTCCCTGCTTCCAGCGCAGAGCTTGATGTGGGGCTCAAACTCATGAATCCAAGAGCTCACAACCCGAGCCGAATCCAAGAGTAGGGCGCTTAACTGGCTGAGCCACATAGGTGCCCCAATAATTGAATATTTTATTTTTATTTTTAATTATGTGTATATGTGTGTTCTGTGTAGATTCAATGAGGAATGTCATTTTGCTTCGATATCTGATATTTGTTTAGTCATAAGTATTATTTCTCATTATTTCTCAAAGAGACAAAATTCCAACTACAGAGAGTTGTCTGAAATAAGTATCTTAATATATATTTCCAGAATCTAAAAGAACAAAGAAAAATTCAACGTCCCCAGTTACCCTGACATTTAAAACCCTACTGTTGTGCTGGAAGGTGGGCTGGGGAGTAGTGTGAAAAGGGTCCACGTATTATAGTCGGACCAAACTGCGTTCTAATGCTGACTCTGCCAGTCACTCACTGTGTAATCCTGAGCAAAATACTTACCTCTCTGAGTCTCAATTTCCTCACCTGCAAAGTACTCTTAATAATAGAATATACAATTACAGCAAAGGAGTAGATGTGAGAATTCAGATAATTTAGGCAAAGCAACTGGAATACAGTAGGTGTTCAAAATACACTCGTTCTCTTCCCTCCAGTTTTTGAATTTCTAATTTGCCACTTGAGTTCAAATAACAAGTTCAACAATATTTTTTGAGTGCTGGCATGTAGAAGATCAGACTTGACTTCAAAAGTTTTTTTGTTTGATTTTGGGGTCTTTGCCAGAGGCCAAAAAAGCAGCAGCTTCTCCTCTCTTGAAATGTTAAATATGTTTTGTCCAATTGACAGTTCTCTCTGCTCTGCCCCTTTAAGGAAAAGACCCTGAATGTGCTACTCACCCCGTTAGTGCTAAAGGCTGTGAGTTTTTCAGTTCTACTGAACTCTGCATGACCCTCGCAGACAATAATTGCTTTAACATAGGGTTAGACAACAGCAACAAACTTGTCTAAAAATAAGCCAGAGCTTAAAATACAACTTAACCTGGGAGATTTAAGTAGGTAAAGAAGATGGCTTCTCTCTGGAATTGCTTCTTGATTAATCACCCCATCTGAGGCTGTTGGAAAAATGACAGTTTTCAAACAGGGCTTTAAATGTCTACCGTTCTACTTTTCCACACTGGCAGGGAGCCAGTCCCTGCAAGCTCTTGGTTCTTAAAGGGGACGGGTTCTTTTGGATTTTCCTGAGCTATAGTTCAGAAGAGAGTAGGATAGTAATGGACAAACTGATGGGAGTTTTCATGCTTTTCATTGAAGGTCTGTCCATCTTCAAGACAAATTCAAGAAACAGCCATTGAGGCTAGAGGAGGGAAGAAGCAGTATCTGGGGATATTTTCAGCTGTGCTCAGTCAGGGCTCAAGTCAAATCAGCTTTGATGTGTCCACTAGCTTCTTTCCAGTCACATTATCCAATATTTTGCATTCTACAATTGTCCCAGTCTTTCATCGACTTGTTTCTCATCAGCCATTGTCCCTCCTGCTGGCCTCTGTCAATCTTAGGGTTTTTCCCAGCCACTACTTCTCTAACAATCTATGCCTTGAATTTGGGAATCTACAATTTGCAGCCAATCTGGGATCACCTTCCATCCACGGTTGATCCCTTGTCCCAAATCAATTATGAATCATTTGGGTTAGTCTTGCTTCTCCACCACACCTAGTGGGTAACTATAGCATCACTGAAAGATACCAGTGGCCAGTCTCCTCCCCTCCATGTCCTTGATATTGGATAAGCTGGTTTCTGCCCCCACCTCACCCTGGACATAGTCTCTGTGGTCTTTAGGTAACTTTGGCTTTATCACCTAGACCTAAAGCCTGCCTCAAACTGGTAGGATTTTCAAAGAGTTCATCTTGTCCTTGGGTCAGGGATTTTTCTTACCTAGGAGAGTGTTCTTCTTTGCTTGAAACCAAATAAGCTCTTTATAGGGTTGGGTTGGTTTAGTGGTTTTGCATTGCATTCTTCATCCTAACCCTAGAATTTTGCAAAGGATTCTCTAGGGATCTCTCACTTTGTTTCAACTAGAGTGGTTTAACTCTGACCAGTGTTGTGTACCATAGTGGAGGAGTTGCCCCTAAGATTTCCCCTTGTGCCTGCACATTCATCCCAAGATATTTGTATAACTTGTTCTTTCTCTTCCTTTGTGTCTATGGTTCAATTGTTCTCTACAACCACGCTACATACAATGTCAACCCTACCTTCCCCAATATCCTATTACTTTTACCACAGTATTTATATTGATGTACTATATGGTTATTATTTATGGTGACTCATGGTCCCATGGGTTTTCATTTAGTACTTCACCCCCTGCACCTAAAATAATGTGGACATATAGAAAGTGCTCAGTAAACGTTTGTCCAATAAATGAATAAACTATACTTACAGAAGAAGAGTTCCAGAATTCTAGGGTGTTACGTCTTATTTATCAGAAGTCAAAATGACTTCTTGCTGGAATAATTTTCTTTCTTTTTACTTTATTAAAAAGTTAATGTATAGTCAATTTGACTTTTTTGAGGGTGGGAAGAATGTGGCTCTTTGAGTTTTAACAGATGTACAGATTTATGTTAACAACCTCTACCATCACAGTCAGGGTACAAAATGGTTCCATCACCCTTCCGCCCCACCCCACCCCAAAACTTCCCCACGCTGCCCAACTAAAGTCACATATCACCCCCACTCTAATCCTTGGCAATCATTGATCGCTATAATTTTGCCATTTTGCCATTATCATATAAATGGAATCATACAGAACATAAACTTTTTGGTCTTCTTTTAGTCAGCATAATCTCCTTGAGATTCATTCAAGTTGTTGTGTGTATTAATGGCCTATTCTTTTTCATTGCCAAGTTGTATTCCATTGTATGGATGTCACACAGTGTGTCTAAACATTCACCCACTGAGACATTTGAGTTGTTTCCAGTTTCCGGTCATTGAAAAAAGAGCTGGTATAAACATTTGTGTACAGGTATTTTGTGTAAACCAAAGTTATCAGTTCTGTAAGATGAATACCCAGGAGTGGGTTTGCTAGGTCGTATGATCGATGTATATTTAATTTCATAAGAAACAAGTCATTTTTCAGGTTTCTGTACCATTTTACATTCCTATCATTAGTGCATGAGAATTCTAGTCGTTCTGTATTCTCATCAACACTTGGTGTTGTCAAATTTTCTTTTGTTTCTCCCATTCTTTTACTTTTTTTTTTTTAGCCATTTGACAGGCACGCAGTGGTATCACACGGTTTTAATTTGCAAGTAGTGGCATCTCATTTTCTTAATGGCTAATGATGTTTAACATCTTTTCTTGGGCTTATCAGCCATCCATATCTCTTCCTTGGTAAAGTGTCTATTTAAATCTTTTATCATTTTTAATGTGATTTTTTTAGACTTTTAAAAATACATTTTAGCTTATAAGATGTAATGTGGTTTGCAAATACTTTTTCCTAGCCTGTAGCTTGTCTTCTCAATATCTAGTGTGTCTGACAGAGCAAAAGTTCTTGATTTTAATGAAGTACAACTTACCTTTTTTTCTTTTATAGAATATGCTTTTGGGGTTATTTCTAAGAACTCTGCCTAATTCCAAGTTATGAATATTTCCTTTTATGTTTTCTTCTGAAAGTTTCATGGATTTATGCTTTACAATTCAATCAAAGATTCATTTTGAGTTAATTTTTGTATAAGATATGAGGTTTAGGTCTAAGTTTACTTATTTTTGCACAATCACATTTATTTATTTTTCAAGTTGAATTGTTCTAACATCATTTGTTGAAAAGACCTGCCTCTTTTCATTGAATTGCCTTTGCATCTTTATAAAAAAAAAAAAAAAAGAATTGGTCATACTATACGGGTCTATTTTGGACTTTCGATTCTATTCCATTCAAGTATATATCTATCCCTTCACCAAAACCACACTGTCTTGAGTAATGTATCATTATAGCAATTGTTAAATTGAAATAGAATGAGTTCTCCAACTTTGTTATGGAATAATTTTCTAACTGCTGTCATTTGGTGCTACAAAAGAAGGAGAAAGTAAAGAGAAAAATCTTTTATTGAGAACTATCTATGTGATATAGACACTGGACCATGGAAATTTATTCTACTTAATTTTTCAAACAATGTATTTCAGGTAGGTATTATTTTCCCATTTCTGAAGATAAGAGAAGTGAACCTCAGAGAATTTTAATAATATGCCCAAGGTTATGTAATTAATATGAGGCTGAGCCAGGACTTACCCCCAGGTCAGACTGACCCTCAAGCTCACAACCTTTCTACTACACAATAGTTCATGTCAATTCTTCTGATTCTAGATGCCTGGGAATACCTTGAATCCTCAGCTAGATTTAATTTTCAAGAAAGTATTTATATTTAAAAAAAAAAAGCCCTCTGTGATTTCCCAAAAGTTATTTTGTTCCCATGGTTGAGATGCAAACATACTCTTATTTATACAGTCTGTACAGAAGGTTCAGTTTGACCTCTTGAAAAACAGTGCTGAGTTAATAATCTAAGAGTAGATTGTCACACTGGCTACAGGAAGATAAATAATCAAGGATTTTAAGTCTTTAATTTAATATAACTTATTCTCATTAATTAAATGCCAATTACCTGCTTGTCTTTCCTGGGAACTGGCCTTTGCAATTAATCTTTTCAGAAACGTTGTACACACATGCTCACAGAGGTATTAATATCACTCTCAAGATTTACAGGCACTGGACTCTTTGGCTTAAACCATCCTCAAACACTCTACACTGTAACCGCAGATAATCGTCATAAATTTCCTGATCTTTGACCTAACCGGTTCTTAAATTTCCATTCCCTAACGGGCTTGAGGAGTTCGTATTTATCATACTGAGACGCTTACTTCTAAGGATCAACGCATTCCAGCAAGGCCTGGATTTCAGATCGCTGACCCATCTTCCTACTTGGGGTTTTTGCTAGTCACAACAGATAAGACTCCTTGGGGACTAAGAGAGTACTCTGTCCTCTGACTCCCCTGAGTAAAATCATTCATTCATGGACAATATAACCTTGCAAAATACTTGGAGCAACTTGACCCCTCAACAGCCTTTTGAATGCCCCTTCCGTATGGATTTAAGCATTTGATGGCGGCACATATCCACTGCTGAAAATATTCCCATTCCAGCCTTTAGCAGCTGGCTGTATCTGCAATTTTTATTAAATTTCTTATCCTCGAGACTGCTTATTCCTTATGCTTGTACATAATAACTATATATTTTATGGGTGCTATAAATTTAAGTTTTGCAAGTGGCCGGTGGTTTGGTTCTCAGAGCTGGTCTTGAACAAGTGCCTTCTCTTTCTGTATTTCAGCTTAACAAAACAAGGAGACAGAGGAGGAAACCAAATTTATTGAAGGAAATCTCAGGTTTACTTGCAAACTCAGAGTCACAACTTCCTACATCTGACCAGCTTCCATTCTTTCTTTGTTCACATTTCTATTTCAGTGCCCAGTACACACAATCATCTTCATCTCAATCACTAATCAAATGTTCTTTTTTTTTGTTTGCTTATTTAGAAAAGTTATGCATGCACATGCAGAGTGAATTTAAAGAGTGTAGAAAAGGACAAGGGAGATACGTTATAAATCAACCATTGGAATATATAAAAAGGTCTAATAAATGATTTGATAATGGTAGCACATATGTGCCAGGCACCATGCTAAGCTCTTTGCGTCCATTTTCGCATTGACTCCTTTCAATAATCTTATGAGATCAGTACTGTTATCACTCATTTTAATGAGGAGGGAACTGAGGCTCAAAGAGATGAAAACTTGATCAAAATCTCATAGCTAGTGAGTGATGGAATCTTGTCCTGAACCAAATCTGCTTGGCCCCAAATCCCGTGTTCCAAACATGATACTAAAAATGTGAACTATTCGCCACCATTATCATCTCAGATTCATCTTTTCAACCATATACCGTATGACTTAGCTTAACCATGTGACTAAAAATCTGTCTATTATGGATCTTTAATATGGGCAGGGCAAAACATCTTGCAAGAGATGCTTCATAGATTAGCTGGTATGATTTATTCCTTGAGTTTCACTAATCTATTTCTCTAATTTGTAGGAAACAAGGAAAATTGGCCTGGGGATTTTTTAATAACTCATTACCCTCATAAATAAACATGGGGTACTATGATTCCTATGACCACATCAAGGGCTATGAATTATTGTAGCCTTTTTCCCTTTCCGTAGCAGAGACAGACTTACCTCTATCACTTATATTCTTTCAGCTAATCTTCATGGCCACACCAATGAGTTATTGGGAAGGTGCTAGGGATGAAATTGTGTGGGGCTTTGGACAAGAATATGTAATGTTTGTCCTCATTAGTATACTGTTGACCTAAACCCAACCTATTCCACTCGTTCCCCAAAGGGGTGGCTCTAGGTTTTACGTGACTCTACTGCTGATTATATCAGGGTTGGACACATGACCTGGGGTACCAATTCCTTGATTATGAAGAAGATGATCAGATAATATTTTTTATTAAGCATCAGATAAAAGATCCATGAACAACTACTACTGAAGTGCCTCAAGATTCTTGTTCTCTTGCTAGGCTTGCTTGTTTCTTGCATTTATGATGTCTGTATCCTTTAAATGACCCTCCCCACCTTTTTTCAAAGTGAATTAGAGTGAATTTTGGTTCCTATCCAGTATCACTTAGACAAGAGAGATGTATTAAACTTCCTTTACTATAAGAAATAGCCCTTTGCTAGTACAAATGGGTAAAGATCTACCAACTAAAGAGCATAAAATGGTATGTATCAGACTTGAAAGAGTTAACCCCCCACAAGGAACTAGGGGTTGACTTCCTTCTCTTCAACTGGACCCAGATTAATTTTGGTTGGTTGCAAATGGTGTTTTTATTCAGGAGGCATGGGACATATATGATAAATGTGAGGACTATCATATGTCTTATAAAGAGCTAATTGTTTGTGAAAGATGCTCTCCCAGTGACACACACAAGTCTGATGCACACTGGCTGCTGGCTCTTCTATAACAATTTCATTAAACTATCAACCCTTATACCAGAACATAATGTGACAAAGCAGAGATTGTCTTCTTTGACCTTGGTAGGATCTGGAAACATTAAAAAGAGATCGAATACTTTTTTTTTAAATAATAATAAACAACTTTATGAAGACCTAATCACTCTGCATACTAAATTCAAGCATAGGACTTATAAGCCAACCATTTTCTCATTAACACTGCTGTTAATTTTTCATGCTGTATCCAATTTTCTCTATGTCTCAGACTAACCACTTACTCTAATTTATTAGCTTAGGAATTGCTGAATTACAAAGGTAAGAAAAAATTGTATGTTTCGCCTTCCCTCTAGAATTAGACTTCCAAACCAAGGAACTGGAATTCTTCACTCACAGAATCATTTCTCCCCATCCTTTAAATTGGTGTTTTATCAAATCCCCGGCCTCTGGAATGTTGGCAGACATTACTCAGAGTAGAATGTAATGTACTGTTTCGGGTCTTCGTAAAAGTCATTTTGCATTTATCTTCAGAATTATTCTATCATTTTACGAATAGTTTAACATATTTACTCATGTGTAAATGGACAATGGTGAAGATTAGAGAGACTTCATTTGCAATGAAGACCTCAGTAGAATCTCAAAAAAAAAAAAAAAAAAAAAAGGCTGAACTACCAGCTAAAGATTATAAATTGTGGAAATCAAATTATGGCCATAATCTCTAACCTTTAAGATACTTTTAAAAAAGACAGAAAATTTCTGGAAAAAAAAAAAGAATATATATATCTTGGCCTCACAAATAGAATCTTGAAATTTAGCACTGTTGTGAAGAAATATGTAAAGTCTTGAGTTTGTAATTAATTCTTTAATTGTAATTAGAGAGACATATTTGTGGAGAGGAGTTTTGTGACTGACTTATTTGGGAGAAAAAGGAGGGATCCTAAAACATTGGGAAAATTCAGCAACTGTCTCAAAGCTTTAAAGTAGTTAAGGTCCAGAACCATGGGAATTATATTCCATTCTTCATTATGTGGGTGTCCCTTTCAACATACTTTGCTGATATCAATGTTAGTATTAGCCAGTGAAGTTCTAAATCCTTGAAGAATAGAGAGTGCATATCTGTTTTAAGACATATCATCCAAACTTTGAAAGCGTCAAAAGGCCTAAAACTTTAACTTTTGAGATGTAACATTAGCCAGACTTCTCTGGCTTATAGACATGCACTCCTAACTACATGATCCAAAGGCCAATTGCTTTGTATTCATTTCTTTTTCCAATAAAACATATTTGTCATCAAACCTTCTTAAATGAATTTACTGACACAGTTTCTGTTTACACACATCATGGCCCAAAAATGAAAGTTATGAAATGTAAGCTGTGGTCAGCAAAAGCCGCTACAGGAGATTGAGCCTGTGTGTTACAGGACAGCAGGTGGAGAAAATGGAGTAGCATCACCGATTTTCAAACACGTCACTTGGAGGAACACAGGTACATTTGCTCTGATTCAGGTTAGACCAGGTAGTTAAAGCTTTGGTTGCAGACTCTCTTTGGCCCAACTCTGGGCTGAGGACTTAGGCTAAACAGAGTGCCTACACGATAAATATTAGTTATCTGGTGCATGGATGTAGAGATATAGATTTGCTTCCCTGGCCTCAATCTAATATCCCCCAGCTATATGTTTCTGGCCACTAAAAACACCTGAGAGACATCTATTGGGTGTGCCACCCCACTTCCAAACCTCCTTTCTAAAATAAGGACTAGGGGCGCCTGGGTGGCTCAGTCGGTTAAGCATCCGACTTCGGCTCAGGTCATGATCTCGCAGTCTGTGAGTTCGAGCCCTGCGTCGGGCTCTGTGCTGACAGCTCAGAGCCTGGAGCCTGTTCCAGATTCTGTGTCTCCCTCTCTCTCTGCCCTTCCCCTATTCACGCTCTGTCTCTCTCTGTCTCAAAAATAAATAAACGTTAAAAAAAATTAAAATAAGGACTAAAACAGAATCTCTTCAGGGAAGTAGTAGAAACATTTTTGTAGCAAACTAAAAGAACTGTATACAGATTCAACTGGAGAAGACAATTACAATTTTACAAAATTTTCAGATGAAAGGGAACTGCATAAAAAAACAAAAATGACCAACATACATCTACCTCCAGAAGGCCTCTAGGTCAGCAGTAATTATTTGGGGGAGGGTGGGGTGGTAATGAAAGGAGAATGCCTCTATTGAATTACTTTTAACACTGGGCCAGAGTGGTAGGGATGAAGGGGTTCTTTAAATAGCTTTGAGAATGCTGAGCTTTACAAACAGTAGGTGATGTCCTCAGCATCCCAACCAAGCCATTCACTGCAAATACTACCAACAACCGCAGCACTACTGGTGTGGATATAAATATTCATATCAATAAATGGGATACTGCTGAATCCACAAGTATAGCTGGAATAGCCTGCATATTGTCACTTCGCCAGAGATACATAATTTATTTCTTAGGAAAAGTCTTCTGTAGGAGGAACATCCTCACCAAATAGGTTCCCATGTGCCATTGTGTTGACTGTGTTGGAAAAAGCCAACACATAGAGACTGTGATGAGGGGTCTGGCTCTCCTTTCCCCCACAAAAGCCAGCAGACCTCTTATTAATAAAACCACCAGGCAACTCACTTGCCCCCTTTGTCCGAGGGTGTCCTAACATCAGAGAGGAAAAATCTATCGATTCATAGTTTAGAGAAAGAAAGTGATCAAACGACATGCACAGGTCACACCTCTTAACCTGGGAAGTCAAAAGGTTCATTCAGGTTTGGATCCAGATCTCTTGCTTTCTCTCCTTCCTTCTCCCACTCCTCCATCCGCACTTTATTTTTTTATTGAGTAAATTTCTCTGAGCAATCTCTACACTCAAATAATTTTACTGCCATTCCTGGATGCGAAACCCATAGACCTCACCTTTCCTCGGGAAGGTGACCTGTTAAATGCAAATGCAGGAGAAATACTCGCCCATCTACCTTAGTTTCTGAGTCTTTGCAGAACACATAGCTTCCATTCATATGATGTGAATCCAACATATCACTCCCATGGCAACTAGTGGTCTTATGATTATCTCCAGATTTTTAATTTTCATTATTTAGTCCTTTAGAAAACAATATAAGGAAAGTTCTTACCCTTCTGTACATCTTATTTCAATTGCATTGGTAACCAGAAATATAGCCAGTCAAGGAAAAAGGTTAATTGGTTATATATTGGGCATAATATTGTTGAAGTAGACACACACATGCGCACGCGCGCGCGCACACACACACACACACTTTCACGACAGAAACTTTAATACAAAGTGAAAAGTATCATTTTTCTTATTTCTTATTTCAATGAAATATATTTAAACAAATTTCTCAGGTGAAACTCTCCAAGCTGTATTTTTCAACTTTTTACGTTAAGAATTAAGATAAACCTAGTATTTCAAATCTCGCCACAATTTATTAATGCTACAGATAGGAGTACTGTGTTTAACATTTCAGGGTCTCTGTATTATTTGATGCTTCTAACTGTTAATTTCATTATCACCATCATCTAATAAGACAAAAACTTTGTGGAGGTGCCCCTTCTCATGTTCGAGTTAGTACTTAAAGACCTTATTTAGAGAATGTCATACTATGCCTCCACTCAAAGAACCTGCAGCAGATAAGAATTATCTTGATGTTCCTGTTTATCTTCTATTTCTGATCTCCCAATCTATGCAAAACTGAGGGGTTAGGGGCCAGAAGTCTCCAGCATGGAGAGTTCAAGGAAGTGGGGCAAATTGAAAGAAGGAAGGGAACTGCACTCATGCATGAAATACCTTTTCTCTTCCTGGTTGAGTGTGACTTCAAGAGAGCTCATGGGGGGGGGGGGGGAGGAATCACTGCTTGTTCAAATGCCCATACACAGCTTCAAAGGCCAAAGCCTTGGCTGCCATATCCCGTAATCCAAACTTAGTGGTCACACCCACAGGAACACAAGCTCTTACATCTGAGAGTCACAGACCACAGGGGACACCTGGACTAGCTACCCGGGAAACACTGGTCAGAAAGACAGCAGTACAGCCCAGGCCAAAGTCACCCTCTAACACAAGTTGAGAACAGCATAAAGAAACATGTGCTTAGTGCAGTATTTCTCCAGAGAGCTATTTCAGATTCCACATAAGAGTAACTGGTGGCCTTGGATAAATCATTCCTCTCATTTATGTGCTGAACGGGAGAAAACAAGTCAACAACTGATGCATGCAAAAGCATTTGGAGGTGATGGATGGAGACATTATGGTGCATTTCGTCAATGGCATGCCATTAGAGAAAACCATTTCATAGAGTAAATTAAGAAAACAAACCAGCTACGTGACACACTTGGAATTGCCACTGGCCAGACCGGTTTTTCTCCTGCAGGAATGAAGCTGCATGGGACTGACATTATCATTATCACTCAGACTCCCTCTCCTGGGTTAGCTGCCAGTGCCTTGTCTGAGACTTAAATCCCCAGCTGGCACTTCTCATAACAATGGCTACTCACAGAACTGGACAAACCTGACTATCACAGGCCCTGATTTCCTTTCATTGCTGTTTTGTACTATTATTTAAATCTTAACTGCTATTTAGCTTCATGTGGCAATATCTTGTTTTCTTCACCAAATTACAAGGACCTTTAATGACAAGAATGGAGTTTTGCAGCTGAAGCTTATGAGTACACCACTGGCCCTACAGTGTTCAGATGTCTGTCGATTTCATCTGTGATTGGTTTCTCCTACCTTTCTCACATACCTGGCTATTGTCTGCCAAACATTGATTAATTCATTGAGAAAGCATTCTTCAGACCTAGATGCTGGGAATGCAGTAACAGAAGACCTGGCCGCTGACCTCATGTAGCTTGCAGGCAGACAAGCAACAATCAGAACATGGTATAGGTAGAAATGCTTGTGGGGGCTATGGCAGTACCAAAAAGAAGTGTTCTGGGTATGAGTAGGGGGATTCAGGGAAGGCTTCCAGGAAATATGAGTCCTTTTTAAGAATTAAGTAGCTGGTACCTAAGCATTATAGCCAGTGTATGCAAGGGCATGTTGGTGAGCCCAAGCATGGAGCATTTGGGTTCCAAGTCATTTGCTATTTCAGAAGCTTCTACTGAAAAACTCAACCTATTCTCAAGGTCAGCCACTAAGGTCAGGACAGAAATGGGCTATGAAATTACAGGCCCCTTCCCCTGGTAAGCAGGCTCTGAGAGCACTCGGATGCACCTCATGGTAACCGTGGCTTCATAAAAATCAAAGCTGATTGATGGGTGCAGGCTCTCTGCCTTCGCGTGTTTAGTCTGTTCGTGCTTTTAGTACCACTGTGGCCATGCTTCCTAATGGAAATGCATTTCTCTCTCTCACCATTACCCAGATATAGATGCTTTCAGATATGAAAGGCCTTTTACCTCAAGATTTTTGTCTTGTAAGACATCCTTAATTCAGGAAGGAAATGAGGAGGAGTCAAGAAGAACCTACCACAAATGTTTTGTCTTATAGTTTAGAGAGAGAGAGGGAGGAATTTAAAAAGTTCGATTTATGTATGGCTTGAGTTTGTAGCTCTACAACCTTGACTCGGTCCAGTTGAAGGAATTCACTTTCTCTTGTGAGGGGCTCTGAATAACCTGGAAAAAGAAGCTAAATGTTTCCTTCTGCCCCCCCTCTCTTTTTTCTTTTGCTTTAAGAAACTATGAATGACAGCACAATAAAATCTTCTGTGTATTATAATAGCTCCCTGGGCCCAGGAACTTAGTGATATTATCATATCAATTCTGACAAATCCATCATGAAGTAGGAATTATCCCCATTATACAGGTGTGGAGTCTGAGCCTGAGGGAAGTAGAGTAGCATGTCCAAGGTTACCCAGATGGTAGATAGCCATCAGTGAGATCTGAAGGCAAGCACATCCAATTTCAAAGTCAGGGGTTCTTACTGATACCCAATGTCTTCCAGACTGGACATAAACATGTGTGTCAAAACATGTGACAAAGAGCAACATCTCTCTTGTGGGAGGAGGAATTGGGTGCCCATCAGAACTGTTATATGTGGACTAGTTGAGGGGAAAGAAAGTGAATCTTCTTGGGAACACCTGGAGGTCAGATTCTTAAGTTTTGTTTTGTTTTGTTTTGTTTTGTTTTTTAAATAATCTGGTTTAATAATAATAAGTCACAGATGGCATGTTTTTCTCTGCTACAAAATCACATTATGTCTAGCCAAATCGATCTCTCCATCTTTGATTATTCCTGAATATCAAACTGAAAAAGCAGTTCATGCTCAAAGTTAAGAGCCCAAATGCCAATGTGGGGCTATCTCTTGATTTTCTGTGACCATGGTGGTGCTACTGACCCTCTCTGAACTTCTTGTGAGTTGTAGAGGCCGACTTTACAATGGGCACCAGGGAAGAGGAAGATTTATCAGAGAGGTTTTTGAATCAGTATGGTTATCTCTTCCATGGAAAGGCAGGATAGGAACAAAATGGTAGAGGTGGCATCTTGGAAAGGAAGAGAAAACAGCTCTAAACTTCTGCAAGAGCCTTGTCAGAGTGGACACAGGCAGCAATCTTGCTACTTTATCACAAAGTAAAAGAAAAAACATTTTGCATTAGGAAGCTGACATCCAGAAGTGGGTTGGATACCTTCTCTAAAACCACCCATTAAGAATGTCCAGTCCTGGAACCCTCCCCACATCCCATTGCCTCCTGTTCCATGCCCAGCAGTGTTTCCAAATGCCTCAGCTTACAGTCAAATTCTCAAAACAAAGTAGACCTTAATTCACTTTGGTTTAATAATTAAACAAAATGTACTTAAAACTTTTAGGAAAGTGGGAACAGGGCACAAAAAGATACTGGGAAACCAAAATAAAAGATGGATGTTCACTCCACTGGAGCAGCACATCCTTGCTGGCAGAGGGTTGGGGGAGGGGGCATTATTCTGGGCACAGCAAGTGTTTTATCTGCAAGTGACAAATCCCAAATCCTCCCAGCTTCTGTTTCTCCCTACTTAAGACCTGGGTCACAGTATTTATTTACTTAAGTGATGGAGATGAAGGCAGGCTTAACGCTGGCCACCTGTCAGAATAACAGTGACCTGCCTCTTAAGGGGATTTCAGCAACCCCCCATCATCTATATAAGACAAAAGGGGATTGGGAGAAAATGTAGAGAAAAAATTCAGTAATTGAGCTTGAAGGAGATGGTGATATGGAATGTAAAGACTCCACAGGGAGAAAGATGCTAAGATCAACGGGTGGCATTTAAAGCAACTCCGAAGAGTACAGACCCCCTTCCTCTCCTGAGATTAGAAGGGATTTGCAAAATATGATCCCCAAACTGAAAAGTCAGGCCCCCTTATCTGCCTCTCACAAATGCCCTGGGGGTTCTTCATAGTTTACAAAGAGAGGTTGATTATAGTTTCCAAGGAATGCAAACAAATACACTCTCTTGGAAATAATGCTACTGGGGCTCTCAAGGGTGAGGAGGCAATAGACAGGTCCTACCTGGAGAATCTCAAGGCAGCATGGGGGACCTTATTTAACAAACTGGATGCCAGGCGGTGATCTCCGTATCACAACTTACAACAACTTCATCATCAGCCCTACTTTACAGTGATGCTAAGTACCCAAGCAAAGGCATCAGAGACAGCTGGAGGAGGGGTTGGGGCTTGGGCAGGCACACGGACTCCAGGCTCTGTGCTCCTATCCACTGCACCGTGCTGTGTGCCTCAAGCAGAAAGGAAGTGGTCCAATTTGATGATATAAGGCCACACTGAAGGATGCTCCAATAGCTCATACATACATGATAAGAAACGTCCCCAGGCCCGTATCAGTTTTCCATCAGCTGCTGAAG
The DNA here is from genome assembly GCF_014898765.1 of Herpailurus yagouaroundi. NCBI lineage: Eukaryota > Metazoa > Chordata > Mammalia > Carnivora > Felidae > Herpailurus > Herpailurus yagouaroundi. The sequence goes on along the minus strand of NW_024412418.1, from coordinate 21,304,708 downwards.
GGCATCAACTTTTCTAGTCCAGAGGCAGGGTGATAAAAAGGGCAGAGGCTATGAATTCAGACAGACCTGGTCTTGAACCTTCCATTTTCCTAGGGAAATTTATTTAACTTTTGGAGCCTTGGTTTCCTATCTATAAAGTGGGGCTTACGTGACCTCTCCCAGGGTTTTGTGAGTATTACAAACAACATAGGAGACCCGCTCAGCAGAGTGCCTGGTGATGAAAGAGTGGAAAGTGCCAATTTGTAAGAGTTATTTCAAATGTTCCTTTGTTAGAAGGCCCAGTGGAGAAAGCTTCAGGCCTTTGGACGGTCATTCGGGCCCTCCTGGAGGTAGTTCATACATACGGAGTGGTGAACCTGGACCATGAGCCAGTCTAGCCTGTAGATTTAGCAGGCTGGACTGCTTCCTGCCCACTCACAATGGAAAGCAATTTTGGTAAGTGCTTAGCTTAATTAGTTTGGGTCCAGACATGCTGTCAAGGGCTGTGCATGCACACTTGTCATCGTGATCATCCACCTGTCTCTGGAAAGCCTGCTTTTCCAGAAGTCTGAGCTTAGCTCCTTGTTCGGTAACCAGATGAGATTTCCATTCAGTCACCTCTCACTCCAGCTCCCTAGGGAGTGCCATGAAGTCAACACCTTCTTCTACTGATGTAGCAGATCAGAGGAGGGCTGTTAACCTCTCACAGTTAACCTCCTTTGACTTTTTTTGGCCCATCATGGCTACTCTGGTCATGGACCACCTCTGCTCAGGAAGGGAGCTCAGACCAAAGCATCCACCACAGGCTCTGGGTGGCATCTAAGACACTTAATAAATATTAACAACTATGATAGCCCCAGATGATTACATGGGCATCTGAGCTGGACTTCTGGCCTAAAACACTCTCTCTACCCTGCTGGTACTGAAATCAAAAATCCTTCTCAGCAATGACACCAAAGAGTCCACAATGGGAGGAGGGAAGGAAGATGTGTCAGAATACAATCCGATGGGCACTGGAACATAGACTTTTGGGATACACTGCAGATTCAAGATCATGTCGCTTTTCTTCAATGGCTGTTCCAGAGAAAATAAAAAAGACATAACTTTATTTTTCACACCCCACCACTGCCTCGGGCCTCCTGGCTACCATATCATTTTAGCGATGGACGTCAATAAAAATAAATAAATAAATAAAACAGTGAGGAGGCGATGGTAACTGCTCCTGGGGAGACTGTGTAGTGGCCACTCTATTACCCGTTGGTTCACCTTCTCACTACCGCACATCCACAATAGCATCTCCAGCCTCCACTGCACCGGGACCCTTCCTATAGAAATTACAATGGCCGAGACGAGATATTCACTCTCTGAAACCTACAGCAAGGTATATGACAGTGCGATGGAAGGAAAGAGTAGACAGAGTGCCTTATCGATCTACCTGCCAGCCTGGGAAAGGTGGGCAATAAAAGACTTATTGAAAATCAGAAAAAAAAAAAGCACTTATTCTAATTCTCCTGAGAGGGAGTGCTAATGTTGCATATGAATAAATCCACCCCCTTCCCCCAGCTGGGGATTAAACCACCATCCTCCTAGCCAACCCTCCAAACAGGACAGATTTAAAAATCTTGCAATTTTATTTGCATATAAAGGCCGCTAGATATAGAATATCACAATAAATTTAAAAGAAACAACTGCTTTCCTAAATTTCATTAACAAGGTAACATAAAATAGGATAAAGCTTAACAGCATTTACAATGGGAAAACAGAAATGACTATTAGCGACAATATTTTGTGCTAGCAAAGATTGCATCGACACACAGTGCAAAATGGGGGGAGGGAGAGGAAGTAAGAAGACAATTCAGGGTATTTAAATATAAAGGACAACTAAGCCTTATTTTAGTTACCTTCCATTGCATCCATGTATAAGTCTGTACACGCCTGTAACTGTAACCTAGATTTAACTCAAGTTCTTTGAGATCTTGAGTTCTAAGAAAATGTGTCAGCCCCTTCGGACTTGCGATGCCCTGCTATAAAGCATCGCTTTGCAGTTGTACTGTCCTTGGCAATATTAAACTCCTAACTTAGTCATAATACACAAAAAATATTTATATATATAAACCCATACTGAAAAGGAGTCTGCGCGCTCAATTTTTTTTAACTGCGTGAAATACCTGCTCGACAGATTCCATTTCCATATTTTTAAAGCTAAAATAATTTAAAAGAAAACAAACAAACAATGAGACCTTGTATAACCACAACATGGATCTCACTAGCTAAGCCATCCTTTAAACGAGGGTCGTTTTCTTCTCCGGATGCAGCTTTCTTTACAGTGAGAGTGTGAAGAGAAGTCTTTTCCACGCCTACTTTTGCCGAAAAGATTGTTATAAATCCAGGCCACGTCTGCAAAAAAGAAGCATTACCAAGAAAACAACAGCAATAACAAAACACCAAAAAATAAAACACTTCAAACAATACTCTTAAACAGTTGTGCAAATCTGGGTGGTTTTTAAAACACTACCTACCTGTTTCTTTTTTCTTTTCTTTTTTTTTTTTCTTTTTCTTCCAGCTTAAAGCATATTAAAATAAGACTTTCATCACCTTTTAAAAAGAAAGCTTGGCTGTCCTTTGGCGAATACTAACAATTTACAATGGCGTGGCCTTTGAGAAAACGGAAGTCATTTTACAAATTCACAATGCTCCTTTCATTTCGAATGGACGCTCCATTTAAAAAAAAATAAAGAAGCACAACCTCTAGAGTCATTTGTGTTCCAGTAATTTACAAAAAGAACTCACAGGATTTGGAAATAAACAAGTAAGAGAATGTAAGTTTATAATTAGAAAAATGACAGTTTATAGACCTTCCCTCACATTCCAATTGGGCTTTTTAGAGCTTCAGGAACCCTGTGGGTTTGGAAGGTCAAATATAATTGGAGGGTTGGTCGGTTGAAAGCTGACTGTACACGTTGAGGCATTGATGTACGTTGTATAACCGTCGGTCATAATGCCGTAACCTGTGGAGACAGAGTGTCATGCTTACTGTAATATATACAAATGACAGTGACTCAGTGGTGAGCTGTCAGGCAAGGAAAACTGAAAAAATCTTTGCCAGTGGGCAGTGAGATGAGATTCAATGAAGCCTCCCCAGATGATAACAGCTTTCAGAAGCTGCCTTCCAATTACATTCTGTTTTCTTTAAAGGGAGAATCCTCTACTTCAAAGAAAAGTGATTCTTTTTTTCTTATTTAAACACTAGATTTGTCAGGGAAAGACTGTGATTTCTTTACTAGTGAGAATAAAGAAAAAACATTTCTTCCCCTCTTTTTAAAATATGATTTTCATTTCAAAGCCCTGCATTAATTATTGAGTTCTAGGGAACAGAATGAGTAACATAAGCGACTCCTCAGGGCACAGGCATCCAAATCCCAAATGGGCTTTGGGACAAGTGGGGGGGGGGGGCGTGGGGGAGAGCACTGCACTGGGATCCAGGAGGGTGGATGCTCAGCTTCCTTACCTAGGAGATAACTGATCTTAACTTACTCGAATTGTGTGGCTTTGATTCCATTTCATTCAAAAAAGTCAAATAACCGAACACCCAAGTGATTTGAAGAGACATCACCATAAGATCCTGCTTCCTAAGCTCACCTGGGCACTGGATCAAGCCAAAACACTTCCCACATGCAGAATATAAATCTCTTACAACCTACTGGAAGAAAGTTAAGAAAGTTTTTCTGGGTCTTTGGTATGTATGCCCCTTTTATAATTTTCTTAAGTGTTTATTTATTTATTTATTTATTTGCTTATTTAGAGAGCAGAAGAGGGGCAGAGAGAGAGAGGGGAAAGAGAGAATCCTAAGCAGGCTCAAACTGTCAGCGCAGAGCCCAATGTGGGGCTTGAACTCATGAGCCATGAGACAATGACCTGACCTGAAATCAAGAGTCAGACATTAACTGACTGAGCCACCCAGGGCTCCCTTCCAGTTTGATAATTTTTTTTTTCAACGTTTATTTATTTTTGGGGGGACAGAGAGAGACAGAGCATGAACAGGGGAGGGGCAGAAAGAGAGGGAGACACAGAATTGGAAACAGGCTCCAGGCTCTGAGCCATCCGCCCAGAGCCCGACGCGGGGCTCGAACTCACGGACCGCGAGATCGTGACCTGGCTGAAGTCGGACGCTTAACCGACTGCGCCACCCAGGCGCCCCTCAGTTTGATAATTTTTAATTCGTTGAAATTTTTAGCATGTTTGCAATAGCACATATCCCTGGATACCCTATATCTACCTAAGAACCTCTGCAATTAAGTTTGTAATTCTATGTTGGTATCAGGCTCTTATGGCATAAAAAAAATATGTCCGTGAAAAATTATCAGGACTTACAGAAACAACAGGTTTTTCTTTCTTTCTTTCTTTTTTTTTTTCCTTTCCATTTGCTAAAATTTCTCCAAGTAAGCCTGTGGAGAGCTTAATGAGGGTCAATGGAAAAATCTCTTAAGAAAAGAAAAGAGGCATTTAAAATGTGCACTGTTTAGTTCTGGGGTCATAAAGTCTTGTTATCTCTCTCCATCAAGAGGTTGGTATTTGCCCTCTCTCTGCCCTCTTCAGCTGTCTTAAGTGAATAAAAGTGAGACAAGTTTATTTGAATATGATCTCCTCCCTTTTAAGCAAGTTTATTATTTTGGGGCTTCAGTGGAATTCCCCAATAGTCTGGCTAGTTTAAAGTTAATTAATGATTTAAAAAAAACCGGATGAAATGCAAACTCAGAGGTATGCTGTAGGTATTCAAGCCTGATAACTGTCCCCCAGAACTGCTGTTTAGACATGAACTCCCACCCATTCTCCCCCACCAATCTGGTATCATGCCTTAAAGAAATGCCCTCCTTTTCAGGGACTACGACTCCAAGTCAGGGTGGGATGATGTCCACTCCTGTGGAGCTGCACCCCGCATTCCATGCACTCAGCTGGTGCCTGCACTTGGGGCAAGCTGAATTTTCTCTGGCATTAGGAGGATGATTTTCAATACGTATGCCTCTAATGCCTAACCTGGAAGCCAATGGATTTGTGGGCTTTGAAAAGCAAACTTGGTTTTCTTGCTTCATCAGACACGTAGGCCTCAACAACTCACCTGCAGACTCATAAAGAACTCCGGAGTACAAGCTGTAAGCAGGAGCTGTAGAAAATATGGAGGCTGCCTATGTAAACGCACCACTGCACACAAACCCGTGAAACCGGGAGATACTGGTGCAGCCAAGAAAAATCTAATGCCTGCTGAAAGACAGCTTTGTCTTTAGACAGTCTGTCTAAAGACCCTAGTTTAAAAAAGGAAGGGCAGACGAAACCTAGAGCCCTACAGTTTCCTGGGAGGCTTTTGGATTCTGTGAACTTGACTCCACCCTACCTTGAAAGGCAGAAAGAGGCAACTGGACCAGTTTCCAGTTGGGGGAGATTTAATTATTCCCTTTAGCCTCAGCCCGACCTAATAGCGCTGATGATTTCTGAGAAGTCTGAAATGGTTTTCGGAGGTTCATAAGGAAATGACTACCTGCAAATCTGCAGGTTCCTGCCATTTCTGTTCTATAACTTTCACTGTGTGTCCAAAGTTATTTTTCAAAGAAAGTCTTGTCTTCCTGGGTCCTGTGTGTATTCCATATGAAACACAATATTTACAGGTAGAAAGAGGCATTGGAAGTTGTTTAGTCTAATATCCAGGCCATTTCTTCTAAATGTCTTAAAGAAAGAATTTGTCCTTTTTTACCTCAGGGCTGTTCTACAGTGGCGGTTAGCAAACATTCCTCATCAGAGCCCTGAGATTCCAGAAGTTGCCTTGGGGTGTGGGGGTGGGGTTGGGGTTGCTGGGTTTTCCGTAAGGTGAACCAGACCTACTTCTTTCTCTCCACTCTGCTTAAAAGAGAGAATCTCCATATAAAATATTTATCAGCTTTACATGCAGGTATTTCCCCTAACAATTGATATTACAAAAGGTTCTGCCACTGGTAAAAAGAGTTTGACAACACTGTTCCAGTCATTCCAACTGTACCCAAGGTCCCCATTCTGGAATGAGATCATGAATAATGATACAAGACCTTGTGAATGCCTTTCTGCTGGTCTTACCTTCATGGATTCCACCAAATACATGGAGCTTGGGCCGGACTCGCCTCTGGACTGTGTTTAAAAGCTCCACACAGCCGACTCTTTGAAGCTCCTTTGGAACCCAGTCTCGAAAACCTAAGGGCAAAATGCAATCAATACTCTTAATTTTCCTTCTTCAGGTAAGGTTTCATTTAGACTTTCAGGAAGCCATAACTCACAGAAGGTTTATTACATTATCTGTAATCCTAGCCTCTCCATTAAAGCTCACAATGGCTTTTAAGGAACTTTTCACTTGTCACTTTGTCTTCTTTAGGTTCTTGAAATTTTTTTTTGGTTTCCATTTTTTTCTTCCTGTTAATTAACATTTTTTTTTTCTTTCTGTAAGGGATTTGATTTATGCAGCCCTGGTTTCAAATCTTCATGGGCCTAATGACATTTATTCCCGGCAGTCCTGCAATATCTCTTTCTTTCTCAATTCAGTTACTTTCCTCTCTTTTTTTTATTACGTCTTTCTTATAGCAGTTTACCTCTAAGATGGCTCAAAAAAGACAGGCTAGTAGGGACTGTCTGTAAACTGGCCACAAGATACCTTGCTCTCCTCAGGTACATCAACTTTAACCCTTGGTAGTTCTTGATGACCAAAGCTTGGAAATGGCAAGTTCCTCCTCCAGTCTCCTCTCTGGCAATAGGCAGCAATGTGACCACATGGTGGCATCCAGTCAGCTGGGGCTAACTGACTACCTTTAAAGTAAAAGCCACTTACTTCCACGTTTAATGTAGAGAATCCGTAAAAACTGACATCAATTATAACAAAAGTCAGGTATCTGGATGATTATGGCCAGAAATAGACCCCATTTGCCTGAGCAGGATGGGTGTAAAGAAGGCAGGTTGGACTAATGGCTAAATCGTCATCAGTGGGAATCCATACCACAGCTCTGTTGGTGATTTCTACTATTCAGAAATGATCAGGCAGAAACGGACTGATAAGCTTATTCCACTTTGTTTGACGGAACTGCAGCAATGAAGACAGAGCATTTCTGTAAAGACATGTTAACTGGGGTGTGGGGAGTGGCTAGAGAGTCTGGAAAGAACATCAGATGAAAACGGGGCCCTATAAAAATTCAACCAGAGGTTTCAAAATTCTGTTTGTTAGGGGAAAAAAAATCCTTAATCCACAGTGATTGGCATATTCTATCATGGATGGGTTTTCCTTGAAGGAAGAAATTATCTCATTTCATATACAATCAACCTGAGAAGGCATCCTGCTTATACCATGATAGTAAAGTCTCACGGTGAGATTGCTACTCAACAGGAAAGAATTAAAGGCCCCTCTCCATCCCCACCCCAAACCAGCATTTTCACAAGAGAATCCCAATAACATACTTTGATTAAGGTTCAACTTTACCTTATGAAAACCTCACCTGACCTTTTATTGTGGAACTCCTTGAGGTAGAACTTACTTCGCTACATGCACAACCACTCTCTGGATTGCTCCATATTTACTACAAGTAAAGTAGTATTCAAAGTTTCTGGGATGTCTCAATTCTTTGGAGGCTAGAATGCAGACTTAGGACTACCACCAGTTGCTTCTGTACCGACATTAATGGCCTGATGAGTCTGCGAATCAAGTGTTCTGCTCAAAGTTATATTCCAAATAATACTTCAGTCATGTAAAGCTGTCTGTGCTGAGGATATCCAAGTCCTGTTTACAATAAACAGCCCAAGGAGAATCATGTCTGCATGGAATAGCCTGCTCAGGGAAAGGACCGAGTTGGCTGAGATGCTCTCTCTGTAGGGTCTCACTGGGTAACTCAGGGCTGATCAGAATATTTAGCTAGCAATTCAGGATTTAGTCTCTAATGGCTGCAAAATAGGGAGCTTAATTCATTATGATGATAAATGTTGTTGGAAGTGTGATCTTTTAAAACATGGGGTGGGATGGGATGGAATAGGGGGAAAAAGACATGGGGATGGTGATTCTGAAATACTGAAAAAGTCAGGAACGGCTAGATCCTGTGCAAATCTGGACAATTCCCCTGTCTACAACACAACCTGCTTCTCTTCTCTTGCTTCTCCACATCATTAAAATGTGCCACCATGACTCACGCCTTGGCCCTCCCTTCTGCTATTTCTATGTGAAACACAGAGCACTCACTTTCCTTGGAAGAGATGGAAAGCAGCCCTAAGTGGGCTGGAGGAAACAATATCTACAAAGATTAAATTCACAGTAGGGGATGTGTGTTACATTTTTTATTTTTCAGGTTGACAGAGGAGGGAAGTCATATGGACCACAACCTCAAACCATAGGGAAAGACTGAAAATAATTTATTTTGTAACAAGGGTTTTCTTCCTTTCTCTAAACCAACCTTTGCTAGCATTATGCATTTGAACATTTATTAAGAGTGTAGATTTCATCTTATATGTTTTTTACTGCAATCTAAAAGAAAGAAAGAAAGAAAGAAAGAAAGAAAGAAAGAAAGAAAGAAAAGCTCTCCTACTATAAGTGAAGCATCTGAATTTCCAGAGTTACACCTTTGTTGAACGGGGATCCAGGTGATAGTCCTGTTTGACAATGTTCTGTGGCTAAGCCAAGGAGATAACAAGTTCATGAATAATTAAAAGAGAATTATAAAGTCAAAAAATCATATTCTGGCCCATAACCTGCGTAACTAAAGGTAGCTTTGAAGCATGCTGGCAATCTAAACCTGGATGTAGGTTCGAGGATTCTGTAGGTTCAAGGATTCTGTAGGATGAGTATCTTTAAGTAACTTTCAATGTAAGTCCTTACTTAACACCTTAGTTTTTTTTTTTTTTTTAAGGATTCTTTGCTTATATAATCAGCTCAAATGTTTAACTTTAAAGATTTCCCAGCTCCCACTATTACATGGGAAAGGATAATGAGCTACTTTAAACAAAAGTTTCCATTATTTCGTTGCCATTCAAAAGCCCTGCAATTGAGAGGTCTGTGCCTTCTTCCCTCCAGTCTCCACTTCCCTTACTCCAAAGTGAATACAGTTCTTAAAATAAATGATCGAGCTCCAAAGACTGTGGTGCTTCATACTGATTTGATTTTCCCTGACTCAACTAAATTAAAAAAAAAATTTAATTTCAAAAACACCTGTAAGCCTAGCAGAACTGCTGAGTTTAATTATCATACCGGTTTCTTTAAAGACATTGGGTTTTCTTTTTGTATTCACTTTTCATTTTTTGAAGGAAATGATTATATCCCTGAAGCATTGTTTATTATGCTTGGGGAAAAAGACATCTATTATGACAAAAGGACAACATTTGCTTCACTTACCTAGAGGAGGTCCGTGTGTCATGAGTATGTCGATGCCCTCAGGGATGAGGTTCCACTTGTCCAGCAGAGACTGACCTCTGGGCAGGTTAAAGCCCCATCCATTAAACCACGGGGTCCTTTGGGGGAGATAATGCACACGGTATCAGGCCAGTGGAGCCACGTTTCTGCTCTACAATATTTCTCTCGCGCACATTCCCCCACGGTTTGCATCGCTCTCTTGTCTCTTTTTGATGATTGGCCCTGGCAGCAGGATGCTTTTTTGTTGACTGCTTCAAAACCAACGCATTTGAAAGCAAGTGTGGAGCCTGCGAATTGTTCAACCAGAAAGGGGCACAAGAGTCTTTACAGTGGAGACTCTACCCAGCCGACCTCTATCAAAATCTTAACAATGTTTTGTCTTCTCCCCCAAATCTCCATGCTTCCTAAGATGCCTAGCTTGGATCCAAAGCATTTCTACCCTTCCTGTAAGAAATTCCATCAGCACCCCTTCCTCCCCATCACTGTGAAACTGCTTTGCTGGAAGGATTCTTACAAAAGTCCTTGGAGAAAAGGACAAGGGCTCTGAAGGCAGAGCATGTACCTCCGTACATGGAGATGTTTTGAAATCCTGGACTGAGAAAGCTGAAAACGTTCGGGGCTCTGACAGGTGACAGGGGATCCAGGGAACAAAGAGCAAGTGTGGCCTTTTCCTCCTGTTCTCAAAAGGAAGGTTTGAGGGTCATTCTGGAATCCACTCTCCTGACAGGGAAGGTAAGCAGTCCACCCTCCCAGGAATGAGTTTCTGAGGTTGATGCTTCAGGCAGGCAAAAGTGAATGAATGGGGGTTTTGTCCTCAATGAGAGCATGTCTAATTGGAGCTGAACATGCCTCTACCATTTATAATAATAGAATAACCAATTTTTCTCTGCACATACTACTGGCTAAATCACACCAGAACAAAGCAGTTCCCAGTGCTGTCCTATTCCCAAACATCTAGATATAACCTTTATTTGTTGAAACTGACTCTTTCCCATTCTGTAGGAAAACTCCTACTTGCTAGCACATACATGTAAAAAACAAGTTGGTCAATTCTCTGGCTAAGCTCAACTTTCCTCTTCAACTTAAGCTGCCCCTTTCGTACCTATTGAAAGAGGCGACCTTGTGTCCAAGGTAACTTGGTCAGTCACAGCAAATCAAATGAGGTTCAATCTTATTTAAAGCCAATCATGGGCCAGACTATCAGATTCTCTCAAGACTTGGAACTCAGAAACACTGACCCAGCATTCATTTGGTGGTGGGCACATACAGGCAAGGACAGAGTGGAGCGGGCAACCGAAAACCATGTGAAAATCTGCCTTACAAGTGAGAAACCTGAGTTCTCACTGAGATGCTTGAAAGAAAGTTCCAGAGGTAAGAGACTGTGTGGCCCCAGTTAGAAAAAGAGAAACCAAGAAAGCACCTGATAGTTGGGTGCTACAACTATCTTCCAAGTTCCTAAGCCATCCTAAGGGGCTTATTTATAGTAACAATAATAACTTTTAAAGCTATTAATTGTTGAGGGCTTACTCTCTGTCAAGGTACTATTATTCTAAACACTTTACTTGTATTAACACATTTAAATTTCACAATAAGCTCAGGAGGTAGGTACTATAACTAACTCCATTTTACAGATGAGGAAACTGAGGCACAGAGAGGACAGGTAAACACAACCAAAAAATTGGATATGAATCCAAACAATCTGGTTCCAAAACCCATACTCTTAACCACTGCACAATTCCTCTTCTTCCGTAGACTTGAACTAACTTCCTACTTGCCCTGGGTGAGCCTCTTCTGTATTCTTTCAGGTTTAGTGTCTTGTTGCCTGAAGCCAAATGAGCTCTGACCATGGAATCAAGTACTTGGTTCTAAAATCCAGCAATAAGATGGTGGAGTGGACATCAGTGGTTTTTGCCTGCCCAGCTCTTTCACCTTTCTTTTCGTAACAGTGCCTGAAGTTTTTTGGAGAACCTCTCCCTCCACCTCTTAGTTCATGTGCTCTGCAAAGGCTGACCCAACCCTGTTCTAGGATCTCCCTGACCAGTGACTAGTCTAGGGATGTACATGTGACCCAAGCTGGGAGTCATCCTCAGGCTTTTTCTGGTACTACCTAAAAAGAGGTCATGGGTTCCTCTCTGGGATCCTGGGTCTTGAGAACTGTGTAGGCCTGGAATTGCCTGGAAGCTTTGTCTTAGCCACCATGCAGACAGCCCGGGCTTGAGAATCAAATCATCATCATCATCACACACACACACACACACACACACACACGCCAAGCAAAGAAACAAGAGTACCCTGATGACCTCTTTTGGACATACGGACCCAGTTGTGCCTGAAGCCAATCACATTCTTCCTTTCAAGTATATAAGCTAATAAAATATTTTCCTTTTTATTAACTTGAGTTAGGTTCTGTTTCTGCAATCGAAAGAGTCCCAGTTCAAACAATTATTGTGTTAGTGTAAAAACGACCTATGTACTTATTGCAGGTAACACTGTCCACCCCCACCCTTGAACCGACCCCAGAGATGTCCATGTCCTGACCCCCCCTGGAACCTGTGAATATATTACCTTGCATGGTAAAGGGGAATCAAGGATACTGATGGAGTTCAGGAGCTAATCAGCTGACCTTAAAATAAGAAGATTACCCTGGATTATCGGGGGGGGGGGGGGGGGATGTAATCACCTGCATCGCCAAAAGCAGAGGAGGGAGGCAGAAGAGGAGAATGGAGTGATGTAACCTAAGAAAAACCCAAAGTGCTGTTGCTGGCTCTGGACATGAAGGAGGAACAACACAAGCTAGGAGATGTGGGCAACCTCCAGAAGCTGGAAAAGGTAAAGAAAGAAAAGGAATTCTCCCACAGAGCCTCCAGGAAAGACACTTTCCGGCTGACATCTGGATTTTAGCCTAGTGAAATCCATGTCAGACTTCTGACCAACAGATTGCAACATGGTAAACAGGTGTTATAAGTCACTAAACTTGTGGTAATTTGTTACAGCAGCCAATAGGAAACTAATACAGTACCTAAACTGTCTGAGCTGTAAACTTCAGGACCTGTGACTGGCCCTGGGCCTCACCTAGAGCACAGCACGTGTTCAATCAACACAGCCCTGGGGTACCTGGGTGGCCCAGTCAGTTAAGCATCCGCATCTTAATTTTGGCTCGGGCCATGATCTCATGGTTTGTGGGTTCGAGTCTTACATCAGGCTCTGAGCTGACCGTGCAGAGCCTGCTTGGGATTCTCTCTCTCTTCCTCTCTCTCTGCTCTTCCCCTGCTCTGTTTCTCTCTTTCAAAATAAATAAAAAAAACTTAAAAAAAAAATCAACACAGCCCTCAGCAGCCACACTGCCTTGTAGCTCAGCTAGATGCTATGCTTTTGGTTTCTTTGGAGGATTAGGAAGTGCTGGCTTTCTTATCCCAGGCTGCTGGGGAGGCACCAGGTACCACAGGCCTGAGGGAAGCAGCAGGTAGAACCTTTTAGGGCTCAATTAGTCAATCTCGCTTACACTTGTCTTCTAGGACTTCCTGTCTTCAGGTTCTTAAGCATTTTCATTAGAATCTGAAATAGAGCTGAAATGCCCATTCTTTCCCTTCATTTCACAATGACCTCTTTCCAAGATTTGTCTTAGAAGTAAAAGAAAAAAAAAAAAAGTTCAGAACCCAGTGAAAACTCAGTGAGCATTTTGGCATGAGAGAGAGAAAAATAAGCAAAAACATCTGTTTTCCTAGGTTTTGAAAACAAGCTTCTGGGCCTATGGTTCCTGTCTGAATGGCAAATAAAGAAGGCTTGAAAGAGTCCCAAGCACACCCAAGTAGTTGGTACAGTGAGGGGTTCTGATTTCGCTGCCAGAGTCTGTCTGAAGGCAGTCAGCCTCTGGACCCCCAGGTCATCCCAGGGGCTTCCAGAGTCAAAGGAACAAGACTTTATTTTCCAGTCTTTCTGAGTTTCTCTCACAGAGTCTTCTTGGGAAACCTATAGTCCTATTGCCCCAGGAAGTGCTCCGTTTTTTAAGTGCTTTGCGAAAGAGTAAGACAAGCCCATTGTGTACAGACACCCCAAATTTCATGTTAATGTAAACTTTAATGTTAAGCTTGTGACAAAATCCAGAAGCTTCCAAGTTAAGGGCAAACTTTAAAAATATCTGGCATTTATTTTGACCCAAACCTGTATGTATGTGTATGAGAGTGTGAGACAGAACTTAAATTGTAAGAAAAGGAACATTTATCAAGTCTCTGATATGCTTTATATAGAGGTTTTACACAGACTATTAAATTTAAATCCTCATAACAATCCTTGAATTATTATTAACAGTCCTTGAGTACTGCCAGCTCTATTTTTAGACAAAAAGGCTGAAGATCAGTGATATCAAGTAACTCGTCAATATTCCCAGGATTGGTAAGTAGTGGAGTGCAAATTCAAACCCGGATCTTCTGTCTCCAAAGCCTCTGCTTTTGCCTGCACAGTGCTGAACTAAAACCTTCTAGCCCAGTTTTGGTTTTGGCTCACACACTTGTGAAGTAAAAACAGGGCTGCTCCGTTCAGTCTCTTAGGCTGAGCACTGTACAACTTCAGCCGGTGCCAGGGCATTGTGTGATTGAAGTGGCTCATAGTAAAAATGCAGTGTGACTTCCAAGATGTTATTATGGCTTTTCTGGGATGTTTTCTGTTCCTTTAGATCCTCCAGATAAGGCCTTTTCCACAAGACAGTGGCCAGGCAATGGTAAAAAGCAGCCCAGTGATGGGTTCCAGAATTATTCCAGCATGGCGTCATAAATGGGCATACAGAAGAGACCTGTGTGCTAATACTCATTCTGGCATGAATTTACAAACTCACATAAACCTTCAGTAAGAGAAGGCCCCTCAGTGGGCTCCTTTCCTCATCTGAAAAATGAATGAGTACATGGATTTGATGACTGGGTTTCAGGATTGCTTGTAGGTTGCAGAAATCATATGCAGAAGCCCCACACCCAAAGCAGGGACATGAACGGGTGCTCTTGCTGAAGGGCTGGTAAGAAGGGGCTCCGAACCTACTCACTCACTTAGTCTGCTCCTCCTTTCTGGCCTGAGCTTCTGAGCAAAGCCGGCAAAACCCAGCACTTGATGGTCCTTCTATGATCAGGAAATCCTAACATTCTATAAGTCTGTGCAGACTATCAATGTTCTAAATAAATGCCGTGAATTGCTCTCAATGAATTACCTAAATTGCCTGTAAGGGACCGAGTCCAGTGTGGAAGAAGTAACTGCACACAGCAGAGACCAAATGTGTCAGCATCAATGAATAATGCTTTATCCAGTTGAGTTTCAACCTGAAACATGAAACCCCAGCAGTGAGCCCATCAGGGGTTCACTGGAAAATATGTGCACAGTCGACCTCCCGAGCCCCACAATGGGTTTTGTTCTGTAGCAATGGGGGGTGCGGGGGGGAAAGGAGGAGGGAGGAATCCAGGGGAACAATGTCTATTGCCTCAGCCAAGGACTTAATAATTAGCTGTGACTAACAAATACCACATGGGAACCAACTTGTAAGAAAATGTCCCACAAAGCGCCCTATTGCCAGTGGGCCAATCAGGACCTGTAACCCATCTCCTTCTAGAGAGGGATTAGAAAACTCAGGCAGCTAGAGCTGCCTGAAGCCACTGGACCAAAGACACGGATGGAAGCTGTGGGTGCTCTCAGGGCTCCCTCCCCCTTGCTCTCGCAATTAGGGGCACTTGGCCTCTCCAGGCTGAAAGTTCAGGAGCAGGAGCTAAGGGAGTTCACATAGGCAGAATTTGTTCCAAACAATGTCAACACAAAACAGGTTTTCTATATGGAAGCAGGTTGAGATGAAATCGCTACAAAGGTCATCTGTGTTTGCAGTACACGGTGCTGTGGTGTGGGCAGAAGGGAGCTTGCTGGACCATAAATCTGAGGTTGGGACAGGTGAATGGCTGTTTACTCCCCTACCAACGTCAGTGGGGGCCAGGAGCGCCCCAGGAAAGCAGGATTTGTTAAAGAAAAGTTGGCACTTGGTCTGCTCAGATGGGCTATTCAGGTTCACGGCGCTGGTACCTGCTGGTCAATGTCTACAAATTCCCCCAGGTGCAGACGGTCCTGGGAAGGCTGCATCACAAAGACTCAAGATTGGGATTGTGATTAACCATCTCCTAGGTGCCTCCTGCAAAGATGAAGGCTTGGAAGCCTGGTGGGCTCCCCTGGGATTCTGCCTGGAAAGTATGAAGGGGAAAGTGCAAGGGTTCACAGCTCGGGTAGCGGCCATGCCACTGCTTAGGACTGTGAAAACCTGGGGATTCTGTAAAAAGTTAGCCATTCTTGTTTTGGAGGCAGGAGGTACAAACATGGGTTATGGAATCACAGACCAGTAAAGCCCCAGGTCTGCTACTTACTGGCTTCTCAGTCTCCTCATCTTTCAAATCGAAATGGAGTATCTGCCTATGTGGGTAAAGTGAGATCATTTATGCAAAACGTTTGGGAGAGTATTGGCACAAAGTGTTAATGTGCAGCTTTTAATTTATATATAAGATATATGAGCAATATATGTGTATGTGTATATACACATGTAC
The DNA here is from genome assembly GCF_014898765.1 of Herpailurus yagouaroundi. NCBI lineage: Eukaryota > Metazoa > Chordata > Mammalia > Carnivora > Felidae > Herpailurus > Herpailurus yagouaroundi. Next base: position 21,288,769 of record NW_024412418.1, on the reverse strand, counting down.
ACACACACACACACATGCACGCACACAAACACAAACAGTCGCTCATGTTACGTTTTCTTCCTACAACCTCCCAGGCTGCGGCCCATCAAGTAAACAGACCCTCCTGCTCCAGACTTTTGAAGAGTCCCCAGTGAATAGGCAAACATTACTAGATGGCTAGATAGAGTCTGATTTCCTCGGGCTGATTACTTATTAAAAGGCACTTCCTCAGCTCACTTTTGAGTGGAAGTTTTCAAACAGGCACTCGCTCACTCGCTCGCTTGCTCAGTCTTGCATAGACAATCCTGTGGAATGTGAGAGTACAGGGCAAAATGTTAGTCAAGGCTGCTTAGCTGGCTAGTACAGGTGGTTAGATTTTGACAGGATCTTAAATTGGGGGAAGTTCAAGGGAGGGTCCTTGGGTCCTTGGAATATTAATAACAGGGCCCTTGGAGAGGTTCACTGGCGGCATTGACAAGCTACTAATTAACACCATCACCACAGCCTGGCATCTCCAGTAATCAAAATTCAGAAACCAGGGGCCAGTTTCCACATACACGTTCTTTCCTAAATGGCGGCACTTTAGAATTGCAACCTTCCTCATGCCTGGCACTCCCAACCTCCGTCGGCCCCTCTCCCACTGCACATCGCACCAGGTCTAACAGAAGCTAATTTAACCACCGCTGGTTAAAATCACACCGCACTTCACAGCCCCTTTCACATGCCATGAAGCTGTCATGATAATTCTTGATCTCTAGCTCACCTGACAGCTCAGCCCTCCCTTGACTGCAAAGCTTCCCGTCAGTTAGAAATAGCAGTTTCCCTGGCACCACATGTGTCATCCCGAATATCCAGATGAAAGGCAGATGCATGCCCCACTCCCTTTCTTGCCTCCTTTTCTCTTCTTAGCTCTGGAGTTTGTTAAGAAGCCAGCCTTCTCCCCCAAGTCCCTCCACTTGGCAGCCTGGAAGTTACTCTTCCGTGCAACTAAAAAGATGCTTTGCATTAGCTCACGGAGGAACGTCACACCTTGTGCAGCAAAGAGACACATGCACCAGTTGACATGGCTAGGAGAGAGGGACAGCTTAACTTCAGGGCAAGATTTACAGCCCTGTGCAGCTGCCTGGGAAGCCTGCCTGGCCCAAACCACAGGCTCAGCTGCCTGCAAAGGGCAATGGCGGCTCCTCTCTCACGCCAGCTGTCTAGTCCCATCTCTTCCCTGTGACTCTGTAACGCACTCTTTCGTTATGAGGTCCTGGGGATGAGAACAGATACTGTTTTGATAAAGGGGCAGGCCTGAGTGAATAAATGTGGTCTATGTGCTCTGGACGGGACAGGAACAAATCATACCTAAGGCGGTCACCTGAGGCCCATGAGCTATGGGCAGGGGTTTCGTAAACCAGGGAGGGCACACCGCGGTCTTTGCAAACATGCCAACTGTGTCCCTTTTCTGTAACTAATAAGGAACAAGTGTCCGAATGAAGCCTCTGTTACCCATTTTCCTCTCCCCTGCTGGAAAGGAAATAGTGTAAGCGGAGTTTCCTTCAGGAACCAAGAAAACAAAACCCACTATGACCTGTTTTTGAATGTGGTGTGCCTTGAATTATTAAAAATAACATTACAGTGTCTGTTGCCTTCCCATTGGGCTGTGCAGGAGACTATGCTCATCAATTGTGCAAAGAGCCTGACAGGGCAGCAGGAAGGGCACGCAGAACTTCTGTCTTGGTGGGCAGGTCAAGCAGATTTGGGACATGCCCAGGTGCATCCAGAAATAGCATTTTGTTTTGCGGCTGAGGAAATCTGGTGCCCGGACCAGAGAATGGGCCCTGCCTTGATCTTTAACCCCCGGCAGGGGAATTTCTCAAAGAGGGATACCAGCACCACTGTCTAGGTTTAAAAGAAAAAGGGGTCAGTGGATGGAGAGGAGTAGAAAAAGAAAAGCAGCATTCCTCCGTTTTTCTTTTTTTTTTGCCATTTTTAAAATTGTAGTAAACTATATGTAACATAAAACTGACCATTTAACCATTTAAAAAAATAAAAATAAATTTTAATGTTTATTTATTTTTGAGAGAGAGAGAGAGAGAGAGAGAGAGAGAGCATGAACAGGGGAGGGGCAGAGAGAGAGGGAGACACAGAATCTGAAGCAGGCTCCAGGCTCTGAGCTGTCAGCACAGAGCCTAATGCGGGGCTCCAACCCACAAACCGCGAGATCATGACCTGAGCCAAAGTCAGACGCTTAACTGACTGAGCCACCCAAGCACCCCCATTTTAACCATTTTTTAAAGTGTATAATGCAGTGGCATTATATACATTCGCAGTGTTGTGCAACCATTACCACCTTCCGTCTCCAGAACTTTTTCATCATCCCAAGTAGAAGCTCTGTGCCCATGAAAGGACAGCTCCCTCTCCTCACCCTCCTTCCAGACGCTGGCCAGCACTGGTCCAATTTTTGTCTCTATGCATATGACAACTGCAGGTGTCTCATGTAAGCAGAATCGTACCACATTTGTCCTTTTGGGTCTGGCTTATTCTCTTTAGCACAGTTGTGTTCAGGGTTCATCCATGTCATTGCATTTGTCCGAATTCCACTCCTCTTTATGGCTCAATACTACCCCCTCTTATGGCTTTACTGCATCCTTTTTTTCCATCTAAGGTTTCTGAAAGTCTAGGATGTGCCAGGCACTAAGCTTGGCCATAGGGAGACATGGAGTCTCTTTCTTTGTGAAGTGTGCAGTTACTGAGTTGAAAGCCCAGTGAGGACGGGCTCAGTATGGTACTTCTGGGGCATTTATTCATTCAACAAACATAACCTGGATGCCTGCTGTGAGCTAGGGTCTGGCAAGGTAGGTGCTGGGAATACAAAATTGAATACAGTTCCCAGGATAAAGCCATAGCTCACCATTTTCACAGGTAAAGTTGCCTTGGACAGAAGTCTTTAATCTCTGGCCTTTATTTCTTTTTTATTAAATCTATTCTTTTTTTCTAATGTTTATTTATTTTTGAGAGAGAGAGAGAGAGTGGGAGAGGGGCAGAGAGACAGGGAGACACAGAATCTGAAGCAGCCTCCAGGCTCTGAGCTGTCAGCACAGAGCCCAATGGTTCAGTGTGGGGCTCGAACTTGCAAACCATGAGATCATGACCTGAGCCAAAGTCAGAGGCTTAATCGACTGACCCACCAAGGCTCCCTTGGCCTTCATTTCTAAGTAACCTAATTTCAGAGGAAGTTGGGGAACATCAGAATGATCTGAGAATTAACCCAGTGACTTCAAGTGAAGACCCACCCCCAGGCCACGAGGTGACCAGGAGCATACTTGGCAGGAAGACTTTTGGGGAGAGATTTCCTTCCATTTCGTCTTGCACACTCCTTCATAAGGCTGGGCAGCTAAAGCCAGGACCACAAAACACAAAACCACATCCTACTAAAGGCAGCCTGTGAGAGCAATGTGTGTCACATGTCTGGCTGGTTCTACAGCACAGGACGAACAGGATGGGAGGGGCCAGGAAGACTGCCAAGTACTCCGGCAACTTGGCAGAGAGCATCTGTACCTTCCTCTCCCCCTCTTCTACCCTGCAGACATGTCACAGAAACCTAGCAGGTGGAGGGGTTTCTTAACTTAGATTTCCCAAAAGAGTAAGAGGAAAAGTGGGTCCAGGATTAGCTAGATTTTTTGTTGCATAGCAAACTCTTAAGAACTGATGTTAACAGATGGGATGGCCTGATGAAATGTCTGCCCCCAACAAGAGACTTTATTACGTTTACTTTATTTGAGAATGTGTCTGTGTGGGTGGAGGTTGTCACACATTTATGTCGACAATAATGCTGGTTTCTTTTTATACTATTTCATATTTTGGGGGCACCACGGGGATATAGCTAGGGAGGACCACACTGGCAAGAAAGCCTGCCGCCTGGAAAATAGATGGTAAAAGAATAAGTAATAAGTGGACAATAAAATAACTTCTCCATGAATATGATGTAACCGGGAAGACCGTAAGCTAGGTGACTTCAGTCTGGTTCACTCTGCATCCCTAGCACCTGGCACAAAGCAGATGTTCTAGTATTTGTCAACTGAATTAAGAGCGACTGTCCACGAAGTTTATAACTTCATGAAAAAAATGCATACACCATGATGGTCAATGGAAAAGCAAAGTATTAATTCACATATCAGTATGAATTCAAGTATGCAAAACATACTTAGAAAAAAGACACAGACCAACATACTGAATGGTTATTTTGGGGGTGGGAGGAGGATTAGTGATGATTTTTTTCCCTTGATTTGTCTACTATTTTCTCCTTTTTCTATGAGGATTAGTATCATTTGGAAAGAAATCATAATTTGGTGTAAAGTCTTCATATAGCCAAATGCAAGCTGAATATGAGCAGACAGATCCATGGTCTACCTAAGGCTCTACTCTGACTGCAAGGTGGTTCCCCCAGGGTGTGGAGCATTTGGGACACTTTTGCTCAGGAAGCTGACAGGGTTTGCCTTAGGGGGCTTCCCTCCCCCGCAAAAGAAAGGCATCTTTGGCAACAGAAGTCTTTCCTTCGTTCAAGTAGTTCAATACATGTTTGCTGAGCACCTGCTTATGTCAAGCATCACTCTACTGGTGGTGGGTATGCTTTTCATTTTAATGAGGAATTTCAGCTTTAAATGTAGACAATATCATGTTATCTGCACATACTTACTACAAATCATCGCACATTTCTTCGTTCACAATAACTCCAAGTGGTGAGCAAGGTATGAGGTTTAGAGAAAACAGTATACAGAATTTTAAGGACTTGCCCATGGTCACCTGCAGCTGAGGTGGCATGAACATAACTTTGTTGTGCAAAGGATTAAACATTAGACAGGTCTGGGTTCAAATTCTGACTGCTTTCTGCTTAGCAATGTAACCTTGGGCAAATTTCTTCCATCTGATCTCAGTTTTCTCGTGTATAAAGTGGAAAGAGTAACGCCAACCACATAGATTTATTGTGAGGATTAGATGTGACAATATACGTAATGCATTTGGCAGAATGTTTGTCCTATATTGAGCATTAAATATTAGCTCCTGTCATCATCAGCATGTTAATATCACTACAAATATTAGTATCATCAATCCCTTGCTCTTTGTTACCTAATCTTCTTCTTATCAACACAAAGTGTACCTTCTCTCCATTGCTCAGACTTAGAATGTAAATACCAAAGAACTGAATGATTCGTTTGAAAGCACTGAGTGTTAACATTTAGGTACAGGGGACCCAGCTTTGGTTAATGCCAAGGCAGTGAGTTAAGAGACAGAGGACATGAGTTCCAGCTCTAGGTCTTCCAATTGGCTTGCCATATAACCTTGGGCAAGTAACCTCTCTGATCTCTTGTTTCCTTAACAGTGCCACAGGGATAACAATCCTTATGAACCTTGCAAGGCTGTCAAACAAAAGCCCATAAAACCTAGCTGCACCTAAAGGGAAAGTGCCTTCTAATTCCCATGTCACTGGCTGTCTGTGTTGCTTGTTTGTGCTGTTTGAAAAGCTCAGAGGAGCCGGAATAAGTGACAAGGAGGTCAGATGTAAGTTAAAGTGTTGGCCCCCACTGATCTACCATCTTGGCTCTAAACAACTAGCTTCGGTCCAGACCGATTTAGTACAGTGAGAAAACGGTGAGTGCAAACTGGCAGGACACACAATCAGAGGGCTGAGTGAGACGCTGAAGCTGCCCCTTCAATTCAGAGGTTAAAGCAAGCAGAAAGACCCTGGTGTCTCCCTCACCATGCCAGCCAACCATATATTATTAATTGGGCTCAGCAAACATTATTGAGCACCTTCTGCTGCAAGGCCTTGGCAAGGAGCTCCAGGGAGATCTAAATGCAACATGAGACCATCCCAACCTGCCACCTGGCTGGGATAACGAGATAGTCACCGGCAAAACTGTTCTCCCCTGTCTCTGCCCATTAAAATTCTACCGAGCCCTAAGGGCTCAACTCCTATATTTCTCCAAGAAGCTTTCCCAGATCCCCTCAACGCTGTAATTGTCATTTGTAGGATATATCGTCCTCTGCATTATTACTGGGTTGTGCGTATGCATGTGTGTATTTGATCTGATGTCCCACCTCATTCCAGCAAGCATTTGAGGCAAGGTCATGTTATGGGTTTGTCTATCTTCCCCAATGGATTGTGAGTCATGCCCAAGATCTAGCATGATGCCTGAAACATAATAGATGTCAAGAAAATATTCATAATAACGAAAAAAGCAGGAGAGTTTAGAATAAGCGCCCAAGGAAGTGATCCAAATAATGTGTGACTGATGGTTAGAATGGGACAAGACAGATTAATGTCTGAGCTTATTTAAAAAAAAACAACAAAGGTCATTAAAAACACTGGATGATATGTTTCATAGGCCTGTGCTGCCACATACAATAGTCATTGTGTGGCTACTGAGCCCTCAAAATGTCGCTAGTCCCACTTGAAATGTACTGTATGAAACACATGCTGTATTTTGGAAAGTTCAATGAAACAAAACCCAAGGTGACAATATCATCATTTTTATACTGATTACATGTTTAAATATTTTGGATATATTGGGTTGCATTAAATATATTGTTAAGTGATTTTTATCTTTTTTCACTTTTTAACGAGGCACATTTAAAATTACATATTCTGTTCATGTTCAATTTATATTGCACGACACAGTCACAAGGCACAGAAATATTCATAGGATGATTCAGAAATCCCTGTTTAGGGATTGTACCTTAATGAAAGAATCCAAAAGTAAGTAAAAATGCCATGCACAAAGTTATTCACTGCAGTGTTATTCATAAGCGCAAAATATTGGAAACAAGTATATCCTCAACTCTGCATAAAAAATAGGAATGGTAAGACAATTACCGCTATTGGAATATCTAGTAAAATGTATATTATGCAAATGCTAATTACCAAGAGTAAGTAGCAACACAGAAAATTCTTAAAACATGATACTGCTTAGATAAACATAGGGGAAGGGAAGGAAAAATAAGATAAAAAGAGAAAGGCAGGCAAACCATGGAGACTCTAAATACAGAGAACAAACTGAGGGTTGCTGGCAGGATGTTGGGTGGGGGTATGGGCTAAATGGGTGATAGGCATTAAGGAGGGCACTTGTGATGAGCACTGGGTGTTACGTCTAAGTGATGAATCACTAAATTCTACTCATGACATCATTATTACGCTATATATTAACTAACTTGGATTTAAATAAAATTTAAAAATTGTTTTAAAAAGGACTGGCAAAAGAAAAAAGATAATGAATATGAAAACAGAAGAAAAAATATCGAAGTTTCATTTGTGACAAAACAAGACATAATATTGCTTGAAAAAGCACTCAATGTCTGAATCTATGTATAATCTGCATGCAGGCACGTTCTTTCATCCAACTCATCATACATTTGCTGAACTATTACTACACCCCAGGTTCTGTGTTCAGGGAAGACTGGAATTAGAGATAATAGGGGATGGGGGACAGCCAGGTAAACAGACAATGGTGTCTGCAAATGGAAGTACCAGGTAAAATGGCCATCTGAAGGAGGCCACACCTAAGCTTTCCTAGGGTGAGCAAGGACTGGGGGAAATGTGAAGAAAAACGAGAAAGCTATTCTTCTGGTGAAGGGTGGCATGGGGTTTTTCTTGGAGTCCCAAGCCTTCTGGGGTTTTTACCATGAAAACACAGAATGGAAATCAGCATTCGACTCCACAGTGCCTCTGGCACTGAGCCGGGGTGCGCTGCTGGCTCAAAGAAGAACTGGGCAGCCCTTGCCAGGATGGCTCTGTGGTCCGACCTGTGTCGTAATAGGTGCTAACACCTCCCACTCCATCGCCCTCAGTCTCAGTTTGCTTATCTATAACATGGAGATAATTAAAGTATCTGCCTTATCGATACATTGCTGAAAAAATTAAACGCAATGATATGTGTGAACTTCTTAGCTGGGTGCTTTTGCTCATAATAAGCGTTACATAATTGTTGACTTTTATTATTATCGTAAAGATTACAGGAATAGCATGAAATAATTGATCAGGAAGATAAAGTAGAGGATGGAAGCCATCTACTCCCAACACTTCATCTGAGTTGAACTGGTTCACTTACTTTCAGTTTCTAGAATCGTTTACAGCCATTGAATTTACTCAACCAAGTTTTCTTCTTCTTCTTTTTAATGCCTTGAAGGATGATGAAATTATAAATGTTCTATATAATGTGACAGCGAAATAAGTTAACCAGAGAATTATTTAGGTCTGCTGTCTTTCACTCAGCAACATAAGAAAGCCAGACTGTCCTTTCTCATTTAAAATTTCACGCCCCGCCCCCCCCCCCCCCCCCCACCCCGCAAGCTACTCATTCAGTCCAAACTCTTCAAGTCAGAATAGTAAGCGTAATTGTAATTTATCAATCTCCAGGTGACCTCCCTTAGACAAAAACAAAACCAGGTCAATTGTTTCATTGTTTCTTAAAGAGTTGCTAATGAATTCAAGAAATCTTGAAAAAGAAACATATCATTTTTCTGATACTCAGTCCTGCTCTTTTTCTAATAAAGAGTCTAAGCAAGTTTGTGTGAAAACAGACTCTTTGTTTTATAAATAGAACACCGTTTAAGTTTTTTTTAGAGGTGTCTGCTAAAAATAAAGAGGGTTATGGTTTACTTCTTTATAGCTCTCAAAACAAAACTCAACACAACAAAAAAGCCTGAGCTTAACTAAATGTTATATTTCTATTTTGAAAGGTAGCTTTATATGAGTCAGGCATGATTTCTTGAAATGAAATTCCCCAGAAATTAAATTTCCTGTGTTTATCCAAGGTGTGCCTATGTTAAGTAATGACACCATAGTGTTTGTCTTTTTTTTTTTTTTTGACACCATGATGTTTTGTTTTTTTATTTTTTAAACATATGCCCCAGAATGAATACAACCGAATGCTCTGCTTCCATTCTATAAAGTCCTCACACAATTCCTCTTTGGAAATTGCTTCCTTTGTGGAGTACAATAACCATTTTTAGGTAGAAGTTCTAGGTGATCTGCTCCCAAATTATCAGCATTACTCTGAAACTGTACCCATTGGTGCCCAAACTGTGAACTGTGATCCAAACTGTTGTAGGTTGCGTGGATGCACCTGTCAAGTGTCATGGTGTGGAAACAATGCCAGGTTCCTAGGGAAGTCCCCAGGAGCCAAGAAGGCCTGTTTTTCAACTCTGGATGCTTGGCACATGGCTCTGCTTGCCCTGGCTGGCCAGAGGCTCCAGGACCTGGGGCCGCAGACTAAGAGTCGGACACAGGTGAAATGAGGTTTCCTTCCAGGGCGGTATTTTCCACAGTGTATCCAACAGATGTGATCTGTTGAGACTGTTCTGAGTCACAAAGGGTTCTAGGGTTAGACAAGTTCGAGAAATGCTACTTACTGCATTTCCCTTCCACTTTGGCGGTGTAAGGTGAACATAACCATAGTAAGACCTTGAGAAGCCCTGCAGAAAAGAAATCTGTTTAACTTGATATAAGTGTACATGTTCCAAACAGATGAGGCTCCTTTCAATCCCACTGCACTTTTGTCTATCATGCCTATTAACGGTAGCTAACATTTATATAAAGCATATGATGTGGCAGGTACTGTTCTGAGCACTTTACAAACAGGAAATCATTTAATGCCCACAGCATCCTTTTGAGGGAGAGGTTAAGATTAACCTTATTCTATAGATGTGGAAACTGAGATAAAGAGAGGTTAAGGATTTCCAAAGGTACAGGGACCCACGTTTAATCACCATGCCAAGCAAACCTTGGAAACCAATCTCCTTGAAAGTCACTTAGGACACACTGTCCCATGGGCAGGCCCAGGCCTGTCCCACATGGCCTCTGTCACCCTTTTCTTTTCTTACCCTGGCCCCTCCCTCTCATGAGTCTTTTGAAGCTAAATTTGGAAATTTCCTTCTTTTGCAACAGAAAATAACAAAGTCAACATGGGTCTTTTTTCAAAAAGACTAAAAGATTCACCCACACTTTGAAGGAAATCAGGTTTACTTCATCCTGGTATATCAGTTTCTTACTGATATACTTACTATAACAAATTACTACAAATTTAGTGGCTTAAAACATCTCAAATTCATTATCTTACAGTTCTGGAAATCAGAAGTCCAAAATCAGTCTTGCTGGACTAAAATCAAAGGATAGGCAAGGCAGGGCTGGTGGCTTCTGAAGGCTCTAAGGGGGAGAACCCATTCTCTTGTCTTTTGCAGCTTCTAGAAGCTGCCAGCATTCTTTGGCTCTGGATCCTGCATCAGTCTGACCTTTGCTCTGTGGTCACATCTCCTTCTCTCCACTTTGACCCTCCCGCTTCTCTCTCATTAGGACCCTTGTGATTATATTGGGCCCACCCAGATAATCCAGGATAATTTCCCCATCTCAATCCCATCTGCATATCACATCTGTTATAATCACATCTGCAGAATCAATTTTGCTATGTAAGGTAACATCCACAGGTTTCAGGGATTAGCATGTGGCCCTCTATAGGGGGCCATTACTCTGCCTACCACATTGGCATTGCCCCAATGGTGAGCTGACAAGGAGACAGACAGGGGCCTGGAATTGATGGGGGTGGAGTGGGGGGAAGAAGGAGCTGGGGATTCCTCAGGGGCCCCCAACCGTGGCTGCAAGGGGAAGGGGAAGAGACAAGGCCATGGGGCTTCTCCCTTGCTCACCCGCCCGGTTTACCATCACCGGCTCAGCTACCATGGCCCCTGAACAGCAGAGGTGAGATGAAAAAGAAAGGCAGGGCTGTAGTTCTCAAACAGATGCATTTAGTCCCCAGGGTTGGTTCTATGCTGGGAACACCTGAGTCCACAGATCATCCTGATTTATCATCCTGGATTCATAACTTTCCTTAAAGATGTTAAAAATTTAAAAACTGAAACCACTTCTTTCATATTAACCTAAACATAGGTACGTTTCTGGTTCCGCTTAAAAACAACACTTTTGAAATCTCCCTGGTTGTGTGAGTGGGAGATAACACAATCTATCTCCAATGTTAACAGTGGTATTTAAGTAAATTAATACCTATGAGATGCTTAGATCAGTGCCTGGCACATAGGAAGCTCTCAGTAAGTGTTACAATTTGATTTGATTGTTTTATTCCACCACTACCCAAACCATTATATAGTCACCTGCCAGGTGCTTTCAATACATTAGCTGCTTTTAGCCTCACAACAGCCCTAGGAAGACAGGACTGTTATTTTCTCCATTTTACAGAATTTCAAATGAGGCGAGGTGTACTGTGTGTAAATCATTTGATTAGGGTCATCATACATCTGACTGACAAAGTTGGGATCCAAACTCTGCTTGCAGAGCACACAGTTTCAGTGTTTCTTTCTGTTTCTCCTGCACATGTGCTGCCCAGGTTCTGAGCAGGTTCTGGGGCTCTACTGGCCCCAGTCACAATCGCATGTTACATCAGCATTAGCAGAACTTCTAGTGAGCTCCTACGGGGCTCCTGGTTGTAGGTTTTCAGAGTTACTAATTCTGCAAAGAACACATTTCTGCTTACTTCATGGTTGGTGCCAGTGTTTCAGAAAGTGAGGGAAACAGTGTTTATCCCTCACACTTCCCTGGTCACCTTTACTCTCTGATGACATACCATCTCCTATGTGTCATGGAGCCTTTAACTAGTCAAATATCTTCCTCCCAAAATCTTTTGTCATAAACAGTATCAAAAGTGGCACTATCTGCCTTCAACAAATGGAAATTTCTAGGAGTCAGTTTTTTCCTGGATCTCCTTCAAACAGAAAACTTTGAACCTGTGGCAGTAGCATTCAATCACGGTGGCTCTACATTTGGAAGAATACTTTATGTACACAAACTTTGTGGTCTTCTGAGGCTTCTGACTAAGTATACCACAGGGAGAAACATATTTCCTGAAATCCTCACAAACGTGAAGAACACGAAGCTTTCCAAGTCCATGAGCAATGACACTTGGCTGGCCAACAAAGGCTGACCACCCACTATCCCTATCTCTTCCCTAGACTGGAGTCTCTCTTGGTTTTATGAGCTAGAAGTAACTGGGGGTTCCAATTTCCAGCCCTGCCTCTACCAGCAATGCCAAAATCCCCAAGTTAATCTATGTGGGGTAAATCTGTAAGTAGCCAAGTAGGGATCTGGTCAGCTCATCAATCAACTTCATGTTCTTCCTCCTGACAAGAGTCAGGGCAAAGTGGTTCAGGAAAGCATGGTCAGCAGAAGGAAAGCATGGTCAGTAGAAAGACACTAGAGTCAGGAACCAAGACCCAGAGTTTTAAGCCAGCTTTTGAATTATAAATAGATGGGTCACCTGAGTAAGTTATTGAACTCCTTATGAATCTATTCTTCATTAGCCCATCAGTGGGTAGAATGCTGAGTTTTAGCATATTTTTTTTTCAACGTTTATTTATTTTTGGGACAGAGAGAGACAGAGCATGAACAGGGGAGGGGCAGAGAGAGAGGGAGACACAGAATCGGAAACAGGCTCCAGGCTCTGAGCCATCAGCCCAGAGCCTGACGCGGGGCTCGAACTCCCGGACCGCGAGATCGTGACCTGGCTGAAGTCAGACGCTTAACCGACTGCGCCACCCAGGCGCCCCAAGTTTCAGCATATTTAAAAAAATTTTTTTAGTGTTTATTTTTGAGAGAAACAGAGAGCATGAGCGGGGGAGGGCCAGAGAGAGAAGGAGACACAGAATCTGAAGGAGGCTCCAGGCTCTGAGTTGTCAGCACAGACCCCGACGCAGGGCTCCAACCCATGAACCACGAGATCATGACCTGAGCCGAAGGTGGACGCTTAACTGACTGAGCCATGCAGGCGTCCCTCAGGATATTTTTTATTTCACTCACTGGCAACATAATCTGCCCACCTGAGATAATAGGGTTTGGTCCATTAAATACCTAATTTTCTTTAGTGTTTCTAAACTGTAAGCTCTATGAGGGAAGGCATTTTGTCTTTGCTGTATCTCCAACAGTGCTTGCCCCTTATTGGTACTTGATGGATATTTTATGGGAAACAAATTCTAGAGAGTTAGCAAGGTGTAGGGCAGTGGTTCTCAAATACTAGAGTATGTCAGAATCACCTGAAAGGCCTACTCCAAAGTTTAGTAGGTGCAAGGTAGGGCTTGAGAATGTGCATTTCTAAGGAGGTCCCAGGTGCTGCTGTTGCTGTTGCTGGGACCAGAGTTTGAGAAGCACGGTAAAGAGCAGGCTTCTGTGTCAGACTTCCTTCGTTCAAATCGTGGCTGCTAGCTTAACTTATTTCTCTGGGCATCAGCTTCCTAATCTGTAAAAATGAAGACAGCAATGAAACCTACCTCACAAGGTTCCTGTCTGTAAACCATTTCGGATAGAGTCTGATAGTTCATAAACCTTGTGTGTGCTATTATTGGGAGATTTTTCTCTTCTGCTTTGATGTTTTAGTCTGTGTTTATATTGGTTCTTCCAACAACAAAATGAGTATGTATAATTTGGAAATCTTGGATCTCACCCCAGTAGTTACCCTGGACACCGCTGGGGTGCACATTTTCCCCACTGAGATCTATGTGGACTTGGGCCTTTGCTGAGTAACAGAAAGATTTCTCACTTAATAAGTCAACTTTATCTTTAGACTTTTAAGTTGACCATCTATATTTTCCGAATCAGGTAACATCGAGGTTCTAGTCATAAGTAAGGATGTCACCTCCTGCCTAGAGAGTGTGGCCATGCCGGTCATTTCTAGATGATCAAGGCCACGATGGATATCACCTCTTTGAGACCACCTGTGCTGGGAGGTGCAGAGAGCTTCCTCTATTTAAGCTGGAGGAAATTAACAGTGGAACAAATTAAAACAACAATCAGATTTAAGTGGCCTCTATCAGGAAATTAACTTTAATGGATATTGTCATCACCAGGCCTACCTCAGAGCTGCTGGTCTCCCAGTGTTGAGACGCAATAAAAACTAGGGCCTAAACACTCAGTTACCCACCCACAACTTGGAATGAATTTTCTTTTTACTACCTTATGTTTGCTTTAATATGTCCCTTTCCCTGTTCATTGAAGCTTTTCTGTGATTCTATTAAACTGATTACACACCTCTGCAAATGATTGCACACCTTACCTGAGACAGAAGCTCAAATGGGGACTGGGAGATGAATTCCCTTGTTTTGCCACTTTCTTTCAAGTGGGATCTAAACTTCTCTTTTCCCCCAACAAATTCCAACTCTAGAATGGCACGGGGGCTTGGAAGGGACTGTTCTAAGTCCTTTCTCTTCAGGAGAATAAGAACCAGCCTTGTTATCCAGGCCTGGGATTCAGCTGTCATCTTTACTTCTTCTTGTAGCAAGTACTACAAGTACTACAAGTACTTCTTGTAGTAAGTACTACAAGATCCAGAGATCAAGACCAAGATCACTAGATCAAGAGTAGTGCAAGGGAGGCAGCAGAGGGTATCTGACCTGATGGGATAATCTTCTGACTTATTAGCAAAATGAGCCTCCAGGACCAACGAGCAGGAATCCTGAAGCAAACAGAGCTGATGGGCCTGGCCACCCAGTCCACCTGATGGCAGCACAAAGCATGGACTCTGGAGCCAGTCAACCGGGTCTGAACCCTTCTTCTACCACTCCACTGGGTGAACTCTGGCAAACTTCCTTATGCTTCAGTTTTCTCATCTGTATAATTGCAACAGTCGTTCCTCTACCTCAAGGGTTTATCGTGGAGTTTAGTTAAAATAAATAAAACGCTTAGAATGTTGCTTGACATACCTTAAGCGTGAGTTGTTTGTTAAATGACTAAAATATGTTGAGCCCTCCTATGCATCAGAGATCACCAGGACTTGGTTCTTATTCTCAAGGAGTTGGTCCAGTAAAGGAGACAGACTTGAGAAGGAGTAAGTAGCGTGAGCATGTGTAAAATGATGAACTCTAGTCAGAGGATAATTATAACAGCTTCCTCTTATTAAACACCTGCTAGGTGCTTTCCACATGCGTCCTCTATTTAATCTCCATAAGAGTTCCACAAGGTAGCTATTATAGTCTTCAGTTATCAGTGAAGAATAAGACAAGTTTAAGTTACTAAATGAAGAGTCACGGCCAAGCGGTTGATCTTGGATTTGGACGCAGAGCTGCCGGACTTCACGCTCTTTACCGGGACAAGATAAAGGGGTGAGAGACACTTAGGAAACCACCTGGAGTGCAGGAGATTAGTTTTTATTGTAATTCATAAAAAACTGTGTGACGCCAGAAAAATTACCAGACTCCCCTGTGTTTCCACTTCTTCAGGCGTAAGACAGTACTATCTGGGTCCTACATGTACAGCCTTGCACGGTTATTGTGAGATCAACGGAGATAATCAGGACAGCCCTGAGAAGCATCTAGAGAGCCAGAGAGAAGTAGGATGCTCCAGCTCTAAACCTCAGGGGCAAAAGCCCTCACTGAGTGACCTGCCACCTTCTCTATTCCCATACAGTCCTGGTTCTTCGACAGCAGGACAGGCACTCCCCCCCGCCCCACACCCTTGTATTCCCGTGGCATTTTGCCCAGTGTTAGCCACAGAGAGAGAACACACTGAACAGTTGTTCGGAAATAGGACTCTAGCAGGGGAGAAAGATTTAAGTCAGAAATGGCAAAAGTGTCCAAGGACCTCATAGAGGGATGGGGATTCTGGTGAAACAACCCAAATGACACTAAACAAATTAACTGGGAATGGAATGCTGTCTGGTTTTGAAATGTCCTGGGTTCAGAGAAACTCAGGTTAGGCCCTTGTACTTCTAGATTCGGAAAAGAACAAACCCTCCAAACCTTGAGAGATTTGCCAATCACTAATTATATGCCAATTATTCTATTTTGGGCTTTTGCTAATGAGATCTGGGAAGTGTCTTAATTACCCAAAATTATGAAAATAATTTCAAACTTGACTCTAGGGCTAGTTTTACTCCACTTAGGAAGAAAAATATAAATGAATGTACATGGGGTTATTTTTTATTAAGAACTAGTTTGAATTTGCTCGAACTCTAGCTCTTGTAAAACCCACATCTCTAGCTCTCAACGCTTTAATGCTCAAAGTTTCAGGCACTTTGGCAGTGTAACTATTATCTTCCGCTTGGGGGAGGGTGGTGTGGTAATTTCCAGAAAAAGGCTATCTCTTTAAACTGTGGTGCCCCAGAAATCCCAGTCCTTGCCAAACAAGGAGAAGGTGAATAATACTCCATGATCAAGGGGGTTGGGGAGAGCTGGGACATAGGACAGAAGCAGGAGTAGACCCAACGAGAGGAAATAATAAGCTTATTATTTAATATGTGCTTTCCCTCATGAATTGCCTCCTATAGCACAATAAAAGGGGATTGCCTCAGATAACACTATGCCCTATTTGTATATATGTTTGTAATTTATAACCTGTCTTTGTGATGTCATAGGGAAGGGAATCTAGTATGGAAAGTAGAAGCCCAGTTCTTGGTCCCACATACTACTCTATTACCTTCAGCAAGGTACTGAACATCTCTGTGCTTCCGTTTGCTTGAGTATAAATCAAGGTTATTCATTTCTTACCCCACAGTGTTAATTAAAGGTAATATATGTAAAGCTTTCAATGTGCCCTACACTAGGGGTCAGCAAACTATGGCCTGTGGACCAAATCTAGCTTGTTGCTTGTTTTTGTAAATAAAGTTTTATTGGGACACAGCCATGCCTGTTCATTTACATAGTGTCGTGGCTACTTCCACACTGTAATAGCAGAGTTCAGGAGTCACGGCAGAGACCTTATCGCCTGCAAAGTCTAAGATATTTACAATATGGCTCTTCACAGAAGAAGTTATCCTACCCATTATAGACTCCAGAGCGCTGAATGAATGATGTTATTAGGGCAGTTGTGGAATGTTACAAGGGCACTGCGATGACATTCTACATATAAAAGAAGAAAAGCTCAGTAGAGTTACTTTCCTTAGTTAAGGTATTAAAGCTAGTTAGTGCCAGGCTAAGACTGGGAACTGACTGTCTGACTCTAAGTCCAATATTTTATCCATTATCCTCTGCTGACATAAGCTTGTTCTACTCAATAAACAATCAGGATGGAGTTAGCACTGCTGATGAAATCAATGGCTGAGGCCTTGCCTTTGGCTTCTGTGTGAGGCATGCCTGCTTATACGTCCTGTCAGCTTGGAATCACCACGAGGATGCATCCAGAAGATGCTAAGAAATCCCACTACAAACACATTTTCCAAAGAGTGTACTGTGAAGCGGTAATAGGTGTTGGGTGAAAAAGAGGGTTTCATAGTCAAACATATCTGTGAAAGGCCAAGTTAAAAACTTTCCTTCCTGCAGGACTTCTCAGAGCCTTTAGTGGATTAGCACACATTGAGAATCTCCAAGAGGACAGAGTGCACAGTACTTCCCAAATCAATCCCTCCCCCTCCCTCCTCATTCCAAGGTGATACAATAGGTCTGAGAGCCTTCAGACACTCTGAAAAATACTGCATTTTGGTCTCAGAAATACTATTTCTCCATTTCTAAGAAGGACTATACATCCCCATACCCAGATGACATATTTTTTAATTAATTAAAATAAATTAAAACCAAGGAAATGCCCTTTTAATTACAGCTGAAGCATTTACTGACCAAATAGTTCCCAGGAGTTATTACTAGAAACACATGCTTTCCAATGCTGCTGAGAAAAGACTTAAGTAGCAGTTTGTGCTCCTTCTAATTTTCCCGGACTTTCATAACTCTGGGTTGACCATGAGACAATCAAGATCATCTGTTCCATGTGGAAAATCAGAAATGGAACACGTGAGGGATCATATTTTTATACATTTGCCACAATTCCCGTCTATGAAACCAATCACTCTCAAAAACATCTGCAATGTATGAAATACTTACAATTGACTACAATCTTGCGGTAATAGCTTAATTATGCCTCCAAAAGATGCCCCCTCATTCCAGGAGCCTGGCAACAGATCTGTGAGTCTGTGGTTCAGTCTCATATTTCTCTCCTACTTTGTCCTTTAATTCAATCCCAACTATGAAAGCAAGAAACATTTCTAAAGCTTTGGTCCCAGGGCCATCGCCTGCATTTTCTTGGCCCCCTTTCTTTTTCGCATTATATTTCCCCATTTCTCAGGCCCAGTGGGAACAAGTTGTGGCCCCACCGTAGTCTTCAGAACCCCACTCCAGGATGGCTTAGACAGCCCTCTTCTCCCCTGCTTATCACTCTGAAACATGCATCATCCTTGAATTGCTCCTTTACTGGAGTGTCCTGTGAGACAGGTCTTGTCTACCACTGTATCCTTAGAGCCTCACCTGATGCCTGGCACCCAGATATAAAAGAAGTATTTGTGTGTGTTGATCTCTGGCTCATTGGAACAACTGGCTCAAAGAGGGCAAGAAGGGAGCACTTCGTATATATTCAAGATACCTGGTTTAAGTAGAAATGCAGAGATTGCTGGAAAGTTGTGGAAGGAGATGGGAAGAACTGGAAGAACACAGATGTTCCCTCAAACATGGCGGGTGAAAAAGGAAATCCCAAGAGTTTAGATGGGGAGAAAGAAGAGTAGTCACTGGACAGAAATACTCTGGGGATGTTTTAGAGGAAAAAATGGATCCCACTAATTAAGAGCCATGATGTAGGTACCTGGTCAAATGAACTCCGTGAGTGTCTGGAGAGCTCTCAGGTAGGAAAAGAGCCTATAGGAGCAACAGAAAAAACATTCTCTGATTTCCTACTAAGTGTGAAGAACTATCTCAGGGGAGCAGGGATGTAGACGTTGTAGTGTACAACTAATTTCATGGTCTCATGTGGGAACCAGATATGAAAATATTTTAAAACAATGTGGTAAGTGTTGGCATTCATTCATGACTTCATTCATTTGGCCACACAAGCAAAAGTTACTGAGCACTCACTGTGTAGAGGCTGGAGTGACCACCTCCACCAGGAAGAGTTCTGCAATATCACACATAAGGAGACAGACATGTCCTCTGATTATGCACGGGGGCTCCATTTTTAAAAGCAGTTATCACTATTAAGCTCTGATTGTAATCTGCTTTAGATCAATCACATGAGAAATTCCTCAGCTATTAATATGTCTCTTTGCGCACAGAAATGCAGACTCCTGAAATCAGTCCTCCAGACCTGCTTCCCCATCCACACTCTGCTGGGGACCTACGAGGAAATTATAGATATTAAGAAGTCATGAAATAGGAGTGCCTGGGTGACTCGGTTAAGTGTCCGACTTCAGCTCTGGTCATGATCTCAGGGTTCTTGAGTTCGAGCCCCGTGTTGGGCTCTGTGCTGACACGCGCAGAGAGTGGAGTCTGCTTTAGATTCTGTGTCTCCCTCTCTCTCTGCCACTCCTCTGTGCTCTCTCTTTCTCTCAAAAAGAAATAAACATTAAAAAATTTTAAAAAGTCATGAAATAGAAACAGCATTTATGATGAGGAGATGGTAAAAGTAACAGTAGTTCACATTAATGAGCATTACCTCTGTGTCAGACACCAGGCAGAGTGCCTTACATGCTGGAGCCTATGATTACTACTTTTAAGTATCAGTTTCCTTTGGTTTAGGCACAGGAATCCACAACTTAGTGAAGTTAAATAACTTGGTCCAACGGCACTCAGCACAGGTGGGAGTCAGGCTCTGGTCTGCCTGGTTTCAGGGTCAGTGTCCTGTCTCACTGAGCTCACTTCACATTGTAGGAGGAGAGGGAGGGAAAAGAAGGGACAGAGGGTGGAAAGGGGGAGAGAGAAGGCAGAGGAGAGACAGAGTAAAGGGAGACAGAGGCTAACCATTTTGGAAAGGTATCATGGTGATGTGGAAACTGCCCAGTCTTTGCAGCCAGAAGATCTGGGCTCATATCTTAGCTCTGCAGAATGAACTCAGGGAATGGGCCATGCTTTATACAGAGTTGGGGGTCATAAACAGTGGACCCCTCCTCTGGCACCTTCTGTCTCAAGAGAATGACCAGTAAAGTAGTTTGAAGGAGTTCTGCTTACCTGAAAACAGTATGAATCAGCAACATTTCTCACTAGGAGAGAGACTGCCTAACTAAATGAAAAGCTCCTCTTAAGCAGGGATGAGCCCACCTTATGCTTCTCTTAGCACCCAGGTGCTTGGAAGGGCACTGTTCCCAATCCACATTTGATATTTGGATGAATGCAGATTGCTAAGGGACATAAGATTTTCTGGAAAAAGCACTACCTTCTTTCTTTTTTTTTCGAAAAGACACTAAACAAACATCTTTTTGTGTTCTTGTCAAGTTCTGAAAGTTAAAGCAAAAGCAAGGAAACTGATTAAAGCTTTCTGTAATGAGTTCGAAAATAAGTAACACACATACACAACAGCTATTCACTGGGAAAGTCGAAAAGAAACCAAACAGGATGGACTCCTAGTGTTAGGTGAGAAGTTTACCCTGAAAGCACAGAAAGATGGAATATATGAAATTGAGGGCGGCATGATTTGCATTCCACCTACATTGTGAAGTAATGAAAATAAAGCCATGCGCTCAGGGCACAGCTGTCACTTTCAATGCCTCTGAATTGTTTTGCTTGTCTCACAAAATGCTTCAAACGTATCAAATGCACTTGCCTTCCTGAAGTAGTCCATAACAAGACTGGAAATTAATAGTGGTTTCTGAATTACTCTCAAACACATGAACATCATCCCTGGTTTTTTGTTTGTTTGTTTTGTTTTTTTAAACAGGACACATTTTTCCAAGATGACCTAACTCCACGATGGCTAATCCATTTAAAATAAACATTCCAAATAAACTCACCTCAGGGCTGACACAACAAATAAAATGCACATTTACAACGGTCTCAAATAAGCTAATAAGTTAAGACTTAAAAAGAATAAATAAATTAACTCACTTAAGAAAAGGACATTTATTGTCATCTTGCTCCATTCCACTTTTCCTTTTGGCTTCCTATCTGTATTTTTGGGTTGTGCTGGTTTGTGAAAATTTTCCCCACTTGCTTAACTTATTCGAGTTTAAAAATGTTTAAATTATTCAGTAACCCACAAAACATTAACAAAATCTTAGCTGCCTTTATGACAGAATTAATTTCTTAAAACCCCATAACTGTGTAGGACATGGAACCAGCCACTGTACTACCTTAATTAAATAAATTTCAGCATGTCCTCCGACTTCACTTGTCAGGATTTCTAAGAGTCAGTGATCACCCACATTGGGATGAAAGAACAGGACACACGGCAATTTCTTAACAGCAACCATATTAATTTTTTTTCCTCTTTGGGAATTGAGAAATTAAGTTTGGGGGAGATAAGCAGTCCCTCTAAGGCTTCTGTTTTCTCATTCACTTTTTTCCCCTGACAACACCTAGTTTAGGTATCCAGTCACTGACTGAATGACCTGTGACAAAAAGAAAGTACTGAGCAAAAACCAGGCTGGCTGGCCTCATTAAAATGTCTAGTGGGAGAACTCAGTAGGTGAGGAAGGGCTCTGGGCGTGTAGGGCTGGCACAAGGGAAACACTGTTCAATCTTCTCATATCATAAGTAGGAAATAAGGCTCAAAGGGCCGACATGACTTGTGGGTAGACCTTCAACTAATACATAAAACTAGACTCTGTATTTTCTGATTCATAAACCAAATTCTTTCCATCCTATTTTTGGACTCGGGCTCATGGGACCTGAATTCTGATCTAACCTGTTACTGATTAATGTGACCTTTTCTTATTGTGGTAAAATATACATAACACACAATTTACCGTTTTAACCATTTTCAAAGGTACAGCTTGGGGACATTAGGTACATTCACAGTGTGCTGTAACCATCACCACCTTCCACCTCCAGAACTTTTTCACCTTCCCCAACTGGAAGTCTATACCCATTAAACAATAACTCTCCATTCCTCCCTCCCACTAGCCCTTTCTACTTTCTGTCTTTATGATTTTGACTACTATAAGTACCTCATATAAGTGGAATAATATGATCTCTGTCCTTTTGTGTCTGGCTTCCTTCACTTAGAATCATATTTCCTTTTTTTTTTTTTTTTTTTTTAACGTTAATTCATCTTTGAGAGACAGGGAGAGACAGAGCATGAGCAGGGAAGGGGCACAGAGAGGGAGACAAAGAATCCGAAGCAGGCTCCAGGCTCTGAGCTGTCAGCACAGAGCCCGACGTGGGGCTCGAACCCACAAACCTCGAGATTGTGACCTGAGCCAAAGTCAGACGCTCAACCGAGTGAGCCACCCAGGCGCCCCAGAATCATATTTTCGAAGTTGGTCTGTGTTGTAGTATGTATCAGAACGTCCGTTCTTTTTAAGACTGAACAATATCCTATTGTACGTACATAAATTTTGTTTTTCCATTCATCTGGTGATGGACATTTGGGGTGCTTCCACCATTTGGTGACTGTCAATAATGCTGCTATGAACATGGATGCAGAAATACCTGCTCGAGTTAACATAACCTTTGATCAAGTAATTTCCCCTTCCCTAGCGTCGCTATTACCATCTCTAAAATGATGGTAGAGGGATATGTATCTTCTTGAGTACCCTATTTTCTACTAGTATGATCATTTCTCCTTGTACCATCTAGTATGTCACTAGGCTGGTTGCAGATAGCTATTAATCCAGCCCAAATTTAGGTTGATACAAAATGAATAACTTTGTAGTCAAGGTCAATGATTTCAAGTTCCTTTCTGGTCCTGGAAATTCCAACTGTATATAGAAAATGGGATATGCTACAGGGCACTGGCAAGTTTCCTCTCCTACTCTCCCTTCCCAGTGTTTCACCCATTGGGAATTCATCCTGAGCAAAGACTCTTAATTCAGCTCAACCTGACAACTACTTATTGAGCACCCAGCAAGCAAGCACGGGAGCTCTGTGCTAGGTATTCACTGACTTGATCGTGGCTTCGCTAAAACTACTTTTTTGGGGAAGACACTGTGATGGAATGACGCATTTTAAAAATTGCTAGCTATTACATCGCATGACTTAAAAAGGATAAATTAACTCACTGCAGAGGAATAACAAAACAAAACAAAACAGTGCTAAGTCAGCAGCAGAAACAAACATCTCTCCATCTCCTGGAATCTTTGTCCATGTTTGCTTGCCTGCTGCAGCCTTCACACTCTGCCGGGCTGCTCCATTCTTCCTTGCAGGCAGGATTTAAAATATCTACGGAGCCTGCTCGGCAAAGCAATTAGAGAGCCCCTTGTATATTTCAATCTGGCTAATGGCTTCCCAAGCCATTCCCTTGCTAAAGAAGTGCCTACCAGCAAAGGCAGCAGAGGAGCACCCCTTGGACTCCACACTCCTGTAATGGAAAATGAGCAGCTCAATCTGTTCCCCAAGACTGTCAGAGTGTGCCCCTCCCCACCCCCCAACGCCGAGTTCCAGCCTGAAACGACGTTTTAAGTCCACGTTACTGATTTCCCTGAAAACAGTGACTTAATAATGAAAATGTGGACATTTAACTCAAGTGCTCTTTTGTAATGATTTTGCATTAGTGTTCCGAGGGGCAAAGCAGCCACAAAGTTAACATATTGTGTTGTTTTAGCAGGCAGGGAGGGAAAGAGGGAAAGAACAGCTGTTGAAAACAAAAGGTCATTTTATCTGATAGCGTTAAAAGAACATTAGATTTGGACTGTATGAACAGGACTGCAGAAGCAAGGGGTCATTCTAGGCAGACAGGCCACTGTTTGTCAGGTGGGCTCTCCCCGAGAGCCCTGTCTGGGTGTGACAGAGCCCACTGGGTCAGAATCCGTTCTCCTGGGCTGCTGCACGCCATGGAATTTCACACAAGTTCAGAACTTCTGACAGTCTGATTTGATAAAAATCCCAAACCCACAGTAGCCCATTATGTGGGCAAACTATTCATTTTATATTCACCTCCTTGTCGTGTTAGTGCAGAGGTCATCTAAAGAGGAGGCCTAATTAATCAAACTGTCAGAGGCAATGAGGAGGAGCATGTTAATAGGACTTTTATTTCACCCAGGAAAGCGGCGGCCTGACAGGGACCAGAAAATATGGCCTTGGTGTTGCTGTTTATTAGCAATTCTGAGATCAGTGGTAATAGGAGCCAAGCAGTGTGTGGTTGATAAAGTGCAGGGTGTCAAGAAGCAGCAGCAACTCGAAATTAGACTGACAAGAGCCAGCACTCGTTGGATATTGATAGCTGATAAAGAGGAAGCCCAGTGCGAAGGGGCACATCAAAGAGGGTGGCAGAGCTGAGAAGGGTTTGTGCAGTCGGGTGGGCGCAAAGGAGAAGAGGCAGAGTGGGGATTCTGTCCTTTGCTGATGGCTCCAAGGGCCTGCTTCCAAATGAATCTTTACTTCATTTAACCAGTATTCTTCAGAAGCTGCTCTATACCAGTCCCAGTGCTAGATGCTGGGAAGGCCAAGATGCCACCCCCACTGGCTAATGCTGTGCTTATTATTTTGGGGGAGCAGACCCCCTTAAGAATATAAGGATAGCTACCCACCTTCCAAAGAGAAAATTCACATTCACACCAGAGACACAAATTTAACATACAATTTGGGGGGGGGGTGTTTTTAGAACTGGGGTTCCCTGAGCAACTCTGGTTAAGAGTTCCCTGTCTGCTATCACTGTCTACTATGGAGGCGGCATTTTTTCACAGGTGAATGAGCATGATTTGGGGGGAGGATGGGACAAATCACAAGGGCACTGTTCTCACAACCGCGACTTCCACCGGAGGTCTAGAGAATGCCTTTAAGTCATTCACACTGAGCCCCGTCTTGTGCTTCCTGCAGCAACAATCTCATTGCTAAGGAGGGAGTCATGATGATGTACACAGGAATCTGCCAGCAAAGGAATCAACAGCTCCTGGAAGGAGAAGGGCTCTGAGACTCAAGGGCACAGTAACACCCAAGGAGTTCCATACAGTCGGGACTGAAGCCAGGCACCCACCAGGAAGCCTCATTCTCTACCTCTGGGCAGAGACCCACGCTTATGATTCTTTCATGGGTTCCACACGTGACCATGTTGGGCACTCAAGTTTTACAGCTTTATCACACTGATTTTCACCACAGCCTTTACAAAGGCTCCTGCTGTGTGTCTGTTTTGACCTATAAGGAAAACGGCCTAAACTATTTTAGACAACTTTCTTCAACAAGGACGAAATGAAAGGAGTTAATTTTTTTTGTTTAGAAGACATTCCCTCACAGCCTGGAAGAGCATCCCCCATTATTTTTTTAACCTCCTCTTTCGGTTTCCTTCACAGCACTTATTCTAATTCATAACTGGATTTCTTTGTTTTACTTGTCCATTTAGTTGCTTGTGGTTCAGTCTCCCCGCCCCCTCCCCTCCCCCATTAGACCTGAAGGTTACCATAGCAGGCTCTGGGTCTTTTTTATACTAATAGGGATCCATTGCCAAGCACAGAGCCTGGCACACGGTAGGTGCTCAGTAAACGTCTGTGGAATGAACGAATGAGTGAATGTCCCTAAGCATAGCTTAAAATAAAATTCATCAGAGTACCATGAATCTTAGAGTTCTACTGTGTTTGAATATGAAATCATTATTTCGTTACAAGATATTTATGGACTCTCTATTACTGCAAGGCCTTGTCAGATCTGGGAACTCAGTTAACAAGAGAGCCTTGACCCTGCCTTCATGTGGCTCTACAGTCTTACTCCTTGTCTGGATCAGAGTAAGTAAATGCAATGAGTGAAGCAATGTTGGTGATAGCAGGTGTAGGTGGTATAGCACAAAGTGATATGTGCGTATTTTCTTACTGATCCTCACAACTATTTTTTAAATTAAATGCTGCTTTTGGTCCCATTTTACAGATGAAGATCTGAGCTCTGGGAGGCGAAGTGAGCTGCTGATAACCAGCAGTGGGCAAATGGAGGAGCTGAGATTTGTCAACAGCTAAGTCTGACTCCAAAGCCTGGTGTATAGAATCAGCAATAGAACCCCCTTCTAAAACACCCAGAAAACACACACAGAAAAATAACAGCTACACTTGTTAGGGTTTTGCACCAAGTTTTGTAGTCAAGAGTTTAATGGCATGTGTCATAATGGGCATTTTCAGTTTGCAAAGAATTCCCATGTAAAAGGGCACGTTTCATGCTCAGAGAAACTCTTTAAGAAGGAAGAGAGAGACTATTGGCCCCTTTTTCCAGAATAGGCAACAGGCTCAGCGATGGGCTGGCTCAGCTCAGGGCCACCTGGCTGTTAAGCAGTAGAGACGAGTCCTGAACATGGTCTCGAAGGCTCTTTTAATTTTGCATTTAAAGGATTCACAAACTATCCCAGTGGATCCCTGGAAAACAATCTGTGGGCAGCACAGAACCATGAGACAGCAGAGCGGCAGCGTGGTGTGGCACCAGGGGTCACCTGGGTCACTGTCCCAGCCTCACCACTAAGTAAAAGTGGGGGTCTGAGCAAATCACTTTCGCCCTCCGGGCCCCCGTTTCTCCCCCATAAAGTGGGGATGGGGACCTTGAAGACTTGCTTTGACAGTAATTTTCTGGCTGTGAAACTCACTGTGAAGCCCCGTCTCCTCCCTTGTTTCCTTATCCTTTTCGGCTTCATCTTTTAGCTGCTTTGATGGCATTTGAGAATTAGATGTGACACAGCTTGACCCCGCATGACTAGGGACCTTGGCCGTCAGGTCTCAGAAACACACTTCCACTGCGGACCTGACCCACGTGCAGTGTAAAGTAGGGGTTCGGAGTGAGAGAGGGGGTCTTTGCCAGCAGGCAGCACTGTCATGATGGATAACGGAGATTCTGAACGGCCAGTGTCCTCCTATTTGTCATTCAAACTGGGCTGATTCAGGGACTCGGCTACTGAGAAATCTTCACCTTCGGGCCAGAGATCTCATCTATTTAGAATCTATCAGGAACCCTCCCACCCCCATCCCTGCGTGGGAGATGCTATTTTAATGTTAAAAGAAGCCTGTTATCACAAAGTCGATTTAACTTTTACCATTTTGCCTGTGTGTTCCAATAAATGTTAGAGGAACTTTCAAAAGAATACAATTGCTCTGTGCAGTGGGCCTCATTATCACAGAATTTAAAGGGGTGGGGGCGGGATACTTTTTTATCTCCCCGACTGGCAGGCTGCAGCGGGAGATCCAGCTGGAGGTTTGGAGGCAGGAGACCTGTGCCCTAGTTCCTGCTCCCCATGTAACTTGATGTAATTGTGGGCAAGTCATTTAACCTTGATTTCTTAAATTGGGAATAGAATCATACCAATTAAGCCTGACTCAAAGGGACATGGGGAGTGCAGGGAAGCCAGCGCAGGATTCCTATGTCCTGCCTCCTCTCAGTTCGCCCTTTCTGCTCATGGAACACTGCTTGCAACCACCTCAACTGGTCACTACAGAAGGAAAGCAGGAATCAGACTGTTTCACTGCTCTGCTTAAAATTCTTCAAGGGCTTTTCACTGCCTAAGAATAAACCCCAAATTCTTGAGTTCCTCACATACAGTCCAGCTGTGCTGGGCCCTCTGTGCCCTTTACCCTTTCACCTCGGTCTCCTTGATCTTGTTATTTCCTGTTCTGAAGGCCTTCTCTCTCTAGCACTGCCAAGTGGCCAAGGTTCGGTCACCCTTCAAGGTCTGGCTTCAACAAGACCCTGTCTGGGGGGGATCTATGGATCTGTCCTGGCCCATCCTGTGGCATGAATACTTTCTCTGTTCCTACAGCATTCCATGGGGGCCTTCATTCAGGCCGTTTTTGTAGTCCTGGAAATAGCGATATTTCTATTTCCTCCCCTCTCACTGTTATCAGTTTCTCTTGTGGTCCTCCTATCTGGATTATCTGTGGTACTTGTTAGAAACGAGGCCTTCTGGTCCCACTCAAACTCACCAAATTACAACTTCTGGAGGTCTGGTGTGACCCGTGCCCACTACAGTCTGTGAATCCCTGTCCTAGCATGAAGCTCTCCAGTGGGAGGAATCCTACCCGCTTCACTGAGTGTCTCTCCAGAGCTTAACACAGTACCTGGAACACAGTAGGTACTCAATAAACGAATGAATAAATAAATAACTTAAGCCCTTAGGACACATGCAAGTGGAGTTTTTGCCCTGGAGGTCTGACTCAAACATGACTGGCCTTAAGACGTCTCTAGAAACACATTTTGTCTGGCAGTGTGGGCCCATAAAAATTGCTGTGAGGAAGAAAGAACCAGGAGAGCATTGCCACGCTTCTTTGCCAACATTCTTCCATATGGTTCTGCAAAAAAGATGGCAGGGACTTACAACAAAAGTGGGGTTTGAGAAAGAAAGGACTTGGGGGCCCCAGCAGATAGAGACATGACAGAGGAGACCCTCCTCGCTGAGGATGTCCAGCATGCACTGTACCTGGTTCAAACGTGGCTTCCTGGTGAAGTCAGCAGGCATTCCCTGCAAGGACGTACAATCCAGTCCTGTGCTATGAGCGCTGAAGGGAAACACAACCCTTTGAATTGTTCTTTTTTTTTTTCCTATGCAGAACATTAAATAAATAGAAAAAGCTAAACTACCAGCAGTTAAAATTAAGCCTCTGGTGATGACCAAAATAGATGCAATAGAGTTCCTCAAACCTTTCCATTATAAAGAGAATTTGGGGACCAAACCTACAGAGGTACCACTGTCACATCAAGCTGCAGGCTCCGTCCGGAAAGCCTCCACACACCTAGGGGATCCTGGTCCAGAAAGACACGGGAAGCTGCAGAGGTGGGTGAGGGGCCTCTATGTTATCCATTTAGTCTTCTTCAAAACAATCCCTTTGAATTGAGGCTTTGCAGGGGCCATAGCAAAATGAAGATAGAGACCACTTTATTTTATTTCTGGGGCAATCAAGTTTTTTCTCCAATAGAGCAATTTCAAGACTGCCTATTTTTGTAAATAGTGTACTGCAGCCCCAACAGTAACACCGCACCCCTCGTACTTGCTTCTGGCTGCGTATGGTGACATTCTCACTGAATTCGTTTCCTTTCACATTAGGAAAATAACTGATTTTCCCTTCCTATGGGGAAAATTGAGTGCACCAAAATTTCTGGTCATTTTCTACAGTTTGCTCTGTGATTTTAAAATGGCAGATTTCACTGGACACTGATAAGACCAAGAAAAAAGACTGTTTCTTCTACCTGGAGCTTCCCCATTTGGCTCAAAAGGGCAGCTGTACTTCTGCTCAGTCTAACTCTCCATCACTCCCTTCAAAGGCTGGCCAGGAATCTCAGTCTCGGTCTCTCTGGGGCTATCTTTGCCCTCAGTGAGGTGGGACCCGGACAGTATCTGGATAACATTTGCTTGTGGCCGGGATCAACAAGGCAACTTCCGGTGCTCAGTGTTTTTGTAGTACAGAAAAGAGGTCAGGGGAATGTCATTGTCTTTCCCCCCCCCACCCCCCCCCCCCCACGTGAGGTCATCCGCATCTTGTCTCCGTGCCACACACCTTTGTTTCCTGCATTTCTGTGAGCAAGCAACAACTTCTTCAAAAGATTCCTTTAAAAGGGAAGGGGCTTCTTTTTACCTTAGCAAGGAGACTATTGTTGCTTGAAAACAAAAGGCATCTGCACCTTAATCCTGATGACATTGCTACAGGAACCTTATTTACAGTATGACAAAAACCCGTTCCATTCTTACAGCCTCATTAAATCTAAGCCTCATTTAACTAGCGGGACATTTTTACAATGGGTTTACTGGCGTACTGTGATAAATGGCTGTCTAACATCTTTCAACAATAGTCGGGCTACAGCCATAACCATGATGTGTATACACACAGCATCAGTTTAACAATGCACAGTGCTGAATAGCAGGAAGCAGAGGTAAACATTTTCCCTGGGTGTTTCTGTATGTGTATGTGGGGGGGGGGGGGGGGAGGGGTAGAGAATTCACCAGAGGGAAAATTTATAAAAAAATTTTTTACAAGTTTAATGTTTCTGCTGAGGAGATGACCTTTGAAACTCATGACCTATTTAAAAAAAAAAACAATTTCCTGAAATTTGATAATTTGATCCCTCAAAGATAAAAGACTGGCAATAAAATGAAAATGACCCTGCTCTCTATTTTAAAACGATCTTGTGTCTAAAAAAATGAATACAATGGCTTGTGAACATACACAGTTCACAAGTCCAGCTTGCTTATTCAAGAATATAGGTTAGGATGCAGGGCAAATCAAAATAATCATGGCCAAGCCAGATTCTGAAGACCAAAGCACTTTAAAAAAATAAATACAAGCAAACAAACCACACAAACTGCATTTTTTCTTTGTGATAGAGAACCTAACCATCACATGCATACTCAAGACTGTTGGGACCTCTTCAAGGTACTTCCAGGTGCCAAAGGGTGGAGAAGCATAAGCTTTCCTAAATTAGGGGAGAAACATAAATGTACTCAGCACATTTAGATCCTACCTGGATTTTCACTGGCCTCTGATTTAATTTCACACCAAATGCTATTGCATAACTGGACAGAGCAAAGCCTCTAGTATTTACACTGGAGACTAAGGTCTGACATTCTGTCTAAATGAAATTTCCCAGTTGTCCCAAGCAGTTTTTACCTTGTTTCCATGCTAGCGGTTTGAAATGTCACTACATATTGTTGCAATGACAAGTGAGCAGGCCAGTGCTCAAAGCACACAGGCCTGGGAACCAGCCTCGCGTCCTCCACCCCTCTCCCCTCCGGGGTGCTGGCCCATGCTCCGTCCCATCACATGGCACTGCCAAAGGGGGACCAAAAGTTCTGCCAGTGACCCTCTCCAAAGGCTAATTAGGAGGGAGTGTGGACAATTATCACTGACAAGAATGGACACTTGATTTCTCTCTGTCTGCTTCCCTCACTCTGTTTTTAAGAATCAAAGGCTGTCTTTCGGAGTGAGTTTTGGCAACAGCTCTATTTTTATTATTAGAATATACATGTAAAGCAAAAAACTAGTTTTCCATTAAGCTAATCTTCATGGTGCTAAAAAAAATTAAAAAGCAAAGTATATGCCCTTAGGTTACTCCCATGTCTTGTTTTTTCTTCCTCCTCTTAATACCAAAAGGCAGCTTCTACAACCTACGCCTTCCTCTCCATATGGGATGGGAGGTAATCAGAAGGCACGGCTGCCTGCTTCATCAACAGTGTAAATCAATTAAGCATCGCTATTCCCCCCAGGAAGCCATCCCTGTGCAGATCAGCCTGGCTTAACATGATGAGATGTGGGAACTCCCCACTCACAAAGGTAAAGATTCCTCACCTGGACAGTCCTGCCAAGATGAGAACAGTCTTCGGGCATATCCAGAACTCATGAACCTGCCAGCCATTCTGCTCTTGGAGACTCACAAACTGATGCTCTGACCAAGAGGCTCTGTGATTGTTTCCCCCCTCTCACACTGACGGGACTCTGGCCTGGGTAATGTTTCATCACATCCTTAGTGCAAAGCCTCTATGTCTTACCTTGAAGTAGAGCATAACTTGTAAGAATTTAAAACTCTCGGGGTGCCTGGGTGGCTCAGTCAGTTAAGCATCTGACTTCAGCTCATGTCACAATCTCATAGTTCGTGAGTTCGAGCCCCACGTCAGGATCTGGGCTAACAGCTCAGAGAATGGAGTCTGCTTCGGATTCTGTGTCTCCCTCTCTCTCTGCCCCACCCCCTGCTCATGCTGTGTCTCAAAAATAAACATTGAAAACATTTTTTTTAATTGAAAAAAAAGAATTTAAAACTCTCTCCAGAAATGCCTCCAATTGTTCTTTATAAATATGATTTCTGTATAGAAAACCTACACTCATATAAATAATGGAGGAAACAGTGTAGCAGGTCCTTCTGTTTTGTGTGTCTTCCCCTAAAGTGAGGAGCAAATGAAGAATCTGGGGAAAATTCAGCTGGGGAAGAGACAACTAAGGAAAACACCAAATTCCTTCTGAATATCTTGAGGAACTATCTGACCTGTGGAGTAAGGCATAGATGGATATGGGTTCAACCAAAGGATATTGGAATAGAACATCTAGCTTTGCCTGATGAATGGTCCTTAGCTGAGAGGAACAGAAGCAGACAAATGTAAGGGGCAGGAGGACCAACGAGCATGCAACCAGCAAAATCAATCCTGACCACATATGGGGGTAACAGGTGTCCTGGCCACATTCCATTTACTACTTGGGTGATTCAGCTGAGAGTAGATGAATTCATCCATTCTCATTCTCTCACTCATATTCTCCCTCTCTCTCTGTCACTCTCGTTCCCGTGTGTGTGTGTTTGGTGTTTAGTGGAGGACTGTTGGTAGAGGTGCTGGCTGGCTAGATAAACTTTAAAGAATAGGCGATCGTGAGCTTCTATAATCCTAAAAATCAAATGGAAACAGGAATGAAAAGAAATGGCATTGCCTCTGCTTCCTATTTTTTTTAGCATCCCCCCAACTTTTTTGTAAGCACAATATATCTACTTGGGGTCTTTCCAATTTCTTAAATAGTGTCATAACAGTTTTATATATAAGACCCTTTTCACCAGCAGTTTTAAAGCACTTATGTGAGCACTAATTATTCATTAACCACACAATATGAACGAAAAGTATCTAGACTGTCAACTACATAGCAATAGGAGCTAATTCACACCCGGAAAAAGTGACCTATACCCCTGTGAAAATTAATACCTCATCGAGAGGAGTAAGTTATAGAAAGAAAATTCAGTTCCTGGTAGCAGTAATTTTTCTTCCTAGTCTTTGATAAATTTTATTCTCTGTCCTGTAAAGGGAGGGAGCTCACTCATATGGTCTCTGTCTGTGAAAAAGACTCATCAGCATTTATGGAGTAAACCAACATGCTTTGAGAATGTACCCCCAGCACTGCTCCCTGGACATGTTCTAAAGGAACTCTGACAGCAAGAAGGAGTGGGGACTAAATGAGGGAGAGATTTTCTGCCATAGTCTGTGACAAAGTTCTCTCAGGGACTAGGGTCCTTAATGATGACATAAATGCATAATAAGAAAGCTCAAAAGGAATTTCTCATTCATGTATTAGTCTGGCATTTTTGACCTTCTGGTTTTTCAAAACAATCCCTTCTTTTTAAATTGCTGAAAGCTGATATCCTCCAAAAGTCACATGAGAAGCTTAAAATGATCCTTTGGCATTTTCAAATTGTTGACATGTGCCCCAAGTTTGTAAAGTTTCAGACCCTAATAGTCCCAAAAAGTAAACAAAGGGCCATGGAAGAAAGCTAGCATTTACTTGGTGCCCACTAAATTCCAGGAATCTTTACATATGCATTTAATCTGCAAACCAGCTATTTCACAGCCTTTATGCAAGAGGTAAAGTAACTTGCTCAGAATCCCTGTTAGTAAATAACTGAACCAGGGTTCAAACACAGTTCTAAGTCCAAAGCCATGCTCTTTCCTACACTCGAGGATGGCAATAAAATGTGTAGTTGACACCATCTTGGCATTCGGAGCTGGTAACAAGAGTCATCTGGCATTTATGTGTGGACCACCATTATTCATATTTCCATCTTAACTCATGTTTGAGTCTTCCCAGAATCTACGTTCTCAGAGTAAGGATACAGCTTGATGATTGGTGAGCCAATATGCATTAAATTCCTAATTTCCTAATGCCCAGGGCAACCTCTGGTATTGCAGCACTGAATGGAGTCCTTCCCGTGACACGCAAGCAATTCACGTCACCGTGATTCACGTCATCATGGAAGGAGCCCTCACTTGAGCTACTCCCTGGGCTCCTGTCCCAGCTCTTCCAAAGCAGCACTTCCCATCTCCCTCTTAGTCTGCTTTCTCTTGTGCCAAATGAGAGGTGAAAATCAAAGGATCTCCAAGGTCCTTTTCAGTTCCATGACTGAGAAAATGTTTTGAGGTTGGGAGAGAAAAAGTTAAAAAATAAAATAAGGAAACATACAATGTTAGAGATGGAAAGAAACTCACAGATAAATTAGTACAGTATTTTCATTTTATACATGAAGAAAGTGAAGCCAAAGGGACAAGGGAACATCTAAAATTACATAATGAGGAGGGTGCCTGAGTGGCTCAGTTGGTTAAGCGTCCAACTCTTTTTTTTTTTTTTTTTTTTGTTTATTCATCTTTGAGAGACAGAGAGAGATAGAGCATGAGCAGGAAAGGGGCAGAGAGAGGGAGACACAGAATCGGAGCAGGCTCCAGGCTCTGAGCTATCAGCACAGAGCCCGACACGGGGCTTGAACTCACGGGAGATCATGACCTGAGCTGAAGTCGGACGCTCGGCCAACTGAACCACCCAGGCACCCCAAGCATCCGACTCTTGATTTTGGCTCAGGTCATGATCTCAAGGTCTGTGAGTTTGGGCCCTGCTTCGGGCTCTACATTGACAGTGCAGAGTCTGCGTGGGATTCTCTCTCTCTCCCTCTCTCTCTGCCCCTCCCAAGCTTGTTCTCTCTCAAAATAAATAAATAAAAACTTAAAAAAATAAATAAGATTACATGACTAGGAAGTAAACATGTACACAACTGGGCTGCCCTTGGGTTTCATGTCAACCTTCGTCCTACAACATAGAGCAGAATGAGCTTGAAATAAAACACTGAAGGGAAAACTATTTAAAGATCAGTAAAAAAACCCACAATTATCCATATCCCAAACAACACAGATCCTGAATTAAGAGAATATTAAGTTACTTTGTCCTCTACTTTTATAGGAAAGAGGCAGAAAGATGTCCCCCATCAGGAGTCGATTTACAAGGAGTGATCCTGGGAATAAATACACAGCCAATTCAAACACCTATAGCTTCAAAGCCAGTTGTTCTCACATTTTAGTGGGCATAAAAATCACCCTGCTAAATCATCCTGCTAAAGTGCAGATTTCCTGCTCCCCACCCTCCTCCCTCCAAAGATTCTGATTCATGTCTAGGTAGGGCCCAGGCAGCAGAATAGCAAAAACTGAGGTCAATACAGGTTCCTATATTCAGGAACCACATGTTCTAATGCTAGATGAGTGGGGCCAATAAAATGGTCTTACTTATGATCACCTGGAGACACTAGAAAACCCTGACTTAAAGTTCCTAGGGCAATTCTGCCCAGTTATTAAAATAAAACATTTTTTATTTAATCTTCGAAAATGTAAACTTACCCAAACATCCCGTACACCAAAGATGCCTGTTTATCAGTGTTGTACTACTGTCTGCACAATGTTAGTACATTCATAAATAAATCCAATTTCCTTAAGTGGGACTTTTATGGAGCCATGGAATATTTGGTTTGAAACAGACAAAGTCACTATGACAACTCTCATTTTATAGTAAGAAAACCCACAACAGACAAAATAAAAGCTAAACTATGGCTTCTGAAATGCTGCATCTCTTGAGGTTTTTCTGCAATTGGAAATGTTCGAGTCTTCCTAAGAAAGAAGGCATGGCAGTGCCTTTGGGTCATGTTATAAGGAGAGGCCTTGACAAGAAGATCATGAAATATTCAGTATAACGTTTTCAAATCCACAAAGTTTCACACAGAAGCTCCTTCTCTGGGTCTTATTATTGCAAGATATATCGTGAGTTACCAGAGTTATGGGAAATTGCAGAGGACGTTGTCCTGCCCCTCCTCTTCACCCCAAACCTGCCACATGTGTGGCTAGGTTGGACTAAGTATAGCAGTATCAAACACTTCCTTCCCTTTGGAAGTCCTGAGCAGAACATGTATATTGTGACAATTAGTTTTGCCCCAGGGTGGCAATTGTTTTCAGAAAGCCAAACTGACACTCTCTTTTTCCAGAAATGAAAGGACATGGTTTGAACTATCCAGAGGCAAACAGCAGCAAGGAGTCTTTATCTGAGAATCAGCCCAGCATCTGCTCCACTTTGCAGCCCACATGGACACTTGTGCAGGAAAGAGAAAACACTGGGGGCTTGGCCATTACAGAGGCACACGGGGCATTCTGTACTTGGCATAACCAAGACCAGGTGCACCCTAAAATGAAACAATGGCAGGCAGGTGAGAGTTTCACACCCTGCTTATGGCAGTTTCTGTTTAAATGCAGAATATCCCGTGTTCTTTGTGAAAGTGGGCTCTTCTTCTGTGTTCGTTATGCCATAGTTTTTGCTTTGTCTTTTTATCCCCCTTTTATCCATTTCTGCTTCTCCTGGTCACCATATAAATGTAGACTCCAATTCCCCATCCTACTCACACGAAGTGGAGAAAAACCTTTCTGGACAAGAATCAGTAGTCCAACAGTCCCACATTTTGGGGTTAAGGTGGGGTGAGAATTATGTCTGCTGAATACATATGATATTGTATGTGTGGTTGGTGAGCATGTAAAATGGTGTAGCTGCTGTGGAAAATGGTATGGCAATGTCTCAAGACATTAAATCTAGAGTTACCATATCATTTAGCAATTCCACTTCTGGCTACACACCCCCCCAAAAAGAAACTCAAACAGATATTGTACACCCATGTTCATAGCAGCATTATTCACAATATTCAAGAGGTAGAAGCAGCCTAAGTGTCCATCCACAGATGGATGGGTAAACAAAATGGGGTATGTACATACATGGAATGTTGTTTCGCCTAATAAAAGGAAATTCTAACACATGCTACAACATAGATGAACCTTGATGATATTAAGCGAAATAATAAGCCAGATGCAAGAAGACATATTGTATGATGCCACTTAAATGAGGTACCTGGAGTAGTCGGACTCACAGAGGTAGCAAATACAATGGTGGTTGCCAAGGGCTATGGGAAGGGAGAAATGGCCGTTCTTCTTTAACGACTACAGAGTTTCAGTTTGGGATGACAAAAAAGTGCTGGAGACGGATGGTGGTCATGGCTGCACAATATGAGTGTACTTAATGCCACTCAACTGTATGCCTGACAATGGTTAACATGGTAAATTTTATTACGTGTATTTTGCCACAATAAAAAAAGACCTGATGCGAAAATTATGATGTTGCACCCAAGATACTGTTGAGTGAGACTCAGCACATCATTTGTGCCACAGCAAAGTTGAGAGCCAGCAAATCCATTCCTGCTGGAGTGGAAAGGATGCTTTCACTTCCGCAGAAGTACAAAATCCAGCACCCCACAGTAGGCATATGATGAAAAGGACCCTAAAGAAAAGAAAATGTTCCCTGGAAGTTCACCACAATGGCTAACTCTTCTTCTTTACAAAGAGTAAATGTTCTCTCAGCCTTTACATATTTAAGCAAAAATCATCTTGACAATTTAATCTCTAGAATTTATTTTCCAAAGTCTCATTTCAGATTCTGAAGGTAAGCACCATCTATTTCCTATCAAAAATGGAAACTGAGCTATGTTTCAGGAGATTATCCTGTGTAAACATTCAGGCAGAGATGTGGGCCCTCACGGTCCTGCATAAATTCATCTCATCAACTTATCAATTGTAATTCAACAAGTCTGTGTGCCTCCTTCAAGTGTTGCCAGATTCAGAGGCGTGGGAAGTGGAATGTCGGGGGACACGCAGGGAAATATTGCAGTTGCCAATTAAGGTGATCTTCACTAAAGGGCTCGAAAAGCTCTGCCCTGGTCTGAGCACATTTTTGAGAACATAAAACAGAAAGTTCACAAGTTATACCTTATTCTTCATTACCCCTGTTTTCCAGGGTAAAGACATCCCCGTTACCAGGGAGTAATCAAAGATAAAAACATTCCTTTGACAATAAATGGAAAACAGCAAAAAGCAGAATGCAAACAAAACAAATTATACAAGCACTATCCCCCAGCACAAACTCATTTATGTTATTCTACGACCCATAAGAAAAGAGAAAAAAAAAAGTCACCCAGGGCCTAGAGGTTCAACTTGGGCATGAAGGAATAACAAGACTTCAATATATGCTTTGCATAAAAGTCACTGCCTAAATAATGCATGTAATTTAAAATAATGTAAAAATACCAAAGGTCTTTTAAAAGTATGTTAAGAAATATTCTTTAAAAAGAGAAGGAAAATTAATCTCTTTTAAGTATTATTTTAAACAATGACTTCCTTCATTTAGGGTAAAAAAAAATCCTGTTTCTATTTCTGGCCCTCAATCTATTTTCCTGGGCTGGATCTCTGAGAGACGTTTACTAACGTCCAAGTCCTTGCAAACAAGGAGTCCAATAATACCCCATTCCCATCCACTCTAACTCCCATTTAACAGATAAATAGCCACTATAGTATATTTAATTGATGGAAACTGAAATATATAGATATATTTATTACCCACATGGCAAAAAATATGGAAAGGGGCATAGTTCCTATCATCTGGTATTTATTTGATGGATGGAAAGTTTAATGAGAAATTTAAAAAGGCACATATGAAGAGATTTTAAATCTGGAAAGAAAAAGGTCATACAGAAGGGAGTCAGTTGGGGAAAAAAGTACTAACTGTTGGAAAGAAGAAAGATGGATTTTCCTAAAGAACTTGTGGTTTAGGAAAAAATGAAATAAAATTGTTAAGAATAGTTGAGTGACTATGGGATGGAATCTCAATTTTTATGCAAATGGTAAACTTATAAAAGAAGAAGAGGTGAAAAATCCATAATGCCTTTTCTTTGTACAGATTTCTGTCAATACAAAGGTCTCTCTGCCACTTATTCAGACCAATTCTGAAATATCAGTTACAATATACTACTGAGAACCACTGAAGAAAAGACACACCAAATAATTGCCAATTATATAAAGGAAACAAGCTTCAAAGGAAAGCTGCCCACTTCCTGTCTCCAGTCAATAGCTCAGAGTGGACATTTGTTGTTGCTTTCCTATGCCCATTCCTCCATTTCCTCTTCCCCACAGTCCTGGCTTCCACTTGGAGATCCACGGTGAGCTGACTGGACTCCAGGCCAGCATCGTAGATCTTGCAACCCAATCTAAGGCCATTGGTGCATTCCATCCTGTTGGCTCTGGCAACTAATACAAGGGTAGAGATATGCAGAATCAGCTTCAGGATTTTACTGAGTCTGCCTTCTCCCTAGCTGTGGCCTCCTTTCTCCCCCTTAGTCCCTCAAAGCAGTCATTTTGAAAACATGAGGAGATAGTATGCCCAAGAACGGCACCAACAACGGAAGGAATGGAAAGGGAGAAACAGTTTCCCAGTCACATGTTAAGGCCACACTAAAACCTCTTGTAAAGCCACATCTACTTTAAAGTTTTTCAAATACATAAGCCAATACTTTCCATTTGTTCAAGTCAACTTGGGTTGAGTTCTCCATCACTTGTGGCATAAATATCTTCACTGATATGATATTATGCCCAAACTAATATTATACACATACGCATACACATTTCACAAACAGTATTATATTAGTTTCAGGTGTACAGCATAGTGATTTGACATTTGTATATTGTGAAATGGTCACCACAATAAGTCTAGCTACCATCTGTCACCTTACAAAGTTTATATAATATTCTTGACTATAATATATTTTAATTTTTTATTATTATTTTAAAGCTTTATTTTTAGAGACAGTGAGAGAGAGCAGGAGTGGGGGAGAGGGGCAGAGGGAGGGAGAGTGAGAAAGAAAGAAAGAGAGAAAAAGAAAGAGAAAGAAAGAGAGAAAGAAAGAAAGAAAGAAAAGAAGGAAGGAAGAATGAATCTCAAGCAGGCCCCATGTTCAGCATGGACCCTGGGATCATGACCTGAGCTGAAACCAAGAGTCAAATGCTCAACCAACTGAGCCACCCTGGTGCCCCTACAATATATATATTTTTTAATTTTTTAAATGTTTATTTTTGAGAGAGAGAGAGCACAAGCAGGGGAGGGGCAGAGAAAGAGGGAGAGACAGAATCCAAAGCAGGCTCCAGGCTCCAAGCTGTCAGCACAGAGCCTGATGCGGGGCTCGAACCCACAAACTGTGAGATTATGACTTGAGTCGAAGTCGGATGCTTAACCAACTGAGCCACCCAGGAGCCCCTACAATACAGTTTTAATAGAGTAAAATATCTTTAATCGGACCCTATACTAATGAATTTTAGCAACTGTACGTCAGGGAAGGGCTAAGTTGACACTTATTTACACAGTGTTTAAAGAAACAAGACTCAAAAAGAGCATTTATTATTTTTTTAAGTATTTATTTCAAGAGAGAGAGAGTGCACATGAAAGTTGGGAGGAGCATAGAGAGAGGGAGGGAGAGAGAGAATCCCAAGCAGGCTCTGTGCTGTCAGTGCAGAGCCGGATGCAGGGCTCAATCTCACAAACAGTGAGATCATGACCTGAGAGGAAATCAAGAGTTGGCCACTTAACCAAATGAGCCACCCAGGCACCCCCCAAAAAAACATAAGCTACTAGATTATAAGTGATATACAGCAAGCTTTCAATAAAAATTTGATTAAATAATTATATTGATATATATTTAAGATGCCTTCACTATGCAAATACTCATTACAGACCTGCAAAATGAAAAATACATATCAACCTCTTTGATTTGACCTTTTATTAGGACCAGAGGTTCCAGACTTTTGGATCTCATGACCAGTAAAATGTCCAGGAATGTTTTGGGTATTCATACATTGTTATTTTTTATTATATCATAAAAGGATAATAAATCACAAACATGTACATTCACACAAACACACTCACCACACTCGATTATCATCCACTACATTTCATTAAACATTAAAGACCAAAATGTAGGATGAACATAACTTCAGAATAAAGGATAGTCCTTCCCAAGAAAAAGAAGTTGATAACACACAATGAAAACACATCACACATACACACATGGTCTTTTTTTCTCACCTTGTCACAATAATACTGTGAAAGTTTATACCTTCTGTTTCTTAATGAACGTGACCAAACTAAGCCATTTTGAAACTTAGGCTTTTCCCTAATTCAGACTGTCTCTTTCTCAATCATCTAGATAAATGTTTGTGGTTTGTGCCACCAGGCAAAAACCTGTTAATTTGAGGTTATCCCACCTGTGAGAAGAAACTCTAATTAAGTTCAGGGAAAAATGTAGGAATGCCCAAAGTTGTTTCTTCTTGCTCATTTTCAATTAACTTTTATGATTTATAAAATAATCACTTTATCATTTATTTTGTTTTAGTTTCTATTAGGAGTGTGCAAGACTTTAAATGAGGATGTTCTCAAGGACCTTATTGGGTTAGGAAGCCAGTATTAACACCCATGAGACACCTGGGTAACTCTCAGAGGGTTCAATCCTACTCAGCTTTGAGCTTAGCTTCTGTATGAAGCGAATGGGAGTCTAATTCTCTGCCTTCTATTTCTACTACTCACTTAGCCATATGATGCTAGGCAAGTCGCCTCTGGGTCTTAGCCCCACGGTCGGTACAATGACAGTACACCTTCCCCACTATGCTGTGAAGGTGACGTAAAATGTTTAGCACAGAGTGTGGCATGTGGTTAAGTTCTCAAACAGGAAGAGTGATACTATGCAAATTAGGAAGATCTCAAGTGGTTCAGGCTGGAATTGCATTTAGGGTTTCTGTAGGTATGTTAGCAAGTGAAGCGGGAGTATTAAAGCAACTGGAAATAGTGATGAGGTCTGTGACATATTGGAGCATACATGTACCACATGAAGACTTTTAAACTTACTTATGTATTTGCTTAAACAAAATACTGTTCATGGAAAACAATACATCCGAGAGCCAAATGTAGCCCTAATTCCTAGTTTGTGACCTTCAGCAGGTAGAATCCAAAGACAGTGAAAGGGGATTTCAACGAACAGAGTTTCTCTGAAAGTTACACCCAAGCTTGTAGTAATAATAATGCCTTTCCTGAAGTGACCACTTGCTAACACATCATTCTCTTTCATTCCTGTGCCCAGCATTTACCAGTATCTGATATTCTTCTCTTACATAAATTTCTTTTCAGTCTATTTTCTTTTGCTAGAATGGAAGTTCCATGAGAGTACAGACTTTGCTCCTAAGCCTGGCAAAAGAAGGTGGTCTATAAATATTTGTTGAATGACTAAAGGCACATTATTATTATTAGGTCCCATGGATTTCTTTTTTTTTAAATGTTTATTTATTTTTCAGAGAGATACAGAGTGTGAGCAGGGGAGGAGCAGAGAGAGAGGGAGACACAGAATCCAAAACAGGCTCCAGGCTCTGAGCTGTCAGCACAGAGTCTGACGTGAGGCTCGCACTTAAGAACCGCGAGATCATGACCTGAGCCAAAGTTGGACGCTCAACCGACTGAGCCACTCAGGTGCCCCTGTCCCATGGGTTTCTTTTTTTTTTTTTTAATAAAGAATCTTTTAAAAAAATTTTTTTTAACGTTTATTTATTTTTGAGACAGAGAGAGACAGAGCATGAACAGGGGAGGGGCAGAGAGAGAGAGAGGGAGAAACAGAATCTGAAACAGGCTCCAGGCTCTGAGCGGTCAGCACAGAGCCCGACGCGGGGCTCGAACTCACAGACCGTGAGATCATGACCTGAGCCGAAGTCGGACGCTTAACCGACCAAGCCACCCAGGCGCCCCGTGTCCCATGGGTTTCTAAACAGAAGCACTACTTTCTGAAATTTTATAGACTAGGAATTTTAGTTTCTGAAATTTAGTAGATTTATTTTCTTCTCTGAATGAGGACCCAGTTAAGAGAGTAATGTGTGATAGCCAGGTAATTCAATAGAACTATCAATATTTTTATGGAGAATTAGCTTCAAAAGTATTAGAATTTAGCAATTGTAGGCTACCGCTGCCTCCTATGGGGCTGGACTGACAAGGGCAGCGGGTGCTATTGTTGGAAGCCGTGGCCACCCTGACAGTTGAGATCATAATGGTCCCCCCAGCAGAAACTGGGCCCACTGAGGAAATATACTGAGGTTTTGGACTAAAATGCATTTGAAAGAGATCGTTATTAAGGCCTGCAGAACCATGGCATTCTGATACTTTGCTTCTGAGTCAACTCGGTAAGAATGAGATACATGTTTAATACTATATCTATCTGAACACACTTCTAAGCCTCTGAACTGAGAGAGAGAGCGAGCGAGCGAGTGAGAGAGAGCACAATATTATAACAACTACCTTAGGCCTATATATTTCAAATTTTTACCTTCACATATGATGGAATAGTTAACAGAAATATTAATCTCTGTTTGGTTTTCCTCTGCTTTTCTCTACCTTATTCAAAGAAGGCCTTTGTGTTCCTTTACCTCAGGGGTGTTTGTATATCATGGTTTAAGTAGAAGTTGCCAGAAACACCACTACTCCCACTCTTCCTGGCTTTTGTTTTCACTGACCTAGCATGGAGCTAGGTCAATGCATTGGCGGGGGAGAAGCTGGGTGAGTGCCCTTGGGGACAGGGGCGGGGGTGAAGGATTACCAGAAGCAGTCAAGATAAGCAGAGGGGGACTCCTCTATGGTGAAAACAGGAGGACTGTCTCGAGTAGTGAGGACTCAGCTGGAATTTCTGACAAGGAGGTTCATGGGGTGGAGTAGTAAGAAACCCTCAGCAGGAACTACTCTGCTATGTCCCTCAGGGCAGTGAGTCCCCAGCCCAAGTCAGGGAAAACAGAGCCATCTCCCGCTTTCCAGAGACCATGCAATGCCAGCAAAGGGTCTATCAGCAGTGGACCCCATCCACAGGGCCCCCTCCAAATGGCCCAAATCTTTTCAAGGCCCTGGGTTGGGAGCCACGGCAGAGAGAGCCTCAATCATGGGTGAGATCTAATTTCATCCTATGCTAAGGGGAAAGGGCTCAGATTTAGATTTATTTCAACTCTAAAACCAAACAAACAAATACGAATGAAGTGAAATTTTCTTGCATCTGTGTATCACAGAATAACATTCACACCTGCTCCACATGTTTAAATGTTTAAAACCTCAAGTTGCTGGTGCAGAGTTATTGCTCACGCCTTGGGCTTTCATCATAGCTGCAGCTGTGGGATTGCTGAGAGTGGGAGGGGTTGGTTTTAGTCCAAATCCTTGCCTCAGTG
This sequence comes from Herpailurus yagouaroundi, assembly GCF_014898765.1. Lineage (NCBI taxonomy): Eukaryota > Metazoa > Chordata > Mammalia > Carnivora > Felidae > Herpailurus > Herpailurus yagouaroundi. The sequence continues at coordinate 21,245,073 of NW_024412418.1, read as the reverse complement.
ATGGACTTGCTGATGCCACGCCACGGTAAGATGGCATGGATGCCTCTTAGAGATCACTTGGGGTGGACAGAGAAGGGGACAGAGCTCCCCAGAGGCGCCAAATTCAAGTCAAAGGTGCCATATATTAAACGGTGTTTCTCAAGCTTTGGTCCTCGTGTGCTAGATTCATGATTCATTTGTCACATCTGTGTACCACCTGTACTAATATTTACTAAATATTTCTCTACATATGGATTCACTTTTATTACTTAAATTTATCCTCACCCTAAACAGTAATATCCATGAAATCACAAGTGTGGTGTGCTACATACACACACACACACACACACACACACACACACACTTTACAATATGCATGCAATAAATACAAAATTACTCAAGAACAAATGTTCATCTGTGCACTGCCTAAGATTATGTCATGCTTCATTATGTGGCATAACTCAGTGCAGTTTGGGAAACTGCATCATAGGCATTTATGTAAGAACTACAGTTGCTCTGGATATTCTGATGGCATCTTCTCTTGCCTTTGATCCCAGTTTCCAGACTTTGATAACTTTCTGACGATGACTGGTCTGAATACAAAATGGGACTGAGAGGCAGAGAGTGAGGTGGGGGAGAAAGGAGGGCCAGAAGGAGGAGGAAGAGATGAAATAATGAGAGAAGTAGAAAGAAGAGAAGAAAGAGAAAGAAAAGATGTCAGGCAAGCGATCCAAACAAAACCACTAACGGCATGGGAGCCCCTGTGTTTGTGTTTGGGTGTCTGAGTAATGCAATCACGTCAGGAAGTGTGTTTATCAAAAACATGGTTATTACCTCATGAAGGGGCAGGATTATCCTAAACAATTACATAGCACTGCTCTCCAGCATAAATCTGAAAATAGGAAGCATTTATGCTTGAATCCTCCAGATCCTTCTAGGCCCCTTAGAGTTCACCTGCCACATGATCTTTGCCTTTTGGCTCTACAGAGACTCACAGCTAGCTGCAAAGCCAGCCCCCCTTGCCTCCCCTCTACACCTTCCCCACTTACCTTCCTTATCAGCTCGGGAAGAAATTTCTGCAAAACTCTTCCTCTGGTCACTGATATCTCTGGGAACCAAATCCATTAAGATATTTTTGATCCTTACTCATGCTATTTTGAATGTCTGGTGCACAGGAAGGAACCGATAAAAATAGAATTACAATGCCCTTACCGCCAAAGTAGCAAAGGGGCTGATTAAGATTGATGTCTGAATAAATATACAATAGCAGGCCCTACATTTTAATAGCTTTTGATGGAAGTAGAAAAGGAAAATACAGTTTTCACTGACTGTATGTGTATACATTTCTGTTCCCTTATCATGTACTTTTTTGTCTTAAAATACGACTCCTCTCTTTTAAAAATATTAAAAGTCATGTAGAATAATAACAGCAATATGTAAAGTAATGGCTGATATTCACTGAGCACTTACTGGATGAATACACGTACTAGCCCACCCAAACCCCGTAACAACCAACCAGACAGGCATGCATGGATACTATGATTCCCTTTTCCTGATGAGGAAACTCACAGAGATGCACCAATGGCACAGCAGAGACCCAAGTCTAGGCTTGCTTCTCCAAATAAGTATATTAGCATGGGAGTTACTAATATCTCTAAATTCATCCCAACCTCCTCTGCAGTCAGAGGCCTCTGAGATGCAGGTTGCTATGAGGACTAAATGAGAGGCAAGTAAAGTCCTTTCAGAGGAGTGCAGGCCACATAGTAAGCCCTGGAATGCAATGCTGCTGCCAGCCCCTCCCCTTCCCTCTCCTCCTCCTCCCCCTTCTTTCTTCCACATCTTCCACTGATTAGGAGGAAACTTCGTTCTCTTTCTCTCCCTCTCTGCACCTATGAATCTTATGATATAAAACAAGTAAATTTCAATGAAAGGCATAGCCTAGTTCCCCCAGTTTCTCCAAGTAAAGGATCTAGGGTTCATTGTCCTGTCCTGGAGGGTACTCAGAGAATTCCAAGGAGACTGCCTCTAGCCCAACTGGAACCATGTCCTTCAACAGGCAACACTCAATTTATAGTTTGCTGTCACTTTAACTCAAAGAGCCTTGCTTACCTGTGAGTGATTATACTGTGCTTGATGACTGAATTCTTTCAGCTGTCTGTTTTAATCATTCTATCCACTTCTATCTTAGAATGTCCTTTAATGATTTAATCTCATTTAACGTTTTACTTTTCAAGTATAAACAGGATGGTCCATCATGAAATGGACACCTGGGTAAGCCACTCATGATTCGAATACAAGTGGTTTTAGAAAACTTTCTCCCTTCACTTACTCCCTACCCTCTTGGTCCAGCATGAACTTCAGCAAACAAGCCTCTCCCTCCCCTTAAAATCGCCCACATCTTCATATCATTCCCAGTCTCATTTAAATCATCTGTGCCCTGAGCTACTGTACCTATACTCCAAAAATCTCCCAGTCCTCCCAGCAGAGGGTGTGGTGGTTTATTTCTACTTTCAGACTTGCCTTGTTATGACTCTAGCTTAATGTGCATGGTACCCGATAGCTGCTTCTCTCTTTGCAAGTCATCCCGTCTAGGTCTCCAACCTTCATATCCTATGAAATAATCCAACATTTCTCACAGTAAGACTCGTAAGAACAAGATTATAAATTAATCCATTGTCAGGTTACTGGAATCATTTAATACTAGTCAGTCAGCAAACCAGAAATCTAACTTGATTTCACCCTTACCCTAAGGCCATCAGTCCTAAATCTTCGGATTCTACCTTCTCAACATGGTTTGAGGCTTTCTCTCCTCTTTATCTCCCCTGACAGTGTTTTAAGGAAGACACTCAACGTCTCATTCCTGGACAATTCCAACAATATTCTTGATTCTTGCTCCATGCTCATTTCCTTCTTCACTCCCTTCATTTTAGTCTATGCTGCTGCTAGAGCTCTTTCCAGAAGATAAAATAGTCAACCAGTTCTCCTACTTCCTTCTATGGCTCACCAGAGCCAGAAGACAAAGTCCAAACTCTTACACCTGGCCTATCAGGCCCACTATGGCCCCCTTATACTTGCATTCTAGGGCAATGGAATTATTTTCAGATCCTAAAATTTTCTTTGCCTCCATTCGTTGTATGTGCAGCTCTTTCTGCCTGAAATATCTTCTTCTATATTCTTCTCAGTCTTCCTGAAGGCTTTCTGTAACCACCCAAGTTGAATCGAGTGCTCACCATGCCTCTGCCTCCAGAGTAATCTTACTAAACTAGCTGCAACACTGTGAAATTTGTGAAATGATCTACTTGTCCCCTCTCTAATAAGTGACTTATGAGGTCCTCTAGGGTCAGTATTCTGTTTTGTTCAATCTCCTGTTCCCAGCATTGCACTACTTAGAGAAAGCCTTTTCATATTTTGCATATAGCTTTTTGGCCCCACCACTATGTTGAGTCTATTAACTTGACTTTTTTCATTAAACAATCTTATAAAATAATATATTTTTCCAACTGAGGATTGTGTCTCATTAGTTGGTCATGAAAAGAATTTAGTGACCAGCATTTCAAAAATAAAATATATAATGAGATATTACTTCATACTCACTTGGATGACTATTTTACCCACCCACCCCCCAGAAGTATTGGCAATAATATGGAGAAATGGGAGCCATTGTGCTTTCCTGGTGGAAATGAAAAATAGTGCAGTAGCTATAGGCAACAGGACAGCAATTCTTGAAAAAACTTAACACAGCATAATCCAGCAATTCCAGTTCTGGCTACATACGCCAAAGAAGCAAAAGCAGAAACTTAAACAGGTATTTGTATACCATGTTTGCAGCAGCATTTTTCACAATCGGCAAAAGGAGGAAGCGGTCCAAATGCCCTTTGACAGATGGGTAGTAAATTACACATGGTCTAGACATAGAATGAGATATTATTCAGCCTTAAAAAGGAAGGAATTCTGGGGCGCCTGGGTGGCTTAGTCAGTTAAACATCTGACTTCAGCTCAGGTCATGATCTCACGATTTGTGAGTTTGAGCCCTGCATCCATCGGGCTCTGTGATGACAGCTCAGAGCCTGGAACCTGCTTTGAATTCTGTGCCTCCCTCTCTCTCTGACCTTGCCCTGCTCGCACTCTGTGTGTGTGTCTCTCTCTCTCAAAAATATGTAAACAGTAAAAACAATGAAAAAAAAAGGAAGGGATTCTGGCACATGCTACAACGTGGATGAACTGTGGAGACATTATGCTTAGTGAAATAAGCTGATCACAAAAGGACAAATATTGTATGTAATGTATGATTCTGCTTATACGAGGCACCTAGAATAGTCAAGTTCACAGAGAGACTATAGAATAGTGACGGCCAGTATTAGGAGAAAGGAAAACAGGAGTTGATTGTTTAACGTGTATGGAGTTTCCATGGGGGAAGGTGAAGATGTTCTGGAGACGTGACAGTTGTGCACATTATAAATGTATTTAATGCCACTGGACAGTACATTTTCAAATGGTTAAAATGGGGGGCTCACTTGGTTAAGCATCTGACTCTTGATCTTGGTTCAGGTCACAATTCCACAGTTTGTGAGATCAAGTCCCATTTGGGATTCTCTTTTTCTCTCTCTTTGCCCCTCCCTTGCTCATGTGTGCACTCTCGGTCTCTCTCTCTCTCTCGGTCTCTCTCTCTCTCTCTCTCTCTCAAAATAAGTAAACTGAAAAAAAACACCAATTATTTTTATTTTTGGTTAAGGTTTATTTATTTATTTTGAGAGAGAGAGAGAGAGAGAGAGAGAGCAAGCTAACATGAGCAGGGAGGGGCAGAGAGAATCCCAAGCAGGCCCCGCACTGTCAGTGTGGAGCCCAATGCAGGACTCAAACTCATGAACCATGAGATCATGACCTGAGCTGAAATCAAGAGTTGGTCGCTTAATGGACTGAGCCACCTAGGTGCCCCTAAAAACTGTTAGTTGCAGGTAACAGACACCCATTCAAAATGACTCAAAAAAAAAAAAAAAAGGCGGGGGGGTGGAATCATTGGCTGATGTAACTCAGAAGTCCATGAGGAAACTGACATCGAGCATGGTTTAATCCAGATACCTATTTATTATTATTGGAATCCATCTGTATTTCTTGGATGGATCTTTGGCTGTTGGCTTAATCTGTAGACTCTCCCCTTGTGGTGGCTTCTGGCAGTTTCAGCTTCACATTCAATCAAGAGAGTCTAATCATCCCACCTTGACTTCCATGTCCTTTCCAGAACCAATCAGTATGAGAAGGAGGATGGAATGCTCTGACTGGCTAGTCCTAGTCAAGTGTTTCTTCCTGAGGCTGGCATGGCATGGGGAGGCTCTCACCTGTACCATCTGAATTAACAGCAGAATAGACGTGAGTTTTCAAAGGAAACTGGTGTGCTATCACCAGAAGAAGGTGAATTGAATGTACCACAGACAACAATCATAGTTGTCCTCTCCTCCAAACACAAACACAAGACACATGATTGTGGCCAAGAACAGAGTTTCTGATCATGTTTTTCTTGCAGCGTCTTTTTTCAAGAACCATGGTTATTCGTTGATCCCAGATCCTTTGCTTCTGGCCCTGGAAGGTAGACATGCTCTCAATAGTGGGTAGTAGTGAAGACAAACTGAAAATTCTGAAAATGTATTTATATTAAGGCCCAATAACCAGAAATTCTGACATCGCGGCCGTATTCGTTATCTAAAGCTATGTAAAAAAACTACCACAAAATTTAGGTGCTTAAACAACAAACATTTATTATCTTGTAGTTTTCATAGGTAAGGAATTGAGGCACAGCTTAGCTGGGTCCTCCATTAAAGGTTCTAGCAAGACTATGTAATCAAGGTGTTGTCCAGAGTTATAGTCTTATTTACAGGCTGGATTTAGGTAGAATCCACTTCCAAGATGACTTCAGTGGTCCTTGGTATGATTCAGTCCTTTGCAAGTGGTTGGACTGACAGCCCCAGTTTCTCATTGACTGTTAGCCAGTGGCCTTCCTCAATTCTTTGCCACATGGGTCTCTCCATAGGTCGGCTAACAACATGGCAACTGGTGACAATCAGAGTGAGCAAGTGAGAGAGAAAAGAGGGCCAGCAAGATGGAAGCCAACATCTTTGTAACCTAACTTCAGAAGTAACATTCTATCATTTATGCCAGACGTGGGGCTCAATTCTACGAATTGTGACGGCCAATTTCTCCTAGGCAGAAATCAGGAGTCAGACACTCAACTGACTGAGCCACCCAGACACCCCTCTAAAAGTGTTTTAACTAATACCCTCATCCTGCTTTCCTGCTCTAATGTTAAAAAAAAAAAAAAAAAAGCTGTTTACCTTGACAAAAAATGTTGCTGATACAAATTGAATTTTTTTCCTGATTACAATATCAACAATAGCCTTGAAATGTAAGTTACTGTATGCTTGTTTCTATAAATTGATTCTCTTATACCTGAGATGGTTAGATATGGAATCTAGAATTTGGGTTGTTTTGTTTAAGAAAACTTGAACTTCTGGGGCACCTGGCTGGCTCAGTCCATTGAACGTCCAGCTCTTGGTTTTGGCTCAGGTCATGATCTTATACAGTTTATGAGACTGACCCCCACACTGGGCTCTGCGCTGATGGTGTGGAGCCTGCTTGGGACTCTTTTTCTCTGCTCCGCCCCTTCTCCCATTCTCTCTCACAAAATAAATAAAACTGAAAAAAGGAAAAAGAAAACTTGAACTTCTTTCCATCTTTTTATTCTCTCTTATTAAAGAAATGACAGACATAAATATGCCTCATTAATTCCTTCCTTCCTTCCTTCCTTCCTTCCTTCCTTCCTTCCTCAAATATTTGATTAAACATACCAATAAATGTTGAATGAAATAAGAAAGCCCCAGAAGACTACATTCCGCCTAGTTTCCTTTTAAAGATCAACTTTACTGGGATAAAATTTATGTACAATAACTTGTATCCACTTAAAGTGCACAATTTGTTGGACTTTTTCAGATGTATACACATGTGTAATGATGAAACAGGGCCACAGTAAATATTTCCATCACCCCCCAAATATTCTGCATGCCCTTTGCAGTACATCCTTCCCTCTGCCCCAGTCTAAGCAGCAACCACTGATCTTCTTTGTGTTAATTTAGATTAGTATGTATTTTCTAGGATTTCATACAAATGGAATCATATTTTATGTACTACTTTTGGCTGGCTTCTTTCCCTCAGTATATGATTTTGAGATTCATCCATGTTATGTTGCATGGATCAGTAGTTCGTTCCTTTTTTATTGCTGAATAGTATTCCAATGTGTGGATATATAATACTTGTTTATCCATTCATCTGTTGGTGGATATATGGGTTGTTTTCTTGTTTGGGTTATTGTGAATAAAGCTGCTATGAACTGTTGTATACGAATCTCTGTGTAGACCTATATTTTTACTTGTTTGCTGTAAATATCTAGGAGGAGAATGTCCAGCTTATATGGTAGGTATGGATTAACTTTCTAAGAAACTGGTAAAAAGTTTTCCCAAAAGGTTTAGCATTTTATATTCACACCTCCAGGATGCAAGAGCTCCACTTCTTGATCCACACTTCTCGTTTTCTGGTATTGCTGTTTGAAAAATGTTTAGTCCTTTTAAAGGGTGTTTAATGGTATCTCACTGTGTCTCATTTAGTTTGAATGTCAAACATGAATAATGATGTTGAATATTTTTTTTTGTATGGTTAATGGCCATCTGTTTATTTCCCTTATGAACAGTCAATTAAAACTTTTGACCATTTTTTATGAGGATATTTGTCTTCTTATTATTAAGTTGTAAGAGAGTTTAGATATCCTGGATACAGATTTACATAACTGTCAGATTCATATATTGAGAGTTTGTTCTTCCAGATTGTGGACAGCATTTTGATTTTTGTAATGGTGTCTTCTAGAGAGGAAAAGTTAAGTCCAATTTGGCTTTTTTTTTTTTCCTTTTATGGCTCATGCCTTTGTGTATCCTCTCTAAGAAATCTTTTCCTACCTCAAGGTTGCAAAGATTTTCTTTTCTTCTGGACATCTTATAGAATTAGTTTTGTATCTCAGTGTAAGATCTGTTTTGTATTTATTTTTGTATATGGTGTGAGGTATGGGTCAAAGTTTTCCATACTGATACTTGTCTAAGTACAATTTATTGAAAACTAATGTCTCTCTTTAAATTGCCTTGACCCTGTGTCAAAATTCATTTGACCATATATATATGGGTCTGTTTCTGGACTCATTTTTCTTTTCCACTGACCTATATGTCTACCTTTCACCATTACCTCACTATTTTGCTTATTAAAAGCTTTATGGTAAGCCTGAAAATCAGATAATGTAAGTCTACCAACTTTTATTTTTTAAGTTGTTTTTGGCTATTCTAGATCTTTTTCGTTTTCAAATAAATATTAGATGGGGCACCTGGGTGGCTCAGTCGGTTAAGTATCTGACTTCGGCTCAGGTCATGATCTCACGGTCCGTGGGTTCGAGCCCTGCGTCAGGCTCTGTGCTGACAGCTCAGAGCCTGGAGCCTGCTTTGGATTCTATGTCTCCCTCTCTCTCTGCCCCTCCCCTGCTCATACTCTGTCTCTCTCTGTCTCAAAAATAAATAAAAACATTAAAAAAAATCAAATAAATATTAGAATCAGCTATGTATTTACAAAAATCAAAAGCCTACTGAGATTCTGACTCAGTTGGTAGACTGAGTTGAATCTGCACATCAGTTTTGGGAAAACTGAACAGTCTACAAACACAGTATATCTTCATTTGTTCAAGTTTTTAATTTCTTTCAGCAATATTGTTTCATTTTCAGTAATGAGATACTCCACATATTTTGTTACAGTTACCCTTAACATTTTATGCTTTTGGTGCTTTTACAATTAACATTTAAAAAAATTCATTTTCAGTTTTATGCTGCTAGCATACAAATATACAGTTGATTTTTGGATATTAATGCTGTACCCTCTAAACTTGTTAAATTCACTTACTGCTTTTAGATTCTTAGAAGATCTCTTAGAATCTTGCTGTTTTGTAAATTCCTCAGATTCTTCTGAATTAGCAACCATGTCGCATGCAAAAAAAGACAATTTTACTTTTTCCTTTACAATCTTCATTTAATTTCTTTTTTGTGCTGTTTAGGGCCTCAAAAGAATTAGTGTGTAGAAATATAAGCCCAGGAACCCTTACCTTGCTCTCGGTCTTTGTGTGAAAGCACTCAATATTTATCATTAACCATGATGCTAGCTGCAGACTGTGGCCCTGTATTAGATTGATAAAGTTCTCTTCTACTCCCAGTTATGGAGAGTTTTTATTATGAATGAGTATTGACTTTATTCAAATGCTTTTTCTCTTACCTACTGAAGTAATCACATGGTTTTTCTCCTTTATTCTGTTAATAGGGTAAATTGCATTGATTGGTTTTTTAAATGTTAAAGCTATCTTGAATTCTTGAGCTAAACCCAAATTGGTTGTAACACTTTAACTTTTCTGTATGTTGTTGGACTTGATTTTGTAAATTTTGTCAAATATTTTTTGTCTGGTCATGAGGCATATTATTATGTAATTTTGGGGGAAATGTCTTAGTAAAGGCATTTGGTTTTGAGGTTATGCTGGCCATAAAATGAGCTGGGATGTATATCTTCTTCTTCTACTTTCTGAAATAGTTTGTGCAAGATTTTGGCATTTCTTCTTTGAATGTTTGATAAAATTCACAAGTAAAACCATCCGAACTTGGAGTTTTCATGTTGAAAAAAGGTTCTGAAAATGAATTCAATTTCATTGTTTTATATAGGGCTATTCAAATTTTACATTTTATCTTGTGTCTTTTTTTAGTAAGTTGTTTAATTTTTAAATTTATCTGTCCATTTCATCTAAGTTTATTGGCATAAAGTTGTTCATAATATTAAAATATATCTTCAGCATTTCTAAGATCTATAGCGATAACTCCTCTTTCATTCTCGATACTGGTGATTTAGATTCTCTTTTTTCTTAATCATTAATTAGAGGCTTATAATTTTGCTAATATTTTCAAAAAGTTTTAGCTTTGTTATTTTACATTTTCTCTTTCATTGATTTCTGCTCTTAACTTTAAAAATTCTGTCATTCTGCTTACTTTGGAGTTGTTTTTGCTTTTTCTAGGCTACTGAGATGGAGTCTGATGTAACAACTTGCTTTAGGTTTTTATTCTTTCCTAATATAAACATTAGGGCTGGATGTGGTTCATCTGTACTCCACAAATTGTAACGTACTTTTCTTTCACTACTATTTAATCTGAAATTATTTCTAAATTTGGGGATTTCTTCTTTGACTCATTTAGAAGCATGTTGCTTACTTTCAAAAAATATGGAGTTTTAAAATACATCTTGTCATTAATTTCTAACAAAATTCCTTTGTGTTGAGGGCATATACTCTGTATGATTTCAACCCTTTTAGATTTACTGAAATTCGTTTTATGGTACCGCCTACGATCCACCTTGGTGAAACTACTATGTGCACTTCAAAAGATTGTACAGCCCACAGCTGCTGTGTGAAATGCTCTACAAATATCAGTTACGTCCAGGTGGTTAGTAATGTTGCTCTGATCTTCTATGTTTCACTTATTTTTTTAATCTCGTTTTACAATCAATTAGTGAGAGATGTGTTAAAATATATTATGATTATGGAATTGTCTATTTTTTCTTTTTAACAGTCAATATTTGCTTCATGTGTTTCGAAGGTCCAATGTTAAGCACATACACATTTATGACTATTATGTCTGTTTGATGAATTGATCCTTTTATCATTATGGATGTCCCTCTTTATCTATGGTAATACTCTTCTTCCTAAATTCTATTTTACTTGATAGTAATATAGCCACGTTAGCCTTTTTATGCTTACCATTTGCCTGGTATATTTTTTCCCATCCATTTATATCTACGTATTTGTATCTTATATTTAAAGTGCATCTTTCTATTTAAAGTATGTCTTTCTATTTAAATGTGTCTTTTGTAGACAGCATCTAATTGTTTTCTAATCCTTTCAGATAGACTCTGCCTTTTAGTTAATATAATTATTCATGTGAATATATGTAGATCAACTCTTACTTGTTTTCTGTTTGTCCACTTTGTTTTTTGTGCCTCTGTTCACCCTTCCTGGCTTCTTCTATACTATTTAAAGTTATTTTAGAATTCCATCTTATCAATTGGTTTTTAAGTGATACGTTTTTATAGTGTATTTTTATAGATTGTTCTAGTTACATTATACATCCTTCACATTTTACTTAAAGTTAACATTGTACCATGTCACGCAGAATGTAAAGGTTGAAATCCTGTCTCTTTACCTTACTTTGTGACATGGTTCTCAGATGCATCATATCTATAAATGTTACAAGCACAAGATATTAAAATGTTTGTTTTAAACAGTCATGTGTGTTTTTGAAATTAATCAGTAAAAAATAGGTTTCTATATTCAACCAGATATCAACCATTTCTGACGCGCTTCATTCATTCCTGAAGATCCAACTTCCCTTCAGTATCGTTTCCCTCCAGTGTAAGAACTAGACTCTCATGGTGTGGGTTTGGTAGCAAGAAATTTTCTTTGATTTCCTAAATTTATCTGAAAATGTGGTTATTTTGCTTTTATTCTTCAAGGATATTTTCACTGGCTATAGACTTCTAGGCTCACATTTTCTTTTTCTTTTAGATCTATAAGAAATTGTTCTACTGGGGCAGCCAGGTGACTCAGTTGGTTAAGCGTCCAACTTCAGCTCAGGTCATGATCTCATGGTTTGTGGGTTTGAGGCTCTCTGCTGACAGCTCAGAGCCTGGAGTCTGCTTTGGATTCTGTCTCTCTCTCTCGCTGCGCCTCCCCTGCTTGCTCTCTCTCTCTCTCTCTCAAAAATAAATAAAAACATTAAAAAAAATTGTTCTATCTTCCGACCTCCATGGCTTGATGAGAAGTCTGATGCCATTTTAATCATTGTTCACTATATATAATATGCTGTTTCAGTACCTGGCTGCCTTAACTATTTTCTCATTTTCTTTGGTCTTTAGTAATTTGACCATGCTATCTTTTTTTTTTTTAAGATTTTTTTTTTTAACGTTTATTTATTTTTGAGACAGAGAGAGACAGAGCATGAATGGGGGAAGGGCAGAGAGAGAGGGAGACACAGAATCAGAAACAGGCTCCAGGCTCTGAGCCATCAGCCCAGAGCCCGACGCGGGGCTTGAACTCATGGACCGCGAGATCGTGACCTGAGCTGAAGTCAGATGCTTAACCGACTGTGCCACCCAGGCGCCCCTTTAAGATTTTTTTAATGTTTATTTTTGAGAGAGAGATGCAGAGAGAATGCACAAGCGGGAGAGGGGCAGATAGAAAGGGAGAGAGAGAATCTCAAGCAGACTCCATGCTGTCAATGCAGAGCCCAATGTGGGGTTGGAACCTAGGAGTTGTGAGATCATGACCTGAGCCAAAAAGACACTCAACCAACTGAGCCTGTTGTCTCGGGCTCCCTGGATTACGCTATTATTAAGCACAGTTTGCTTGATATTTTCCCTCTCTAGGGTCCACTGAGCTTCTTAATTTGTAGACTTATGTATTTCAAAAACTTGAGGATTTGGGGGCCCTTATTTCCTCAAATAACTTTTTAGTTCTATTCTGTCTCCTCTCCAATGGGTCTCAGATTACCTGTAGGTCATACTTTTGCTATTGTCCTTTAGATCCTTGAGGCTGTTAATTTCCAATAATTTTTCATTCTGTTCTTTAGATTGCTTAACTTCTATTAATCTACCATCACGTTTACTCATTCTTTTCTCTGTTGGTCCATCTGCTATTCAGCTCATGCAGTGAATGATATACTCAAGTACTACATGTTTTCAATTCCAAAATTTCCACTTGGTGCATTATTTTTTACTTCACTTTTCAGATTTCCTATTTTTTATTCATTATAAACATATTTTCTTTATCATCACTTAGCATAATTATAGTAGCTACTTTAAAATTGTTTTCTGATAATTCTAATATCTGATTCACCTCAAGGTTGGCCTCTGTTCATTGTCTTTTCCTTTGACAATGGGTCATGTTACTCCTGGCTCTTCACATATCAAGTAATACCAAATACTGAATACTTTGAATGTCATGTCGCGGAGACTCTGAATTCTGTTATATTTCTGAGAAGAGTCACTGTTCATAGTTTGTCTCAGCAGGCAATTATCTTGGTTGGAATTAAACTTGAAACCATCATGTCTGTGGTGGGCAACAGCCCAGAGCTCACGTCAGACTGCTTTCAACCTTCCCATCATGCATAGCTCAGTAATCAACCAGAGACTGGGACAGAGATTACATGCAGAATTTGGTGTTTCTCTTACGTGGCTTTTTTCCTACAATTCCCCCTCACTCCGTGGTGGTTCTAGTAACTCTGAACTTCTTGAAATGGTTTTTCCTGCCAAAAAGAGTGCAAGTTCTTTGTTGGAATTTTAGCTACCCAAGGTTATAACTCTGCCCAACTGTGGTTTCCCTCAGGGAAAAACCACAGGAATGGAAAACTCACTTTATGCTTAATACTTCCTCCAAGTTTCACCTCTCCTCCAAAAATCTACCTGCTTGTGTCTGCTCCCTCAAGTCCTTTGGTAGTCATTTGTTTTCTTCAGAATTCAGTTATTTGTAGGAGGTTCAATCTTTCAGGAGCTTATGCCACCTTAAGTAAAGCAGAAACCCATACTATTTTTTTTAATAAAGTTTAAAACCAAAAACCGTGGTGTGTGTGTGTGTGTGTGTGTGTGTGTGTGTGTGTGTGTGTTAAGACAAATCTAGATAAACAAAACAATGATAAAGACAAAATTCAAATGAATGTTTACCTGAATAAGAAAGAGGGATAAAAGAAGGGAAATACATAGATTAATACAAATTATTGTCAGTGTGCTAGTTCTCTGGCTATGTGTGGGTTAACAGATATTTACTACTCTATTCATAAATGGATTAATAGCATAACAATAACAAGGGCTATGCATAGGCCAGTGATGACCCTGTGTCATGGACCAGGACTTTAATAAATTCAATTATGCCCATCTAAAAACAAGTGTTCACAGAGTCTTCACCTTGTTTCTAGACTCTTGAAAAGTCGTAATATTAATAAGGCTCTGACAAGATCTAGTTGCAGGATTTATGAAATGGCTAAGGATTTATGAGGTTCATTTATAGGTAAAATATATGGACCATTCAAATTTAGGCACATCTGAGACACATGGTTCATAATGGGAAAACCCCCTAAATAATGTTGCCATTTTGAATGAGAAGGATAAAAAGACAAAACCGTGTGTGTGTGTGTGTGTGTGTGTGTGTGTATTGTTTCTTTTTTCACAATGCATACAGGCTCTTTGACCAACACAGGAAAAGTTCCCAAGGGTGTAGAAGCAAGAAATAAGAAAATAGAGTGAACTTAAGAATGTTGAAGCATTCTCAAAGCAGCAGAAAACTTTAGCTTGCATGCCTAAAAGCATATCCACATGTCAAGGACCGTGGGACATTTTCCCAGGGGGGACTGGACACGAAGCTTCCCTGGTCTTAGTATCTTAAACGAGGCTGAATGGAACACCAGGGAATATGCTGGAGGGAGGGAAAGCACACTGGCCAAAGGGGTGGAAAAAGTGATGCAATCAGAGAGCTCTTTCCCATCTCTAATTTTATGACTCTCTGTAAAAACGAAGGAGAATCCAAATCACTTCAAAATAAGATCACCGGAGACCTGGCTTGGAAGACTGGATCCAATGAGAAAAAAGTCTACAAAAATTTATTTTCGTGATTGATAATCACATACCCTCCAAAAGATACCTCCATATGACTTCTGCTTTATAGCATATAGAGGGTAAAATTTTAAATTAATGCAGAATAATTTCTCTGGGAATTGGGAATGGTAGGGGAAAAATCTACAAACAATATCACTGTAAAATAAAGGCTTTCGTTCCCGACAATCAAAAGCTTGACAAATCATGCCAACGTTTTACTTCTCAGGATATTTAAAAGACCACAACAGAGAGCTCTTCACCTGCTTGCTATCTAGTTTGATTTTAAGGAGAGTGCGGTCCCAAAGACAAACCTCAAAAGGAAAACAAAATACCATTAGATTTTCCTTTATTTTTTCTTATTTGATGCTATTAATAATAAATGGTCAGTATTTTCCCAAGGGGGAAAAAAAAAAACAGAAACACCTTTCTGTCACTTTCTTTGAAACAGCCCTGAAAACATATTTTAAAGACTATGCTTTAGAAAACATTTTTTTTTTTAAGGACAGAAATTCACTAAATCCTCTAAAATTCAAATCTCTAATCAACTGAACACCCCCCCCCCCCCCCCCGCCCACGGGTGTGAGGAAATAGGGACTCTTTGGGGGAAGGTAATCCTAATTATGTGGCATGCTGGAGAGGCACCCAAGTTTATGTCAGTAGCAGATTCTGATAAGATAGGCACCATAAGAATGGGGTCTGGACTGTTTCAACACGGGGGGAGGGGGTGTTGGTGTAATGTTGGTATTTAACTGTGATCTAGAGGCCAACAAAGGGCAGGGTGGACAAAGCACAGCCTAATGAAGCTGCTAGTGTCTGGGGTGAAAGAGCCACAAAGCCTTTCAAATTAGCAGCTGAATCCTGACACTCATTAGTGATTATACATGCGGGGGCTGCAACTTAACGCTCCAACCAGTAAAACAGCCAAGACACCGCATACACACAAAGGAAATAAAGTATGTACAAAAATAAAGAGCCGGGACCTTTCAAATGTCTTCCCTTTCACATTCTGACATTTTTCTTTTTCTTTTCTTTCTTTCTTTCTTTTTTTTTTTTTTAAATATTAATGACAAGACTGCAGTGTGCTTACCTTCCAATTTAGTACGAAAATAATTACCACTGCGACTAAAATGAGACTTTCATTTTTTTTTAATCAAGGAAGGTCTAGTCAGAAATTGCTTCTGCTAAGTTCTGTACAAGACATAATATACTCTTGTTAACTAACAAAACCAATAAATCAAGCTGAAGCACTTATTAAAGTATCTTACAGCACTAAATTTATCACTGATGACAAATTTAATTTGGGACTCTGACAGTTTGCTCCTTGCTCGTACTTCAACAGCTTTCTTTCTTTTTTCTTTCTTTCTTTCTTTCTTTCTTTCTTTCTTCTCTCTTTCTTTCTTTCTTTGGGGGGGGTGTGAGGGCGGGAAATTATTTCACAAGTAATGAATGCTGAAATTTAGCAGAAATTTTTGGAGATGTAAAAGACAACTTCTGATAAAAAAAAAAAACTGTGATTTTCCCACAGCGTCGCTGTCACTGGGGAAAGCTATGCATTAAAATTCTTTTCCAGCGATTCTGTCCTTCGCACATTAGAGTTAGCAGAATTTTTAAAATGGTGATAATGAGCACTTTACGAAGCAATTTATAATCATCACTCAGTTAACCCCCACTCTATCTCCACGGTTAGGTCAGTGCACATCCCTTGATAATGAAGATAAGAAAATTGAGATACTGCGTTTTCCTTACCTAACAGGTAGAATAATTTTAATCTATGGCAAGGTCATTCAGCACAAGGGAGGGTGAAAAGTAAAGAAATTCACAAGACTGTGTTGAATCTTCTTATAATTGCCCAATACTGTAGCTAAAAGGATGATATTCCCGCTTTAAGTATCAAAAGAGAATTACATTACAAATACACATAAAATTATTATTAATAGGCAACCTTTGCTCAACACCATACTTGTAGACTACATAATGTGAATAATGCCTTATTTTCCCGTTCCGGTCAACTGCACTAGTTTATCATACAACACAACCGGGTTATAGAAGTTATATTTTCTATAAACTTTTCCTCTTCCTAAAACATAGCTCTACATTTCTACATTGGCATTTTCTTGTTGTCTTTTTTCAAATAGTGTTTTCTTTCTTGACAGTACAGTCAGCATATAAAAACCAAATTTCACCGCCTGGTCCCAGTTAAGGCAAACCAAGCAGGCTGAACCACAGCCTGACAAGGAGAAGGCATTAAGCTCTGGAACAAAAGCATCCAAGTCGACCTGTTTTGCAGTCTGATTAATAGAAACAAGCTCCAAGGACTAATCACAAGCCGAGCCCTGTTTTGCAGATTAATAGAACAAAGACACAGGAGAGGAGAGGAGGGGAGCTTACAGCACTGGAATACAAATAAGCAAAGGTAGACACCAGACTTTCCTCCACTCCAGTCATCTCCCCTAAAGCCAGATTTACTGACCCAAACCCCAGGGTGTCACATTCAGGGAGGAATCAAAATGCAGCACCAAAGAGATGTGAGTTCTCTTGGTCACCCCAGCACCAAGTGAGCCAGGTAGGTTCCACCTTCACTTTCTTTGGGGATCTGATTTAAAAGAGGAAACAAAATTTCTTTGCAAATGATGCAAGAATCATGGTGCTTTCAGGGAATCTTCCCACCAATCCACAGCACTAGTTGATCAGGACAGACGCTTTTCCACTTGTCCATCTTTTGCAATGGCCTGACACACAGGTCTGTGAAGTGTGTGCATAAATGCAGGCCCACAAGTATACAAGAACTATATTCACAACAGCATAAAGTCAGAATAATAGAGTCAATTTCCAAATTACCCCTAGACACACATTTTACAACTAGACAATGGGGCCTTTTTTCCTGACTGTAAAAATAAAACTTCCCCACTCTAAGAATATACAAAATCCCAGGAAAGTAGAGTGAAAGGAAAAAGGAAAAAAAAAAAAAAAAAAAAAGGAACACTCATAAAAGAAAAATTGCTGTGATATTTGTGGTATATTACCTCTCAGTTTTCATTTTCTCTATATATTTATATACATTCTCTATAACGTTATGATCCTTCTGTATATTTTTGGTGGGGATATGGGCTTTTGAAACGCTTAGTGCTAAGCATAAGAAGAAAAACATACCATTGCTCTCTGACGACTGGTGCTAATTCCTGAATGACTAAAACCAGGTGAATGTATGAATTTTTACTGGAATTGTAAAATCTTCATCGACTTGAGATCTGATAAGCTGAAGGCAGTTTACACACCTTGAGAAACAATCTTTAGGAATTGGGATGTCCACTTTTTGCATGATTTCTCTCCTTAATGGTTTTCTGCAGCAACTATTTTCCCTTCATCTTATTTTTTTTATTTTTTGTTTTTTTGGAGACCAAGCTTTTTTTTTTTTTTAAATTTTTTTTTAACGTTTATTTATTTTTTGGGGACAGAGAGAGACAGAGCATGAACGGGGGAGGGGCAGAGAGAGAGGGAGACACAGAATCGGAAACAGGCTCCAGGCTCTGAGCCATCAGCCCAGAGCCTGACGCGGGGCTCGAACTCACGGACCGCGAGATCGTGACCTGGCTGAAGTCGGACGCTTAACCGACTGCGCCACCCAGGCGCCCCGAGACCAAGCTTTTTTGGTCTCATTTAGAAGAGTATGTGAGTCAATGGACAAAGAGAATGGATTTTCTGTGGCATATTTGTATCCTCTTTTATCAATAATACAATTGTTCTGCTCACTGCAACAATCAGCAAAGTTAAAACGCATTTATAATGAAAATGATAAATATCAACAATTACAACATCTCAGAACTGACTTTAAGGCACAGTTAAGCCTGTGGTTTATGGGCAAGCCAAACTTCAAAATTTCCAAAGAAGTGATTGTGCTTCTCTCTGGCTTTTCAGGAGACTTGGAACTCTCCAGAAGGTAATTCTTATAGCAAATAAATTAAAAAACCAAAACCTTCCTTAGTAGCAGACTTTCCCTTTCATTGTAATCCTGAACAGCACATACAATGTATTTGAACGTGGGAAGGCACTCAATACCCTGAAAATTCCCTTGCCTTTCACCGGCCAGTCTCCAAAGATGCCATACAGGCCACACAGAATTCGCCTCTGGTAAGAGCTGTCTAAAAGCACAAACGTCAGGGCCAGTATTATATACACACACTTATGTTTTCCATTCTCCTACTCATTCTGCTGGACCTACAGGTAAATACTTGTCCTTACAAAATTGTATCTTTTTCAGGGAGAGGCTGAATCTGGGTTAAGAAAAGGAATTTTTTTGCGGTTGCATCTGAAAAAACTGGAAGGATTAAGGAATGTTTAGTAACAGAGGCATCATAAGAATACCCTAAAATCCTCATTCTCAAATGCTTCCTACGAGTTCATTTATTTAAATAATATGAAAGCAGACCCCACAAACTGAGTCTCTTGAACAAATTTACTTTCTACAATTTTTTGTTTTGACGTTACACCGAAGGAAAAGAAGAAAGAGAGCAGGAAAGTGGCTAATAACAAGCCAACAGCATGTTTCCAACTAGTTTTGCCACCAACAATTTCTTTTTTTTAATTAAAAAAAAATTTTAATGTGTATTTTTGAGAGAGCGAGCGCGAGTGCATATGCTCAGGGATGGGGCAGAGAGGGGACACAGAATCTGAAGCAGGTTCCAGGCTCTGAGCTGTCAGCCCAGAGCCCAACACGGGGCTTGGACTCAGGAACTGTGAGATCATGACCAGAGCCAAAGTCAGATGCTTAACCAAACTGAGCCACCCAGGTGCCCCGTCAACAATTTCTGATTAGGTTTTAGTCTAGCAACTCTTATTCTGTAAAGATCAAAGCAAGAAAGTTTTTTTCTATTGATACCTGATTTACAGTAAAAATAGAGACCCCCCAACTATGGCTAGTGACATGGGGCTGGACTTTTAAATCATTAAGACAATAAAGAGTTTTTTCCTAGTTTCTGTCTTTAGTAGTCCTCTTTCTAGAATCATGGTACTCCAAGCTACTTTCCATTGATCGTGAAGCCTCCTGTGGCCTGGAAAGTCAGTACATCTTAGTGGATCCTGTATTATGATTGAGATGTCCCACAATTTCAATACATCTGTAGCTTGCAATGTAGGGAGAAAAATCCGTGATCTATAGTTATTAAGCCAGGCAGGCATCGGAGGCACTTAGTTTTATAAACAATCATTCTGTACATAATATGTAAAAGAAGTGCCTAACCAGTTTTAGGAAAGAAGGGAAAGTCAGGCTGTCAACTCTGACTTTTTTCTTCCTTTATAAACGGCATTGGTTTTATTTAGCCTTCAATGTTTATTTACTATAGACTCACATGAAATGTTAGCATTACTTTTTTAGGGGGAGCAGGGGGGATGGGATCTATTCTAAACCCACCATACCAGACATCAGAACTGAACGTATGTAAATTACCCAATAATATCACCAGCACCTTCATATGCTGTCTTAGAAAATTTTATCTTGGGAAGAATCTTACTCCGGCTGGTTCTTAACTACTTCCTCTAATTTGTCTTTATGTGCAAGGTGCTTCTCTTTGTTGCCTTTTCATTTTTGGCAGCAAATTTCATACTTGGATGTTATTAGTTGTAGTAACTGCATTTATACTTTACCCAAGCTAATCTTTCCTTATGTTTGAGCAAAACCGTCTTTCTACATCCTATCCTGGATTAATGCAGATTTGTAACTCATCTTTTCTATTTTCTACAGAATGCACACACATTCTGAGAACCCAGAGGCTTTCAAATTTGCCATTAGCTTCCTGTTTAAGCAGCCCTCATGGAACATTCCACATTCAATTTATAGTCCCCATCCAAGATTACCTTTATTTTTCCTGGGTGAAAATGCACTACCAAGCATTACTCATACATTTCAAATGATACTTCATGTAAGTGACCTTAAAAATGCCACATATGTCTTCATTTATCAGACATCTATTCAGTCTTCCATGTCTTTTGACCAAATGCAGCCAATATATGGGGTTCCTTTCCTAAATGGTTTCCACTACTCCAGATCACAAGCAACTTGCTGTGCACAACTGCACAATATTTGCTTTTAAAATTCTCTTTCTCTCTTTCCCACACACACAAACAAAGGGAATCATTTTCCTAGACTAAGTTTCCTCTTCATTTCTGCCCCTTTTCCTCTGATACACCAGCATAAAAAAGAAAACAAAACAGAACAAACACAAAGCAAACAAACCAAAAACCAAATAAATAAACATAGCAGCCACTGCAAAACTACACAATTGTTACCTTTCAGGGAAGAAAATGATAGTTACTGAGTGCCAAGAACTTAACCTACATGATCACATTTGAATCCCATAAAAATATATAGAGTAGTGAAAAGAATAAAGGCTTTGGGGTTGATGTCCAGTTCTGCTACTTAGGAAATGAGTGTCCCTGGGTGAGTTAACTTCTCTAACCTTCAATTTTATAATCTCCCAAAAGGGGGTAATTTTACTTTCTTTATACGGTTGGTGTGACACTTAAAAACAATGTTATAGAAGGTGCCTGTACGTGAGTGATGCTTCTTAAGTAGTAGTTATTACTATTTGCATACCCGATGGAAACTATATAGTTTCATAGGTGAAACTATGGCTCAGGGAGATGAAATAACTTGCTTAACAAAGTAAATGATTCCTAAATGATGAAACTGAGACTTGAGTTCACTGGGGATAGCTGTTTCTAAAGGCCAAACCCATGGCCTCTATTCGTCACTGCTTCTCCCTTCAGAAGGGATAACAGGTGTGCAGGTGTTTATGCTATGTCCCGCCTAGGGCTCAGACATTTCAGGGTACCTTTTCCTGCTGGGGACGCCCTGCAAGAAGTTTGTTAACCTGAGGAATGGATGGTTTAAGGGAAAAGAGAATCAGCAAGAAGTGCTCAGCCCAGTTTCAAACAAAGCCTTCACTGTCAGAGGGCTGTCCCTGGGCACAACATGGTTTGGCCTGTCCCCTGTAAGCTCCCACGGGCTTATAGGTGAATCATTAGGAGGTGCGTGACATTGTGCCTTGACTGCTTCTCACTGAGCAGCGTAGAAGGTCAGAGGGCTTCTCCCCTGTGGAGCACAGAACACAGCATGGCTTTGATTATCATGCCTCTATTGGGAAACAACTTTGGCAGCATGCAGACTCCTTGGAAGGGCAAAAAGGAAGGAAGTCTGGGCGGATGTGGAACCTGGCCAAAAGGGAGCACTTAGTGGAAGTGGCAACTTCTGAACTGTGCACTCCAAAGCTCATTTCACCTTCTTCACTGATCGTCTGGAGGATTAAATGAACCTGGGTAGTTACCTGGACTTATTAGTGAACACATCAGCTCTATAGGGTAGAAGGGCACCGTGGACGGCAGGGCAGCAGCAGTGACTGGAACCAGGCAAATTTGGGTCAAGACTGTCTACGGGACCCCAGTGCACTCACTCTCTGGTACTACCTGGAGAAATTCACATTACACTTAACAGTTCAGAGTATAAAATCAGAAATCCATGTTGGTAAAAGAGCTTAAAAATAAATGATACAGAATCCGCATGACTAATTCGACTCTAAAAATTCAACCATTGGGAATTTGACCATTAAGAAAAGAGAATACCACATATCTGATAACTGGTTTCTGATGTCCAAAGACCTCTCTAAGTACCCAGCTGGTCTAGCTTCTTACCAAATTGATGCTTTACACTGACTACTTTTACTACAGCTTGAAGACACAGTCTCCAAATCTAACAGAAACTTCTGTAGTTGCTCTTAGCACAGAGATAAGGCATCTGAACGTAAAGAAACTGACAGGAATCTCAAAATATTGTCGGAGACTTCCTTTGAAAATTCTCATTGACTTCATGTTAAGTTTGTCCGACTACTCCCATCCCCCAAATTTTTACTGAACCATGCTCACCCGGAGAGATGTTATACTCTTTGTATTTACGGATGTTCAGGATGGACCTAGAATGTTCACAAAGCTCACAAACATAGTTTAGTGCTTCGTTTGGTTCTATTTTGTTCACCATCTCTAAGTCCTCCTTGTAAATTCATGGCCAGGCTTGATCTCATATTGGAAATATCCTTTCCTGTGCAACTCATGACTCATCTGTGTAGAGCTTCAGTCCATCCGCCACAGACACAGCTCTATCACTACCACTACCACCCTCATTCATTCATTCATTCATTCAGCTGATACGGGCACACCATCCACCATGTGCCAGGCACTGGCCTAGCCTGGGGTATGCAGAGAACAAAGCTGACAGGGTCCCTGCCCTCACAGAGCTGAGAGCCACTGTACAATCTCCTTCCATCCACCAGCAGCAACTATGGGTTAAAAAGGAGCCTGTTAGTGTAACATGAGAAAATGAAAGAACGTCCAGCGGCCAGCCGGTTGGGTCTCAGTGTTAAGGGCCAGGTCTTCCCTGGAGCATGGTGTGTGGACCCATGCCAGGCCTGACGTCAGCAGGGGCACCTGCCAGCACTTCCTTCTTGGTGCATATGTCCAGGACCTGCTGTCTTTCTCAGCTGTGACCTGGTGCCTTGGATGGAAAACACCAGAGACATCCAATACATGCCCCTGCTGATGTGTGTGCAAAGGAATCATAAGTTGTCTCTATGGAGCAAGAGGACAAGAAGGAGGTGATCCGTGTCTTCTGGCACACTGAGACACAGATTATTCACAGAAAACTCTAGGCTCTGGAGCATATCGTGAAAAACAAAACAAAACAAAACAACCTGATCATTTCTTTGTTCTCTCAATATCCCTATTTTCCCCCTATGAGCACCTTACCTGGAATCCTAAGAGCTCCTGACGAGTACAGGCCTGGATTTCTGTGTGCCTCTTTTGCAACTAGACAGAAACAGCTAGGGACGCCTGGATGGCTCAGTCGGTTGAGCGTCCGACTTCAGCTCAGGTCACGATCTCAAGCCCTGCATCGGGCTCTGTGCTGACAGCTCAGGGCCCAGAGCCTGTTTCGGATGCTGTCTCTCTCTCTCTCTCTCTCTCTCTCTCTCTGTCCTCCCCTGCTTGCACTCTGTCTCTGTCTCTCTCAAAAATAAAATAAACATTAAAAAAAAAAAAAAAAGAGCTAAGTCTTCCAAGTGGCCCTTTCCTGAATTGCCTCAGGTCAAGGAGCAGGACATGTGGTTACTAGGGTATCTTGCTTTAGTATACACAGCTCAGCACAGGAGTGCTGGACTCCAGTCCTTGTGCCCCCAGAAGTCACCTTGTCTGTCAAAAACGCTACCTTGGCCGCCTCAGTCAAAGGAGGCAATACTGAGCAGCACCAGACATATGGGCGCTTGGAAATGCTGGCTATTATTAATTACTATTATTAACACGACTCTGCCTATTTCAATTACTTAAAATTATTATTTTTTTTTAATTTTTTTTTTCAATGTTTTTATTTTATTTTTGGGACAGAGAGAGACAGAGCATAAACGGGGGAGGGGCAGAGAGAGAGGGAGACACAGAATCAGAAACAGGCTCCAGGCTCCGAGCCATCAGCCCAGAGCCCGACGCGGGGCTCGAACTCACGGACCGCGAGATCGTGACCTGGCTGAAGTTGGACGCTCAACCGACTGCGCCACCCAGGCGCCCCTAAAATTATTTTTTTAACTTAAATTTTAATTATTTCGGATCGTTGGGAAGCCCAAATGAGACAATGCATGTGACAGTGCTCGGAGTGAAATAACCATTTCAGTTTAAGTTTATTTATTACTCTTGTTTGCTAATTGAAGTTGTCTCTCAGGATGTACAAGCAAAAATTCAATTTATGCCAATAGCTGATACTAAGCGTAACTGAATGCACATGAACACTTCCATACACCCCTCCACATTCTTCTACACAATCACCACCAATACATCAGATGAAGGCACCAGGGCGGGCTTCAAGGGTTTGGATGGAGTGGGGAGGGGGATAGGGGTGGGGAGGAGGTATGAGTGGATCTAACATCAGAAGCTCTACACAACCCGGCTTTGGAAATGGTATTTACTGCTATGGCTATGAATGGGAGGTAGAAAGCAAAGTGATCAGTTTTGCTTTCTCCTTTTTCAAATAAACAGGGCAGTTGTTAAACCAGAAGTGAATCTGATCCCGTGCGGCTTTAAGAGCAGTCAGCTGCATTCTGGAACAGGCAAAAATGTAAACAGAGCCTGTAACTCTAGATCAGGGCAGAACACCCATTGGTTTCATATGGGAGAGTCTGCGGGCTCTGTGCCAAGAAAAATGAAATGTTAGCCTGGGCCTTTAAACAGAGTCATGTAAAAGCAGAGTGCATATTTGTTTAACACACACACACAGGCCTTTTTCCATGCCAATACCTTTCTGAACCCTCCTGAATCAAAGCTGGAGTCCCTGAGATGATGGTAGGAACCAAGATTGTTGGTATAGTCCTGTTCTTTAGCGTGAAAAGACTTTCCTCCTGAACGTGGAGTGTTTCTTTCTTTTCTTCCTTTTTTTTTTTTTTTGGCCCAAGTTAATTACAAAGTATGACTGTGAAAATAAAATAAATGAGCCCATTCCACCCATCCCCATATCTGAATTCTATCATATGAGTTGCCAATTGGTTTCCTAATCCTCTCACTCAGTATCTGCTGTTAATTTGTTCGCTATTTCAAGAACTTGAAGACTGTCAGCAAAATACATGATGCATTACAAAACTTATAATTGGAAATAAAAACATCTGAAGCTTTTCTGACAGGGTAAACATAAAGTACTATTGCACTGATCAGAACAAGGAAACGTGAGCAACCTTGTAGCTATTTCTGTGCAAACACAATTATAAATGCTGCAGAGAGTGGAATCAACACTTAACTCCCACTTTTAAAAATGCTGAGAAAATTACATCTAAATGAATGAATGAATGAACTCAACATGTTTGTGATCCTAAATGAGGGGAAGGGAGGAGGGAAAAAAAAAAAAAAAACAACAACAAAAAAAATCCCACTCAGGCTTCCTTTGCAGATGCAACTCAATGGGCTTTCTCTTAGTACTGTAGCCATTTTAGAATTACACTGTCTAGGCCCCATCTAATTTTCCTGCTGGAGAAGTTAAGGCACTTCCTCCACAGTTACTAAATCTGACAAATTACACCTGGGTGTACTCTAACATGAAAAAGTGTGTTCTTTGTTCCTGACCCCTTGGTCAGCATAGAGATCAAATTCCTGGACATTGGGAAGCCCTGCTCATATTCATTAAAAGCCATGGGAGACCAGCCCTGCATTTCTGTTCAAGGGAGGAACAAGGTGAAGCCACTGCTGAAAAATACAACTGCTCTGCTCGGGTCGGAGCAATATGGACTTTTTACTTTTGGCAGCTTGGCTCTGGATCAATTAGTACCTTGATTTTTTCTACACGGCATCTTAGTATCAAAAGAGCAATTGAAACCCCTCCCATGCCTCCCCTCCCCCACCCCCCCCCCCCCCCGTAGAGCTGGGAGGGAGAAAGGAAGGGGCTGGTCCCACAAATGAGTTTACTGAAACCTACTTGTGCTAAGATGCTGGCTCTAGATCCAATAACCAAAAATACAAAGATGATTTCAAAATTCTACCTCCCCTCTACCCTGGCCAGACCACAGATTAAAATATCATCTCCTCTTTCAAACCATACTCAGCCTTTGGAAAAGACAGAAGTGAGAGTGATCACAAAGAGGAAATCAGGAACCCTTGTGGTGGCAGAGAAGCAATGCGATGGATATGAGAAATCCACAAGCTTTCCCATCATGAGACTAAAATCCTGTCTGGCAACACAAGACCTTCTTCTCCTCCCCCAAAGAATGAGAGAAAAGCAATACAGGAGACGTTAAGAAAAGCTGTGACTGAACTGTTACTCCCAAGGAAGGTAATACATCATGGCTGATTCCTTTCTTCAAGATTCGTAGAAGAACAAGATGGTGAAGGAATACACACAGAAACCACAAAATCTGCCATGAGGTCTCATGAGGCAGGGGTGCTGCCTGGCACCAGTCAGCTCTTGACCTCCTTCCAAGGGATCACCTCTCTTCCAGGACAAGGTAGCCCACTTACACCTTCTTCAGTATAGGAAGGCCACTGAATTTTCCCAGACCCATCTAACCACATCCAGATCCTCTCCCTTGGGGATCTGAGAAGTACCACGGTGCACTCCTATTGCAAACACATATGAATCCTTTAAAGTGTTGTAAATTAGTCTCCACGTACAAATTCCTGCTAAATTGTAAATTTAAAGACATTGCTTTAATTATCCCTCTTTAGGAAGCTTTCAACTGTGCTACAAGTTAAAACACTGTAATTAATGTGGCCTGATATTTCTTTTCTGTACTGAACACAAGTCACAATCCACATTTTTTTAAATACTTGAGTTGTAGCTATCTTCCTGGTTGGATGGCAATCACCTTTGAGAAACCGGTGACAGAATGGAAATCCTTGGGATCACGGATGTTATTTTGAAATTGAAACCACTAGTCATATCAAAATTCATTGGAAATCAAGCATGGAAATCAAACTTAAACCACTTTACGTTATTTTGGGGTTGGAATAACTAATGGGTACTAAGCAGACATTCACCTACTAGTGAATCTCAGGGATGGAAAATCCTAACTTCTGAAGGAAGAAAAGTGGTAGCTCTGATATAAATCCCCCTAAACTTTGCTTCTACTGAAATTCTTTATTTTTAATGTTTATTTATTATTTTTTTGGGGGGGGGAGAAGAACATAGAGAGGGAGACAGAGTGATCCAAAGCAGGCTCTGTGCTGACAGCAGAGAGCCCAATGTAGGGCTTGAACTCATGAATCATGAGATCACGACCTGGGCCAAAGTCGGACACTTAACTGACCGAGCCACCCAGGCGCCTCTGTAAGTCAAATTCTTAATAGTGAAAGAGATTAAAAAGTGTACAAGATATTAAAATAATCAAGCATTCCTAAAAATATGGATACTCTTTGAAAACTCTAACTTTGGTGACCATTTAAGGGAGTGGTGCCTGAGAGAAAATAGGGCGACCTTGTTGGCCCTGTTTTACAAAACCAGACGTTCAGTGATTTGCCTAGTGCCACTCAATCAGCAGAGGCTGACCTAATGCTAGAACCCACTCCATCTGACTCCTGGTGTAACAATCTTCATATGACGATGGACAAAAGCATGAAGTAAACTTGAAAGACCAGCCCCCCTATGAGTACTAGCTCACATTTATTAAGTGCTTACTCTATGCCAGGAAATCTTTGGGTGCTGTGGGTGCACTATTAACTCACTGATCCTCATAGCAACTGTATGAAAGAAGTAATGCTGACATCTCCCACTTTAAAGATGAGAAAACGGGGGCCGAGAGATGTTCAGAAATTCACCTAGGGTGCCAGGGCTGAATAAGTCATAGAACTAGGAATATCTGTGTTTTCGGCACAGAAAGGCCAATGCAGGGATTCCTAAATCAGTGTCCAGATTATCAGCAGTCCTGGGAATATTAATTTTAACAAAATACCTTCACAGTGGGATCCAAATGACTGACAGCTCCAAAATACATATTGAAAATGAAATTTGCTTTTCATCAACCTCTGTATTCTTAGTTACAAGCCAAAGTACCAGCAATTCCTATGGGTGACACATATCTCCCTCATTGCAAGGAAATGCTAGGCAGGTGATAGATTAAACTTTCTGGAAATCCCAACAAATTATGTATAAAGACAACTCCAGGATAACATTTCAGAGGGCTCATCCTGCCTATTTTCTTGATTAACTACCCTCTCCAATATTAAAATAAACAATTTTTGAATGACACCAATTCAGCTCAGATATAAACGTCTGAAGTTTGTGCCATCAGAAAAGGATTATGCCTCCATCATATCACAGATTTGAGTTACTATGTGGGTTTTTTTTTTTGTTGTTGTTTGTTTGTTTGTTTTATTTTGTTTTGCTTTTCCTTGAGATGCTGCAAGATCTGCCTATGGATCCAAAGTCACTCCCTCGTTCATCACAGCCGTCAACTGGGTTAGCTAAACCCTATCCTCAACAGAACTGCATCTGTTCAGATAATGGAGTTAGTTTGTTTGTTATCATCATTCCAAGGAACTATCAATCTGGAGATCTCTGAAAGTCCGGCTTGTTCGGGAACGGCCTTCCACGTTCTATGCCTTCGAAAATTTTTCAAAAATTATCTTCAGGTGCTAAAAAACTGACCTTAACTCCATGTAGTGCTTCTCTGTCAATCAAAAGTCATTCCTCAACTACTGCATAGTCATTAGGATGTGAGCTATGAGGCTGGAAAAACTCCCTCTCCTGCCCTTTGCTCAGAAATGCTAATATGGACACCCTATGTTACCTGAGACCAGTTTTCAGATTACCGTAGTTTGATAGGACCAATTTCTACGGTTTGTTCTCCTGCCCTTTACCACCTTCTCACGTATAACAAACATTAACTGATATACACTAATACAGCTGGATATAACCCCTGCAGTGGCCACACCACCACCACCACCTCAGTCATACCATGCACCCCACAGTCAGACTCAAAATTAGGAAGCCACCACTAACTATCGGTGTGATCCCTGCGCGGTTACTCAACCTTTCTGTGCCTGAATTTTTTTTCCCTGCCAAATGAGAATCACAACAGCGTCCATTTCTTAAAGGCATTTAGAAGAAAAGGATATAAAAGACAAAAAAGGACTTAGAACAATGCCTGGCATGTAGCAAGGACTCAAGTAAGAGTTCACAATCATTGCCAGGTGGATTTTAAAATAAAATATAGTTCCTGTGTTCACTCAACAGCCCTTCTGGATACCACCTAGTAAAGCTAGGGAAAAAAAAATTGTCAACTATTGAGAATATATCTCAACTTTCTATTCTACAGAGAACAAACCAAACTGGCAAGTGAGATGGCCAAAGGGAAGTCACGCTGTTTGTCCTCTTGCAGTCTTAGCCGCAAATCCTAGGGCAGGGCTGGAATACTTCTCCAAGTTGGGTGGGTAAAGGTTAGTTTTTCTGCTCTATATACATACGGAGCTCTCAAAAAGTAGATATATAAATAAATAAAAATCCAAGACTCCCCTGATGTTGATCTTCTAGTCTAACACTCCCATTTTCAAGATGAAGAAACTGGTTTGGAGGCTAAGTGACTTGTTCAAGTTCACATAAATACTCAGTGGGAGAACCAAGGCCAGAAAATGATAATCATTATCCTTGGCAAATGACCAGGCATTCTTCCATATCCATTACAAATGCCACCTAATTTAATCCTCATAACCCTCTAAAGTAGGTACTATGTCCACTGTCTTGAGATGCAGAAATGGAGGCTCATCCTCCGTGAATTAACTTCTTCAAAACCACACAACTGACAAATGACGGAGACAAGATCAAAATGCCTCCTGTCTGGCCCCAAAGAATATGCACCTGTTTCAACCTGTCTAGAGCTCAGTGCTGAGCATTCTAGCGCTGAGCTCTCAACCTACAACTTTCAAACTGTCTGCACGTCAGTCTCGTCTGGGAAGCTTTAAAAATACAAATTGCTGGGCTCTACCTCAGGAAAGAGAATCAGAGTCTCTGGGGGTATGGCTTCAAAATCCGTATTTCTTCCGAGTTGGTCAGGTGGTTCTGATGTGTAGCAAGATTTTAGAAACCCTAATCTAAGCAAGATATTTTATGAATGCGTCCAGTATGAAATGAGAGGGAAATGAGTTACCTAAGGCTGATGGAATGTTCAGAGTAGATGCATCTGCATGAAGAGTAACACAGTGACCTTCCCCCAAATCTTCCTGTGTCCCACAGACACACACGCAGCCTCAGTCCCATAAACATATACACACCTACCAAAGCCCCACTTCTACTGATCTTGCCTAAAGAAATCTGCATCACAAAAACAAGCGATACTCTTTCCAGCAGTGCTGGAATACGTGTCATGTTCGAACTGCAGCAATAAGGTTTCTTTCCACTCTTATCCTTTGCATTGAAAGCACCTAAGTCTGCACCAGGATTTCTTAGCTAAAAAAACGAAGGGGAAGATTGTTCGAATGAGCACTTACCAAGGTGCCCCGTATATCCTGAATCCCTTCACTGTTACCTCCGAGTCTTGTAAGTAAATACTGTTTGTCAGGAGGGACTGAACGTTGTCAAAGTCCTCTGGTTTCAATTTGGACACAGAGGGGAAACGGTAGTAGTCCTGTTTAACAAGGTCTGCCATGAATTCTTTATCAAATGTCAGTTCATGATTCCCAGCAATCACTATTTTATATTCATATGGCAGGTTTCCTGAAATAAGAAAAAAGAGTACCAATTAGCACGTTCATTTCCCATCACAAAGTACAACAGCCGAGACTGGGTGATTAGCAGACAGTACACCCAAGTGAAATAGCTCACGCATTCCTTTATATTTCCATGGGAACCAAAATTTATGACTACGCCTTTATGCTGGCAAAAAATGACAATAAACAGGAGACAGGAAGCTGCTAAGAAGCTTAAAAGCTACTAAGAAGACATTCAGCTTTCTTGTTCCATTTCCCTCTTCTCTGTGCTACAGATTCACTGTGATGAATGTATACTGTGACAAACCCGTACTTAATAATTATCCAGAGAAAAACACTTTAATCACAATCCTTAACAAAGGTCTGGACTTGGTTGGTCCTCAAAAAATAAGCCAACCAACTGTTCTTAACAGCTCAGATAACCGCTTGATTTGCAGGACATCCTTCAAAAGTATATTTATAGTATATCATACAAAAGACATGACATAGGCAAGCATTCCACAATTTACATAAATGAAAGGAACTATGTAGTACAATTTCATATTGTCAGTTAAAGTTTACCTTTTGGCTTGTGAATAAAAAGAACATTAATAATGGCCCCCTGATTAGAAGGCTAACTTTCCTCCCATTGGGATGGGAGAAGAAACTGTAAAGCTTAACCCCCTTTTAATATTTATGGTATGGAAATGTGAGTTCTCGGTGTGTGCTTTTTATGCAAAAGTTTCCCGATCAAAATGAGATAATTCTGGGAAGAAGAATGAAAGCTATAAAGGAAAACCCAAACACCAGACTTCTGCATAGATTTATAATGTTTGAATAAAGTATAGATCATACATATTAATAACTCACCGTGATGCTGTAAGAACCAAAATCCAAAGGGAGATAGTGCCGGGCAGCTGTCCCCATCCTGAAATTAATGCCCTTTCTCTTCTTTGTCATTACCCATCCCTCAAGCCTCACTGCAGAGCTGCTGCTCATTTTATTTCATTTCATTTTATTTTAGGGGAGAAAAGGGTGGGGCAATGGTGCCTATAATTCCAGCTTCCTGAGACTCCTGGGTCCAATGCAAAATTAATGTTTCCTGCTGTTCCAGGAAGAATGAAAGTTACCACTAGCAGGAAATTGGATACACTTGTTGTAAGAATTGGTCCTTACCAGCAAGCCAGAGTCAATGATTTAATTAATGAAGCTTAGTGGGGAAGAAAATGATATTTTGGGGGCGGAGGCAAGTTTTGCCATAGGTACATGGACTTCAGCAACGCAAAGTGCAGAGACCACGCCATGAAGTCCGCAATCTCAGCAGCGCGCTGCAAACATATTTGCCAACATTGAAACGATTTTTAAGATCACCAGAATATGCTTTGTAATGCTGTTTTCTTTAGCTTTCGATGTTTAGGTTTCTATCAGTAATGAAACTGCATCCATAGCACATGGTCTAATGGGGAAGCTTAACAGAGAGATGAACGCAGTCAGAAAATAACACCGCAGAAAGCTGAAACCGCAAACATCGCGGCCAAGCGTCAATGGATATGCTTGACTACTAGCGCACGGTGCTACGTGACATGCCTTTGGCCTCAGTTATGCACAAGGCTGTGCTGAAGAGCTCACAGAAAATAGGAAGCCTCTCTCAGGTGTATGTTTTTGCGCGTTTATAATGTGCACTAGCATGAGGCAATAAGGAGCTGTGACGTATGTTGCAAGCTACTTGGACAGAATGACGATATCCTGCACAATTCCCTGCACTTAAAATACAGTTGAAAGATGTATCAACAGGCCGTAAATCTCCAACACTGCTCACACTGGAAATCTGTGAGATGCCCCATGACTCCCATGGCTCTGTGACCCCCTTTGGCCTGATACTGCACCCCCAGAATCACCTGTGCTCCGAAAGCCGGAATGGGCTGAAACATTCTCCTGGACAGTAATGGGTATCAAGGCAGGTCATACCTGCACGAATCTTTGAGCAACTCTATTTGAACAAGTCACGCTACAGCTGCCCAGTTCCCCTTTAATCTTTCATGATGATGGACTCACTGTAAACCTTTCTTTATGCACCACTGCCCTTGCACGAGGGCTTGGCTTCTTGCGTTTTCCAGTTTAAAGTTTTGGTTTGGGAATGGCATGGATGAGACTGAGAAGGCAAAAGAAGTCCATTTCCCCCTTCCAACCATTTATTTTAAGAACGTAAAACCGCTGCAAAGTAAATCTTCCTCGGGAAGACAGTCCTCTTCGGTGTCTTTTACATCAAATTTTGGAGACTCAGCATAAAGAAGTAGCTGTCAGAATGAACAGCCACAGAAACAGTGATGATATTTACACACTGCCAACAAACTCATCTCTTTCTGAGAATTCAATAGTAGTTTCCAACTTCCATCCTCTGTTACCTATGTTATGAGATATACACCTGATATATGACTGATATTTGTCTGACATATACCTGATATATGCCTGATATCTATCTATCTCTATCTCTATCTCTATAGGTATATCTCTATAGATAGGTATAGATAATAGAGATAGAGATAGAGATAGAGATAGAGATAGAGATAGATAGCTGAACTGACCTTTCATCTATAATCTTCCGACCTTTATGTTTTATATGAAAAGTGTAACCAGGACAGCTGACAAATCTCCTGTTACTTGATGGTATTTGGGGTTTTTTTTCCCAAGGCTATATTAATATGGAAGGCTCTGCAGTCAAGCTCCAAACTTCTTGGTATTCAAATAGCATCATTGAAAAATTGTCAGACAAAGAGGTGCCTGCCTTTATCCATTTTATTCAGATCAGGCCATTGAAGCTGACCTGCCTGAATAAAAAAAACCAAGGCCATATACAGTTATTCTAACATGGAGAAATTCTTGCTTTGAATGACCTAACGAACCCTAAGCATTCATCTTTCCCAAGACATAGTATATGTTCTACTAGCGATATACGCGATTATTTTAAGTGGAATGGGGATGAACTTTTGACAAAATGTCAAGTAGGTTTTAAAAATGCATTCTGGAAAAATATAATGTAACAGTACAAGTAATGATACATGGCTTCATTTTTCGTTTCTACTTTTCATCTCTATTTTTATTTTTCTATTTTTACATATAAAATAAGAGGTGACCTAAAGAAAACTAAGCTAATCATAATACAGATAATTCAAAAATATGGCAGAATGACGTCTATAGCAAGTAAATGAATACAAGAAAGCAAGAAAACAAAAATAAGCAGCCCTTGACACACAAATACAGACACACACACACACACACACACACACACACAGACATACAATCCTAAACCATGCTTCTTCTTTGAGATGCTTCTTCATCTCCCATCTAAACTTTTGGAAAGACAATTCCGGCTTGCAGCTGGTAGACCAAATACAGCCCACAGATGTATTACACTGGGCCCTCAATGCTTTTGTGTGTGTGTGTTTTTCTAACTGAACGTTTATTTCTTTTTTTAAATGTTTATTTATCTAGAGAGAAAGAGAGACAGAAAGCATGCGAGTGTGCACGAACAGGGGAGGGGCAGACAGAGAGGGAGAGAGAGAATCTCAAGCAGGCTCTGCACTATCAGCACAGAGCCTGATGTGGGGCTCGATCCCACACACCATGAGATCGTGACCGGAGCCAAATTTGGGAGTTGGATACTCAACAAACTGAGCCACCCAGGCACCCCTGAACTAACATTTAGAAGTCAAGATGTATCATGCAAAAAATTCTGATTTTCTAGCTACTTTTGGAAAATCAAAAGACCAGGAAATACGGACCTCCAGTTGGCCACAGACCTTCCCACTCCCTATGAATTCTCACACCTGGCCCACTTACCATGTTTGTGTTGCCTGATGGTCTCCTCTGTTATTAGAACCAGCAATTTAGAGATGTATGGTTACTCAGAATTTACCAAATGCAATCTGGCTTCTGTTTCTATTCTCTTCCCAAAGCTTCCCCAGAATGTCAATAAAAACTTACTAATAGCCAAAGCCAAGATATTTTCTCACTTCTCATCTCCACGGATCACACCACACTGCAGTGACATCCCTGTCCCTCAACGTCTCTATTCTCTTGATAACAGCTGCTGCAGTCTCTGGTTCTCCTTCTCCTTCTTCGGTATCTCCTCTCTCCCTTCTCTTCTTCCTCAGCTCCCTTTGTCTCCCATCTTGTTTTCATGGGACTCATTAGACTCTCCCTCTTCACCGTTACTTCTATGTATATTATTTAGTATTTCCTTACTGTATGTCTCACATTTCTATTCTCTGTAGACCAGTTTCTCAACTATTACAGTTTAAACGGTGGAGGCAGCATGAGGTTAAGAGCAGGGACTCTGCTGAAGGCTTCACCACACATTGGCTGCATGGCCTTGGACAGAGTCCTTATGTTCTCTCAAGTGTGTTAGCAAAATGAGGATAATAACTGTGCCCACTTCAAACCCTGTGTTTAAGATAAAGTGAGATAAACTTTCTAAAACATATGCATGGTATGAAATAAGCAATCAGTGCATGTTAATTATTTTTCTTACTCCATTTTTATTTTTTAGTTTTGCTTTTTGCATGTGATTTGTCTGCCCCTCGACTGTGAAGTCCTTGATGGCATGGAACATGGCTTGGGGCTCCTTATTTGACCCAAAGTATCTGGTTCAATACCTTCCAAATGGAAACACATAGTATTTGCTGAATAAGTGGAAGAATGAATGAACTTCTGTGTGATTTGCCAGGAGCTTCCTTAGGAGAATTACAGGAACTGAGCTTATCATCTTGGGATATGACAAAGTTTAAACCACTGTCACACTGTCCTTCAGAGACACATGGTTACACAGAATTTACTCAGTTTAAGCCTCCTGAAGTGTCCTATTCTCTGCCCCCAAATTCAGTCTAGCCAAAAAATCTCCAACAAACCATTTTTTTTTTATTTTTTTTTCAACGTTTATTTATTTTGGGGGCAGAGAGCAACAAACCATTTTTAAACTGGACTTTCCTCACATCTAAATGGGGGAAATGATAATATCACCCCCCAAGGTTTGGTGCACATTAAACAAGATGCTGCATGTAAAGAACTGGCACAGTTTCTAACACGTCATGACTCAATAGATACAAGCTGTGATACAGTAATTATTACAATGATTACCCTTCCCAGTTGCCATCCAAGAAAATATTAGTTTATCCACAAATCGGATCACTCCCCGGTCACAAGGGCACAATGTCACTATTGCCAAGGAAAAGCATCTGAGATGGAAAGAGAACTTTGCTTTTCCAAAGGCAGAAGTTGGCATGGTCTAAGGTGTCCTTTAAGTTAACAAAAGTTATTATTAGAGTCATGAAGGCATCTGGATCTAGAGGGGATGGCAAGTGGACCTATGAGGCCTTCAACCTGCATGCAGGGCAAACCCAGCTGCTTCTGTCAAGATGATGCTCACCCGGCAAAGTGTGTCCCTTGAACACACTGCTTCTCTCCTTCTGTATGATTTCTAATATTTACTGGTTCCCCAAAACTCTGCCAGGATCAGTCTTGCATTCCCAAGCGAATAGTATAACCAGTGATTGGGAACATCTCTCAAGAGTGACTGTTCATCTGGAATATCCCTAGTATCTTCATAGAATCAGCTGGGGGTACTCTTCTAGGAGTACAAAGAGGGGAACAGAATGACTAGAAAACTTTAGGATCTTCAGCTATGCGCATGTCTGATAATCCACAACAACTTTAAAGCAGACACACAGCGAACCGTGCCAAAGTCAGCCTCCCTTCCTTACCAAACCTTGGACATTTAATGTGTGACTTAAAGTGGCTCCCATGAATCCCAACACATGGACCCAGCAGGATCTTCAGAGCCAGCCTGACCTGGTGATTTGAGAGCTGTGTTTCCGTGAGCCTCCCTGCAGCTGGAGCAGGGTGATGAGGAGAGAGATCAGGGCACAAGGGAGAGACCTGCTCCCGCGCTCACCACAGCGGCCATGCTTGCCCTCACTTTACAGTCTGGGGAAAGATTTCCTGTGAAGGGCTATCCCTGCTTTAAAAATAGTAAAGAGAAAGCCACTGGTTTATCCAATTACATTTTACCGATGAAGAAATGGAGTGCCAGAGAGGTGCTGCCGCCTGCTAAGCAAAACCACAGGCCAAGATGGAGGCACCAGTGGGACAAGAATAGCGCTTCTGCTTCCCGTGCTACTTTTCTTCCAGGTGATCCCACATTTTTAAGTCTTAGGAAGTTTGGCTCAAGACCTACCCCTTACGTGAGTCCTCCTCATATCATTCCTCCACGTAGGGCGATCCTTTTCTCTAGCTCTACGCAGGTATGGCCCTTTCTGTTTGTATCACGAAATAAAACTGGCTGGGTCATGGATTTCTCCTCCAGGGGTCATGAAGCAGTTTCAGCTTCACACTGCAACAACACACATCCTGGCTCAATTAAGGCATTCCCCACATGCTACTGCAGCTGTGGGTATAATTTCTTACCCACCAGCTCCCAGAAGAATTTGGGAGCCTACCCAAGGAAGGGAAGGTCATGGCCTTGGGAAGGAGAAGGGAACCAACTTTATGCAGGGTCATAGAATTTAAAAACGTGTTGGCTCTATTCTGAGAACTGAGATAAGACTTTGACAGAATACAAGTCCAAGGTAATAAATCCAAACACCTACCGAGGCTGGAGAGGTAAACAGAAATGTGACTTAGACTAAGTAGAAGTAAGGAGAGTGGTGAGGACCAGCACACGTGTGTACCACCATTTAAAAATAAACATATAGCAGCACTGCTCTGGCTAAACAAGACTCCTTGCTAGCTTGCCCCTCCCGCCGCCACCAATAAAAGTTAATGTCCCTCAAAATTAAGTATCATACAACTGTGACCTAGTTTTCTGCCACAAATCACTATAAAATGTATTCCACTAAAAAACTTAAGTTCCAGTCAAATCAAAATCCAAAGTCAATTCCAGAAGAGTCACTTCTCTTGGGAATCTAACTGCCACCTGCTAGAAGATGGCCTCCCACCCCACGTTCTTCACTCCTTATGAAAGGCAAGTATGGAAAATAGGGGTAACCAAAATGGTTTTGGCTAATGCCAAAAAGCACCTTCCCTATGTCCCATTTTTTATCAGGGATCTGATGAGCAAGGCTGATGGACTGCTATCTCCTATTTATTTCTGCTAAAACCGATGAAAACAAAAACCCAGAGTATGGCAGTAGTTCTTTGTGAAGGAGAGCAACCCAAAGCAAACGTGGCTTGCAAGGTTTTGTGGGTAAAAGAAAACCTACTCATGTAACAAATATGTATTTGACAAATTTCAATACCTCCAATCTCTATGCCCACTCCCCTCCAAACCCCTAAAAGATAGACTTTGAAAATATATAAAGAAACCAAAAATGTGTGTGGCATAAGGCTCATATGAAATAAAGTTTTCTACGCAGCAAGAAGAAAACACACAGATGACAAGACAGGAAGAGAATGTGCTATAGCTTCTAGATACCCAGGAAAATCAAACTCACAAGGCACAGCCTTCGGGCCAACTTTCCCTCACCGGTGTGCTAGGAAAAAAAACTAATTTACTGAAATTAAAAAGGAATAAAACAGATATACAGTCAGACCTATTATCGTGGGACTGTTTCTAAACAAAAGAGATATATTACGACTCAATCACATTTCTGAAACCGTCAGCCAGCATGGGGCAGTGTCAGGGGCCTGTTTTAAGACACTGTTCCCTAATGCCAGTGTTATAAAAGGACCTTGTTATACCAAGCAGGCTATACCAAGGTAGATAAAAGGCAGCATTTTTTTCTGTTTAAAATTATTATTGTATTTTTAATATCATGACTCCAGCAGAGAGGGAAAATGTTCAAACTCCTGAAGTCTCTCCATTCCACTGAGGACTAAGAGGAACTTGGGCTTGAAAACTGTTCAAGCAGAAAATTCTGCAGGAAGATGAAAGAAAAAAAATACCAGTGGCCACAGGATGGAAGAACTGAGGCTCCGGGATGGACTAAGGAGATTCCTTCCTTGGATTACTAGGGGCTGATAGCTGGGCAGGACTGAGTTGAGCCTGGAGGCAGGGAGAGGCCTCTGTCAGTTATAAGTGGGCAGAGCCCACCTTTGCCCACTGTTCCCTGAGCATCTAGAAAAATGCTTGGCATGAGTTGGTGCCCACTGCCTACTTGATAAATGAATGAATGGACCTCTGGCAATCCCTCTCGGCTCACGGTTTGCACTCACTTGCCTCGGCTGCGAAGCCACCAGAAACATTCAATCAGGGCAAAGCTCCGTCTCTGACCTCAGTCTGTCCCCCGTCAGGCTCCATTAATTTTCACAAGTCCTGACAGCTCTAACGTTAATACTCACACTTGCTGATGGAGCCACACAGCAGGTTCAGACTGCTACCTTCTCCTCTGAAACTCATGCATTAGGGTTTCTTCCATGCTTGCAATGGGAAACCAAGTCTAAGAAATATTAAACACAGAAAACTATATTACAATAATGTCAGAGCTGAGCCAGAAACCCAGGAGAATGTGAGGATTGCCGAGTGAAAGCCCAGTAGTTCACGGCAGGAATCAGGGATAGCATAAGAGGCCACAACTGAAACGCTCCCTCCTCTTCTTCAGCCTCCTCCATGAAAAGAATCCCAAGGCACCGGAAGATGCTGTAAGCCTTAATCCACACAAAGGAGACAAAAACCCATCCCCCACCCAGGAAAGCAGACCCCTTCTGGACCTCAGTAGTCACCAGTATGTGGCACTGATGGCAGGTAACATCACTGGGAAGTATAAACCACGAGGGAGCAGACAGTTAGCACCCATAAATACTAAAGACACCAGCTTAGAGATTTCACCGTTGCTCAGCAGTCCCTCGGTGTTGCATGCATTTCCAGTCTCAACCACAACCTTAATCTAACATAACTTTCCATGATTTAAACACACACAGGCACATACACACATTCACATTCACATTCACACATTTTAAAACGCAGTCACAAAGGAGTAAAAACAAATAAAAAAAAAAAAACTAAGTTTTCACCCAGACCAATATGGCACATTCTACATATGAAGACATGACGGTAACGGAACTGAACTGCAGTTCCGGTTATACTCCAGTGTTACCATCTGGCTGGGGCCACAGGTAGTTTCTTCACAGTATTTCATCCAATCTCTCCCTTACAAATGGAGGCTTGGCTTGTTGAGAAAGATTTATACCCCATACAACAAATTCCATCTGAACAGCAAAGACCCACTCCTTGATTACCCTTCAATCTACTTCTTCAAGCTTCAGAAAACTAGATTCAAATCCGGGTTCCAGTGAACAGTCACAAAAAGAACCGGTGAAGACACTGTCAAGGCTCATCTGAACCAGCTGTGTGCATGTTTCTATCATTCAAACATACTGGAAAGTAGGGATATACGGCATGATGGGAAGGTCATGGGCTGTGGAGTCAGACAGATATGGGACCAAGTTTTTGGTTCTGTCACTTATGATCTGTGAAACTCAAACTCAAAACATGCTCTTTAAACTTCATATTACTCATCGTAAAAAATGAGGATAATGGTACAACCTGCATTACAGAATGGAAAATGCAGACTGAGTGTGATCACTAAAGGACCTAATTCTAACTGGACACACAAAGGTAATTATTATTTATTATCATCATTTTTACCCTGTCTTCCATTGTGCATTGTAACCTCATTCAGGATAAGGGGCCCATCTCCTACTTCTTACCACCTTAAAACAATATTCCATAAATATTCTTAATAAACTAGGAGCACTGACTGACAAAAACCTATGGTGAGCTGATGAATATATTGTTTTGTTCCCCATAAAGTCTTTAAAAAGCAAATTATAAAGCAAGTGGCAATTATTCTACTGAATAATTAGAAAAACAAATGCAAATCCTGTGTTTATATTTTTGGCCATTAAATACGGTGAAAATCAAATTAAAGAAAAATAACACAGGCAAAAAGACCATATTCTTTAAAAGAAAGAACACTTTTAGAGAATTTTAGATCCCTTCTCCACATTAACCCTTCAAATAGTAATAAAAAATCATTTTGTAATAAATACTGTTTTTTTGCCTGCTGAAATAACATTTGGGCAGATGAATGCAGGATTTCAGTGTGTAGTGATTCCAAGGGGCCGGTCCACAGAAGCCAGAGCAGAGGGTTGACAGTGGAAATAAAATCTCTGCCTTAACAGCGCCACTGGGGCTGGATGAAAATGGTCTTCTAGAACTTGATTAAAACTAAATTGAAAAAGAACATATTTGGCTAATATTACATTAGACTAAAATATAGAAATGAACCCTAATACTCTCAAAATCTAATAAGAAAAAGCCATCTCAATTTCCAAACTTTCAAAAGCATCTTCTTTAAATGCATCACAGATCAATTTACATGGTACTTTTGCCAATAAGCAAAACCAAATCACAGGTTCCAATTGGCTTATATTGGAAAGTATGAGAGCAAATGCTAGAAAATGCAATTACTGCAAACAAACTCCATTTTCTCCCCTCTGAAGGGAATTTCAGAGAATATTTTATTGCCATCAAATAATATTTCTGAAGGCATCAATACACAATTCTATTTTCTTTTCAGAGTCCCTACTCACTGTATAATCTAATCCACTCTACAGAATATCTTGAAATTTAGAGAAGAGCCCACGAAAGGGGATATTACCTTGCACACACATCCTATGTCAATTTTAATAATTTACATTCTGGACAGGACGCTGCACAAAGCAAAATTTAGGATCCAATAAAATTGACTTTTCCCATTTTATAATTCAAAATTTTAATGAAGCATTTTAAGGATACAATTTTAAAAGAAATCTCTTAGGGAGGGTTATTTTGATCAATAGCAACAGCAATGAGGTGGAGAGAGTGGAGACTACATTCATTTCCTCTTCCGTTTTTGCTTCTCCCTCCACCCTTTAACTGGCAAAATTTTCTATTAATAAGAATACCAGACAATCAGGAGCTACAAAGACTTCCTGTGAGCTATGAAATTACGAAGTCTCCTAGTGGTAAAGTTCAGTTTCAATGAAACACCAGTTCCAAAAATCTTTGATCTCTTTCCTTGGGAATAGCATCGTGGCCTAATACCACAAGCCTCCCCTCTGGAATAAAGTAGTACAGAGTAGTATAATTCCTTAGGAAGAAAGCATTTTTGGAAAGTCTATTATGGCCTTAGGGTTCAAGGTTCCAGGAAGTGGAGCTGGAGGTCTATTTCACTTTCACATGTATGTTCCTTTCTCATATGTTATGGTCTGAATGTTTGTGTCCCCCCAAATTCATATGTTGAAATCCTAATCCACAGTGGGATGGTATTTGGAGATGGGGCCTTTGGGAGGTGATTAGGTCATGAGGGAGGGGCCCCCGCATGCCCTTATAAATGATACCCTCCAGAAATCTCCAGCCCTTTCCACCATGTGAAGACACAGAGGGCAGACACCATCTTTTAACCAGGTAGAGGGCTCTCATCAGAACTCTACTGTGCTGGTACCTTGACCTTGGGCTTTTCAGCCTTCCCAACTGTGAGACATATATTTCTGTTGTGTATAAGCCACCCAGTCTGTGGTATTTTGTTACAGCACCCCAAATGAAGTAAGACATTGTAGTTTTCCAGTTTCCAGAGATCTAGTCCCCAACCTCTTAAATCTACAGTTAAAGACAAATTTTCACTGGTCTTCCTAAATCCATGTTTTCTCATAAACAGTGTGCTTAAAGCATACAGTGTTCTTTGCAGCTTTCCCTAAACAATACAATTAAATATGTTAAGGAATCCAGGTAATCTTGGCACAACTGGAGAGCATACTCATTTGTTGAACACTGTTCCCAGCAAGACAATAAAATGAAAAGAAAAAAAAAAAAGAGCAGAGGTGGTCAAATGTTCTGAACATTTGAAGTCAAGTGAGCACATACGGTTTTAGCCTTAAATTGTTCGTTAAAATACACGTCCATTTTTCTCCCCATATCATACATGCCCATGCCCTCTGACAAGGTGTGGATTTCCCCTACCTTTAGGTTTGCTTCTTTTATGAGCTGAGTTGTATCCCCTCAAAATCCGTATGTCGAATCCCTCATTCTCAGTACCTCAAGTATGTGAATGTATTTGAAGGTAGGGCCTTTAAGGAGGTGAATAAGTTAAAATGAGGTCATAAGGATGGGTCCTAATCTGATTCAACTGGCATGATTGTAAGAAGAAAACAGTGGTGCCTGGGTGGCTCAGTTGGTTAAGCGACCGGCTCAGGTCACGATCTCGAAGTTTGTGAGTTCAAGCCCTGCGTTAGGCTCTGTGCTGAAGCTCTGGAGCCTACTTCAGACTCTGTGTCTCCCCCTCTCCCTCTACCCCTCCCCTGCTCATGTTCTGTGTCTCCCTGTCTCTCAATAATAAATAAATGTCACAGAAAAAAAAAAAAAAAGAAAACAATATGGACCAAGAATGTGCATGCACATGAAAAGCCACAGCAAGAAGGTAGCCATCTGCAAGTCAAGGAGGGTCCAAACTTACTGACAGCTTGATCTTGGACTTCTAGCTTCCAGAACTGAAAGAAAATAAAATCTGCAGTTTAAGGCACCCTGTCTGTGGTGTTTTGTTATGGCACCTCTAGGAAACTAAAGTATCTTCCTGTAAGGCAGACTTTGCTTAATCCATTCTACATACTCAAGCTGAGGTGATCTTATCAGAATACAAATCTGATCGTATCTATTCCTTCCATACACTTACACACTCACCCACTTTAAAATCCTCCCAGAATCCCTATAATTGTCTACAGACCAAGGGCCAAACGCCCTGTTGTGGTATGTGCAGTTCTTCATGATTTGGCCGTTTCAGCCACTTCTCCACTCATACCCTGGGCTCGGAGTTTGCCAAGCACTTGTAGTTCATAGAATGAGACTATGTCTACAGGGCTCTCTCTCTCTCCCACTTGCCTGTGGACCTCAGGAGGGTCAGATTACATTTTATTCATCTTTACACTCTCAGTAGACCTCAACAATTAATTGTCAAATAAATGAGTGAAGAAATAATTTTATCCTGGCTAAGAATCATGTGGATACGAGTAGCTAATACCTCAATTTTGGATTCCAGATGGCCTTAAACTGTAACAAATCCTGTCTCCTTTATCCTAGGCTAATACCAGTTGTACACATCACAAAGTATACTATTCATTTACAATTGAGAAAGTAAATCCAATTTTAGAAATGTGCTTTAAGGAAACTTTTTTTGTTGTTGGGTATGGCAAAGAGACTGGCCCACACATAGGACTCAATTTTGTTCAACGAGTGAAGAAATAAATGGATGAATAAATGAAAGAA
This sequence comes from Herpailurus yagouaroundi, assembly GCF_014898765.1. NCBI lineage: Eukaryota > Metazoa > Chordata > Mammalia > Carnivora > Felidae > Herpailurus > Herpailurus yagouaroundi. The sequence goes on along the minus strand of NW_024412418.1, from coordinate 21,200,861 downwards.
TAAATTACACACATCATACAAATGATGTGTTTGAATTTCAAAACAAAAGGGAATTACTATTGTTGCATGGTTACCATTACTCATTTAAAGATTTTTCCAACCTTTGTTCTCAGGATTGGGTAGCTCAGAGGAGATAATCAATAGTGGAGTTAATGGAATAGCCATTCGTTATTTGAGGAAGGTGCCTGTATTTCTTCTTCACTGTATCCCTTCATCTGAAAGTTCTTACCCATAGGCCTCTCAGGCAAATCACTGCTGTTTTGACAGCTGGCTTTCCCGAGGCCACTCTTTACAAATGAGCCTACTGCCTAGGCCAAACAGGACATGTGTGTGCATCTTCTCAGGACCCCAAGTCACTGGGTCAGATGAAAGAATCCATGCTAACATACTTCAGGGCCAGCTTTTTCCCTTTGCTTCCTACATAAAAATCAAGAGGCAGCAGGGTGCTCCCGACCTCTTCTCTAATTCCAGGCTCACTGAAATTCTAACCTAGGAAAGTCCTCAGAGATCAGAACCAGTCCTTCTATGGAATAGGAAACTAAGACCCAGCAAGGCTAAATGACTCCTCCAAGGTCACCCAATGAGTTAACTGCAAGATGGACCCCCCAATCTTGCAGATCTACCTTCTCCTTTTCTACCATATCATATAATTACAGAGTTGGGGAGAGTTTAAATGATTTGCTTTACGGATCAGGAAATTTAGGTTCAGAGAAACTGAGAGGCTCCTAAAATCAACCTGCCGCTACCTGTAAGTACCATCCAATAGCCCTCTGGGCATATGGTCACTAATTTCTTCATATCTCATAGACACGCAGGACTACTCAAAGTTCACTGTCAGAATAATCTTTATTTTAAGGCCATTTTCTTCCTTAGGACCCATGGAAAACATCTGTTCAGCAACCTTAACTGTGGGTTTAAATCAGAGAATAACTTAAGACAATAAAAATGATCTCTCTGGACTCAGCCACTGTCCTTCCAAACTTTTCTTCTGTTTCTAACACTATCAGTGAGGCACCTTTGATGAAACCCAAGTGGTAAAGATCTTCCATGAGGCTAACATCCAATTTCTACATATTTTTTTTTCCATCAGAAGCTAAGGGCTTGTGTTTGCTTACTCTCAGCCAATATTGCACCCCTTTTTATATCAAATACCAAGGTGGCTTCTCAAAGTTCTGAGTAAAAAAATTTTCCAGACTGTTATCTTCATATAATACACAGGCTCATCTCAACCATGGTATTCATTTCTGTATGTCTCTGAAATACTAACATTTTCCACTAGGATTATTCTCCTCAGAGTGGGAAATAAGGCCAGTATCACTGATAGTTAAGTGCTGAAAAGTAGAGGTGAAACTTTTTTGAAAAAAAGACTATTTTCATTAATTAAAAAAAAAATGAATTTCTTTGAAGTGTTTTAGCCAGGAACTGGAGATTAGACACACTAGCAGGAAAAGGAGACCTCTTTGCAAGTTCTAACATAATTCACCACAACCGAGAATACGAACCATTTCTATTCAAACCCATCCAAAGCTTGTACAGTTGATTCCTTAGTAGGAAGGTCTGGCCAGATTTCAGTTCTTTAGGTTAAACTGTTCTTACTTTTTAACTCTGTCATGTGGCATTTCACTTTCAACTCCACAGTCTCAGATTCACCCACTTTGTAGTTTCCTTTCCCTTTTAGCTCATTTAAAAGCTCATTTCAAAGTTCTTGCAAAGTCAGGTCATAACCTAATTTCCCAATCCAGCAGCCTTGAGGAAAAGAAATCCTATTAGATCCCATTAAATCTCATTAAATCCCTGACCCTCTCAAAAGTCAGGATGAGATTTGAGAATGCCCATGGAATGATCACAGTCTTTCCACAACAGTCACTATTCCCTGGGACTGCTGGGTGTGACAGTCAAGTATGCTTGATATGGGCTGGGAATATAATGATGCACAAAACAGAAAAGGGTCTCTGCCCCTGTGGAGCTTATGCTCAGCTGGGAGCAACAGTTAACACAGTTAATAAATTAACAATATTTAATAAATCTATTGACTTAGATTACGATAAATGATAGGAAAAGAATTAGCAAGTGCCATGAAAGAGAGTAACACAGGATATCTACCAAAATATGGCAATCAAGGAAGGGGTCTTTGAGAGGGATCAGTCAACATTTTCGGTCTGCCCATCAATTACCAGTTACGATACATAAGAAACAGACTTCCCTAATCATGTGTAACATAATGTAAGGAGCCATGAAGCACGTATGTGTGTACACACACACACATACACACAAACACACACACACACACACACGAGATATTTAGAACACTCTATCAAACATGCAGTTCCTTTAAAATTTCAATTTTCATGAGAACACTCAAATACCGCCATCTTCTATTATTGATTAGCTGAAAATTAACTAAAGCATATTTTTTTCAAAACCTACTCGTGATTGAAAAGCTTTCTAAAATGTGTTCAATCAACTTCTTCGAGATCATGATCTGAGCTGAAGTCAGATGCGTAACCGACTGAGTCACCCAGATGCCCCATTCAACTTCTTGCCTACAGTAAGACAAGCATAGTAAGGGTCGAATGTTGAAGCAACTGTGTGGGAAGTAAAAAACGTACAAGATTGAAATGAATGTGTGTATACTCACTGCTCACGTATTCATCCCCCTCCTACTCACCCCAGCCCCCGGGGAAGCCATGTGCTCATGAAAAGTGGGCCTGTTCTTAGACCCAGGTGAACGGATCCTGATGAATTGGTGATTTTTTTCCCTTGCCAGCGACTGGTTTAAAGAGGTGCATGTCACCCAATCCTTGTCTGTGAGCCATGAGGGGCAGTCTGCTGAAGGCTTCTGGGAAATGGTCACTACCTACACCAAGAAGGAATGGCCCCTTTTCCCACTAAACTTCATGTTATGCCTTCATGCTGTGCTTGGCACTTCACTAGTCACTCTCCAACCTTAGTGGCAAGGCTGATAACATATGAGGACAGGAGAAAGGGATGTTGAAAGAACCCAGGCCCCTGAATGACCAGATCCAATGCTTTACTCCCAGCCTGCTTGTTATCTGAGATAATAAGCCCTTTGCTGTTCAAGCTATTCTGTTTCTTGCAGCCCAAAGCCTCCTGATTTAACTCACTTTGTTTATACTTCCACATGCCTAATTAATAGTGTTTCTCCCAAACACTGTTATTTGTATACCTTCTACACCTCCTTACAAGAGCCTGGTAAGAGATCCTGATTTATGATTTGCTGCCTTTGGCACAGATACTCAGGGTTCCTGTAAACAAATCCTATGATGATGATAATTATGAGGCTTAGAACCAGCACATATAACACCCATTCTTTGTTGGGCACCGTCCTAAATAACTATATATATATTTACCTACTTAATTGTGCAAGAACTGTATGAAGTAGGAACTATTATCCCCTTTTACAGATGAAGTAACTGAAATACACAGGTCATAGTGGAAAAGAATAGCCTATTGTTACGGGTGATGAGAGCTTTCAGAAAAGCATCCCTGAACTTGACAACGGATACTGTCATAAGTAAGAACGGTGGCTGTGAACTGGCAGTAAAGCCTCAGAAGAGCTCATTAAAACCCCAATTATTTAGATCCACCAGGAGAAAATCTGATTTCAGAAGACTAAGCTAGATTTCAAGAATCTCAATTTTTTTTAATGTTTTTTTTTTTTACTGAGAGGCGACAGAGAGAGTGCACAAACAGGGGAGGGGCAGAGAAAAGGTGAAAGGGAGAATCCCAAGCAGGTTCTGTGCTCTCTGTGCAGAGCCCAATGTGGGGCTCAATCTGACAAACCATGACATCATGACCTGATCATGACCTGATCAAGAATTAGATGCTTAACCGAGTGAATCACGTGAGCACCCCTCAAGAAACTCAATTTTTAACTATCTGCCTGGAACATTGTGATAAGCAGTCATTTTGAGAAGACATGAACTTGAACTTGGGAAACTGCATGGCTCAAGATCTGGAGGACATACCGGAGGATAAACTGAGTTGATCTATTAACTCCTTTTCAAATAGATATGCAAAAAGCTTCATAAGTTAATTCCCGTAGGAATGGTGAGATAACCTTAATTCTGTATGGATTAGAATCATAAGCCAAGGTTAATTTGCTTCCTAAATCCTACAGGACACAACAGTTGCATGTGTTTTCCTGTCTTCCTGACTGCCTGCTTCCTATACTGACTCCCAACTTTCCCCACAGATATGCCAAGAACCTCCACAACAGACGTAGAACAGTCTACAATGTGAAGGAAACTTAAAAATCCCACCAAGCCAAGGTGAGAGTCATTTCAGGAACTTTCTAATGGAGATACTTGAAAGTGTGGATTGGTTATCAAGAGTTAAAATAAAGCAGGCATACGTTGCACTATGGCAATTTTCTGTCTACCACGGAGATCATGAACATGACCAAAGAGCAATGGCACTAAACCATGAATCTCCTCACCCTACAACATGGCAGACATTACTCATCAATCATAACATCTTTCCCACTGAGTCTTGAAGGGGCATGAAGACCCTTCCTAACAAAGTGCTTCAGGGCTGGAAGTCCCTAAGAACATGAATAAAAATTAAGATATCTCACTGATAGATCAAAAAAAAAGTGAAAATATGCATTCATTTCTCAGACATTCATCTGGCGCATCCAAATCTCGCTATTATTATTTCTGCAGCTCCTCGTTTCTTGTTCCTAAAGAGCACTTGGATAAATGTTTGCTGAATTCATTTAATTTTTTTCTACTACTTTGGCCAAAGGATTTAACATTTCCCTAACAGGAATATTAAACTCAGCAGAGCCCATGAAACACTGGAACCAAAGCAGTTAATTAGCAAGTCACCAAGACTGGAGCAAGAAGCAGGAGGCAGAGCTTAGAAAGCTGCCCATTTTTCTTGTAATAAAGAAAATAAAGACAGTAATTCTAAGAACATTTATTAACCCCCCAGTATGGGTAATTGCCATCAGATGTGGGTCTGTCAGTCTTGCATTAACATAAGCTACTGCATCTTGGTTTTCAATGGCACAGTAATGCCCATGATACTGCAGATAAGTGCTAACGCTGGAGTTTTGAGACCCAAGCCCTGTGTCCAGCAAATGCTTTTAAAAGAATTTCACTCTCAATGGTTGCTTGCCCAGAGAAATTCATTTTATGTTTAAAAAAAAAAAGTAAGAAAGAAAACAAGGAGGCATTCAATTGAGCAAGCATTTTCTTAACTCATTTTAAGATAATCTCTTGCGTTCACCAACAATTTCTCCAATGGGTGGAACCACAGAAAGAGACTTTGTATGGTTTGGCTGCATGTTTCATTCTATATTGGTGTATGACCTAAAATAATGGAATGGTGATAAAACAAAAAAAGAAAGGCTTTATAATAGTCAGGACACGCCGACCAATTTTAAATTGAATTACACAGCCTGCTAATCTTTATGATGGGATAAAATTTCTTTCAACATTATGCATTATACTAAAATTTGCAGCACTTCCCCCTCCCCACTTCTCGAGCTGAGGGCCCCCCACGCACACCTCCCCAGTGATAAAGCTTCTTTTCAACCCCAAAAGCATTGTTCCTGCTGACTGGGAAGGCAGGGCCCAGCTTGCGCAAGATTTCATTTTTATAGCTATTGTTAGTTGGTGTGCATCTATATTTCACACCAGGGTATATACAAATGGTATTATGAACACTGGGCATCTTTTCCTAATGCCCACAAGCACACATTTTTTAAAAAGGATAGATTCGAACATATACATATATGGTGAAAGAGATTTTTAAAACCAGTAATATCAAGGAGCTTTGTTAAATTTTAGAAAAGGATGTGCAGAACACCATACACGCTGCATATGTGATAAAGAAGGCAGCCTGCAGAAACTCTGAACTATCCAAGTCCAGAAGTGGGAGTCACCCCACTGAAGTATGAGCCTGTCTGTCTGGGCTGTGTTCTTGCTCATTTGGCATGTTTCTCTCTCTTTAGGTGATGGAGCAGGGTACTAATGTGAGGGGAAAGAGCTTGTTCCCAAAGTTCAACCCTGCTCACCCTGATGAAGAGAATTAAGACAGGGCAGCAAGAACTGTCTGGATTAAGTTTCCTGATCCTTCTCCTCCTGTACAGGGAAAGGGAGTTTCCAAATTTACCTTAGTAAAACCATGTATATTCCCAATACCTTAGACTATGGAATCTTAGTCTTGGAAGCGTTTGACTTACTAAAATAAAAATGAAAGACACACCCATGAACACGGAGTTGTGAAAGATTCCTGTTCCCTATCAGTGGGCTACATCTGCAACTTTTTGTTTTTCAGTATCTGCAAGGCACACAGAAACCATAGGTAAGAAAAAGAACTTTGATCTAGGAAGTACTAAAAGAGTATATGACGAATTATAAGGTACAGAGCAACTACCAGAAACTACTAATAGTGTCTGTTTTAGATATTTCTAGGAATAATAGGCATTCTTTTAACTGACACTTGGCAGTCCTTCTGAGACACATGGTGACTGCTGCCCACGGTGCACTGACTAATGGCAGCCATGGTTATCCCTGGTGACACCTATGCACCTCTGTTCACATGTGTGGCATCCCAGAGTCAGCTGCATTTCCCCCAAACTAGTTTCTGTCAGCTGTACATTTTACTATAATTACGTAATATAATTATGTGTTACTTAAAATGATGAAATAGGAACATTAAAAAACGGCATAAATTTGCCGCTGTTCAAGGAGTAAATGACAGCACTTTAAAAAGTGAGGGGAGGGGCGCCTGGATGGTTCAGTCAGTTGTCCGACTTTGGCTCAGGTCATGATCTCACAGTTCGTGGGTTCGAGCCCCACCCCCATCTCGGGCTCTGTGCTGACAGCTCAGAGCCTGGAGCCTGCTTCAGATTCTGTGTCTCCCTCTCTCTCTCTGTCTCTTTCTCTCTCTCAAAAATAAATATTAAAAAAAAGTGAGGGGAAAAGAACCATAAAAATCTAGAAGTATTCGGTACTCAGATTGTTTTGCAAGGATCTTTACGTCTTTCCTTGCCAATAAGTAAACTAAAACGGAAAATGCAATAAATATGATGAATGTTAGATAAAGATAATAAGTTATACTTGTGATTTGCCCAAGAGAGACAGTGTTGACCTCTAATCACTATGTTCACATCCAAAGGAAAGGCTTCAGTGTGACTGCAGAAGACTGGCCCCAACATGTGCATCCGTGTGCTTTAAGTTAAAATAAAAATATTTGGCTACATGTTTATCATTGTCACAGGTTCCTACTTTAGCTGACTTTTTGACTAACTGTACTTTCCAGTCCCTTGCACGCTGGGTTAGGAGGCTTTCACTGGAGTCAGGGCTGCACAAGGACACAGACGTGAAGGTAGCCATCCCTGACCCTCACGAGGCCTTCTCAAAGAACAAAACATCCAGAAGCAAAAGCTGTATCAGCATTACAAACATGTATTTTTGGTTTCTACCTATTTTTATAGGAAAATCACAACTTTCCTCCCCTCCAGAGTGCTAAATATGCAAGTTTAAAGATACATTTGTCACTTCATATACCAGTCATTTTCAGGCTCTGTGGTTACATTACTTTCTGAATCCAGGCTTTCTGTGAAAAAAGGATTCATAAAATGAAAAATATGAAAATATGCAATGAGAAAATGAAAATACCAGTTTTCTTTCCCTAAATTAAGAAACTCATAAATGACAGCTTCTTACACAGTACTAACTACGTGCAGTGCTCATCCTTCACCACCACCACCACCACCATCATCACCATCACCACCACAATTACCACCATCATCATGATCACCACCACCACCATCATCACAATCAC